>NC_065589.1:76593602-77793602 GCF_024542745.1 Macaca thibetana thibetana | reverse complement strand
TAATTACTGTAGCGTCTATAAATCAAATCACACCATTGCCAAGGAGTTCTACAGGGATTACAATATCAATGACATGACATTCTAGAATGCCATTTATCTCATAGGGTCAGCTTCCTCATGTTATGGAGAAAGAGAAAAAACAAAAAGACCGATCAGATCATTTTAATTGCCCAGGAATAGTCACTGCTGTAAGTATAATCCAGATATCTAGAGAGATTAACTTTTTACAAGAAAAAAAAAAAAAAGGAAAATAAAGATAAACATGCCTTCACTATTTCTTTTAAATATTGTTCTTATTTAATTCAATTTATGTATTTATTTTGAGACAGGGTGTTGCTCTGTTGCCCAGGCTGAAGTGCAGTGGCATAATCATGGTTCACTGCAGCCTCGATTCCCTGCAAAAGCTCTGAGATACAGCTATAGCTGAGGTAGCAGTGACCACAGGCATGTACAACCATGTCCAGCTAATTTATTTTTTCTTTATTATTATTATTATTTTTTTTTGTAGAGGCAAAGCCTTACTACATTTCCCAGGGTGGTCTCAAACTCCTGGGGTCAAGCAATCCTCCTACCTTAGCCTCCCAAAATTTTGGGGTTACAGGCATGAGCCACCATACCTCGTTTCATAAATATATTTTTTAAAAATGAGGCATATTCAGTCTCTGTAAAGAACAAGGGGAGATTGTATTTAATCACATTAGAGCTTGTTTACCTTCAGTAAAACAAGCTTCTGGTTTAAGGTCTTCTTCAGGTTCAATTTCAGCTTGTTCACCTTCTCGGGGTAGAGCAACATCAACTGTGCTTCCTTCAGATGAGCTGGTTGCATTTAATTTCTGGAAACAAAATCCCATTTCAAAGATGTGATTTTCCCCTCTTTTATTTAACTAACTGGGAAATACTGTGTCATTTTTTGAAAAAAAAAAAAAAAAAAGGTAGTGATAGCATTTAACTCTATTAGCGTTACTGATCATTATGTACTAATAATTTAACATAAATCAAGACATACTATTCAAAATAATATGACTACTGACCTGAATCGGACAAAAAAATTTTAGACAACATTCAGTGTGGGTGGTCTGGAATGGATGGATTATACTGATTAACTTGTTTTATGATCTGCATTTGTATATGAATGCTATATGAACATAACTTAATATGTTAATATTGAGGCCAAGCCAAGAATAGTTGGATAAAGTGGTATGCTGACATCTAGTAATGATTATATTAACTAAAATACATCAAATCAAATTTTAATTTCCACCTCTTCAGATGGAAATTTTCAGAGGGCAAAGAATATTACCAGTTGTTTCTAAGTATTGTCCATGTTTCTATAATTTTAGAAAGGAAGAGCAGCACATTAACATGAGTCACAGTCATTATATTTCAACTTTGCACTCTATTTTTCTCTGGCTTACATAATTTTCTTCTTATTTTACTAGAAGAAAAATGATGGATCTCTCTCTTTTTTTGAACTGCATAACTGAATTCAGTACTTGCCAAAGAATTCTAAATGAAATGGAAATTTCTTCATAAATGGCACTGTCCAGAATCTCTATAGACTTTCATTAGGAGCACATTCTGAATTCAACGTGTGATCCGGCTGTGAATATTTCCTTTAACTAAATCATTGTGACATGACACATGGCTAGAAGAGCCACTGTAATATTACAAGAATAAATAATAAGTACTCTGAGATCACTTGGGAAGACAGGATTGTGCAATGTTTTATGAAAACAGATGCAAAGACATGACATACAGCACAACCTAGATAATGTAAAGCTTTTATGATGAAAGAATAGTGCATGGACATGTTAATGGTTTCAAAGCCCCCATTAACTTTGGTAGCTGAGTGTTAGGGTCACTCTGCCAAAGCCTTCTGAAAGAGTTACTGTGTTATTTTTAAAAAGGCCATAAACACAGTTCACGTTGGGGAAATTTGGCTCAAAATTCCTGACTTAATGAAGACATAATGCAAATGTAGTTTAATATTTTACAATGTGAACTAATTAAAGGGTAGTATCCAGATGACACTTTCTGTTGTGTTACTTTAAAGGTGATATTAACCTGATATTAGCCATGTCCAAATATATATATTATGAAAATTACTTCACGTAAAAATACAATTTTTTAGTACAGTACCTCCTAGGCTGGAGTATGGTAAATAGAGAAGCTAGGCCATCACTTCTGGCTGATAGTTATTAGGGTCATGATAGCACAAACTTTTTTTTTTTTTACCATTAATTTCTTCTACATTATGGAGAGGTGGGAAAGCCAAGACATCTTCTCCTCTCCTAGGATTTTTCTGCTTCTTATAGCCAGGATATTTTTATACATTTAAGAAAGACCTAGGAAAATTACTGCTCGGTAGAATTGCAGCAGCTTCTGAGAAAATACTGGATAACTGTTTGGTCTCAGCCACTAACTTTTTCTTCCAATTTCACTGGTAGTTTATGAGTTAATTACTATGGCTTTTGATGAGTGGCAGCCATAATATCCACTTTACAAGTAATAACAATAAGAAACCAATGTATTTGAGGTTAGTTATAGAAAGTTTCATTTTTTTTGTCCTCTTGTCTAATCCAAACTTAATGATTTCTGAGCCTCATCATAGTAAAGCTCAACCTCCTCTTATGAAGCCATTCTTGCATGATTTTCTTCATGCTAAATTTTATAGAGCATTTAATCTACTATACTTGTTTCCTTTGACCAAATATTCTCCTAAATATATGAACATATTTACATACATCTATGTATATACACACATGTATACCAACTACATACACACACACATATATATACCAAAAGATCCAGTATATCACCAAGTATAGAACAGACACTGAATAGTTATGTTGGGTTCACGAAGAGTGAATCAATAAACGTTTGAATATCTTTTAATGTCACTTTATAGAGTGAATTATAGTCTTTAGATAATTCTATCTCTCCATTTTGATCCATAACTCAAGTCTGGTCCTAACAGAGTCTAACTAATTATATTAGAAAATGCATTTTCTTATTAAATAGGAATTATTTAATAAAAAATAATATGTTAATAATAAAAAAGTAATTATACATGTATACACACACACGTACTTTTCCATTTGAAAACTTTAGAAAATATACTCACCCTTCACTTCCCATGTTACCACTGCTAATATAATTGTGAGATGTTTAATTTTTCACATTATAATTCTTCCATGTATTCTGTAGGTGTCTTATGTTTAATACAAATATATACATATTTAAAACAAACCCTTTACAGCACAAGTCCTAATAGCCACTAACCTGAATGACAATGGAATCAATCGTTTACACATATGGACCTCCGGGTGTATTTTTTGTTATTGGGAAGGTCATTAGATTACATATATTTGTGAATGTGGTTAAGTTGTTTGGATATAAATAATCTCTATTCTAATAGCTCTGAAGGTTATGCATTTATACATCTTAAGGTAGAGAGGGACAGTGATCACACTTCACCTCTCTTCTCCTGGCATTGTGAGGCACAACATATCTGTTGACAATGGACAAGGAAAAAACCCTGCCACCATTCTACTATTGATTGTCCAAGGAGTAGAACCCATTTCATGGAGAATTGCTTTACAGTTATTCCAGAGATTTTCTGATTATAAAGATAATCTTTCAGGCTCTGGAAAGTCCCTCAAGGAATGCTCAGAGGGAATCTTGGCAAAGCTTTTGCAAGCTCCCAGGACCCTCATGAACCAAAGCTTAGAAGATGGTAAGTTAGTTTCCATTTCACTAAAAAGTGTTTTATGGGAGGCTTCCTTATCTATGAAGGTTGACATAAAGTCAGCTTTCCCAAGTTGAAGAATCTGACTCAGTCATGATTTAATCTCTCTCTCTCTCTTTTTTTTTCCCCGCCTTGGGACAGGGTCTCACTCTGTGGCCCAGACTGGAGTGCTGTGGCATGATCATGGCTCACTGTACCCTCAACCTCCCAGACTCCATCGATTCTCCCATCACAGCCTCCCAAGTAGCTGGGGCTATAGGTGCATGCCACCGTGCCTGGCTGATTTTTATTTTTATTTTATTTTATTTACTTATTTATTGAGACGGAGACTCGCTCTGTCACCCAGGCTGGAGTGTAGTGGCGCAATCTGGGCTCACTGCAAGCTCCGCCTCCCGGGTTCATGACATTCTCCTGCCTCAGCCTCCCGAATAGCTGGGACTACGGGCGCCCGCCATCATGCCGGGCTAATTTTTTGTATTTTTAGTAGAGACGGGGTTTCACTATGTTAGCCAGGATGATCTTGATCTCCTGACTCCGTGATTCGCCCGCCTCGGCCTCCCAAAGTGCTGGGATTACAGGCATGAGCCACCGCGTCCGGCCGACCTGGGTGATTTTTAATTTTTTTGTAGGGATAGGGTTTTGCCGTATTGCCCAGCCTGGTCTCAAACACCTGGGCTCAAGTGATTCATCCACCTTGGCCTCCCAAAGTACTGAGATTATAGGTATGAGTCACTGCACCTCGCCAATTTAATCTTACTAGTCAGAAATGCTACTACATTATTTTTTAATGCCCTAGGTCACATATTTATCATAGGAAAGTACCTGTGTTTTAATTCTATGAAGTTATGAAAATATTGCATCAATTATATAAAATTTCTGAAGTTATGCATTTACCTATATTTATAAATTAAATTGTGAACCACATTCTTATTAAATTACATCAGCTTACCAATTATGATCTACTACCTGATATGCTTTAGTCACTGGATACATAAAGAACTTTACTGCAGTATTTTTAAATCATTAATTTACACCCTGAAAAACTATATAAGCATTTTAAATTGTATACATTTATAAAATACATATCTATACTATATACATAATTCTATACACTGATGTAGTCTAAATAATCTAAACATTTTTCTAATTAAGTTCAACACTTTGGCATTCACATTCTAGTCAAGGGTGGTTTGTGATACATCTTATTATAGTCATAACCAAAATGACCTTCAAATTTGTTTAAAAGCATATAACTGATTGAAAAGCAAGCGACCAATAAATATAAAGAATAACTTACTTTCTTTATATTGCCATAGCTGTGATACTACAATGATATAAAAAAAGCAAAGAAACCTGAAATTAAATTTACCATATTAAGGAACTCGATGACTATACTAAATAGCTAAATTCATACTTGTTCTGAAGTAGTTAGAAAAATATAATTGGGCATATAGGCATAATAATAGAAAGCTTCCATATAAAACCACATAGTACAAGTTCAAACTTGTTTTCTTGTACTATTTTCTCCCTACTCCTCCAATATTTTATGGCACTTAAAGGTTAAATTCTTCCATCCCTTGTAGAAACGACTGGGTCTACAGAGGGATGATGGCTTATGCTCTACAAATGCACGCTGGAAAGCAGGTTTTAAGATGCAACATTCTCCAGGCCTAATTCAGTCACAGAAAACATGCCTGGCTGTAGCAGAAGCCTGGCGCAATGCTGTGGAAGCCGCACGCTGATCCAAGAACCATGTCCTCAAAGACATGGTACCTGAATATGAAGTTTTCAAGAAGGTTAACTACAAATACCACTCACAGGAATGAATGGGTTATTTCAACATAAGAAACAATAGAGTTAACATCCGAAAAAGGCCATGAGACCATTCCCCGCTGCTCAATAGCATGACCTTATATAGAAATTCCCCCATATGACAAATATTGCTCTTGATTTTTATCCAATTAAATAATGAAATTTAACTTTCAGAGATGAAAGAGAATGTTAGCAACTGGCCTACTTCCACTGAAATGCGCTCACATTTCATTTATTTTCAGTCAGCTATCAAATATTTGACTCTCACAAACTGCTGTATGATTCAAGAGGCAAAATAAAAGATTCAGCCATTACAGATTGCCTTTAAAATCTAGCCATTTCTCTAAAAAAGTTGTGGATTTTTGTCTTGCTAGTAGAAGAGGAAAGTTTTGGCCATACACACTATCAGGGCCTTAGTCTGATCTTTTGGATATGCATAACCATATCTGGACTTATGATATTTCACATGAAAAACAGACAGCCACACAGTGAAGCCCTTAGGTTGCTTATCCTAGGTGGGAAGAACAAGGCCAGTAGCTCTTTTTTTTTTTTTTTTTCGCGATCTCTTATCAAAACATTAAAAATATGAACCACCACCATCTGGTTTGCCTGGACATATATTAAATGTACAACATCCCCGGAGCTCCTTTTATTTTTAAAATAGCCTGAATAAGAACATGGTATGTGAAACTGAAAATCATTATGCTGTAGTTGAAGAGTAGGGTAAAAGAGCATCAAAAAGGAAAAAGAAAAAGGCCATTTGTTTTCAGAAAGGATACAAAAGTATTCATCTGAATGAGCCTTATTTTTTTTTTTTCCAGCAGAAGTACACTAAAGCTCCAAGACCATCTTTAAAGGTTGAGATGGGTTTAAAATGGCTATTCACACACCCATCTGCTCCTCTCAAAGAACTGCCTCACATTCAGTTTCACAGAGAACATTTGGAAGACACTGGCCATGTAACAGAGAAACTGAAAGCTAGAGTCATTATTCCATTGCTTTCCAAATTCCAAAAACAGCACAAAGCCTTTTCCAGAAGGGCATGTGCTCCGGACCTTAGTCAAACATCTACTTTCAAAGTTTCCATAAAGACTCTGAAAAAGAGGGAATCCTGTTACAAACATGGCGTAAATAATAATGTGCCAGTATTATTTAATTCTATTCTGCTTGTGAAAAAAAAAGAAAAAGAAATCAGATTTTCTTCAATGACTAATAATGTTGTTTTATTCTAAATCTAAAAATTTGGTGCTGAATAAAAATTGCATAAATCACCATGGACTGTATCTTTGTTACTATTTTCCATAGATAACTTTATGTCTGATTTTTTTTTTTTTTTTTTTTTTTTTTTGCATTTTGCAACTAATTCTCAATTATCCCTAGGGAAAATAAGAGTATGTATAAATTAAACCCAGAGACAACCCCAAACTAATTAGATACTCCTTGTCACCAGAAGCCCTGAAAACTGCCCAATATTTACAAACTCTTTACTTTTGCTTCAAAATTTCCCTCCCAGAACCCGCACTCTGGCTGAGATTCCAGTAAGCAATGGAGAAAGTTGAGTCAATAGAATAAAATGAAAGCTCAGTAAACCACAAATCTACAATGATCTTGGGAGATGCCCTTTACCCCTCACAAAACTAAAATTAGTAATTAAAAACTGAAAATAGTAAATTTTCCAAGTCTCTTTTTTGCCTGGTCAGTTTTGGGTAGAACATTTAGGGAGAAATTAACATAGATCATGGAAATTTCAAATAAAAAATGGGTACACTAGGCCAATTACTTAATGATCAAGATGTAATGAATTTTCATCCCATATATCATGAAGCTTTCTTTTTTAAGTTACTTTACAATGATCACTATGGTTTTGCAGACATAACTGTTCTTAACCTACATGAAAATCCAAGATATGTGTTGCCCAAATGCATACAGACTATGGCCCTTCATCTCCAAACCTCAAGATCACCCATCACCCTATTCTTTTTTTTCTTTTTTCTTTCTTTCTTTTTTTCCTTTTTTTACAGAACCTTTTCCCCAAAACATGAAAGCAAACATTTTCATCTGGAGCACATGAATTGGATAGATTGAAAATTATATTCATAGATCTGAATATAATGATCTGAAAATGGCAGTACTATCAGAAAAAAAAACCCCAGAGGCTTATTTTGGTAATACAATTTACTTATAAAGGCTGAATCAACAACAAAAAGTCGTGGTCTTATTTTAATGAAATAAAAGCAGAGAAACAAAAAAATGCATGCCCTCCTACATCCCTGACTATATTGTACCATAAACATTCCTATCATGTTTTAAAATAGATATTATAGATCCTATAGAGCATGCAATTGATTTTAAAAGGCTAAAGACTAAATTAGAAAACCCATTAGCAGAATTAAATATGATGTTGGGATTGCCCATCTCGCCTGACCATGCTGTGATGTGTCACACGATTCAGCAGAGAGCAGCTGGGCAAGTCTAGCACTTCCTTGCCATGGCAGGGGAAGGAACATAGCTGAGTAGCATGCAGGCCAGTCAAAATTCATTTAGAACGTGATTATACATGTACAACTTGCTTGGGTAACCTGGGTAAAAGTGGTGGCACGAGCCTCTGGCTGGTTAAAAAACACCAGAGCTGCATTCTTGATGGCTCCAGCTTGATTTTACTCCTGTGAGAAGTAAGAATGGTAAGCGGTGAAGGTCACAGTATGATATTGCTAGATTGTGTTTGGAATTCAACTTCAAATATGATTGTTAAAAGCATTTATTCTATATCTTTCACTTAGGAAGACAAACCAATAATCTTTTAAGAATTAAATTGTAAAAATTCATAGTTATAGAAATATTTCAAGAAATCGTGATTATGAGAACTTAAAAAAATAAAAACAAATTCTACATTAGAGCGTCTCAAAAAGATTCGTATAATTCCAAGTTTTTGCAATATTAAAAAAAAAATCACTATTTTGAAATCCATGCCTTCAATTTCCTGACCTTTTTTCATGCAAAAGTTTGTATTTGCTTCCATACCAGCCTATTTATGTTAGTGGTATTCATATATACAGATATATACACACACATATATAACAGCAATTCCTATGTTTATCTCTAAAATCTTCTAGGGATCATTTCTCTTTAGCTGCACTAGTCAGGTATCCTTTATTAGGAAAATGAACAGAAGAAATACAGTAACTGGAGTTTTCAAATACCATATAAATTAATGATTAATTTACTGTCTCCTCTTCAAGTAGACATTTCATGAAATTTTTTTAGTGAAAAATGTATAACTCTGGTGGGTTTAACTTATATGAGTGCTTCCTTTATTAGCAAAGAGGAAGGATATTCTGTGCTCTGCAAAGTAAAGTTCAATGTTCTCTTGCTACTTGTGTCAAAAACCTAAGAAACATGAACCAAAATGTCACTTTATGGATATGTTATTTTAAATGTGTTTGTGTGTGTGTGATACCTATTAAAAAGGAATAACCCAGCCAATGTAAGTGTGCACCTGAAGTGTGCTAGCAGCTTTTGGAAATTTCAAATAAAAAATGCACTTTGCTAGAATTCATCTAATCTGCTCTATAATATTAGAACATGCTGGTATTGGCTTTTTATTTTAAAAACTGTCTGCTTTTTATCTTGTGTGTGAGCATGTATGAGAGTTGCCCTGTTACTTTTTTGGTGGGTTTTTAAAGTATTCATTTGACTAAATCATTCACATAAAATTTATTGTTGGATGAATTTAATATTACTGTGCAAGATAATTTGAAATTTTATTCTAGCTTTATAAAAATACATACCTTTATATTTATTTAATGATTTTCCCACTAACATATTTATATATTTTAAATAATTTCTTTACATTTTGTAATTGAATTCTATGTATTCAAAATTTAGCTTGGAAGAGGATAAAGTAGTTATCACAATCACCCTAGAAGACCTTTTTGTTCAGGTAAGAAATGTTTTCCAGGATTACATAACAAGGGAGAGATTTATATCTTGTTATTCTAAATTTATGATGTTTAAACCATTAAAAAGACATGATAATGAGCAGTCATTTGAAATATCTGTGGTTATTATGAAATTTTTAAAGTAGTTTGGAAACCAACTGTTCGGTAGGAGGAAATTAAGATATTTACTTTCCATAAATCTGATGTCAAAAAATTCTGTGGTATTAATCTAGAAAAAGTTTTTCTGCCTTTTAGCTTTTCTGCCTCTTTTTGACCCCAAGTTTTTATGCTACTTTGTCTCTAGTTTTCTCTTTTTTCTTTCACTTTATAATTACTTATTTGATGAGCTCCTTCATTTTCAGGGAATCAGGTAATTATAAAATCTGCATTATCAAACATTTTACCTTATTTTTAAACCCTGACCTCTGACTCAGACTGTTTCCCAACACTGATGCTTCCAATTCAGTATATCCCAATTGAACTCCTTTTCCAACATAAACCGGGTAGCCCTTTTTAAAGGCCATTTCAGAAAGTGGCATTGCTGTTTTTCCATTTTCCCAGATTCTTTAGTAGGTTTCTCAGGTTGCCAATGAGTCTCAATTCTCATTACTTATTACCCTAGCTGAGAATTTTATCACCTCATTGCTATCGAATGATTATCACCACATTCCCCAAGATAATCTTTCTTATCTTTCACTCTAAACTGTTTTACTCTTTGATGTCAAATTAATGTTCTTAAAACAGCACTTTCCTATTGCCTTCCCCTACTTCAGAACAGAAAATAGCTCCCTATTAACTCCAAACTCTGTGGCTTACTTTAAAACTTTATAATCTGAAACTACCTCACACATTCAAACATATTTTCCACTATATATTCAACCAATACTTACCTCTGTAGATTATCACTGCATGATAATCTGCAATAATAACCCTAAACTCTCTTTAATACCAAGCTCACTGTCAGCTCCAGCTTTCCTTTAGTAAGCTTCAGCATTTTGCTTTCTGTTAATCTATATTGACCCAAACTTTGAGGCCTATTTCAATTTTATCTCTTCCATTTAGCAATGACTCTTGCTGTCCTCAATATCTATAGCCTCATATGCAACCTGACAGGATTAAACTTTTTAATGGGTCTTTAATGATTTCATGAGTTCATGTTAGCTTACTCAAACATGTTGAGATTTCCTTGAAGGAGAGTTTTGTTATAGAGCTCTTCTTCACCCCTAGCATCCAGCAGATTGCTGAATTCACAAAAAGTGCTCAGTAAGTTCTTGTTAATTGACTGGTATTGCTTCTTACATAAATTCATACCAAGTGATCAGAAATAAAATTAGAGTTGAATTCTTAGTTTGTCAGAATGAGCAACATAAATTAGAATTGAACTCACTAAGCAGACTTTAAATGGAATTCAGAGAAAAAAATCACTACCTAATTTTGTAGGTATTTTACCTTTTTCAAAATATTTTCCAATTTATTATCATACTATCTTTCAGCAACTCTAAAATACCTGAAAAAACTCAGGAAGCTATGAGTTGTAAGATTGTCAGTTACCTATTATAAGGATTTCAGATCAAATTTTGTTGATACGCTTATTTACAAAAAAGAGTTCCAAAATATGCTCACAAAATCATACATTGTTGGTTTGGTTCCCACTGTGTCAACATTATACCCTCAAGCTAAAACGTGTCTTTTATAACTCCATCTGTACTAGACTTACTTTGTATTCATATATTAAATGTCTATATATAAATAATAGTAAAGAATTTTAATCCTCTTTTCCACAACACAGAATTGAAGAATTAATACCATTACTACTATGATAGAAACTTAAGAATACTAATCATGCAGTAGGATGATTAGTTTCCTTCCTTCCTTCCTTCCTTCCTTCCTTCCTTCCTTCCTTCCTTCCTTCCTTCCTTCCTTTTCCTTTCTTTTTTTCTTTCTTTCTTTCTTTCTCTTTCTTTCTTTCTTTCTTTTCTTTCTTTCTTTCTTTTCTTTTTTCTTTCTTTCTTTCTTTCTTTCTTTCTTTCTTTCTTTCTTTCTTTCTTTCTTTCTTTCTTTCTTTCCTTTCTTTCTTTCCTTCCTTCCTTTCCCTCTTCTTTCTCCTTCCTTCCTTCCTTCTTTCATCCCTCCCTCCCTCCTCTCCTTCCTTCCTTCCTTCCTTTCTTTCTCTCTTCTTTCTCCTTCCTTCCTTCCTTCTTTCCTTCCTTCTTTCATCCCTCCCTCCTCTCCTTCCTTCCTTCCTTCCTTCCTTCCTTCCTTCCTTCCTTCCTTCCTTCTTTCCTTCCTTCTTTCATCCCTCCCTCCCTCCTCTCCTTCCTTCCTTCCTTCCTTCCTTCCTTCCTTCCTTCCTTCCTTCTTTCCTTCCTTCCTCCCTTCCTTCTTTTTTCTCTTCCTTAGTAATACAACAGTAAGAGCAGGTTAATTAATCTACAAAATAACTATAGCCCTCAAGTGAAGCTTTTTAAAGTAGTTCTTAGTATTTTCAAGTTACTCTGGAAGACTATAGATTTGCTCATCCTTGACTGGGCAAAATATAATCAGTCCTACTTGCACTTTCCTAATGTGTATAACACTTTCATAAATGAAACACTATCATAGTGAATCAGACTTTCAGAGGTTAACAAAAGTACATAAATTTTCACATAAAAATAAGCAAAACCTAATATAGAGAGTAAGGAGATCAAGAAAATAAGTTCATTTATTTTTTTAAAGAACATAATGTAGTTGAGAGTGTAATGTATTAAATAACATCTCTTTTTTGGAAGGCTACTTTTCTTTTTTTGAGATAGGGTCTTGCTTTGTCACTCAGGGTTGAGTAGGGTAATGTGATCATGGCTCGCTGCAGCCTCTACCTCCTGGGCTCAAGCAATCCTCTCACCTCAGCCTCCTTTGTAGCTGGGACTACAGGCATGTGCCACCATGCCCAGTGAATTTTCATATTTTTTTGTAGAGAGGAGATTTCGCCATCTTGTCCAGACTGGTCTTGAACTCCTGGACTCAAATGATCAGCCTTGTTGGCCTCCCAAAGTGCTGGGATTATAGGCATGAGCCACCATGCCCAGCCTAAAAGGCCACATTTTTAAACCACATTTTCAAACGATCAAGAAAATGAATATACTAAATACTCAGAATGGTTTAATTTCTTGTGAAAAGTTGGAATTTTTAGAAATGCATTTCCCCATAAAGAGTATCTGGTGATTTTCCAGCATCACTATATATATATATATATATATATATATATATGACTTTCAATATTACTTTTTAATAATGCGTATAAGTACAATGAAAATAGTAAATAACTGTAGTACATGGTTATCATAGGAAATGCAACAAAAAATTTAAAAGCATTCTTACCTCTTTGCTTTCTTCTAGTTCTGACTCACTGCTGAACTCTTCAGTATTTAAGTTTTCAAAGTCAGACTCTCCAACAGCAATTGGCACTGTTACGGTGAGGCTGGGGTTGTTTATGAATGACATATAATCATTTTCATCGATTACGTATTTTTCAACACTGCTTCCGGTACCTACACCACTGGTGGTTCCATTCCCATCTCTAAGATAATTAAGCTCTTTGCTTATTTCAATTCCAGTATTATTGGACATGCAGCTGTCTATCTTATTGCCTTCATGGATTTCTATAACTTTTGGCTTTCTAAAAAAGGCTTTTCGGAAACACTCCCGTATCTTATTTTTCACATAATCAATTCCCTTTTGCATTCTTCCTACTGCAATCTGCAGATTATTCATTTCATTGTCATCATCAGTAGCAGCAAGGTTGTCTGAGCTAAATGAACTCAACAATAAGGCCAGAAAGAGGTTCAGAACCTAAAAGAAAAAACGAAAAAAACTATTTTAATATTGAAATATGCATTTAAATAACAGCCTAAAAAGAGAACTCAGATCTTTGCTAAAATTATTTCAGCAAATGTTTATTGAATGCTTACTATATTTCAGATGCCATGTCTAAGTCACACACTCTTTAAGGGACTTGATATCCTGCTCTAAGGGCAAAACAATAAAACAAGCACCTCTCCTTTTTTCCTGTTGGGAGGGACAATAGGAAAGCAGAGCTTCTAAGATTTTAAATGGTGTCTACTCAGGTTTGCCAGGGAAAAGACAAAATCTCGCCCTCAAGGTTTTTGCCAATGAGAGAGAAAAAAAGATACTTTCATCTTAATCATTTTATCTTACTTCATCTTACCATTTTTTTTTCCTAGGGAATTTCTAGCTTCATGTATATAAAGAATGAACTCATTTATTTAATAGCCTGATGATATGTACCAAATGATGCACTTGAAATACAAATTCCTTTGGCCCGATGGCCACAAACTTTTATAACAGCAGAAATTTCTAAGTCAAATTATATACGATTTAACATGTTTCCCATCAAATACACTTTGAAATGTATGTGTTCAAATAGCTCAACAGATGGAGAGAAATCAAAAAGTGTACCAGGGTTTAGGCTAAACTCATAAGTTTTCTTTTTCTTTCTTTGTGTGTGTGTGCGTGTGTGTAGAAAGTATGAGGCAATATTAACTCTCAGAATATCATAGGATATGTGAAAAAGCTACCCAGCCAACTGGTAAGTTATGGTTAATGCAGGAATAATTCATTATTTCTGATGTAAAAGAAAATTTATAACAATATTTTTAGCCTGAAATGGAGTTAGTTATTGAGTTTCAGAATATGTTACACTATAGGAAGACATGCAAGGCAAAAGCCCCAGTTTGTTTCCCTATTTCTGTATCAGATTTTTTTCAGAATCTAGAGCTCCCTAATTTACTATTCTGGAGAAAAAAATTGCGTGTTTGTAGGTATCCCAGTAGCATTCTTTTGAACAAGTTTATCTGAAATGTATCCCCCTCAAAGGAAAGGCCTAATGTAATGACATAAAGAAATGCTTTGCCCACACATGATTGAGAAATTTAAGCATTAAACATCTAACTATATAAACTATGTTTTTATATTAGTGATTTTAAGTCACAGTTAAAACTAAGCCCTTTGAGTCTGAACAATGTCCATACATATGAATAAGTTAAACTGTAATAATTGGTTTTCCTTTAGTAATGCAAATTCAGGGAAGGAAACATTTTGTCCTCCTCCAAGTTACTTGGATAATTACAATGCATAGCTAAAATATAATGGTCTACTTCACTGAAATGTGTCTTCAAAACTTGGTAGTATATGACCTATATCTCTGAGTAAGCCAACTACATGAACTATGAACATGCAAAGAGCAATTTGATTATAGAATAGATAGTTGTCTTTTTAGATTTAGTAGAGGTCATTTTCATATCAAAACAATATTAGGACACAATTCGTCTTAGTGATAAAAATTTACTTTCTTTGAAGAAGAAAGGAAAATCTAATAATTATGCCCCTCAGGCATTCATAAATACCCCTGATTTAATCTTTACATCAAAGATATGATTTCAGTTTTGTTATCCCAATGTCATAAAAAATGGGAAACCAGAGTCCAGGAGAAGTTAAATAACTTGCTCATTCTCAGAGTGTTAATAGGGGGATTTTAGTCTAGGCCACTTACTATAAACCAGAGATATGTTTACCATATCTGGCCACCTTCCCAGCTACTGTCTGCTCTTGTTCTAATTTATGAGCATTTGTAATACATACGTACCACAAGGTTTCCAATGACCATGACCAACATGAAAACAATAAGGCACATGGTTTGGCCAGCAACCTCCATACAGTCCCACATGGTCTCTATCCATTCTCCACACAGCACGCGGAACACAATCAGGAAGGAGTGGAAGAAGTCGTTCATGTGCCACCGTGGGAGCGTACAGTCATCATTGATCTTGCAGACACATTCTTTGTAGCTCTTACCAAAGAGCTGCATGCCGACCACAGCAAAAATGAAGACGATGATGGCCAATACCAAGGTGAGGTTTCCTAGAGCCCCCACTGAATTGCCAATGATCTTAATTAGCATATTTAGTGTGGGCCAGGATTTTGCCAACTTGAAAACTCTAAGCTGTAATGAAGTGAAAAGATGCTCTTAGTAGTAATCATAATATAATTTTATACATTATTTTATTAGTATGTGGTATCATAGAACCACATGTGGTAGATGTAAAAACTCAAAATATGCTGAACTAATTCAATTTCAAATCCAGAAAAACCAGTGTTAACAATATTAGAATTGTAAATCAGGTCATAATATCATTTAAGGGCAAAAGTAAAAATAATAAAACATTTCAGAAATAATAAATAAAACATTTCTGATTCATCAAAAGATATGCCCATGTAAACAAATTGATATTTTGATTAGAGACATTTTTAAATTAGCAAACTAATGTTATCTTCAGGTTCTATTTTAGAGAGTAAAAAGAAATATTAAAAGTATAAATCATATATTTTTATGGGCCAAATAAAATAAAAGTAAAATAAACTAAATAATATGATACAAATGTACAGAAAAAATTTGAATACACATTTTGCTTAATTTTCAATAAAAATTGTATATATTTCTCAATAAAATTGTGCTATAATTTAAAAAGTTTGTTATACAATTATTTAAGATATTAATAACATCAAATATTTCCCCGCATGTTGCTTTAAAACAGTCCCCATTCATAGAAGTAGGGTTAATAAAAAGCTAAAATTAATTGGGGCCTAAAATTCGTATTTGCATGTCTTTACAGACTGTAAGGCCAAAAAAACTTCATAAACTGAAAACACAGTTTTAGGAAGTACACGTAGGTTTTCAGATGTGCCCTACATACCTAATCATTATAAAGTATTTCAAACGCTTTCATCAATCTTAGAAACTGTTTATACTTAAAGAGGATGTTTATATTTTTTTAGAATGTTATATATTGATGTAAAATTAAAATTAAAATTAATAATTACATAAATATACATTGATTCAATTTCAAAATAAATGTGCCAATGAGCGACAGGAATATATATAAATAGATACCAGTCTGAATGATCGCAGTACAGACAATCCTTCCACATTTGATAGACCAAGCTCCATTAAACTCAGGCTGACAATAATTCCATCAAAGATATTCCAGCCCTCTTGGAAATAGTAATAAGGATCCATGGCAATGATCTTGAGAACCATTTCTGCTGTGAAAATCCCAGTGAAGACCTAAAAATAGAGATCAGCACTACTTCAAGAGCACTGAAAAACACTGATGCTACATGAATTTATAAAGAAGAACATTAATAGTCAGGAATAAAAATATCTAAAATTTAAAGTGAGAAAATGTGACAAATCAACTCAAGTCTAGCTTTTTTTTTTTTTGTTTTCATTTTCATTTTTATTTATTTATTTTTGAGACATTGTCTCCTTCTGTTGCCCAGGTTGGAGCACAGTGGCACGATCTCGGCTCACTGCAACCTCCGCCTCCCAGGTTCAAGTGATTCCCCTGCCTCAGCCTCCCAAATAGCTGGGATTACAGGCGTGGGCCACCATGCCCAGCTAATTTTTGTAATTTCAGTAGAGACAGGGTTTCACATCATGTTGGCCAGGCCAATCTCGAACTCCTGACCTCAAGTGATCTGCCCGCCTCAGCCTCCCAAAGTACTGGGATTACAGGCATGAGCCACCACACCCAGTCATGTCTAGCATTTTTTTTTCCCCTCTAGGAGAGTATTTTATTAAGCAGAGTGATATTATTTAATGAATCTGCTGGATTTCCAAGAAAAACACTAATTTTAAAACATTTCGTGGTCTACATTTTAAATCTGGTATTGAATAATAGCTCCTGAATTATTGCCCTTGTTGGTACACTACATGTCTAACACAATCACAACCAAATTCATTTCTGGGTAGTATTGCATCAGGAACAAATCCACATATTATTGAAAGTTATTAAAAATTGATTTCATAAAAACCATATTTTGTTTTTGATTTTGTGTTTTTTTAAGGGATACCATCTTATTTCTATAATTTTATAAACATTCCTGAAACAAGAGTAAGTTTGCCGTAAATGGTTTATAATAACGATCTCTGGATGCATGCCTCAGAATTAAGGTTAATGGATTAGTAGAGTAACAAACTGCAGATTTAACTGAAACCAGCAGGAGAAAATACTCAGTATGCATATACATGTAAATAAGATTAATAAATCACTTGAGTGGCTAGCTAAATGTGTATTTGACAATAGAAAGAAAAACAATGAAACAAACACATTTATTTTTTAACTCAAAATGATAGGCTGAGAGACACAGGACATGAAGAATTGTGAAATCACTCTTGCAGAAAATCTTTTAAAGCAATTCTCTTAATTCACTATAGTTAAAAATTACAATTTATGACTGTAAAGTCAAGCTTAGCATTTACCAAGATAAATCAGCCTTTATCTTGAAGGAATTCTGTCAAAATAACAGTATAACAATTATTTGGTTTCCTAAAACATTGTATTACTTAAAAGAAATATTGATCCACCCTTACAGATGTATAAATTCAGCTAACACTTCATTGTTTCCAATCACAGATGAAAAATACCCATCACAGAAAGAAAAACAGCCTGACGGTAGTCATCCATTCACTCAAATAGAAATAAAATGTATTTTAAGCAAGCCTAGTACATGAAAATTCAGGTATATGGTGAAATGCCCATTGAAAAATATATTTTTCATTTTACGGAATAACACATCAAAGATTCTTTTTTTCAAATAGTGATTTTGCCTGGTAAATACAAAGTAAGTTCTAACTATACAAATTTTATTTCTTGTATAAAACTTTTAGAAGCAGTTATTATTTGAAATAGGCACTCTGATGATAGAAATATATTATTTAAAGTGAGCTAGAACCATCCAGGTAAATAATCTACAAACATCTCTTTCTATAGAAAATCATAAGGTGGTATTTTCAGCTCTTCTAAAATGACTAGATCTCATGCCTTTAAAAACATATACCCTAAATTTACGCTTATCTAAAAATGTAATCCCACCATGAAACTTTTCATTAAAAATAATATTTTTATTACAGCTAGTAATCCAAAATGACAGCTATATCTCTGTAAATGTTTTCAGTTAAGGCCCTAAAAATCAATGGGATTGTTTTTGGTACATTTTAATCTAGTTTCAGCATTTTCAGGTAGGTTGGAAATGTTTGTTATGATGAAGATGTTGTCTAACCTACTACGATTGATAGGCTATTTTTTGCTTATTGAATCCCTATGATGGTTGCAAGCATTTTATAATGATTAAAAAACAAACAGAAAAATACTCCACAAAAATACAGAGCACCTTAGCAAAACTTAATTGAGATTCAAGGTCTCTTGATATTCAAATTTGATTAATCTCATCAACAAGGAAGTGATTAATTTTTATGTACTGCAGAAACAATACAAAATGGGGTAGGTTGATCTAAGTTAAGATGGAAAATTCCACAATTCAATGTCCTCATATATAATATAAGGCAGTATGCAATAATTTGAGCTGTAATAAACTAGTCCATAGATATTCTAAATATATGTTAATGAGCAAATTATAAGCTCTCCACAAAACATGCTGTGTAATCATCTATGATCTATAATATAGTCTTAAGTCAGCTAAGCACCCATGATAGAAATTCTGTCTTTCTCTCTCACATGCTCTCTCTCTGCCTATATATTAAATATATGTATTACTTTCATATGTATAAATATTTATGATAAAGGTTGTTATGGGTAGGAAATAAGATATTCTATGAACAAATGCTTTGTAAATTATGCAATGCATTATTGATATGTTAATCATTATAGTAAGGAGGTATCAACCAATAGAGTCAGTCACTTTACATATTCTCCTATTGTTATGGTTAGAAATAAATAACTCAGGTCCGTTCCCTATAATTTATGCTCTCTATCTTGACAAGTTTTGTTTCCCCAGCACTAAACTGAACTTATAGATGGTTCTATCACCAACAATCTACCAGGCATCAGTCTCCCATTCCACTTTCCCACCTCATTATTTCAGTTACTACCCATCAAGTAATAGAATTGTAGAACTGGAACATACATAAAAAAGTCATTTAGTCCAACACACTCATTGTTTATATGTGTGTTGAGAAAATAGACTCAAGGATCTAAGTGACTTTTCAAAACCACACAGATATTTACCATGACCACTTTGACTAGGACCTAGATTTGATGCTTTTGTCATGTGCTTTTTCATTCAATCATCTTATAATCCAGCCTCTCTTATCCTGTGTTTCCATACTCAACTGCTCCAACATTGGAATTCTATATTTACTGTTTCACTCTGGCAAGTTTCCAAAATCTTCCTTCACCTGTTCAACTTCCCTAACTGTCCAATATCCTGGGAAAAATACAAGAACTACACCAGAAATATTTTCCATCATTATTTCAAAGAAAGGTCTGAAAGGGTAATAGCATATATATGAGGAAGGAAACTGTTTATTGAGCACATGCTAGATGCCAGGCACAGTCTAGGTGCTTTCACATTACCTCATGTGACCTTCACAACAATTCCGCACGAAGGGGAATACTACACTCATTTCAATAGTAGAAAACAAAGACTCAGATTGTTTATCAGACTTGTCCAGAGGCCATATCACTAGTAAGCACTGGCAACTAAGGTCAAACTCAATTCCACTCCACTGCAAAGCCTGTGTTCTTTTGCAAAATCATGCTACCTGTAGCAGCCTTTTTGGCTAGGTATCAACCAGTGGGTTATTCATTGAGTGACTCCCATGTAAACACTGAGAGAGGCAACAGAAAAATGGGACATGGCCTTTGCCAAAGATGAAGAAAATCTTAAGAATATGTGAGTATTCTACTGAGTCACGTAATGCAGAGAATTTGAGGTCGCTTATTAGGGCACACATTTATCCAGTTGTCCACTAGCATTTCCTTTCCCCCTTCTGTTGGCAATTGCTCCTCCACCCATGATTCCTCAGGACTGCTATGTTTTCAACACGATTCCACCCTCTGCCAAAGCTGATTAAATCAGAGGTGAGCATCTGACCCAAATTATGCCGAAGTTCTATCAGGAGTCTTTGGAATGAGACTCAAAAAGAGATTCAGGCTTTTTCCAGTGTAGAGGTTGTAAGATGTAAAATCAGTGAGCTTTTACTGAACATTTGCTGACCTAAAGACAAATGATGCAGTGAATTTGCAGGCCATATCTAAGCCCTTGATGAAGACTGTTCCTGAAGTCAGACTGCAATACTGCCCTTTATTTAGTTTGTTAGTCTACCTTTTCTCTCCATTCCAGTTTTCCCACTACCCCTTGCCCCAAGTTTGTTTGAGTTAGTACAGGGCAAGGTCTTGATTAATAATATATGTAAACCCTTTTCTTACGTGTTCACTCATTTTGATCAGCACACACAGACACAGATGCATGCTCAGTAATTTAAACCAGAGGTATGGCTAAATCACAAATGCACATTTAGCAACTATTTATTTTCTTGTATGAATATCACTGAAGCTTTTTATTAGGTAGTTAACTTGAAACAATGATGTTCTTTTTTAAAATATGCATCAATCTTTGGGTCATCCTTTCAATGGACATGATTTTTTTAGAGGCTGTGTGGGTTAAAACCACATGTTTGTGGAGCCAGGATTAGATCTTCTGGTTTATCTGGACCCACATTTCCAGAAAGAACAACTGTAAAGATTTTGAGATGTTTACAACTGGTAAGACACCACGATCAATCAGCACAGACATTGGCCTAAACAATCAGCATTCATACCAGTTGAGTTTTAGGCTCTATTGCTGAGATTCCCTGTAATATTCCTTAGATATTTCTTTCTATGAGGAAAGAGGATACAATTTTTGGGTTCAGCACAGCACGAACAGATCTTTCCCTTTGGTCTATGTCTCCCACCTCTGCCAAAGTAATTAAGTAAACTTCAAATGTACTTACCAGGTTTCCTACAGTCAATACACTACTGAATTGCTCGGTCATAGGGTAGTGCTCCATGGCCATAAAGAGGGTATTTAAGACTATGCAAATAGTGATGGCAAGATCAACAAATGGATCCATAACAATTAAATTCACAAGATGTTTTACTTTTAACCATGCATCACAGCAGTCCCAGATCAAGAACACATTGGCAAATCTATACCAGCATGGTGGACATTTCTGTCTAGATTCTTCAAGTTCTGGAGGGACAATAAAGAGGGAGAGTAGTAAATAACAACAAAAATGAGTTATTATTGCCAGTAGATTTTATATCATTTAACAAAATTGATGCTTATATTTGAAAATAGAAATTCATATTACTTAAGAAACTTAAGAAGACAATCCCATTAAATATTTTCAGAAAATACTAATTAAAATGTCATATAGATTGGCTTTTTTCTTTTAAATACAGAAAATAAGCACTTTGAATTTAATATTTTGCTTTAAAATCACTAGGTTATGATTAATTAAATTGCTGTATTCTCTTTGTCAAAACAGAATTTTAAATAAGCATTACACAACTATTAAAATTTTAAATAATTATGGTTTCTTCTGAAAGTACCTTTTTAAAAACATTGTCTAAAGTTGTGATCCCTTGTGTGTGTGATAATATTTATGAACTATTCTCTCCTCTCATAGTTTCCATATCAACATTCATCTTGCACACAATGAGAATGTAGTATGCCTTTCTTTTTAGTATACATTCAGACTCAAATCTACTTTTGTGGCTGGTACATATCTTTTAGAATTTTAGCATCATGTATTTAAAATATTACTTGAAATTTTAATGGATGAGGCCTGTTACAAAATAATTATTATGTGACTGTATATCTAATACACCAAGAAGACGTGATACAAAATGTAATTGATGTTTTTTAAAGAACATATGTTAGAATTGACATACAATTGATCTAAAAAGGGCAGTACTAATATATTCTCTCTCCAGACTTCACGGAGTGAGGACTGTGTGAAGTATGAACAAGTTTAGTGTATAAATAGTTGCTGCCCATTCCTGTATGTCAAAATCAATGAACATATCTGTCCATGGTCCTTTGGAGGAATGTAATGGTTGTTGTGTATGTAGAAGACGGAAGAGAGACCCTTTGGTAGGATCTCTCTTGGAGTGGAGGACAGGTTTTGATTTGTCCAACTCATTCAAGCGCTCCCACAACCCTATCAACACCTCCATGCCTGAAGAACAGACTAAAGCCTGAAAGAAATGTTTCCTTATGCTTCTATATACCAAGACTTAGAAAGGGGGAAGAGTTTACTCTATTTGCATATGAGTAACATAACATAAGAAGAAATCCTCATTGATATAATATCAAGTGGTGAAATATCACTCTGCAAGCAAGGTAAGGACCCAACTCAAAAAGAAATAAGGCCAATATTAGTTTTTGTAATCAATGTGATAATATACTCCATATATCACATTCTTAGGTCTAGTATATAGTTTTGATCTGGGTAACAGACTTCAGTAACTCTATGAAAGAAGGAATAGTTCACAAAGCACATAATCACAGAAAGTTGACTGTTCCATGACCTGCTTCTTACCTTCCATTGTGTTGGTCAGAATGCTGGCTATGCTCATGGCTCTTTGCCTTCCAGACGAATCCTCCAGCATCTCCATTGAAATCTGGTAAGAACTTAACCTTCTCTTTCTGATTTCCGTTTCAGTGGTGGTGCCCTGCAAACCAAATACTGATGGCTCAAACCACTCTTTCTAATAAGTAATACAACACCACATAGCATTTCTTTGGTAAATCATGCCACATGCAATTTTTCCAGTTAAGAATTTTCAAGGAATAAAATGTTGAATTATTGTTAAGTTATAAACAGTTTTGTTTTTAAAAAAAAGTTATCGCAGGTAGTACTATTTAAGAGGAATTCACCAGTGGATGCAGTTGTATAACACAATTATATTACAGAAATATTTTAATTAACCTGTCACAATTTTCAAGGAAATTTGTTGTAAACATGCTAAAGTCATTTATTATTTTATTTCATTTAGGTGAAAATTATTTTTATCTTCTATCAATGATTAATAATCAGATCAATCTCCCCCCCAATAAATACTATGATTATATAGTCTCAAGGCTGAATTATTTTCTTTGAGGCTATATTGACAATATTGACATACGTGGGCCAATTTTTTTCCATGCACAAACACAGATGTACAATGAAATGTGTGTGCTTTCCTGAAATTTCTTTAATTATTTCTATATCTCTTCCTATTAAAAAACAACACATTTTAGAGTCATTTTAAAATAGCACTGTAAATATTGACAGTTGTATGAAACTGCCCATTATCAACAAATTGGTTATAATATTTAATTTTAAGAATATGAATTTTCCAGAATATGAATAGATAATTTTACAATTCTTCGTGATTATGCATCTTACAGATTTGATGGTGAAAATGTCCATTATTTGTCTTGGTAGGTCTACCAAATTTGCAGATATGTGTTTCAAAGCAGACTCTAAAAACTGGGCCCTTTTAACCTAAAGCCATGGTCCCTTACAATGAATTCCCATACAACAAAAGCTAATGCTCCCGTACAATTCAATTGATTCTCAATATTCTATTGTTTTCCCTTTGATTAATCATGTATTATTTTTACCAACTTTTCATTTTGAGGAAGCAGGACGGTATAACAGCCTAAACTGTCCAGGCTTTGATTATTTCAAATTAGTGAATAATGTCAGTGGCAGCTAGGTCATCTATTATCACCTCTGGGAGAAGTTGTCCAGTAGGTGACGTTAGAGCTGAAGGTCCACCCACCAAGGAAACCACACCATTGCAATCCACAGTGCTGTGCATCTTCCCATTTGCTGGAAGCCCTGGCACCATCCTGGATGACATACTGGCCTGACTAACGTTACTGTTGCGTCGCTCTCCATGTCTGTGCGGCACAAACAATGAGTCTCTCCTGCTTTCGCTGTCTTCAAATGTGCTGTGTTCGTCATCAGCAAAGTCATTTTCAGATCCAACATCCTTTGCCCGACCTCTGAAACTGAAAATGCTTGTTTTGCTATTGCGTCTTGGGGAAAACAGGGAGCCACGGATACTCAACAGAGACTGCGGAGAAAGCAAAAAGGAATGGGATGGGGTGGGGGGAGAACACAATTATTTAATAAAAATAAAAGTATTAATATTAAAAGATCTATTTTCTTTTGAGTTAGTATAGTCTTGCTCTTAAACATGGATTATCAAATTTATAGAGGACACATATATTTTAATACTTTTATTAAAGCAAATTTAAGTAAAAGAGTGTTTTTCTGACTAACAATACTGATTCGCAATTTACTAAGTATGCAACCACTTCATTTAGTCTTCACTTCAGGTGGATTGGGTTATCATAATGCTATAGGTTAGGGACCAGATGCTGAAAAGGCTAAATGATAACTTTTGATGGGAGTGGTGGTTAAACAAATAGTAAGTAGCTTCTACTTCTTAATGCTGTAATCTGAAGGGAATGCAACCTGGAGAATAAGTTTTGGCTCAAGTGAGAATGTTGGCTCAAATTTAAAATATTTGTTTCAAATGTTGCATTGTAGCCAGTATTTCACTTCAGGATAATTATTTTTTTTAAAAAAAAAACTACTATTTTTCCATTCCCTTCTTTTGAATTCTGAAAGAAAATTAGTTTACTCTTTGTCTGAAATGGTTTGTCTCTACCCACATGGGAATAGAAGTCACAAAACTTACCTACGATGTTGTCTTCCAAATTTGCTAACAGTTTCCCAAATGGCAACCAATGATTCACCTTATTTGAGAGACTACATGTCATAGCAAACGCAACAGAGAGGATTCCTAAACTGCTACATAAATTACTCTTCTTGTGTAAAATATAACACTGGCTTATAAAAGCAAGACATATAACATGACTTCACCAGCGGGTGGTGTAAAAAACAGCATATACTTCTGATTTTACTTTAACTGTATTGAAAAGAGACAATTCAAAACGTTTTTTATTACAGCTATTCCCAAGTAAGTTAAGCGAACTGTTTCCTAGTACCAGAAAATGAGGATTTAGCTTGAAGTTCCCTCTAGCACATTTTGAAAGGATTTTAAACTAGCAACCCCAAATTATTCTGTGTGTATTCTAGTCTTGCAGATAGTTTTCAAAAACATCTCTATTCAGTCTGCAGAATATTTGTTTTCTCCCCTCATCATGAACAATGGCATTCCTCCTCGCTCTCTCATTCCCTTTCCTACTTCTCTTCACACCCAGGGTAATATACATACATACATATACATATACATATGTCAGCAGCAAACATTCCTGGATCTTCTCTCTCTTCTAAGCTTTAGTGTAAAACCAAATAAAATGATTTTAGTGGAAAAAACAGAAAAGGCAGACTCTGTCAAACTTATTTTTGGTTCCTCTGCCTAATTAGGTCATGCTGATTTTCGTAGGCCCCATTTTTAGCTTTATTTTTATGGCTTTTCCCAGACTGCAAAGCACCAGAATAATCTTTGTTGTCCTCTGTCTCAGTGATATTCTGGAAGGATATTATTCACTAAAAAGTGCTCTGTTCCTTTGGATTTGGTTAGATTCTCCACAGGAACTGTTGGCTGTCCAGCTTGTCCATCGGAGGGTGTGTCTATGTAATACTTAATTCCTGTAGCAGGTTTGTCTACCGAAGGGCAGACAGTAGAGGGATTTTACAGCAAAGTGATCAAGAGATTAGATCATGTGAAGACATCAATTCATCCCCCCATTAATAAAGAATGCTAATGCTTTTCATTTCCTCAGATTCCATTTAAATGATCAATATAATAACAGTTATATCCAGAACTCGTGTTTTTATTGTTGTTGTTGTCGTTGTTTTGAGGCAGAGTCTCGCTCTGTCGCCCAGGCTGAAGTACAGTGGTGTAATCTCGGCTCACTGCAATCTCCACCTCTCAGGTTCAAGCTATTCTCCTGCCTTACCCTCCTGAGTTGTTGGGACTAGAGGTGCCTGCCACCACACCTGGCTAATTTTTGTATTTTTAATAGAGACAGGGTTTCACCATGATGGTCAAGTTGGCCTCGAACTCCCGCCCTCAGGTGATCTGCCCACCCTGGCCTTCTAAAGCCCTGAGATTAGAGGCATGAGCCACCACACCCAGCCCAGAATTAGTGTTTTGAAACATTTGCGTGTATGTGAATCACTCTGAGAGTTAAAAATATATATTTTTAGGTCCCAGATTTTTGGAATATGGATTCAGCAAGTAGCAGATGGGACTCTGGAATCTGAATTTTCTTGACACATTCCAGGTGACTGTAATACAGGGTGGACCTCATCCTACACTCAGAGAAATACTAAGTTGGACTTACATTAGTCCCTAGGATGGCTGAGTGTAATCACCTCAATACACCTGTGTTCTGAAACTGTCTCTGAAAACTGAAAATTGGCCTACACAGTATTGGTTGGGAGTATGTGGTATGTGTGTGCATCCATTATGTATCTGGGACATGCCTTTAATTTGGATATTTTTATGTCAGGTATTTTCAAAGGCGTTCCAGATCTCTGAGTTTATTCGAAACTTCTATTCACTCTTCGGAATGTATAATAATGGGTGTGAGCGCAGCTTTCAAGGCAACAGAGACAGAAAAAGAAGATAACAGAAATAGCATTCAGAGAAAATAAACCAAAAATAACACACTGGAAGATGCAGCAGAGTGGAGGGAATACCCACAGATGTGGCAACACTTTCTCTAGGGAAAACCAGCTTTAATGTTTTAAGGAGTGAAAGGCTATCTTTCTTTGCCTCAGGCATGTCAAAACATATTTCCCAGGTATCTTTTTCATCTTGTTCCCAGAAGATAAATGTAGACTGTTTCTTAATTTTCAGTAACAAAAGGGGAAATAGAAGAAATTAGGTCTGTAAGACACAAGCATGCAGGTAGGCTTTGGATTCAAAGTGGGTTGGGAAAAGTCAAGATGGAAAAAGATGCTGGGAATTTTAAGATGTTCTAGTGGGAACAAGGAAAGTGAGTATTTGTTGGAAGTACTTAGCATTTTGAGGTTTCATTTTATACTTTTAAATACTTCTTTATTTTGTACTACTAACATATATAATCTGCTTAAAAATAAAATAATGTAATAAACAAAATAACATTTGTAATTTATGTGAATAGAAGACAGGGTGTCCACAATTTATGGCCTCTCTGCTTTGACATTTTCAGAAGATATATTTGATTTGAGCAGTATTTACTGTCTATCTTATGTTTCCTGTCCCCACCACCTTCCCTGATTCTCTTTCTACCAGATTCCTTTTCTGTTTACAGAATCAGAAACTGTAAACCGTTTATGGTATATTTCTGCTTGTTAGTTGTGTTAATGCTCTTAGCCTGTCTTTACTGGGAGATGCAAATTTAAAACTAATAGATTATTTCTTTCACTTTTGAAATTACCTATCTATCCATCTGTCTTCTATTTACAAATATAAAATGAACGACATCTACCATATGTATGTACTGTTTCTGTTTTTAGTATTAAAACATTGGCCATCAGCTAACCTCCCTGCTCTTGCCTGTCTGGGGTTTCCTCAGCTCCGGCAAACCAAGTCTACCAGTTGCTCCTAAAGCACTCCAGGCATGCTACCATGTCAGGGTTTTGCACTTCCTCTATCATCAGCTTAGAACGCTGTTCCATAAGATAGCCTCTTCCTTTGCCTCCTCCAAATCTTTCCCAAAATGTCTAAATAGTGAGGTCATTGTAAACCACCCTATTTAAAATTTTTCTTCCAATTATGGCTCGTGTTCCTTTTTTCCTCCTTACTTTTTTTTCCGTAACATTTGTTACCTTCTAACGCAGTCTATAACTTATTTATGTTGTTTATTGACCGTCTCCTTGGGAATAAATTTCCATGAGGTCAGTGAATTGAATCTCATTTGTTCTTTGAGGTATTTTCAGCATCTTGAATTATGCTTGCCACATAGTTGGTGGTCAATGAATATTTGTTGATTGGACTGAATGAACTAATCTGCAAACTTTTATTTGAGCAAAATGATGAAACGATAAAGGAAATAATACTGCTATCAAACTGCGTACATACATTTGTGAGTAATTAAAACTACTCAAAAGTTTTGTTTCCCTCATTTGAAATTCATTCATCAATTTTAACTTAATAAGAGACTTATTCTTTGTCACACAGATTTTCGATATATTGCTTAGTCCCGTAAAACTCTTTAATGTAGGTGTTCTTACTTTATTTTACAGAAATTTTACAAAGTACAACTGACTTGACCAAGGTCACAGAACTAGTTTGGCGTTGAGATATGAACATGAACATTTGTATTCACTATAGCATCATTATGCTATAGTTTCATATACTCTTAATTCTAATAACTCCTAATAGTTTTAAGAATTCCAAAATATCAAGGGTGACTGTTTAAGAAAAAAAAAATCTGATCTGAGAAACCAAGTTGCCCTCCAGAGCTTCAAGTTAATTCCAAATGTGTTATACTGATTTGATAATATATTTTATATTTGTATTACACAAGACAGTAATAGTTGAATTTCTTGATATTGATATTGTCTTAAATGGCTTTTATCTTAAAACTCTTTGTGTATTCATGTCCATTTTGTTCTAATATGAGAATACAAGTTTTAAGTTATTGATATAGTCTACTTTTTTCTTTAAAAATATTTGTTTACATATTAAACTTAGATTATAAAAATTCACTGAGAACTTGCATATTACCTTTTCTCCCAACCAAAAGTAAATACTATGTTGAATTTTGTGTTTATTACTTCTGTTTTTTTAGAAGTTTCTTTCTGTTTTTTTTTTTTTTTTTTGAGACGGAGTCTTGCTCTGTGCCCCAGGCTGGAGTGCAGTGGCCCGATCTCGGCTCACTGCAAGCTCCGCCCCACCGGGTTCACGCCATTCTCCTGCCTCAGCCTCCCGAGTAGCTGGGACTACAGGGGCCCGCCACCTCGCCCGGCTAATTTTCTTGTATTTTTAGTAGAGACGGGGTTTCACCGTGTTAGCCAGGATGGTCTCGATCTCCTGACCTCGTGATCCGCCCGTCTCGGCCTCCCAAAGTGCTGGGATTACAGGCTTGAGCCACCGCGCCCGGCCAGAAGTTTCTTTCTTTATGAAAAATATATCATACCTCTTGGTTGATTTGCAGTTTTTGATTAAATTAATCTTATATATTATCTCTCGAAGCATTATTTTTAGGGTATAATTCTGATTCAAGATTGTTATGATTAGAAGCATTTGCAATTCATAGCACATGAAATTCTAATGGTGCCAAATAGTGTTCAAAGCCATAATTGTACTTATCACAGATTTGATAACTAATTATTCTTTACACCAGACATATGTAAACAATATATTAACTTACTAATCCATAAAACTTACTAAACAACAAATAATTGAAACTAATTTTTACTCTTTTACTTAAAACTATGATGAAGAACTAGGTAGTTGGCATTAAATCAGAGCACAAAATAGACTACCTTTGATGCTATTCTCTTCAAGAACATTTAGGTCATAATTTCATTCTAATGTACCATGGCATGACCCTATGCAAGCAAAATAGAGACTCACCATAGTCCAGTTCTCATATCAAAGGATAAAGATAAAACCCAAAGAACATTTCTTTTCAAAATTTATGTGTGTGTTACAATAACAACTTTGGATACCAAAGGCAGAAACTCATTCTCGAAGAAAATAAGTTTATCTGGGGTCTCAAAGTGGAAAATGTAAACAAGAGATTCCCAAACTCTCACTGAAAAGTCTGTTAGCGTAGGTTGTGTGTGTACATACACACATATATATGTATATATACACACACACAGGTTGATATATATAGGTTATATCAATATATATATTATATATATGATATCAATATATCTATATATATCAGTCCCAAAATGGTGAACATTTTATGAACGGTTTAATAAAAATCCCTTTGAAGACAGTCTATGATAAGAATTTAAACAACTATATTAAATGTTAGTTCCCCATCCCTCACTGAAGTCAGATAGCACAAAAGTGTACTAAAACAAAATACAACAAGTAAAAAGCAATCGCAATGACAAAGAAACCAGAGCACTTAGTAGAAAATCCTACCTGATGAGGGGAGCAGAATTTCTTGTCACTGGTCAGTCTGTTTCCGTCCATGGAGAAAAGGAAGCTGCTTCTTTTGACACTGTCTTCAGATTCGGATTTCGGAAAGCTGTCTTTCTCTCCTTTATTGTTTCCTCCATGGTGCTCCCTCTGTCTTCTTTTCTTCCTTCGGTTCCTCCATTCCTTAGCACTTTTGGAGCTTAACTTTGATGCTTCTGAGGAACTTTCCAACAACTCTCCTAACCCACCGATTCCACTGAAATCTCTTGAAGCAGCGGATGCTGCCGCAACTGCCTGTCGTAAAACAAAGTCAGGCACTATTTAGAACACAGAGCTTTGAAAACAGTGGAGTATGGTTAAAATGTTGCCGTTTAAGACTCATTAACTATAAGCGAAAAGTCTGTTCTTCTAGTCCTTTTGTTTTGTCTCACCACAAGAGTTTACTTAACAACAACCCTTACATTTGAAATCATATAAAGCAATATGCTAGTGTATGTATTAAAGCAAGAAAAATAAGGTTTTGCCTATCTTCTGGATTGTCTTTTTTTGGGGGCGGAGGGGACAACTGTTCTCTCTATAGTATCTTCTATACTTTAAAAAGCAAATGTTTTCTTAGTGGTGGTTGCTCATTTAACTACTATTCTGATTCCATCTGTAAAATGTTTCCTCCTGTGTGCACTTGTGAGCAACTGAGTAGTAATTTTTTTCCCCTCTATATCCAGTACAAAAGACTGTTTCTTTTCTTTTTTGTGAACGCAAAACATTTAAAGTGCCTACTATTTTACCTCCAGATGGAAGTAGGGGAATGTATTAGCTAGTTTATCCTCTTCCTTTGTTTGAATTACATTTAGGACTGTAGTTCACATCTCTGTGGTCATGTTACTCCCAGAAAATTTATTATGTATCACTTTAAAAATTTTAAATGTTAATAAATCGTTTAATATTAAAAATAATAAATGATTAACATAGCAACACACAAATTCATTCAAAGGATTATGAGAACTGCTTCAAATATTTTCTTTCCATATTGCAGCACTAAGTATTCTTAAGCACTTTGAATTTCTATACCTACTAATGAAACACAGTCAGCTCTGAGGTGAAACATAGAAAATAGTATTTTTAGACTGGAAATGATCTAACAGTGACATACAGAGGATATGAAACAATATGGTGAGCATCAAAGCTGAGTTCTCATTAAGCATATAACTATTTGAAAATGTAACCACAGAAGTGGAAACTATTAAATTATGACAATATCAGTTAAGCTTTTTACATATGTCATCACTAAATACAAACAACTCTAACTTATCTACTATATTGTTTATCTTTCCCACCAACTATAAGCTGGATAGAAATTGTATCACTGTATGCTCAGCGACTGGTATGTCACCTGACATAAATAGGGCTCAGTAAATAATTGGTGAATAAAGATTTAAAAATGTATTTTGCTATCAATTTTCTCAGACACTGGTGTGGGGGTGGGGGAAGAACAAGACATACTTAGCCTTGACTTTTCAAGACATCATAAAAGACTGGCATAACAGTCTGTATAACAACATATTTTAAGAAGAAATGGAGATAAAACCTGTTTATAATACTGTGACATCACTTTGTGCTTTATGTTTCATCTTTCTTAAGAAGAAGCAAACCCTGCTAAGTAGTTTTCAGTTTTAAACTTTATGTTAACTAAAATTTAAAAAAAGATTTTAAATCTAAAATTACTATGCTGCAAATTCTCTAGGATTACAATGATCTCAGGGAGGAAAACTTAGTACTAAACATGATTTTAAATTTATGTGTTTGACCAAGCAACACACAAAATGTAACAGATATTTATTTATATTAAGCACTATATTCATAATGGAAACTCAGATATAAGACTTGATATAAGATAATGCCCAGTATTTAAATGAAACACTAATTCAGAATTTAGATATTTATAAAATTTTATATAGTCACATAGCCAGGTTTTTAATCAAATTATTGATCATCAGTATCACTTTTAATATAATTCATGACATAAAATGAGAAATATTAAGTACATTTTATAACTCTGACTATATATGCAAAATAAAGTAAATAAATGAATCACTTATCTGTAGCAAGTTAAATATACTTACATAGTGATTGATACATATGATGTACCTAATATACACCATTTGCTGAAACAGTGAATATATATATACACACATACCCCTTCTTATCCAAATAAAGTCCTTAATTCTCTTTTCCATTTTATATAGACACAAACACACAACACGCAGTGTTAATCATTTATTGACTTGTTTGTCCCTGGAAACAAAAGAAGTGGTGGTCATAGTCCCTCACCATAATCCTAAAACTTACATTCATTTAAATCACTTCCATATATATATATATATTTTTTTTTTTTTTAGATGGGGTCTCACTCTGTTGCCCAGGCTGAAGTGCAATGGCGCAATCTTGGCTCACTGCAACCTCCATCTCTCGGGTTCAAGCAATTCTCCTGCCACAGCCTCCTGAACAGCTAGGATTACAGGCATGAGCCACCATGCCTGGCTAATTTTTGTATTTTTAGTAGAGACAGGGTTTCACCATGTTGGCCAGGCTGATCTCAAACTCCTGGCCTCAAGTGACCCACCCACCTCAGCCTCCCAAAGTGCTGGGATTACAGGTGTGAGCCACCGCACCTGGCCCCAAACTTTGTTTTGCATAAGATGTTATTTCCTTATGTATTCTGGATAACAGTTCAAATATTTCAAAACCAAAACAGATTTCTAAGGCAACAAAGGTAACCTCTGACACATTTTCTGTGTCACTCATCAACTCAAATTTGTCACTTGTTCCACTTCAGTGATTTGCCAATTCCCTCAAAGGCAGATGTTTCCTGTCATCTCTCATGTCTGTGTACCTGTTTATACCCAACTCTGTGATTCTACCAATGTCCTGCGTATTAGAATAATAGTGTTACTTTCACAGCCAACTTACTGAATTCCTCTTTTAACAAATAAGAAATTTCACTTAGTATTTACTCAGGAAATAACATTTTCTTATAACATTTTTGTGTGATTCAAAATAGGCTCTGTGACTCACTGTATCTGTGTGTCCATAAAAATATAACCACATAACTAATACTTCATTCATTTTACACATGTAATCCAGTTAAAATCCCATTCAAAGCTACAAGACATTATACCTATTTCTGTTCTACTCCAATTATATTAGATTTCTTAAGAGCTAATATTTTGAATTTTGTTCTAGAGCTTACTCCCAAATTTTTTCCTATATATAGACTGCTATGGGATATACCAAGCTGGGCAACATTAGACACTTAAATATCACAATTTAAATGCCAAACACAGTTAGAATGAACTAGGACAAAACATTGATTTCTTTGCAGGGTTTGTGTTTCTCCACGTTATTTTCTCATGCCTACACAATGACTAGCCCTAGGTGCCCCTCAACCAATAATAAAGAAAGATGGAAGTGATGTTAGCCTTCATGAAGTCATTGGCTAGATAGTAAGTTTTGAAGACTCATAGGTGGTTAGTGAGACTTAAGCTACACTGCAGCATAAATGATCTCATAGGTGCACTAATTCTCTCTCTTTGCCTACAATTTCCTCCCGGGTTCAACATTGATAATTTACTGGTCATCATTACCTGTGTTGTCAATAAGGAACCAAAATGGATTTGGCACTGTGCTACTCCAATCAGTACTATACTTTACCTTGGATAAATTTAAATTTTGTAGGTATGAAGCTATAGCTGAATCAAATTGTGATGTTTTTGTCACTAAAATTCAGTAACTGACTACTAGGGTTAATAGAACTGATGTTTTTTAGCTGAACTCATCATAATCATAGGTTCTTGAAACTTCTACTAGACATAGCGCATGTTTATTTCTAAGTTCAAAAAGACTATACTCTTTTAATTGATGCCATATTTTACCCTAAAATGGCTGAATTTTAGAATAACTCATTTCCGTACTGTATTATCTGTGTAGCATTTTCAAGCACATTAATTTGTCTGCTTTTATTAATGATAATAGAAAAACCCAGTGCTTTAGAATACAATCATAAGCAATTTATGAATATTATTTCCTATAACATTTATTTAAAACCATGAAATAAAGTATTTGCCCTGTAAATAGCTATTTTATTTTATTATCTTATAAATGTGTTTTATTTATAGTGATATAGAATAAAACTCTTCAATAATTCAAATGTAGAACTTTCTGGCAAGCATGAAGTATATTTTTAAATATTTTCAAGTTTCACCAAATTTGTTTAGAGTTTTCTATATAAAATCAATAAGGTATATCCACATTACTACTTTGTACCCAATGGTAAGATGAAAGTGGCCAAGCCAGCATGTTCACCCAAAGCTAAGTCTATGGTTGAGCTCAGTAATTCACTAAATGATTCATTGCTGTATCTCCATTTCACCAAAAAAATGCCTTGAGAAAGAACCTAACGCTATTTGTTGTGTATCTTCAAAGTAACTCAGAATTGTTAAAAACTTAAATTTTGAATATACCAATTTCTACTATGTACTGTCATCCAAAGAACACTTCAAATATGTGGAGCCATTCATCTGAAAAAAAAAAAAAATCCTCAAAAAAGTCAGTGCATGAAAACAAAATTGGATTTCTGCTTCTGGCCAAAATGGAGTAACAGAGACCAGATTTACTCTCTTCTGAAGCAACCAATAAAACAGACAAAATACATGTTACAGTGGTTTTGAAGACACTGGACATCAGATCAGAATGTTTTAAGATATTGGAAAACGGAAAAGCAAGCAAGCCAGCTCTATGCTTTTCTTAGCTTATGGTCTGGAACTTCCAGACTATGATGTAGAGAGGAAGTATCTCTGCAGACTCCATGAATGGATGAGATGAAGCTGAATCTAGGAAAGTCAGGGTGGCTATATAGTTCACAGAACAGGGTACCACAGAGGCGACAGTTGAGCAGAGAGAGAATTCTAGGGATCTCAGGTTCACCTTGAGTACTGAGAAGATTATTCACCAAGCATGTGTCTTAGAAAACTACCTGAGGCCGAGGATTAGAGGGAACACCACCCAGCAATCACACTGTGCCAGAACTGTGTCTGTTCCTATACTGGCAAACACTTCGTTTTAAATGGGCATTGGGTAGAGTATTAGGAAGCGTCTTGATTCATTAGTGAGGAATAATTAGTCTGAGAATAAATAGTATTCTGGTCCTGTCTATTTTCAAAGGTTTAAAGATACAAAAGGATCAAACTGTGCATAAACGACGTAACTATATCCAAGATTGACAGTGTCTGGAATTCAATTGAAGATTGTCAGAAACAGAAAACTGCAGAAATATATGACCCATAATAAAGAGAAAAATTAATCAAAACTGACCAAGAACTGACACAGATGTTCAAATTAGCAGACAGGAAACTTCAACAGTTGTTGTAACTGTATTGTGTATGCTCACAATATTAATTAGAGATATATGAAATATAAAAAAGACCCAGATCAAGCTTGTAGAGATGAAAACTACAATGTTTCAGATGACAAATATACTGGATAAAATTAGCGGCAGATTAAATGTGCAAAAGAAAAGATAATTGACTTGAAGACAACAATAGAAATCATTAAAATTGCAATTGACAAATGGGGTTTAAAACTCATAGAGAACGACAAAGGACATAAAACAGCCAAAAAACAGCTTTGAAAAAAAAAAAAGAACAAAAAGTTGGGGACCTACACTATCTTATTTCAAGGCTCATCATAAAAGGTACAGTAATTATGAGAGTGTGGTGTTGGTATAAAAATGACAAATCAACTGAACAGAATAGAGTTCAGAAATAGACACACTCACCTATGGACAACTAATAATTGACAGAAGTTCAAAGGCAATGCAGTGGAGAATGAATGCTTTGTTTATATGCAGTTGGAATAATTAGATACTCATATTTTTAAAAAGTCAATCTCAACATATCACCCATATGTTATACAAAAGTTAATTTAAAATGGGTTATTGACCTAAATTTAAAGCATAAACATAACTTTAGAAGAAAATTTAGAAGAAAATACTTGTGGTGTTGACTTGGCAAAAGTTTCTTCGATCCAAAAGAATGATTTAAACAAAAAAGCTAAGAAATAGTATGCTGGATAAACTGCACTTTAAATATTTGAGAAGCATATATGTGAAAGGACTTATATCCCAAAGAGGCAAAGAACACTCAAAACTCAACAATATGAAATCAAACAACCTAACTAAAAAAAGGAGGGGATTAAAGATTTGAACAACCGCTTCATAAAAGAAGCTATACAGATGGAAAATAAGAGCAGAAAAAGATGCTTATCATTAGTAATTAGGAAAATGAAAATCAAAACAGCAATGAGATACTTATTAGAATGGCTAAAATTACAAAGACTGGCCATAGCAAATGTTGGCAAAAATATTGAGAAATTATAATTCTAACTGGCATGAATAGGGTTTTTACTATATCTTTGCAAGAGTCTTCACCTTTCAGTATATGGATTTTTTTTTCTGTCTTTTAATACAGTACTGTGTTTCCATCTCTTCTCCTCAACACATTAATACCCCATTCACTATACCCCTAGCTCACACAGACTTTAATATTGATAAAAGTCTCAAGTTGGCATCTAATTTTAGACACCTTCCTGATATCCTGATGTGGGCTATAGCAAACACCTTTTTAAAATTTTTTGTTACAGAAATCCCAAAGAATTGTTAATCATAGGTATATATAAAGTTTTCTTGTCAACCTTTAAAATCAATTAACTTCAGAACAAAATCTCAAATGTCATAATTAGGGGTGAATCACTAATAATTGGAAATATCAGTTTTATTTCTTTTCAAAATTAAATAAAAAATTAAATTCCCCTCTTAGGTTCCATGAGACAATTCCATAGTAAACCTTATCCCTAATGTATTTTCTACCCACTGGCTGATTTCTTTATATACAGTGTCTAAAAAGTTTATTCAACTCTAACTTCAGAAACAAGTCCATATGTGAATATTTTTCTTTTTCTAATGACAACGCCTGTATATGAAATGAAAAGGCAGTACGAATCTACCCTCTAGAGTATAACACTATTTCTACTTAGAAACTAATAATAATAATAATGATAAATCTTTGCTTTTATCACTCAGTACCTGAGCTTCTTCCTGTTGCTTTTTAAGCTGTTCGAGCATCTGCTGAAATTCAGCCTCTTTTTGTTCTGCTTCTTCCAATGTGGCCTGATTCTGTTCCTCATAGGCCATGGCCACCACAGCCAGGATCAAATTCACCAAATAAAATGAGCCCAAGAAAATGACGAGGACAAAAAATATCATGTATGTTTTCCCAGCAGCACGTAATGTCTAGGAGAAATGGGAGATAATTCCATCAGTATTTTAGTATAATGTCCCCAAATAAATATCTGGTGACCACAGTTAGATAGTCAGCAGACTAATTCGCTTTTTAGTATCCAGTTTCTTTTCACCAAGAGTTTTTTGGTATTGATATGCTCAACACACAAAATTAAGAATCAGATTATTTGAGGCTTGACTGCAGTCTCGTTTGATATAAATACATTTTAAATTCATATATAGTGGATATATATGTGAACCCCACTATAATGCTTTTATTAGAGTTCATATGCAGAGCAATAATATGACAAGTGAGAGCACTGAACCTTTAAATCCTTTCTTTGGGATTCCATTTGCATTGCAGTCTGTTCTCCATACTATCGATAGATGACTTTTGCTCCTCTCCTCTTCTAGTCTCAGTTAATAGCTAGAGCTTTCATTTGAAATTTTCACATCAACATCATTGATTTTAAGAATATTTTAACGTGTTGTTTATATACCCACAACTGGATTATCAGTTCCTCAGAGTCATGAACATTATTTGCATCCCCATAGTTCCTAGCAGAATGCCTTTCACATGAAAAAAGTTCTCAGTGTACATATATAGGTACTGACTCAATGAGCAATTAGGATTCCAGGCACACTTGCTTTATACTGGACCCTTCTCTGTATTCCAGGGTGTTATAAGCAGGTCCCTTTCCTTTCCCTTTCCCTTTCCTTTTCTTTTTTTGAGATGGGGTCTTACTCTGTCATCCAGGCTGGAGTGCAGTGATATGATCTCGACTCATTGCAACCTCCACCTCCTGGGCCTGGGTGATCTTCCCACCTCAGCCTCCCATGTCGCTGGGACTACAGGTGCGCACCACCATGCCGGGCTAATTTTTGTATTTTGGTAGAGATGGGGTTTTGCCATGTTGTTCAGGCTGGTCTTAAATTCCTGGACTCAAGTGATCCATCCGCCTCTACCTCCCAAAGTGCTGGGATTACAGGCATGAGCCACCACACCCAGCCTATGCTTTTCATTTCATATATGTCTATAAAAGTAAATGTTATGTATGCTCATTTGGACATTACCAACTGATAAAGATTCTCCCAGTAGTCTTGAGTCATGAGTCGAAATAGAGACAGGAAAGCCCAGCTAAAGGTGTCAAAGCTTGTGTAGCCATAGTTGGGGTTTCGACCAGCCTTCACGCAGATATATCCTTCTGGACACTGGCTATAAGAGAGATAAATGGAGGTAGGGTCAGTATAGAAATTACAGCAATTTCAATTGATTTGACTCATAGGAATTTTCAAAACCCAAAGTTGCTATCTGTGACGAATTATCTTGCTTTCATTTCCAGAACACTTTAGGTGATTGCTCATCATGAAACTTACCAGACGATATTCACTAGGAAGACCAATAGAAAATTTAGATGCAAAGAAATATTTACAGACATTCAGAATGGCAGAGAGCTAGCAACCACACACTTTTGGCTCTGACATCACCATATTTCTACTTTTTACAAAGTGGCAAGAAACAATAGTTAAAAATTAAAAGCCAGAAAAAAGCCAAAGAGTGGGGAATCAACCATTTCAATAGCTGGTTTTATAGAATTTTCTAAAATAAAGTTAATATTTATAACAATTTTGTATTTACAGAAAAAGTATGAAGATAGTACAGGCCTCATACATTCCATGCCATTTTCAATATTGATACATTGTTATTATTTAATTGAGACGGGATCTTGCTATGCTGCCCAGGCTGGTCTCAAACTTCTGGGCTCAAGCAGTCTCCCACCTTGGCCTCCTGAAGTACTGGGATTACAGGTGCGAGCCACTGCACTCAGCCTTAATACATTATTATTACCTAAAGTTACTATTTTATTCAGATTTCCTCAGTTTTTTTCTTTTCTTTTTTTTTTTTTTTTTTTTTTTTTTTGAGACGGAGTCTCTCTCTGTCACCCAGGCTGGAGTGTAGGGGCATGATCTCAGCTCACTGCAAGCTCCGCCTCCTGGGTTCACGCCATTCTCCTGCCTCAGCCTCCCGAGTAGCTGGGAGTACCGGCACCCGCCACCATGCGCGGCTAATTTTTGCATTTTTAATAGAGACGGGGTTTCACAGTGTTAGCCAGGATGGTCTCAATCTCCTGACCTCGTGACCAACCGCCTTGGCCTCCCAAAGTGCTGGGATTACAGGCATGAGCCGCCGCGCCCGACCCTCAGTTTTTTTCTTAATGTCCTTTTTTCGTTCCAGGATCTCATTCAGGATACACATTCCATTTAGTGGTTATGTCTTTTAAGGCTCCTCTTGGCTGTGACAATCTCTCAGACTCCCCTTGTTTTTGATGACCACAACAGTTTTGAGGATTACTAGTCAGATACTTTGTTGAATGCCCTTCAATTGGGATTTGTCTAATGTTTGTCTCATGATTATATTTAGGTTATGGATTTGTGGGTGGAAGACTACAGAGGTAAAACGTCACTATCATCACATCACATCATGCCAAGGGTACATACTTATCACTATGACTTATCACTGTTGATGTTAACTTTCACCACCTATCTTGAGGTAGTGTTTTCTTCCTTTTCCATATGTACTCTCTGAAATAAAGTCACTGTGTACAGACCACATTTAAGGAACCTTCAGTTATGATCTTAAGTATATACAAAAATTATTTGAAATTATTCTGCACAGGATATTTGTCCATTATTCATAATTTGTTTGATTATTCAATCATTGCAATTAACATGTAGTCATGGAGATTCGTTTTATATTTTGGATTAAATTCAATGATATTTCATTTATTTACTTGTTCAAATTGCTTCATCTTTGGCCATTGGAAGCTCTTTCAGTTGACACCTGTAACAGTTTGACATACCCCATGGTTGTGGGTTGCATTGTTTGTTTATCTTTTAACACTTTCTTACTTTTAAGAACTCTCAGATGCTCCAGGCTCATCTTTTATAATTTCTTCCCCAGTGCTAGAATCAACCATTTCTCCAAGGAGCACTAGTTTTTTTGTTGTTTTTTTTTTTTTATTGGAAAATGGTATTAGAAACCAAGATCTGGGTGCTAGCTGTGTTTGTTGCTACTGGGGTGTCATTGCTTCTAGGCCGTCTCAGCTGACAGAACAAGGAGATATATATGTTTATAATTGCTCAATACTGATACACATGCACAGTGGTTTCAGGATTGTTAATCTATACTACCATTGGAAACAACTTTATCAACTAGAGTATTGTTCCTTTTACCTTCAGTTTTACAGACTCCACTCATTTCCAAAGTTAGTTAGGTTAGCATGTTATTACCCCACCACCTTCAGTGAGGTTGTTTCATATTTTGCAATACATTTATATATTTTTGTCACATACTCTATTTCTTCCTGGGATCCCCAAACTTCACAAAAGATTTCTTTTAATTTGTATATATTAAGATTCACTCTTTGTGTTATAAAGGTCTATGAGTTTTAACAAATGCATTATGTTTCATATTCACCATTATAGAATCTTAGAGAACAGGTTCTCACCCTAAAAAAAATCCCCTTTGCTTTACCTAGATAATTCCTCACCATGAACCCCTGGCAAGCACTATTTTCTTATCATCTCTATTGTTTTGTGTTTTCTAGAAAGTCAGATAATTGAAATCATACAGTATGTAGCTTTTTCAGATTGGCTTTTTCTCACTTAGAAATATGCATTTAACATTCATTAATACCTGTTTGTATCTTGATAGCTCATTTCTTTTTAATTACTAAATAATATTTTATTGTATGGGTATAACAATTTATTTATCTATACAACTCTTGAAGGACATCTTGGTTGCTTCTGGTTTGGGGTCATTATGAATACAACTGCTATAAATATTTACATGCAGGTTTTTTGTGAAGACATACGTTTTCAAATTGGTCAGCTAAATACCTAGTAGTGCAGCTGTTGGATCATATGGTAAGACTATGTTTATTTTGTAAGAAACTGCCAAACTGTCTTCCAAGGCGGTTGTCAGTTTTGCATTCCCATCCGCAATAAGCAAGAGTTCCTGTTCTTCTGCATCCTCATCAGACATTGGTATCGCCAGATACATTTTTCAGTTATTCTAACAGATGTACAGTGGTAACTCATTTTTGTTTTAGTTTGCAATATTTTCTAATGACAAATAATGTTGAGCGCCTTTTTACCTCCTTAATAGCCACCTGTACTATATACTCGTGTAGGGTATCTGTTCAGATCTTTTGCCAGTTTTAAATTGGGTCATTTGTTTTCTTATTGTTGAGTTTTAAGAGTTCTTTAGATATTCTGGACACTGGTTCATTGTTTTGTTTTGTTTTGTTTTGAGACAGGGTACAATTCTGTTGCCTAGGCTCTAGTGCAGTGGTCTGATCCTGGCTCACTGCAGCCTCGACCTCCCAGGCTCAAGTAATCCTTCTGCTTCAGCCTCCTGAGTAGCTGGTACCACAGGTACACTACACCATGCCTGGCTAATTTTTTTGTTTTTTGTAGAAACTCCCTATGCTTCCCAGGCCAGTCTCAAACTCTTGGGCTCAAATGATCTCCCCCCTCAGCTTCCCAAAGTGCTGAATTACAGGCATGAGCTACTGCAGCTGGCCCCAGTCATTTTTTGTATATTAGATATGTGCTTTGCAAATATTGTCTCCCAGTTGGTGGTTTGTCTTTTCATTCTCTTAAGAATGTCTTTGTAGAACAGAGGCTTTTACTTTTAATAAAATACAAATCATTTATTTCTTTAATGGAATGTGCCACTTAAATACAAAATGATTTTGTATTTAAAACTCATCACCAATGGCCAGGCGCAGTGGCTCATGCCTATAATCCCAGCACTTCGGGAGGCCGAGGCAGGTGAATCATTTGAGATCAGGCTCCCACTGATTCTACATTATGGTGAGTTGTAGAATTATTTCATTATATATTATAATATACTAATAATAGAAATAAAGTACACAATAAATGTAACATGCTTGAATCATCCTGAAATCGTTTCCTACCACCACCCTTGGTCCGTGGAAAAATTGTCTTCCACAAAATAGTCCCTGGTGCCAAAAAGGCTGGGGACTGCTGATGTGAATTACTTAAGCCATAATAGGTATTCATTAAAGGGAATAGATTATTATGGTTTAATAGGAATAAAGTATGCATTAACCAAATTTATCCAAAATTTTATCTGGGCTTTTATGTTAATCATCGTCATCATAAATAATAGTCAATAGGCAATAAATTCTTTTTTTTTTTTAGAGAGAGAGTGTGTTATTTTGTTTTTATTTATTTAAAAAAATTTTTTTTGAGACAGGGTCTCACTTTGTTATCCAAGCTGGAGTGCAGTGGTGCCATCTCAGCTCACTGCTACCTCCATCTTTCACGTTTAAGAGATTATTTTGCCTCATCCTCCAAAGTAGCTGAGATTACAGGTGTGCACCACCACACCCAGCTAATTTTTGTGTTTTGTAGGAGAGACAGGGTTTTGCCATGTTGGCCAGGCTGGTCTAGATCTCCTGGCCTCAAGTAATCCCCCTGCCTCTGCCTCGCAAAGTGCTGGGATTACAGGTGTGAGCCACCGCTCCCGGCCGTTTTTCAGAGACAGCCTGTCACCTAGGCTGGAGTACAGTGGCGTGATCATAGCTCATAGTGGCTTGGAATTCCTGGGCTCAAGCAATCGTCCTACTTTAGCCCCCTGAGAAGTTAGGACTACACGTGTGCATGACAATGCCTGGCTAGGTTTTTCTTTTCTTCTTCTTTTTTTCTTTCTTTCTTTCTTTCTTTTTTTTTTTTTGTAGAGGTAGGGTCTTGCTTTGTTGCTTAGGCTTTGTTGCCAATAAATTCTTACAATTGGCTATGTGCTAGTTCAAATACTTTATGTGTATTGCATAATAATCATCACAACTGTTAAAGGGACAGAATATTACTCTCTCCATTTTATCAATGAGTAACTAAGGTACAGAGTGCTTAGGGCACTTTTCCAAGGTCAAAGAGCTTACAAATGGTGGAGTTAGGATTTGAACCCAGGTATACATGAACTGTAGAACCTATGCTCTTACCCACTACATTCACATAATAAAGGTTAGTAAAACTGCCAAGAAAAAAATATTCCCCAAAGCTCTATTTATATGACTTGTATATATTTTCATTAACTCTCTTAGATTTTTATGGCTACACCAGTTTCCATTTTTAAAGGATGACTCAAAATATATTTAAGTTCCATGTCCTAAGAGTCACTTAGTATTGCTATCTCTCGGCTCTTAAAAAATTCCCTATTTTGATTTAAAATTAACTTACAATACTCTTAGGAAAATATTTAAGGGGTAGAGACTAACAGCATGACTAAGATATTACAACATCTCTTATTGTAAAATGTGGCCTAAAATAACTATTCATTATGTCTACTCAAACTTGGACATGCCTTTGGCACACATGCACCCTTGGCTTCTTCGTATACAGAAATTTATGCTCTTTCAAGAATACTAAATATTTCAAAGCACTTCCCCAAGTGTGCTTGCACCCTGAAGACCACATTATAGTCTGGATCTTTTCCAGTCACAACAAAACTCATCCCATTGATACATATGTACACCAATAAAAAGGGACCCATCTTGTGTTCCTTCCTGTGTTTCGTAACAGCTCTGATGGATGCACAGCAAAGACAGACTCTGGGCCTTCACACATTGGAGCATCAGTTTAAGAGCATCTTAACTGTGAAATTCTGGGGAAAAGTCTTCACAAAGGGGCGACTTTTAATGGCTGTGAGTTTGGACCAGTGGCAATCCAGTAAGGCAGACAAGGCACTTCCTAGGTGGGCAGCACCACTCTTTATCATATACATGGTAAGGCTACACATATAACCATGTAGATGTTTTCCTACTTACTTTTTTTTTTCGCAAACAGTTCTGTATCTTAAAAACTATATTACGTTTCTTACCCTGCATCTGAGCCATTTCCACAGAGTAAAGGGTCTTTTTGTCCATCCAAAACATAAAAGTGACCTGTTAACACAAAACCAAAAACATTTTATTTCATATTAATCCTATTCACATTAGGAATACATCAGAGTTTGACTATCTCAGACTAAAGGTGGCTGTACACCCACAGTCTCAACTATTTATAGTTGAAAACTCATTCAGCAACACTAAGGTTAATATAATGTGGCAATACTTCTTACTGTCATCTCCAATGTAATCCTTCCAGTTAAATGTGCTCATTGTTACATTAACAAATGTTCTATTTGAATCCATTGTGCCATTAAAGTAGGAAGTGGTGTTGGTTTCAAAAGCAGAATCGCTTGGGGGCCACTGCAAACATTTATTCCTCAGGTTGCCCATGAACAGCTGCAGCCCAATGAGAGCAAACACGCTCAGACAGAACACAGTCAGGATCATGACGTCAGAAAGCTTCTTCACCGACTGGATCAGGGCCCCTACAATGGTCTTTAAACCTGAAGAGAGAGAACTACAGGTCACCTGAGGAAGAGTGCCAGAAGCCATGATTTCTCAATAGTCACACGCATTCTCTTTCCCCCATAAATGGTTGCTTGACTATTTAGACACCGAAGCTGTATGGATAGCCTGATGATTTGGGAAATAGATGAACAGCAGATTTTATGCATGAACAGTGTGCTTGCTGGAAATTCAATATGAAGGTTTAAATATCTAGTCAGGAAGTTTTGTTTGTGTGGTTTTACATGCTCAACAAACGTACAAAAAAACTTGGAGTTATTTTTCATTTCAGATTTTGTGTTTCATGAAGCTATTTTCCACCAATCCATTCTTTACTCTAGCTTCCAAGCAGTAGTAATTTAGAGGAGAAAAGAATTTTAAGATAACGTAAGTCTCATGCCATATGCATGCTCTTCAATAATAATCTTTTCTCCTTTGTAAAAGGAGATCCATTTTTGAACTACATCTGCAGTGAATGGTAAAATCCAAATCAGTTAGTAAAGCCATGGTAGTGAAAAAGAGAGAGAGAGAGCAAGAGGCCAAAATTAGCACTTTTTGAAGACATCTCATGCAATTTTCTGTTAAACTCAAAGGCTGACTTTATAAATAAGATGTAATTTATAAAATTTTAGGAGCTAAACTGACATCAAAACATCAATTGGCATTATTGAATGAGATGAACCATAATAATAAGCAACAAGGCTAATGCTATAAATCATTATAAATTGATTTCAAACTTAATAATTAAAGTCAGCCTCGGTGTTTAACCTAGCTCTCACCTGGAATGACTGAAATTGTTTTCAATGCTCGGAGAACTCTGAATGTTCTCAACGCTGAGACATTGCCCAGGTCCACAAACTCTGTCACATATCTGTAATAGGGGAGTTCACACACAAACACAATAACACACAAGAAAAGTTGGAGATATAAGGGGCCTACTACCTTACACCAGCTTCTTCTTACCTGGAATTACAGAAATAGTTTTCAGAGCTCTCAAGACTCTGAAAGTTCGAAGGGCTGAAACATTGCCTAGGCTTACAAATTCTGTTACATACCTGCAGAATTAAATCAGAGTTACTGATAGTTTTGGCAAATTTTATACTAAATAAGGACTTAATGCTGGGTTTGGAACATAGAGCCCTGTGAGTTTAACAAATGGAGTTGTTACAGGCCTCAGGGTGCCATATGCTGAAAGTTGCTTTTAAGAAACAAAATTGTGTTGCTTTATTTCAATGTAATTTTCACTAATATGAACACATTTGTTTGCAAAACTAATCAAAGTACAGTTGTTGCTATTAAATTGTAGTCAATGAATAACTTCATTTTTATGAAGAGAAAGACTATATGACATGAAGATAATCCTATTTATTGATCATTTGCTGGATATATTTACATTGCAATATGTATTCTAATATGTATTCTTAAAATACAAATCCATATAATTAACTTGACTAACAAGAAAGCTCTACATTTAATATATAACACAACCTTGTTTGTGCTATGACTATTTTCATTCCTTTGCATTTATCAAATTTTCAAAATTACTCACGCCATCACAATGACACTGAAATCCAGCCAGTTCCATGGATCACGAAGAAACGTAAAATCTTCTAAGCAAAACCCTCTTGCCAAGATTTTTATAAGTGACTCAAAGGTATAGATTCCAGTGAATGTGTACCTAGAAAAAACATCCAAGCCAAAATTAATAATTTTGTTTGAACTGTTAAATGTTTTCAATCATAGCAAATCCTATCCTTTCATGGTTTTTCAATTCATTAATATATTGTTCCTTACTTCTATTTATCAAATAATCTATTCATTTAATTAGACTTACAAGTCTGAGCAAAGAGTTAAACTGAAGAGAAAATATATTCTCTAAGAATCTAATTGCGTTTAACTATTTGGGTTTTAGAATAATAGTTTCAAGTATCTTATGGATAATCATCGAGTTTCACCTTCTAGTGCAGCAGTGTCTGATAGAAATGTAATGCAAGTCACAAATGTAATATCCAAATTCCTAGTAGCAAGTGAAAAGATGAGAAGAAGTAAGTAAACTTATTTTTTATACTGCATTTTATTTAAACCAATATATCTAAAATATGAAAATTCAACAATTAAGATTAGCCAAATTTCAAGGTACCATAGCCACATGTGGTTAGTGCCTTCCTCATTGGACAGTACAACTTTAGAGGCAACATAGCTTGGATTTAGTTACTTAAATAATAAAATATTTTATTTAAATTTCTTAATGAGTAGACTCATTTTGAGGGCTCTTTTACATGTCTACTAGAGAAAATATACTTCTTTTTTTAATTTGTAAGAATCATGCAGAGTTATAAACTGCCCCCCATTTATCTCTCTCCTTCCCTTCCTCCCTCCCACCCTGTGTGTGTGTGTGTGTGTGTGCACGCGCATGAGTGTGTTGTATAGATATATGTATGTGTGTATGTGTATATATTATCACAAGAAATGTTTCGGTTCACCAGTATTCTATATGTGTGTGTTTGCGCAAATACCAAAATATACGGATAAACAAAATTCTTAAATCTAACCTTGCATCAGCTACTATCTCTATGCAATTGGGCTAAATCATTCAAACCTTGCTGAAATTCAATTTTCAGCCTCCAAAATGGTGGAAGACTTTTCTATTTGCTGTTTAATGTCATGTATTTCTGGCCCTCTTTTCTTTGAGTCTTGACAATATAAGTTATTGCTGTTTTCTATTTTTTCCCAAAAATAGTTGAGAGTACTTGTTTTTCAACATTGTGTTCTTTAAAAGCACAATTTAAGTTTATTTTTCACAGCACTTCACCCAAGCCACAAAGATTTGATTTACTCATATTAAATTCATTAGAGTTTCCAGCCTACCAGTATTTTATATATGAAAAACATTAGGGTCATTATTTTTGAAATGTTTTCTGTACAAATTTCTTTCATATGAAGGAACAAAGATATCAAGGATAATTTATGCAGATATCTCCAAGTCTAGTTTTCTTAAGTACATTCCCTTCCTCTTCTCCCCCAAAACTCAATTGATCTCATAAGTAATAATTGCTATCTTTACTTATTATGAAGTAGCTGACTATTAGGAAGAGATATATTTTACAATAGCAAGCTTATGTTTGCTGTGTTGTAGTTTGGATCATTGTGTAACACACATAATCACCATGATATTTCTGTTTGTAGAGATAGCTGGCCTTTTAAAGACCTAGAAACACTGCATATGTATATTCTGTTTATTATATTAGTGGTTAGTACCCTGTGGTTTATGCTGAGGCAATTCTTTGTTATCTATAGAGTTACTAGGAATAAGATTAAAGTCCCTACTTTTGTTCTTGATTTTGGAAAATTAAGAAAATATGTGGGTACATTTGGAATGTATGGGAAGTGTTCATGGCTGTCTATGGAAGAGAGTGCTAGATCCTACTGAGACAGAGTTCTACACAGAATACGTATTCAAAAATGCTTATTAGTAACTAGGTTGCACAGGTAAGTGGGAGTCAGGGGACCTTTATCTTTCTTGGCTAAGCCCACACTAGGTTCATAATCAAGCCTTCAATTCTGCCTATGTCACAGGTTTTTGTTGCTGTAACTTTGGTGTCTTAGAACCTTGAAATTTGGCTAATTTTAATTGTTGAATTTTCATATTTTAGATATATTGATTTAAATAAAATTCAGTATAAATGAAATTAAATAAAATGCAGTCTATAGAAGTGCCTTGTCTTACATAACACTCCCCTCACTATATAATATGGTTCTCAAGTCATTTTGTGTACGCCATATCTTTGTACAGGGACTGTGTCAATTATCAGTGACTTCAGTTTTCATCTCAGAACTAAGTTATCTTCTCTTTCACTGAACCCAGGGTTTGGGGTAGTAACCACTACTACTTTGCTGTTTTCCTGCTGGCTTGCTTTCAAGTACTGAAGATAATTGATCAGAAAACTTGTGCAAAGTTTTCCAGCTGAATGATGCAAATCAAAAACTTTCTAAAGCTAAGACTGCCTTCATAATGGGTATAATCATCTCTAAGTTATTACTGTTTCTTTAGAAAGAGATGTCTATATATTCAATTGCCTTTTTTTTTTTTTGAAACACAGTCTCACTCTGTCATCCAGGCTGGAGTGCAGTGGTGCGATCTTGGCTCACTGCAACCTCCACCTCCTGGGTTCAAGTGATTCTCCTGTCTCAGCTTCCTGAGTAACTGGGACTACAGGTGTGTGCCACCACGTCTGGCTCATTTTTTGTATTTTGAGTAGAGATGGGGTTTCACCATGTTGTCCAGGCTGGTCACAAACTCCAACTACCTTCTTCAACTATCCTTTAATAATGTTATACAAATAAATGAAATTGATACATGTTTAAATGCTTCAATAATTTCTGCTGTGAAAACCACCTACAGAATAGTCTTACATAGGACTGTCCATTTTGTTAATTCCAAAATCATGTATAGCAAATGAGAGTTCTAAGTTAAATGGTCTTCCTCAATATAAGGGCTGGATTCTCTATTACAATAATTCTTAGGGAGCATTTTCAAGCTACTTGTTTTTAAAAAATAGCATGTTAAATTACTGATAAATAATGGTTTAGAGTGGTACAGTAAATCCTCAGAGAAATCTATAAAAACAGAACGAGGCCGGGCGCGGTGGCTCAAGCCTGTAATCCCAGCACTTTGGGAGGCCGAGACGGGCGGATCACGAGGTCAGGAGATCGAGACCATCCTACTCGGGAGGCTGAGGCAGGAGAATGGCGTGAACCCGGGAGGCAGAGCTTGCAGTGAGCTGAGATCCGGCCACTGCACTCCAGCCTGGGCGGCAGAGCGAGACTCCATCTCAAAAAAAAAAAAAAAAAAAAAAAAACCAGAACTAAAAGCGGCAGTATTTGTTACACTATTTTGTCTCTGTACATTGCTTTTAAAAATATGACAATAAAAAGAACATATTATATTTTTACTTAACCAGTCAGATACCTGAATATTGTATTATACTATATATAAATAGCCTATATAATCCAACCACTTTGTTTCACTAGAAAGTATGTTTCTTTGATGCAAATAACCTCATCTGTGACTGAAAAATAAGAAAATGAAATAATGTTACGATGCAGAAATTGTATTAGTTCATGCACAATTTTTCCCAGCATACTGATGTTTTGAAACAATGAAGGGCATTTTTTTCTCACACTTAAATGGAAAATCCCTTGCAATAATAATAATAAAAAGATCTTGATACTAATACAGAAAATCCACAGAATCGTTTTCTTTTAGTGTAGCAAGGGCCTGGTTTAACATCCTGAACAATTAATGTGCTTAGAACTTTCTCCGTGTATGAAAATACAGAATGAAGCATTTTATTTTGATGAAATCATACAAATATCCCCAGTCTCTATTTCAAGGGAGAAAGGATGAGGCTCAGGATCTGAGACCGCAAAGAACTCAATGGCTCTGATTTTAGGTACAAACATCAGATGAGACTCAACTGGGCAAGTGTCTTTTTATTGGGATTATTATTGTTTCTATGTTGTATTCTAGTTACAAAGTTCCATAAGTTTTAGTCTCCCCCAATCATGTTTCCCTAAGCCCTGTTATTTTATGAGCACAGTTTTATGGAAGACATTTTCTTTCTTTTACAAACACATCTAAGCTGTTTCAGCACACATGTTGTGTATAAATAACTTACATATCTAAATATAGTTTAGACATCTTAGATGTATAATTAAGACATCTACTTAATTTAGAGCTAAAAACCTAAATCTATTCTACTCTATTCGAATATAACAATAATAACTACATACTAGAATAAAATAATTTAATTTATCAAATTACTCAAATGATCATAGTATTTTATCTCAAATGATTAACAATGATTGAGACTTAATTTTAGGCTAGATGATTGATTTAGTTTACCAGAAAGTGTATACTAATTTATAACCTCTCTTTAACAGATATTGTCATGAGTTTGTTGGAAAAATACTTACCTCAAAGAAGAATAACTCCCCCAAAGAACTTCCCTTATCTTCTTTCATATTATGAAAATAACTTTTTCTTAGACAGAAATGGAAACCATAAGTCAGACTATACCCACAAGGAGACTGCTAGAGAATTTGAGTGTGCATTTCTCATTCCAATAAGTTATTCCTACTTACTCTACATTCTTTGTCCAGTCAGGAGGGTTACTCAAGGTCATAAATACGCAGTTGGTCAAAATAGTGCACATGATAAGCATGCTGAATAAAGTAGATTATAGTTAAGGAATAAATGTTAGTAGGTTACCATGGCCATTTATAAATGATCCAAAACACACAAAAAAGTTTATCGATGCAAAAACTGTGAAATTAATATTACTTATTTGTTTTAAAACAATTATAAAATAATAAGACACTTCAAAGCCTGTGATATGTCCTTGGTGCACTCTCTTTTTCATTTTATATAACATACTCGCAAAACTGAATTTAATAGAAAAATGATCTCTGTTTGAAGTAAATGCAAATTATTTTGCATTCCAATCAGTTGTGTGAAATTGCCCTGGAAGAATAACTCATCATCCCTTAGTGAGTTTATAGTGTGCCATAAGTGTAAAAGATGTACTTCAGATACATTCATCACCATTGACTTATAAAACGTTAACGAATGCAATGTAAAAATTGTGAGAATGTAGAGCCCAGTATAATCAAAGATTACATTGATTGAGAATTCTACCATAAATAGTAGGTGTGTAGTAATGTAACTTACTCCTTTACGGTTTATAGCACAAAAGAGGGAGATCCAATTTTGTCCTGATAAGGTAATGTTATTTTCTAGCTTTTTGTTTATACTTTAGATTGTGGGGGAACCCAGCAGAGCACCTGGCTATACTCCTGTGTCTAGTTCACATTATACCTAAACAGACAGCACTATTCTGATGCCCTTCTGAGAATTAGCTGTAGTACGTTCTCTTGGTTTCTAAGTCCTGACTTCCCTGTAAGAAAGTTTATGATTATTTTGAGATAAATCTTTTATTTTAGAATATAAATACTTTCCAACATCAAGCCATAGAATGAGAGAATTCATACCTCAAAAGGTTATCCGTCTCATTTGCCCTGTCTCTAGGTGAATCAGTCTTTAAGTTTATATAGAAGCCTGCTTTGAATCTGCCTGTACAAAATGCCCATTCTTGAACACTGCCTCAGAAAATCACCATTCTATTTTATCATCACTTGAGAATTTTCTTGAAATCCACACCTATTCTGCCCTTTTACATATACTTTTTGACTAACATTGTAAATAGTTTTAAGTTCGACTTTTTGATATATATTCTCAACCAGGTACATGAGCACGTAGTATGAGTTTAATAAATATTTACTGAAAAAAAAGAAGGGAATAAGATGGAAGGGAAAAAGGAAGAATGAAGGAAGGGGAGAAGGAAGGAAGGACTGAAAGAAGGATAAATCCAGGTGCTGAAGATATAGAAACAATGAAGGCATAAAGTTTGAACACTTTGTAATACAAATAGTAGTACTAACCATAATCTAATCTTTAGCAATGGTTATACATGATCTCATTGAAGCTGATAAAGGTGTAAGGAGATTTGCTCTTTTTCCTACTATATAATATATTTCATTTACACATTCACTGTCATGGTTGGTTACACATTTTCTTCTGTAATGCTGTAGTCATTCTATAATACTCTTGTTATAAATAGTGGAAAACCAGTGCAAACAAATGAATTAAACTAACAATGTTACCATTAATCTCAAAGAAATTTTACAAATACTCAAAAATATAAATGCCATTTTCTTTAAAATCAACTATTAGAAATAGCATTTAGGCAATTCACATTAAAAGGATATGAATGTACCAAAATCTTGATAGCAATTTTCCTAACAGGGTTTAGTGGAGTTAAAATATACAAGGCAGAGGTGGCACTGAATCGGAAAATTGCCTTTCCTTTATTCATTACTATAAAAGTCTGAAAAAGAAAATACGAGAAAGAAATTACTAAATTAGACATGGACTTATTTAAAGAGCTTACATACATGAAGAACTTTTTACAAAATAGAATTTGTTTGTTCAAACTTGTTTGTTTAAACCAGTTGATATATCATAACTACAAACATGTTAGATGTTTAAATTAACATATAGTTACAAATAAGGATACTATTTACTATTATCTAATCTGTCTCTAAGATTCCAACTTGCTGATACTAACTGACAATTCTACACAAATTTTTTTACGGAATTGTAATGTAGCTTTACAGATTCCAATTCTATTTAAAGCTTACCATCTGTCTTCAACTTTGGTAAGTTTTCAGATTACTCTGTACACATTGCTACTAAAATAATCTTTTATAAATATTTCAATTACATCAAATCTTTTAACTTCAAAGTTTATGATGGCGTCTGATTGTCCCTGTAGATTTAAAATGTTCAAACAGGTTGAATAACCTGGTTTTGCTGACTATAGATGTGTGAGAAGTGATCAACTTCTCAGCTAATACTGAGGAGGGAAGGATGCATTGAAATTTAGTCTGAAACGCACCATTTCAAAGGGCGTTCCACAATTAAAATTCTATGATCTGAGAGCTACAATCATCCACTTAGCACTAGCTGTGCTACAAGTGATTACCTACCATGTTCCTATAGAATCATCTTTTACTTTTTTCCACTAGAGTCATCTTTGCTATGGCCAATTCAATTCAGTTGTCAACCTCACTCACAACCAATGAAACTCTCCCTATGGCTCTGAATATGAATGTCATAGACTCCTAGAAGAAGGTGGCAACTAAAAGGTCATTTAATGCAAACTCCCTTCATTTCAGGTAAATGTCTCCATAACACACCTTACAATATACTTCCACCTACAACGGCCCCCTATTATGTCAGAGGTTCTTAATCCTGCCTGAATTTTAGGCTGTCCTGTAGAGATTTTAAAATTGCCAATTGAATGAAAATTTCTGAGAGATGGGCGCAGACTTGGGTATTTTAAAAAATTTCCTGGCCGGGCGCGGTGGCTCAAGCCTGTAATCCCAGCACTTTGGGAGGCCGAGACGGGCGGATCACGAGGTCAGGAGATCGAGACCATCCTGGCTAACACAGTGAAACCCCGTCTCTACTAAAAAAATACAAAAAAATAGCCGGGCGAGGTGGCGGGCGCCTGTAGTCCCAGCTACTCAGGAGGCTGAGGCAGGAGAATGGCGCAAACCTGGGAGGCGGAGCTTGCAGTGAGCTGAGATCCGGCCACTGCACCACTCCAGCCTGGGCGACAGAGCGAGACTCCGTCTCAAAAAAAAAAAAAAAAAAAAAAAAAAAAAAAAAAAAAATTTCCTGAGGCGATTCTAACATGCAATCAAGGTTGAAAATCCCTTCTCTCTGGGAATTTTCTCAGCTATCTATCACCTCCTTAATCATGTCTTTCCAAATAAATCACACTACCTCCTGATCACTCCCTAGTTGTTTCTCTTTACCAGTAAGTCTTAGTATATTAATTTGCAGTCTTTTACATGTTGCTTGTAATTATACTCAAGTAGCAATTTACACATACTGTTCATTCCAGTGAGAACTAGGTTAGAAATTGTTATAAACCATTGAGCATAAAGAGCTTGTAATCTACTTTTTCTCCATTTTTTCACAGTATTTAATAGCCTGGTTTGCAAATAAACACTTGTTTTAATAAAATGTGGGTTTACCTTAAAGGTACTATTTACCTTTAAGACCTCTATTCTGTATATCCATTTACTTAATAATATGTTTCTGTCCTTTAACGAGGAGCTATATGCCATACATTTATGTTCACTGACAACGTGCTTTGTTTAAATAGGTAGACAAAAATATTTATATTGTCAGTATAAAGGGGAGGGAAAACAATTTCTCTGTTCATTGCTCTTTTGTATTTAAGACCATGGTGCCAACCATTACTTAACTAACCATTTTCCAGAAACTGAACAGTTTTTCTGTTCATTATCCCTTTGTATTTAAGACCATTGAGCCAACCATTATTTAACTAACCATTTTTTTTTTCAGAAACTATACAGTTTCTCTGTTCATTGCCCTTTTGTATTTAAGACCATAGAGCCAACCATTACTTAACTAACAATATTCCAGAAAATGCACTCTACAAATGTGAATAGATTTATGAAGCGGGCAAGCAAACTATTCTTTACCAGCAGCAGGATTGTGTGTAAGGGACAGTGGACCTTGGAAAGACTGTTGCTGAAACACAGAAGCATTAAAGGGTTGCCTTGGAGTCACAAGATTAGATTATTTAATATTACAAGTTGAACAGTCAAGATCCATTTAGGCTTTCAACAACAGCAGTAACTTGAAAAAGCTCACCATAATTTAAGGTGCAGGCACTCATGCTCTTTTGAAACAATTTCCCTGAAAAAGCAATTTCTGCTTGCAACATTAGGAGAGGGTTTCATTTTGAACTATCTCCAAAAACAGAGTGAACAACCATAAATTATCCCTTTAAACATGGAACCCTTTGCTCCTCCTGCAAGATTAGCCTTTGTAGTACTAGCGGAATTAAAGCTGACATGCTAAGAGCATCTTCGTTGAATGTATAAGTTCTAAAACAGAGCAGGCCTTAAGACTACAATTCCAGTTTATTTCTCGGGAACAATACCTGACACAAAGAGAACCCTGAGTTCTGAGAAATGCAGAGTAAAATACTAATGTCCTGTATAGTGAAAGAATTGCAAGAAAAAGTTTGAAATGATGGGGCTCTGATGTTATGAAGAGATATACCTAAACTGAAAATTACTTGAGAAAATGACAGATGAATAGGGGAGGGATAAATTGTAGCAATTCTAAAGGTATGTTTCCAAGTGATGATAAGTAATGATGTGACTTAAAAAATTAATACTTCTTATTGCTACTGACATCATACTGATCATCATTGCTACAGCTGGAAGTATGTTAAACCAGCTATTTTGTACTCTGGAATGTTACTTGTTGCTTTTTCCCAGGTAAACGCATATCTTGTAAGTTTACTAAAAGTTTTACTACTTTGTGGCAAGAATAAGATTTACATCTCAATGATTAGGACCACATCAATCAGATAACTCAAAAACTGATGCAACCAATTTTTTAATATTCTCTTTTATTTTATTATATTAATAAGCATAGTATATCATTTCACTTAGTGGTTAAGAGCTCTGGCTCTGGAGACGAATGCCTGGGCTCAGATCCTGGATTCACCACTTAAGGAGTGTGGTCTTGGGCAAGTTACTTCACCTCTCTGTGCTTCACTTCCTCATTTACAAACTGAAGCTAACAATAGGACCTGCCTCACTGGTTCACTAAATAGTAAATGAGTTAAAGCACTCAGCAGTGTTTGACACAGTATGAGCACAAGAAAGGTTAGTTATGATTATCACTGTCACTGTTATTAATAGTACCCTGGTCAAATTCAGTGCCATTAAAATACATTGTGATGTTACTCATTTAATTAAATTAGGTATTCAAAATGCATCACTAATTAATGGTGGCAAAGAGTTACATAATGCCTTAAAGTTTTTAAATGCCTTTTACCTGTATTTTTCCATATAATTAACACAGCTTCATAACATATTTTTAAATTCTAAAACCTCTTCTATTAGCTTCTTCCATTACTCCTTCTATGCTAAGAATGACAAATTACTTCCTTGTTTAATAGCACCTCAATCTTCATCTTTATGGATACTTCATAAACGAAAGCAGTGCAGCCAACAGTAAAGACTGTCTAGATGTCTCGCAAGATGGTTCACAGCCACATTGAATAAATGAGGGTCTAAGTCTGGCTCTCAGCTACGGAGGCAATAAAATTGACTTTGTCAACAACAGAGGACAATTCTGTTTTTTAGTGTCAGACTCACATTAACCAAACTTGAAAACCTGGTATATAAAATAAGAATGCCAACCTATTTATTTATTTATTTAGACAGGACCTTGATCTGTCACCCAGGCTAGAGTGCAGTGGCACAATCATAGCTCACTGCAGCCTCGAACTCCTGACCTCAAGCAATCCTCCTGCCTTGGCCTCTCAAAGCCCTAGGATTACAGGTGTGGGCCATCATGCCTGGCCTCCAATCTATTTATTTACAATGAGATACATTACTTTCATATGGACTGAGATAATTGTAGGGATGTAGCCAGCACGTTCTTTTCTTCAAGCAGATTTAGGGGAAAACAAATTGGAATCAGAAGGTTTCTTGCTGAGTGTGGAACCCAAGACAACTGACCTAATCGAATGATGTGGAATGTTTAAGAGCATGTGTTAGGTAGTTCAGTGTAGCCCCTGCACAATGAGGTGGCCTGGCCTTTGGGAAGAAAATGCTTTCAGTGCTGCTACTAAAGTTCTGTCTCCCTTGGAAAATACTAACGCTTGCCTCTAATGTTCTCCTTTCGTTTCCCCCTTAATCCTACCAGGCTGATTGATTCACTTTTTTAAGGACACTTCCTTTAAGTAGCAAATATTTTTAATCATAGCAGAGTGAATCATGCCTCCTCTCTTAAAGATATCTTTACAAATATATCCTTCAGAGCAACAGTTTTCACCGGATAATATTTTTTTTCCAATTTCTTGCGGGCGGTGGGGTGGTGACTTATTGTAATAATCATAACTAAATTTCAAATTTTTCTTTATCAATTCTATAGTAAATTGTTGAAATAAGTTATTTTTAGAAGTACATGAATGTGTTAAATGTCGCCTTTTATGAAACTAGCTATAAAAAGGGTAAAAGAAGAATCTGTTTAACTATTTACATGTACTTTTATGGCTTTAAATAAAACATTAAAGCTTGCTATTCAAAGTATGGCCATGTAACAGCCTGATGGTTGGTAAGAAATTCAGGATCTCTGGCCCTGCTCCAGACCTATGGATTCAGAATCTGCAAATTAAAAGATCTTGAGGTAATCTGTATGGATGTGCAAGTTTGAGAAGTACTTACTTAGAACAACAGGACTAATTCCATGTCTGAATGGTTGTCATTTCCTTTAGCCATCACTGATTTTATAAAGTTAAATTATAAACTTTCAAAAGGATGTGCTTTGACTAATAAAGGTGTTCAATATCTTCCATAATCTATGTCATCAACTCATGGTGATATTAATTTATCTTTAGTTTCTACATTGAACTAGTTTTATGCTTATAAGTGTAAAATATAAATCGTGGTTATAAAATGCCTTAATATCCAATTAGAAAGAATGGAGTGTACCACCTATTTTTTATATTTTCTATAAGATACCACCCAGCTAGTTTAACTATAGAAACCAACTAATTCTGATACAGTTATGCATTTATTTTAGCATTAGGAAAGCACAGTCATAACTATTAATTTAAACCATGTATAGATGGAGAAAATTTGAAAGTTCTTTTTTTTAGTCTTCCAATTTTGACATTTTTTTCTTCAGGGTGATGTTTTAACAGTATAGGTGATCCAGAATCTAGCATGCCACAAACTATATAAGGTTAAGAGAAGATCCTAATCATATTCTAGGTGACTGGGGAGAAAAAGGAATCTCTGAGTGAACATGCTTCTTCACGTATTATCTGCCTATAGGAGGGTGCTAAGCAGAAGACTATTTATTGTCCTCTGGAATACAAATTATTGTGAAGGTACATCAAGTCAATCATGAACTAAAAAATAATTAAGTACAACATACGCGCATAATTCTTTTCTGCATCGGTATTGTTCTGTAGACTATCCTGTGCTTGAACATATCAGCCATAACAGATATTTCACCTTGCTGATATCAATTTTAATTTTGACTATCTGAATTACTGTGAAATTATAGAAATCATTCATCTATTCATATTTCCTCACTGTAACCAACTCTTGACTTCATTTCTTATAAATGTTTGTTTTATTATATTGTACTAAAAATAAGTGACAGTGAAGAGTGTTATAAAATCTTTAACAGGAGAAAAATTATGATGCTGTATATAAGGCCCAGAAAAGTATATTACAGTTAAGAGTTTAATTAAAGATTTATTGAAAGTCTAAAACCAATACTCACTTTCTTATTGATATAGTAGGGGTCCAGATCCTCCAGGGGCTCTGACACCATCTCTGGAGGAATGTCTCCATAAATAAATGGAAGGTTCTTTCCAGCTTCCAAGTCACTATTTGGCTTTGGTTTGTTCTCATCATCATTATCTTGTTCCTTTTTGGGTTTCTTGGCTTTCTCTTCTGCAGCACGTTTTTCGATAGCAGCAAGAGATTCTCTAGTAAAAAGGCGGAAGCTTTCAGGTCCCGGGGGTACCAACAGTGCCTGTGCCATCTTTTCATCCTGCACATTTAATTACGTGTAGCTTCTTGCATATGAATTGCCTGCAATAAAAGAAAAATTGCCCGAGAGTTAGGAAAGCAAGCAATTGGGTATAAGAAAATCAACTAAAATGTCATTTTTTAGTAATTGTTAAAGCTATAAACATTAAGTCATGCTTTTAGCACCACACTACACATTTGAACTTGGAAACTTTGTCATTCAACCTAATTCTCAATAAGCCAAGTTTATAAATCTATCAAAAGTCTGTACTTAATGTTAATTAGTTTGATTTAGCCATTCTACAATGTATAGTATATATAATACATATAAACATTATATTTTATTTCAAGTATATATAATTTTGTCCATTTTTTAAGAGCATTAAAAAATTCTGTTTTGACACCTTTCCACCAAAATATAGTATACTTTCAGCAAAAGAGTAATGCCAGTAAAGTTTGTCAATAAAATTGCTTAATTATTCTGCATAATACCCCCCACCTTTTCATAACTTTGTAGCTCCCCAAATAAAGAAGTACTGGTAACAATGCAATTATTGTGATACATCCCTGACTCATACAAATGAGGATAGAAAACGAAGTTTTGCCAAACCCAACCACTGTTCTCATTGTTACCATCATTGACAACTGCTGCTCCAGAAAAGATCTGATCACCAACCAGCAGGGACATGGAAGCCACTACCTCCAGAAAAATCTATCTATCTTTAGCATTTCCTTTCTTTTATTAAGCCAGACTCTGTTTCCTTCTGAAACAATGGAGAATATGTTTACTTCTTATTTCAATCTGCTGCCCTTCAATTATTCCAAGACAATTTTAACATTTTCCCTGAATCTTCCATTTAGTATAGTGGTTAAAAGCATGGACTCAGGTGCTAGACTCTGTCTGTTCTAAACCCTGGCTCTGTCGCTTATGAGCTGTGTGATCGTGGACAAAGTAATGCCTTATTGCTTGACTTCATCTATAAAACGAGGATAGTAGGGAAGCCAATCTCCTGGGTTATCATAAGGAATAAATGAGTTAATTATGTTGTGTCTAGAATAGTTTTTGGAATTAGTAAGCACTACATTGCTGTAAATTATCATAATTAAATTATCTTCAGTTTCCCTAGCCATTTTCCCCTTTTAGGGTTTCAAGCATCCTCATAATTCAAACCACTCTTTAAACAGTTCTTGCTGTACTGGAACCACAACTATGACCACGGAATTAAAGGAATGAACTGAGAAGTGCAGCGTATAGGGGCACACTCACACATGCCGATCACTTGGCTGAGAAAGAAGGGAAGGCCGACCGATGGAGCGGCCCTGCTCAATTTCTCAGGGAAAGGAACAAAAATCTATTTGTAGGATACATAATAGAACTATCAAAACCACAAGAAATCAGCTACATAAATTTTGAAACATGAGTTATTTTATTTTGCATTATGCCAAAAACCACATTTAAAAACTAAAGATATAGAAACAATGACAATACCAAATAAAATAAGTACATCAGTCATCTTATAAAAGAACCTACCACTATGACACCAAAGTCATGATCAAAGTTATCTGTGACATTTTCCCCATTCCTACCATACCCCTCTGTCCCTACATTTATTCTAGGTTACATAGTATTTTATCCCTAAATGGCCCTCTAATTCTTGGCAGCTCACTACATGTACTTGAGCTTACAATCAGATGCTCTGGATCTTTTAGTAACATAAGAAAAACAATATGGGTTATTTTGTGTGTGTGTGTGTGTGTGTGTGTGTGTGTGTGTTTAGTTTATATCTTAATTACTAGTTCCTTGATCTGTTCCAATGACAAAAAAAAAGTGTTTTTATAACATTACTTATTATTTTATACTATTATGATTTTTTTGAGACAGTGTCTCACTGTGTCACTCAGGCTGGAGTGCAGTGGCACAATCACGGCTCACTGCAGCCTTGATCTCACGGGCTTAGGTGATCCTCCTACCTCAGCCTCCTGAGTAGCTAGGACTACAGGTGCCCTCCACCATGCCTGGATCATTTTTTGTATCTTTTGTAGAGATGAGGTTTCAATCGCCATTTTCCCCAGGCTGATCTCAAACTCTTGGGCTCAAGCCATCCGCCCACCTCGGCCTCCCGAAGTGCTAGGATTACAGGGGTGAGCCAATGTGCCGGGCCCAAAAAGTGTTTTTAATGTACGATATGTCTTTTTCTTTGAAATAACATTGTCATCATATTTTTTTGATATAATATAATGATATAACATTGTCATTATATATTTTTGCTACTATGAAAGTATATTCTAAATAAATTATAAAATAAAATATCAGGCCTGTCAAAAGTTATGTCATTTTTCCCCATTAATTTTGAACAGAACTTCTGTTTTATAGTTGGGCAGCACACTTTTTGTTTTCTCCATCAAGTGGTATAGTACACGAATCGAAAGATTTGAGAAAAATTCGATTTCACTCAAAAGTCAGTTGATCATTTATTTTGTGTTTTCTAAATTTACGAGGGGCAGCACAAAATAAAACTAACATTTTTAGATATCTTATGTCAATTTTGACGGCCACATAATCAATCCAACTCTAAGCTGTGTGGAATAATCACAGCTTTGATGCTTTGGAGTGCAGAAAGAGTTTGAGCATTTTCTGCAAGCCTTAAGTACCCAAAGATGTGTAAACCATCTGTCTGATATCACCTGCCATGAATTGAATGGCTGTGGTTCTTCCCAAGTGCTGAATGAAAATGAAACAGCATGACAAACATGTCTTAAGGAAATTCTATGAAACATGGTCGCTTTCTTAGAGGAGAAAAACAAAAAAAAAAGGTTGATTTGAGGATTTGGTTTTCAACTAATTTTGATGTCTTTATTGACAATGAATGGAAAACACACTGCGGTTGGAATGGGAGAGCTGAGTTAGTACTGAGTCTGCCGCTAATGGTATGCCTGTATCATCTAACCTGTCTCAGCCTCAGTATCATTGAGGCACCTCAACACAGAGATGGCTGCCCTTTTCCAGATGGGAATAGCTAATTGATATTAATACATACATTTTACTTAATTGGAGTCGTCTCTTGGTTGGTTTTTGTTTTAGAAATAAAATTAGGTTTAAAATATCTAATGTGGAAATCACTGAATAACTTTCACAAATTATTCTGATTTATCTGAGATGATATGGAACAAGGAGCCATCACAAAATCATGAAAAATTTTTTTAAAATAAGTAGTCTTTTACCTTCTTATTTACTTATCAAAGGCTGAAATAAAGAATTTGAATCTTGATCAAAAGAAAGTAAAAATGTCTCGTTGAAATTCCCATACCGTTGTCTCTAAGTCCTCGGAAGATAGGCTAGTTCCAGACTCAGCTTTTCCCCTACAAGGGAATTAGGGTTTGCCCAATATTTGGGTAGGCTGAGAAATTAAAGAATTTAGTGAGTTAGAGTTTCTCATGACTTCACTGACAATTTTGCGGTTAAGAAACCCCTCATAGTTCTTTGGCAGTTCTCTTTTACTTTTTTTGTTCTCCTTTTTTGTTCTCTGTGAGCTTATTATACAGAGTTCTTACATAATTTTACATTCATATTAGAGCAGACTTTAAAAATTAATTCTTACTGATGCCTTGGTGTGGAATATATATATTATTAATGATTATATGCACATTATAATTTATTAAAATACATAAAATTTAATATATCAAATTTTCTCCAGAGCTATCTTTGCAAGGACAAAAAAGATATGAAAAAAACTTAGGAGATGATCTCTTTAACTAAAAACCAAAAAGCCTGTGGGTGAATGTGTGCGAATAAAGCAAATACATCCCTTTGTTAACCAGTAAAAAGATTACGGTTCAGTATATCCTATATGAGGAATAAACTGCAGAATTCCAAATCTGGAAGGGATCTCAAAATCATTTATTTGGAAAATATTTATGGAGGGATTCTATGAATCAGTACTCTGCTTGAACCAGGAACCCATGGTCACTTCCTCGGGGCTGACAGTCCAATGTGGGAGGCAGATTTTTATACAAATAATTATAATACAGTTATATACAGCTGGTGATTGTCTGAGGTTCATAAAAAGTATCAATTTGTTCTTCCCAGGGAAGGGAGAAAGAGGTAAGATTTGGGGAAATTTCCCTGAGGAAGTGATATTGGAGTAGGTTTTGCAGGCTAGTTGGAATTCAACTGGGGGCTTGTGGTGGTGGTGGTTGGAAAGGGGTTGGTAGGAAGACACATTAATAGAGACACATTAGTAGAGACACACGGAGCAGGCCGGGGTGGGGGCGGCATGTGTGCAGATGCAGAGACAAGAAAGAGCGCGGGGAGTTTGGGAGCAACGACATGAAATTCATTATGGGTGGACATCACCCTGCACGGAAGGGAGTGGTATGACATAAAACTCGAAAGTTAGGCAGGATAGACCACTGAGGACCCTGTACTACACATGAAAGTATGCCATGGATAGGGAGTGTTATGATCAACGTGAAGACTGGAAAGATGGTGGCAGTATGAAGGGTGGACAGGCAGGGAGTGACCCTAGAGCAGTCGTTTTCAAATGTTGTGGCTTCAGGATTTCTTTCTACTCTTAAAATTATCCGTGAACCCAAAGAGCTTTTGTTTATGGGAAGTCTTAGCTATCCATACTTACCATATTGAAAATTAAAATGAAAAAATGCAAAAATTCTTTTAAACTAATAACAAACACTTGTATGTTTATACAGACAACAGATGGTTAATGAAAACAACTGTATTATTCAAAACAGAAAAAAATTTAATGAGGATGAATTTGTTTCACATTTAGTCAAATATGTTTATGTCACTTAAGAGAATACATTTAGATTTTCATGAATGCTTCTGTGTTCAGTCTGATGGAATATGTTGTTTTATTGAAATATAAGAAGAAAATTTTCACATATTTGTGTGGCTGGAAAAGGGAGTGCTTTAATTGCCTTTCCAGGTAACTGTGAATATCCTTCTTTAATATCACACCAAAACTCTACAAATGGTAGCTTATTAAATTAGTTGTGTGAAACCAAAAGTCATATCAATGAACTTTTGATCTATCTTGTCCTTTGAATAGGTCTTTTAAGTAATCATGCATGATTTTGTGTCATCATGCATGGATTATTTGGAAAATGGCACGTTGTTATGAACGTCTTCCAAATTTAGGCAAATTTTCTTATATAATATCCAAAAATCACATTTGTTGCTATCACCACTAATGTCATGAGAAAAGTTGTAATGTATGGGTAGGCTGTCAAGCTCCCAGTGGCAGGTAAAAGTTTTCCCCAAGTCCAATTTCCTCTTGAAAGCTCCAGTTTTAACATTGACAACAAATGCTGTTATCTGCTTTTCCTGAAGTGACAGGCCTTCCCTTTGTTCATTTTTGAGAAAACGTGTGCCAAATACTCAAGTCTGAATAACCATAGTTTGTCAGTTATTCTTTCAAGTGAAAATGGTGTTCCATGAAAAAAAGAAAAGTGGCCTATTCAGCTCCTGACTCAATCACACAAGTGCTTTTCCTAAAGACAACTATGGCACTTCAGTATGCAGTCAAATAGTTTATATATTCCTCCTATTTCATCATACAGAATGTTAAAAATAGGGATTTTTTAGGGCTGTGCTTGAGCAAAATTAATATGTACTGCTTCATCAGAGATGTATTATGTGAACTGGCATTATTTTTCTTACTGAGAGTGTGGAGCAATGAAGAAAACACAGACTACGCCTATAGTTTGATGCTACTGCACTGAATCCTGCTAAAGCATTAGCAGTTTTAGCACATGCCTATTGCTCTATCAGTGCGAGTGCCAAAACTGAAAAAAGACAAATGCCATTTTGGTATTATTATGAAAGTAGTTTAGAACTCAAAGCTCCCACACAAAGGGCCCGAGGAATCCCCAGTTGTCTAAAATCTATACTTTGAGAACAACTGCCCAAGAAGAAAGCAGTTAGACACCACTAAGTAGTCAAAAGAAGAGAAGTAAAGGATCTGACAATAACTCTGGTACCAAAAGGCATGGACTTGGCAATCAGAACTGGATTCAAGGCCTGACTCTGCTGCTGTGTTCCTGAAGCTTTTTTGTTCTTTATAATTTCCCTAGCTGTACAATGGAGATAATCATAGTTCATACTTTATAGAGCTAATATAACATTTAAATGAGAAAACACACCTAAAAGGTGAGCACAGTGCCTGGAATACATTAATAGTAGGTCATCAGTAAGTTAGGGAGGAAAACCACAGCCAGTGGAGTGTATTTAATGCACAAGTATAGAAGACAGAAAAACAATGAGATTTTGTGACTGATTTGATAGGAGATTTGAATTAAAGTTATAGGGTTAGGCTCACTTCCAGGTTTCCAGCTTAAGCCACAAATTGACATTAACCCAATAGAGAAATGGAGGTTTGAAGGCATGATAATAAAGTCTGTTTGGAAACTGTTCAGTTTGAAATAGCTGTGAGATATCTGGGTATACAATTAAAATATGGATTTGAGACTCAGAAAGCTGTCTGGGCTGGGGTAAAGTTCATTAAGAAGTTACTGGATGAGTCTGGGCATGGTGGCTCATGACTGTAATCCCAGCACCTCAGAGGCTGAGGCAGGAGGATTGCTTGAGCCGAGGAATTCAAGGCTGCAGTGAGCTATGATCTCGCCACTGCACTCCAGCCTAAGCTACAAAACAAGATCTTGTCTCAAAAAAAAAAAAAAGAACAGTCACTGGTTGAAGCTGAAGCTAAGAATATGCATGGCGTTGCCTAGGGAAAAATGGTGAAAGGGTGATGAGTGAAGAGACAAGACTCACACAGCTACCAATTTTTAAGTAATGGGAACATAGAAGATGATAGGCAATGAAGTTAGAACAATTACCTAGATGCCAAAGAGGAATTTCCAAGATGCTAATTAAAACACCTACTTGGGATTTAACAATTAGTCCAACTCTCTGCCTGTAAAATAAATGAAGAACAGTCCCAAAGAAGCTAAGTAATCTCCTCAAAATGTTTACTGACAAACACAAATTATGACTTTTTCTATTATAGTTGATGTATTTGTCTTGAATCTTACTATTATATGATTTGCTCTAAAAGATCTAAGCTGTATATAAATAACTACAGAAAAATAGATTTGACTAGTTCATTTCAGTTTTCCGGTTTCACATGCCAGTGTACTATGATGCTAACAAAATCTTATGAAAGTACTTGAAGCCAGCCAATACAATGAGTACAAAACTAATACTTGTTAATGAATCAGAATCTAGAAAAATGGCATTGTAAACATTTAGGATATGCTGTGGCATTACTAAGGAAAAAATTTTTTTCCATTAGTCATGGCCTATGGGTTCTCACCTTGCCTAATTTTCCAGAGCAGCAGACAGTTTGGCAAATTGTATTGGTCCACAACCTGAAGTATCAGTAGTGTTTCTCTTTCCCTGTCTCTGTCGGGATTTTTATGATTATGTTGCAGACAAAATCGATTAGTTCTGGTCTGTTTCCATGGAAACAAGATTGTGTCAGAAGGCTGTAAATTTTTCATCTTTATGGATGGAAAGTTGCTCTATGTCATATAACTTGAGACAGAACTAAAAAAATCTGCAATGCATTTTCATGTCTTTGAGAAGGAGAGTGTGAATTGCTGCGAAGGACTGGGTCCATTACTGAGGAGGGATGCTGTATTTTCTCGGTATCTACAAGAGACTATTCTAGTAAGGGTCTAATGTAAAAGACCAGATTGACCAGCTAACTACCTAACTGTTGAAGAAAATTAGTTAATTTTCCCAGTAAAATTTTCATTTAAGGCTAATGATTGTCTGGTAGTTACCAATATTCTCAGGCAGCATATGCGCCCAACAGCATAAGATTTATCAAAGGCATACATAGAGCACTCAGCACATTATAATGATAACCACTGGACACATTCCAAGGCAGAATTAAATACTATTTTCTATAATTTCAATAGTTTTGAAATAATACCTGGTTGATGTGTCTCCTTAATCGGGTGGCTGTGAAGATTGAACAATAACACACAAAATTCTGTTGAATGATTACTATGTCTCAGACACTGTCATGCAATATATGCATGCTAGCCCATTTAATCACTATTACAATTTCATGAGGTTGATACTATTATTATTTCCACTTTAAAGATCAAGAAACTTAGGTGCAGGTAGGCTAGATAAGCCAAGGAGCCAAGATTTAAACCTGTCTAGTTAAAAAAAAAAAAAAAAAAAAGCCTGGGTACTTAAGCCTGCAAAATGAGAAGATTCTTGGTGTTTGCTGAAAGAAAATTAGGATAAATCACTACCTTACTGGGAGGTTACAATGTATAAAGCCCTGTGTCAGGAATGAGTGGCATCATCTAAGTGTAGCAATATAGTCCTCATCTTTATTTCCACATAGAAGATAAAGCAAACAGGAATGAATTAATAACAAATATAAAACCCACATCTACATTCACATGTATGCTACACACTTTGGAGTTATTTAATGATAAATTGAAAGGCTAGGCTACCTTCTTCTATGTCAAGTACCTCTTGCTCTCAATGTATTGTCAAGGAAATCAGCATTACTATTAGTCTGAATAAACCTTTTGAGAAAGTAACTCTACAGCAAGGGTAACACATGTTATAGCCAAATACAAATGAAATCTAGACCCTCTTTATGTTATTGTTCCGTTTCTATTAGCTAAACACTTGATTGCCAACATGTGCTAACTAACAAGATGATCTATTTCTGTTTTTCTGTACGCGGACTCAATGTCATGGCTCTGAAAAAAAATAGCTTAGTAAAAAAAGCATGAGTTCATCTCTATCTTCAAGATAATTATCCTGGAACTAATTAATTTTTAAGGGTTGATATTTTCTGTGACTTCATCCTTATCAGATAGTTATTAGCTTGAAGAGACAACTGCTAACTAGTAACAAAAATTAAGTCAACATTTTAAAGGACAAATCAGCATCGTTGGGTTTATTAGCTTTTTTTTTTTTTTTTTTTTTTTTTTTTTTGAGACAGAGTCTTGCTCTGTAGCCCGGGCTGGAGCGCAGTGGCCGGATCTCAGCTCACTGCAAGCTCCGCCTCCCGGGTTTGCGCCATTTTCCTGCCTCAGCCTCCTGAGTAGCTGGGACTACAGGCGCCCGCCACCTCGCCCGGCTAGTTTTTTTTTTTTTTTTTTTGTATTTTTAGTAGAGACGGGGTTTCACCGTGTTAGCCAGGATGGTCTCGATCTCCTGACCTCGTGATCCGCCCGTCTCGGCCTCCCAAAGTGCTGGGATTACAGGCTTGAGCCACCACGCCCGGCCTTATTAGCTTTTTAATGTTTCTTTTAAATGCTTGCAAAGTAAACTGTGTGTTTGACTCCCCAGTATTCATTCCATTCCAGACGCTTCCTTCAAGCCCCTTGCCAATCTTTGTTTAAAGACAAGGTATATGGTCTAATTCTGGCCAAGGAAAGGTGAGGGGTCTTCAGTCAAGCGGTTGTTTGTAAAAAGTTTCTTCAGTCCCAAGAAAGAGAACAAAGAGAATATAGCATTTTCTGTCCTCTGGTCCCTTTTCTATTGGGATAGAATACATGGCACTACTTCAACCAAATTAAAACCAGAAGAGATGCCAATCTGAGGGCAAAGCTGACACACTGAGGGTGGCAGGTCACAGAGACATATTTACCCCTGGGCCTTTGACGGTTCACTCAGCTTGTGGACCCAAACAACCTCTGCACTGCTTGTTCTGTTCAATAAACGTCTTTCTTGACTAAGACAGTTTTAGACAGTTTTTCTAGTTAGTTGCAGCTGATACACCAAATAAATAAATAGTCTTTGGTCAGTTCAAAAACTTGACCAATCGAGAAGCCAGCTCACAACCAAGTACTCACCACATATTTGGATGACCTTTACCCCATACAGTCAGGTGAGCTGTAGATCCAATTACCAAATAAATATAATAAAATTTAAAGTAAATACAATCCAGAGTAATTTACTAAATACACAGGATGAATGTCTCTTTTAAAAGAAAAATATATAAAAAACTGAGTTAATCTCTCTTTCTTACATCAATAGCCTTTGGCATCGTTCCATCCCCTATGTCATCTCTGCTATGTCTCCCTGTATATATTTGCCTCATTGGAAGAACAAACTGGTAGAGGAAGGAAGAAAACACCCTTCTGCCTTCTTTTGGTCCTGATACAGCTGTTCTGGTTAAATGTAGAAACTTTAGTTTATTTTCCACAAAAACAAATTTATACCCAGAAGTTGTGTAGTTACCTTAGTCACAGCACCTTTTCCCGGAAAAGCTCCAGGCCCCTTCTGTGAATTATCTCATTTATTCTTACAATATCCCTAGAAGAGATTCTTTGCTCCTTTCCCAGTAAGCCACTCTACTATGAATCCTTGACAGATATCTCATCCCTGACAAACCTTGACGTGGCTTGGCTTCAGCTTTCTTGCTCCATGATCTGTGTAGAAAGAGAATACAGGTGAAATTAGCCTATAATCTTTGACATTTGGCATAGGGGTGCTCTGGCTCTGTGTCTGGGTTTTATTCCTTTTTTTTTATAGCCCTAGATCGAGAAAGCAGGGATGATGCAAAGCAGGATACTTAAACCCTGTTAGAAGCATGCCCTAGCATGACTTAGGAAGAATGGGACCAGGAACCACTGCCAGGATCCTAGGGTGGGGACAGGGGCACTTCCTCCTTCTTTGGCAGCCTTGATTCATTTACTCTTTCTGAAGGCATGCTGGCACTCCTGAGCATCCTTCTGTTCTTCCCTCTTGCTTCCTTCTCTCCTCTTCCCTCCTTACATCTTCCCCTTTGCTTCTTTTCCTCAAATACCTCAAACACCAAAGAGGTAGACTAGTGGAACATGTGGTTCACATTGGTGTTGTAGGTCATTCTCTAGTTCCTTTTCCTCTCCACCTAAAACCCAGTTTGATAGGCTTACTAAAATAAGACAAGAGCTTCTAAGAGTACATTTTAGATAAGCTGAGGTAAAAAGTCTGCATGCTAAATATTAACCTAAATGTAATAACCAGATGTCATACTCCTTTCTGCTATAACCAACAGCAATGGCTTAGCAGAGTTAAACCAATAATAATTATTTCAAAGGGCAATATATATAATTCTACAATCAGTAATTAACATTTAAAACAACATTTACTGCAATTCATTTATACAATGCTCATAAGCCAAACTAGTCATGAATTCTCACCAGTAAATTTCCCTTGACCACTTACCGTAACAAAAAAAACATTAAATCTCACTTTTACAATTTTATACAAGGTCTATAAAATCTTGGTCTCCAGATGAACTCTCTACTAAGCCATCGCTTTTTTTTTACTCTATTCTGTTACCAGAGTGATGGTTTCGAAACACATACCCTACCCTTGTTCAAATCTGTCAGTGGTTCTCAGTGACTCAGAATCACTTTAGCAAAGTATGGAAGTGCCTTTATGATCTGGCCTGTGCCTCTCCTCTCTTACCTCTCAGTAAGTGGTAACAATAACACAAATGCTAATGATAATACCCATCAGACGCACCACGCATCAGAAATTGAGCAATAGATTGTTACATAAATTTATAATCATTCAATAAATGTTAGTCCCCTCTACTTCACAGCCTTAAGCTTAATAAATGTTATTTCCCTTGTCTTCATAGTACACAAGTAACTAAGTTTTAAATACTTTGACCTTCAGCCTGAGCTATAATGAACATGATGTTAAGTATGTTAAACAACCAAAACATCAATTTAAATACCTTTTTAAAACATTTGAGAGCTTTCTGCTGGGATGTGGAGGGGCTTGAGGTAGGGAAGGCTGGATATTGAAGAGCGAGTAAGGAGGAGCAGAGGGTAGAGTTTGAGAAAGCATCCCAGAAGTTTCTGATTTGCTTGAATTATCTTTCTTTTTCCTATCCTTGTGAAAATTACTGATTTACAGATTGGAGAAAATGTATTTTATGGCCTTGGCTTCAAACAGGAGAGAGAATTTTTGTTTGTTTGTTTTTAATCCCAAGTATCCATGGGAAATCGCAGTGATTCCTTCATGTGGATTCATCCTCCAATTTAGGCCACATACTTCAAACTGTATTATATCTTAATAAGAGTTGCATGTCACTCATGTTTAAAAGCAGCCCTGGTTTACAAATTAACCATTATATAAATTGGACTCTAAGCAATTCTGAACTTCAGTGAGCGTAAGAATCGCCTGTGCGGCAGGGCGCGGTGGCTCATGCCTGTAATCCCAGCACTTTGGGAGGCCGAGGTGGGCAGATCACAAGGTCACAAGTTCGAGATAGCCTGACCAACATGGTGAAACCCCGTCTCTACTAACAATACAAAAATTAGCCGGGCATGGTGGTGAACGCCTGTAATCCCAGCGACTCAGGAGGCTGAGGCAGGAGAATGGCTTGAACCTGGGAGGTGGAGGTTGCAGTGAGCTGAGAATACACCACTGCACTCCAGCCTGGGTGACACAGCGAGACTCCATCGCCTCTCCCCTCAAAAAAAAAAAAAAAAAAAGAATCATCTGTGCTACTTGTAAAAATGCAGATTTCTGGATTCAATTTCTGGAGATTCTGAAAAAGTAGATCTGAGGTAGCGCACAGGGATCTGCATTTTTAATACACTCTCCAAGTCAGTTTTGTGCAAGCGATATATAGACGATTATTTGAGAAAGGATGCTCTGAAGGAATGAGTAAAGAATACAATCTGAGTGCTTTTGGTAATCAAGCCTAGAGTTTATCTCTAATGTCCCCAGTAACTAAGCAAAAAATGGAAGCATATTGGATCACATGAATTTTGTTCTATTTTAGGAAAAAAACACATTTCCTAAAAGCTATGTATAAAAAGCAAACATTTTTCAAGAACTGAACTGAAGGGAGGAAAGTTTTAGGATATAATATAAAGGACATGAGGCAACACGCTCAGCAGACATCTTAAGTTTAATTTTGCACAGATGCGTACAAGGTTCAGTCGAAAAAGTCTTTCTCTGATGGCTGCAATTAGTTAAACTCAGTGAATTTCATTTAGAAGGTGATGAGATAAGATGGTCCAGAAACTTTGCTTTCAGATGACCTAATACATTGATTGGATCTGGAGATCCTCCCAAAATGGTTAGCCTGCATTTGAAATTATCTTAATAAAATTTCAGCATTTTAGTAATTTAGGGGAAAACCTTCAGTTTTCAAATAAGGAAGTGATAGCTCAAACAGCATGATAGAAACACTATCCTAAAAATGCTAGATGTCACCAGTTGAGGAATCTTAGACAATTTAAATCTTTAATTTTATTTTTCTTGAGCCGTTTCTACTTAGTATTGTTATTAATGCTTATGCTAATATCAACAATTGAATATTCTAGAGGTAAGTTTGTTTGTATTCTCTTTTGTGGTTATTTTAGTTTATCCTGAACATTTATTTATCCTTTAAGATCTTCTAGTTCCCAGTGTTTGTAAATTTTTTGTTTTACTATGGCTCCACTATTTTTAGCATCATTTTGCATCTTTACCCTTTGTTTCTGGCCATGAATGCAACTTTATTTTCTTTCAATTGTTTTTATCTTCCTTTATACTGATGACATGATATACCTGCTTAAGAATTTTCCAGGTTACAACCATCTGTGTCATGCAGCAGGCTGTAAAATTCTGGCTATTCAGCATTTTGCGCAAGAACAGAAGCAGATCCAAAGGTGGTCATGGAGGAACTCACAAGCTTTGCCATGAGGAAGGGACAGCTTTCCATCTGGGTGGGAACCTGGTTGGCTCTTCGACCTCTGTGAAGAGGTAACAGCCTCAATTACGATCTGCTCACTTGGTTTTAAGACTTCAGGTCCCTGTTAAAGAGGTAACTTCAAATGGGCAAATCACCAAGATATCATAGGGTGAAATACTGGAATGTTGTCTAGGAAACCAAATTGTCCATTCAGTTCTTAGGCAGCGCCAGAGATTCTCCTTGTAGCAACTTTGACCACCTTCATGGTGGTCCATGTTAACTTAAAGTCTGAGACTTCTTTCTTTGTGTTGTATAAAATTCATTTCTTCCTTTAAAAACGTTGGGCTCGGGAGACTCAGAGCTAAGTGTACATTTTGAAACAGTAAATTCATTAGCATACAGTCCTTAACAGATGTATCACATACATTTTCTCCATTTTCCTTGTCTTGAGATGCCTATTGCACAAAGATGTATTTATATATCTTTGAACCTGGGAGGCAGAGGTTGCAGTGAGCTGAGAATACGCCACTGCACTCCAGCCTCAGTGACAGAGTGAGACTCCATTCCCCCCACCTGTGCTACTTGTAAAAGATGCAGATTTTATATATATATATATATAAATATATATATATTTTATATTTATATATATATAAAAAAACTTAGCATCACTTTTTAAAAGAGGAGGGATATAATAAATAAAAATAAAATTCTTCTATGTGATTTAAGACTTTTTCATTCTTTAGCATGATTCTATACTTCTTATAAACCATTTTTTCTCAAGGACTATACTTAATTTTATAATAAAAATAAATATTAAGAAATGAACTTGGAAGCACTGTATCCTAACATTGAAAATAATCTTTCAGGCCATCTAGTTTCACCAACCTAATTTAAAGCAGTGGTTCTCAAAATTTAGCATCAGAATCACCAGGCTAACATCTTGCTAAAACACAGATTTCTGGGCTCCACCCCAGGTATATATGGGTGGGACCCAATTTTGCATTTCTAACAAATGCACAGATAATGCTGATGTTGCCAGCCCAGGAACCACACTTTGACAATACCGAGCTTATAGAATCCAGAATTTTATGGGTTTTTTTTTTTTTTTGTATTAGTGTATTTTATTTTTTATTTTTTATTTTTTTATTTTTATTTTTATTTTTTTATTTTTTAAATTTATTTATTATTATTATACTTTAAGTTCTAGGGTACATGTGCATAACGTGCAGGTTTGTTACATATGTATACTTGTGCCATGTTGGTGTGCTGCATTGTTTGTTTGTTTTTTGTTTTTTTTAAGGTTAGAAACATGTATACTGCATATACAAAAATTAATTCAAGATGGATTAGAGACTTAAATGTTAGACCTAAAACCATAAAAATCCTAAAAGAAAACCTAGGCAATACCATTCAGGACATAGGCATGGGCAAGGACTTCATGTCTAAAACACCAAAAGCAATGGCAACAAAAGCCAAGATTGACATATGGGATCTAATTAAACTAAAGAGCTTCTGCACAGCAAAAGAAACTACCATCAGAGTGAACAGGCAACCTACAGAATGGGAGAAAAGTTTTGCAATCTACTCATCTGACAAAGGGCTAATATCCAGAATCTACAAAGAACTCAAACAAATTTACAAGAAAAAAACAACCCCATCAAAAAGTTGTCAAAGGATATGAACAGACACTTCTCAAAAGAAGACATTTATGCAGCCAAAAGACACATGAAAAAATACTCATCATCACTGGCCATCAGAGAAATACAAATCAAAACCACAATGAGATACCATCTCACACCAGTTAGAATGACGATCATTAAAAAGTCAGGAAACAGGTGCTGGAGAGGATGTGGAGAAATAGGAACACTTTTACACTGTTGGTGGGACTCTAAACTAGTTCAACCATTGTGGAAGACAGTGTGGTGATTCCTCAAGGATCTAGAACTAGAAATACCATTTGACTCAGCCACCCCATTACTGTGTATATATCCAAAGGATTATAAATCATGCTGCTATAAAGACACATGCACATGTATGTTTACTGCGGCACTATTCACAATAGCAAAGACTTGGAACCAACCCAAATGTCCATCAGTGACAGACTGGATTAAGAAAATGTGGCACATATACACCATGAAATACATGCAGCCATAAAAAAGGATGAGTTCATGTCCTTTATAGGGACATGGATGAAGCTGGAAACCATCCTCAGCAAACTATTGCAAGGACAGAAAACCAAACACTACATGTTCTCACTTATAGTTGGGAACTGAACAATGAGATTACTTGGACACAGGAAGGGGAACATGACATACCGGGGCCTGTCATGGGGTGGGGAGATGGAGGAGGGATAGCATTAGGAGATATACCTAAGGTAAATGACGAGTTAATGGGTGTAGTACACCAACATGGCACATGTATACATATGTAACAAACCTGCAGGTTGTGCACATGTACCCTAGAACTTAAAGTATGTAAAAAAAAAAAAAGAAATATGTATACTGGGCATATCACTTATATTTTTGTGGTTTCTTAAAGATGACAGTAATAGATTCTTCAGTTTCATTTATTTATTCATTTGATGCCCTATGGTGTAATTTCCCTGCACCTGGAACCTTGAAATGATTTACAGCAGTATTACACAGAAGCCTGCAATCACTTTCAGTCTCCCTGCTGCCAGCCTGACTCCCGTACAGCCTGTTTTCACCTCGCCAGTCAGAGTGATTTGAGAATATAAAAATCAAATCATATCTTATTCCTCTGCTCAGAAGCCCCCAGAAGCTACCCAGAAAAAAAGTCCCAAATCCTTGCAATTGCCTAAAAGGCCTTATAATCTGTCTGACCTTTTGGTTATCTAGGGGAAGGCACCTCCTTCTATTCTCTTCCTCCCTCAGTTCTCTGTAACCAAACTGGCTTCCAGCTGTCTTCTGTACCTGGAAGCACACGCAGACTATTCCCCCATTCCAGTATGCTCTTCCTCTAGAAAGCTGAATGGCTAACTCATTTATCTCCTGCAAGTCTTGGCCAAAAGTTTACCTTTTTAAAGAGAACTGCTCACACTTCTCCTCTAATCTCTTATCTTGTTCTGATGTTTCCAAGTCACTTATCATTTTGTTAGGTACTATATAACTTACTTATAATGTTTATTATTCATTTTATGTCTCTCCTGGGTAGCACAGAAACAACACAGGGGCTGGAATATTTGACTTTTTGGGGTCTATTTTCCCCATTGAATCTCATGTGTCTAGAACAGTACACCCACATAGTAGTGCTCAATGAATACTTTTTTAAAATCAATGAATTATTTAATTTTGGTTTCTGAAAAATTTAATAAATTTTTTTTTAGATGTATTATTTGGAAATTCAGCCCAATCTTTAGAAACTCACATATTCTATCTATGGCAACATATTTTATAATAGCAATGTCTAGAAAAAATGAAACTGTCCACTAATGGGGTATTGATTAAGTAAATCAGATAACTTTGTTTTATATTATATAGATATTAAGATGATAAAACATAAAAAGACTCAATGCAGGAAAAACAAAGCCAAACTCTGTAGGCACCATATTTACTAATTATGTAGCCTTATTTAACCTAGAACAAAATACATACATTAAAGTCCTCTTTACCTCAAATATAATTACATAACTATGCCAAGATTACTAAACTCTCTTTAAAACAAAGCAAATTGAAGACTGAATACTTTTCCTAAAGTATTTCCCACTGCAAAATATCTTAGAGAAGTAAGAATGATAACAGAGAACAGGGATTAAGCACTTGTCACTTATCAGGGACTGATTACTTCATTTAATATTCACAACAAATATGTAAGATAAATATGATTGTTGTTTGTATTTTTTAGATAAGAAAACAATAAGGTTCAGAGGGAACAAGTAACTTGCCCAAGGTCACATGACTAGTAAATGTTGCCATCAAATTCTATAATTTTTTCTTTGGAAAAGTTAGTCAAAGCCTCTCTACAATGATCTTACCAATGAACTTCTCCAGCTACATCTTACATACTCTGTATATTTTCATTCCCTAAAAGACTCCAGCCTCTGACACCTGGCGTTCAAAAATGTTCACGCTGTCTGAAATATCATTGACCACCAACTGTCACCTGTTAAAATCCTACTTGCACTCCTAGGCTCATCATACCCCAATTCCAAGTCAGAAGTCGTTTTGCCTTCCTCTGAACTCCCAGAGCACACACATGTTGTCTAAAATTTTTACAGTAATTATATATATTCTATCTTCTGTTGTTATTGAAGATGTGCCTTATTGCTTCTCCATTTATTATTAAATTCCTTGAGGATAAGGGTGTATTAGCTACCCACCACAGTAAGCAGGACATTATTTGATATATGTTGAATACAACTGCCCAAAACAAATCTTACAAACATTCTGTCCAATATGGTAGCCACTGACCACATGAGGAACTGAGCATTTGAAATGTGGGTAGGTGCCAAATTTCGAAATGATGATATTTAGGACATATCATCTTAAATAAAATATATCATTAATAAAAGTAATCTTATTGTTTCCTCTTTTTTGATATTAGAATCTAGAACATTTAAAAGTACATACATGGGACTCATTATATTTCTAACGCACAGTGCTTTTTTCAGATATACTTGTTCCCTATTCTATCACTCTCCTCGAAGGGATCAAACCCATGAACAAATGCATGCATTAAGCAAAAGGAGAATCCCCTATTCTGAGACGTCCTACAAGGGGGAGGGGGCTCTCTCTGGATCAATAGTTTTTCTATTTTATGTAGTCAGGTTGCTGCTTTTGTCTTTCGGTCTAAGAAACACCATAGTGAAAAAGCTACTTTATTCATAAGTGAACATTCTCTGTGTGTGTGTGCAGAGGAGCAGAAACCACATGCAAATCGGAATATAACAGAATTACAGGAAGCTTTCTATTTTGAAGTACACTGGCAACATGACAAATATAAAGCAAACAGCATCCTCCGAACAATCCTTGATCCTTTTCCTACCTCAACATCAGCCATAATAGAGAGCCCTATGTTGCCCTCAGCCACATGTCTCCTACTGCTTGCTGGTACCATGTGCTTTAGGCAGCTTCTTTCCAGGCAAACACAGACTGTTTACTGACTGTAATCAAAATGACAGCGCACTGTTTTCACAACTGAGTGTTGAGAGTCGACTGCCTTTTTCACTTGGCAACCTGAGGAAAATTGAGAACTGGGAACTTGAGGTATGACTTACATTACTTTAAGATGGCAGTGTTGACTACTCCACATGTTATCTGTGCTCTGTTGAGATTTAAAATACAGAGGATTGGGATTTGTCCAGCTCAGAGCAAAAAGGTTTTAATCACTGCTTCAGATGGGTGCAAATGGTAAACCACACCGGAGCACAGGATGATTTAGGTGTGTCTGAAGTTCAGCTGCCATTTGATTCTTCATCAGCAAAAATCCAATCACATAAAGAGGACTTCCTCACTAAGCACACCCCTTAGATACACGGTTATAGTGTTACAGAGTGGATGACTCTAAGATGGTGCCACAGAAGATAATGCAATATACTAGAAAAACATGCCCTGCCCTTTCTTTCTTAGAAATGAGATTTAATGAAAAGATAAGAAAGAGGAAAGCAGAAGGAGAGATATACAAGTTGCAAATCAGACAACCTGTATTCTAGACTTGTCTCTGCTATCACTTGTGTGATATATTGAACACTCACGATCTCAGATGTTTAGTGTCTATATGTGTAAAAAAGAAGGGAGAGGTGGGAAATTGACCAGTTAATTTGTAGCACCTCTTTTATCACTAAAACTCTAGTTCAGTGTCCAGACTTTGGTACTCTGTACTAGACTTACTCCAAATGTTTCTCCCTTCTGAGAGAAACTTCTGAGGGTATAGCAATACCCTTATACCCTGAATGTGGGTCACTAAACCTTCTATAAATCATGTTCCTGAGGTAGGTGTGTCACATCTATTATAGGATATATTCATTTTTAGAAGACTTTAGTGAACTAGATGCTTGCATAGGTCCTCTCCAGCCCCAATTTAAACTGTTTCTTGATGAATAAATAATATAATGCCTTGAGTAGAATATGACTTGAAGATCAGCTGCTGAAAAGAACTATCTCTTGAGTCCTTTCTAACTGTAGATATTCAATTTTGTACACATGACATCTCCATGAAATGGTAATATAAAAAATCTCCTACTGATAAATTCCGTACAAATTGTAGTTAACAAAAAACCTAGAAACCTTCAAGTCTGGTTTTCAGTGAAATATGACCAGTCACTTGGCCACATCTCCCCCAGAAAGGGCCCTTTGAAATAAAGAAAAGAAAAAAAAAAAAAAAAAAAAAAGTCTTTCCTGGGATCTGAATTCAGGACCCAGAGAATCTGTGTTTTTCCTTCAGCCTCTAAGCACATCATTGGCACCAAAATAGAGCAAAGGACTGTGTGCACTGCCCTGATTGAGGTGTGGATGATGCCACTCACTGCAGCGGGGAATGCAGAGTAAAAGGTCTCTGCACATAAGGACAGGAAGGGGATGCTGTTCAGTGCTCAATTCTTTTGAGGCTACAGGAGATCCAGAATGCCACAGGTAAGAGAAAATTACATATGATAAAAAATTTTGTTTTAAACAGGGATTGTAGCAACCAAACTGCTGAAGACTAGCATGGTCTGTCTGTCTTCACCCTCCAGAGGATAGAGGATCTGATAAATAAGAAACTGACTAGTGAGGGCAGTAATCCTGAGGAAAAACCTAAGAAGAGGTGAGAGGGAAGATGCCAGGAGGGAGAGATGCCCTGCCGTGTGCCTGAACTGTCCCCTCAAGGACATGGAGGATTCAGGATCCTGATAAAATTGCCAGTGCAAAATCAGACATTGAGTTCATTCATTCTTCAAGTGCCACTCCTCTTTAAAAATTAACAGACTTTATTTTTTTAGAACAATTTTAGGTTTACAGAAAAGTCGATCAGAAAGTATTGAGTTCCCACATCAAGTGCCTTTTTTAATGTCTTAAATATCTGTCTTCAAAATTTTTATTCAGAAATAAATTGAGAGAATAAATAGAAACGATTTTGTTAAGTGTGAAACTTCCCAAATCTAGCTTTCTTGAGGGATATGGATTGTTGGGGGAGAGGAGGAAGTGTATTATTTTCTGATTAAATTGATCTCATAAAGTGTTTTCTGAACTGGCACCACTATAGATTTAATGGGATATTTAAAAGAAAGGTGTCTTACAATGACTCAGGATAATTTTAAGATACTGAGTAGAAAACCATACCTTACAAATGCATAAGAGGGAGCTGACTATTGTTTTCATGGTGTATCTTACCTCTAGTGTCTATTTGCATGAAAATCTGCATCTTGATTTGGATGTACTCTGCCACTTTTCATTTACCTTCATGCATTACCCTTTCCTTTTCAAAATGTACAAAGTGCTTCTGAATAAGGAGTTGGAATGTTTCCTCAAAGGAATCTAGTTAGTTCTTACAATTGTCATCTGTTGGTAGAGGGGAATGGTTATGTCAACCATAAATTATTCACCCTCTACACAGATCATGTTATTTAAGGTGACCCTTCTTCATAAAAGCATTCCTTCCCTGGTTCAGGTTTTCATTCTTATCAATAGCTTATTGGTTTCTTATTTATATTTTCGTTGCAGACTTCCCAAAAACTTTGTGTATAAAGGTTGGTTTTTTTGTTTTGTTTTGTTTTGTTTTTTGTTTTTTTTTAAGTAAATGATCCAATCCCAGTGGGAGGACACAAGCACTGTGTCACACACATCCATCACAACCCTGGCCTCGAACATGATATTGTATTTCTTCTGTTTATCACAGAAGCACCAGCGACCTGCCTCAAAATGTGGATATTCTCATCTTGAGATTTAACAGATATTTTCTGTAATGAGAATCATTTTACTGACCACTTTGGCAGAATGTTAGAGATGGGTGAAGAAAACATAGCTAACTATTAATATTAAATGATGATCCTCTAGAGAAAAGACTTTAGGATATAATCTTCTCTGAAGGACCTGTAGAGGATTGTCCTCTATGTCTCCTACTCAGCTGTGGGAAACCAATCCGGAACAGCAACTGGGGTGTTAACCCAGGAAATGTCTCCTTAAAAGCTGACTCATCTTAGGAATGAGATTCTTTTTAAGAAATGCAATTAATTATTAATTTCGCTCCACTATTAGATTAATTCACTTCTTTCGCAGATATACCATTTTCTGAAAATATCTTTTAAAATGCATTTTGGTTTTTAAAAATATGTTCATTTACAGAATCTGTCTTTCCTCCAAATCTGCCTAAATTGCAGTTTAAAAAATTTAAAAATCAAAGTGTTTTGCTTTCAATTGATGATTTGGAGATTCCAAGAATATCTTTCAGCAGACCTACTCTTATTTGATTCTTCAAGACTTAGTTCTCCAGGTAGCAATTTATAGGTAAGAAATAAATCAGTGAGTGAATCTATGGTTGCACAAATCTGAAGTTGTGGATGCTCAGCTCCAAATGCGTACATTGTTTGCATGGTTAGCTTGCAAAATATTCCATAACCAGCAGCTGAATCAACTTTCAAATACACTTGGGATAATAAATTAACAATTTCAAATGTAAAATTATTTAAACACGTCAGTAAATGCCAGTGTGTTCAACTAAGGGAGAAATGGACAAAAGCGTATTTTTTGTTGCTTCCTTAAGAATTTGCATAATATCTTTACTTAACACATGCCCGCTGGATAGCACTCTGAAATTATTTTGAAAAGCATTTGTCAACTATCATTCACTTCCCTAGCCAAGTTTTCATTGGCTTCGGTTATTTTTCTCTTTCTCTAGTCAATTGGTTTTTAAACCTGGCTACACATTTGAACTACAATTGCAGGGCTTTTAAACAAATATTGATACCCAGATTCCGCCTCAGAGAATCTGACTGAATCGGTTGAAGGTGGAGCCAAGCATTGCTCTTTTTTAAAGTTTCCCATGTGAGTCTAATGTGCATCCACAGCTGTGGGCCACTCTCTGAATCAGCTCATAATGTTCTACCTCTTTTTGTTTTCTCTCAGTATGTTTGCACATATCTTTCTCTTTAGCTGTGTTTTTTTTTTTTTTCTCCTGACATTTTTATTGGTGAGGGCCTATAAATCTGTTTTTTGCTTCTCTCATTTTGCTTTATTCTTCTTTTACTTCCTATTTCCTGGCCAAGAAGTTCTCATTCCAGGTATATATCTTTGATTTGTATTCTTATCCAATACTATTCAGGCTTTATGTCAGTGTAAGAGAACACAATATGATTGTGAATTATATTTTTGCCTGTTTTTTCCAATGCTAATTTAATAGTTTACATTAATTTTTGGTATAAATATAAAAAGATCAATAATAGAACCTAAGGCTATTGTAAAAAAGCTGATATTAAGGAAGGATTTATTTTAAATGTAATTATTATTGGCTATGACAAAAGACAAAACATTTTAGAATTTTGAGACCATACAGGTCTCAAGGACATGTATATATCATATCAATAATATTTTTCCCTTTCAGAGGTAAAGGATCGCAATGTGTTTGCCCTAAATTTTAAACTTTAAAAACAAGTTTCAACAGTGTTTAAAGAACAGAGTGGAAGTGGGAATATTACATATTGCAACAAATAGCATAGCAGAAACAAGATATCACTAGCAACAGAAAATAGCAATAGAAAAAAAGAAAAAAAAATCAATGATGCTAAGTATTGTGGTGATGGTAATATTGGGAAGAAAACTAGAAATCAAGAAGGTAATGCATAGATTCAAGGACTTGAAATGAAACAGACTGAGCCTAGACTGGGAGAAAAGAGATCTGAGTACCAATGTAGCTGTGCTTCTAAATATGGTCAAGTGGTTTCCTCTCCATGAGGTTTGTTTTCCCTCACTGACAAAAGTACTGGTTTGATTGGCAAAAGGAGAAAAAGAAACTTTGCAATTCCTTGGCAAGATCCTGCCTATACATGTGTTTTATTGAATCTATCTGGTATTATAAATACTTTGAAATAGATGACTCCGTTTAACAACAGAGGGAAATCTTTACTAACAATTTGGATTTTTCAGCTTCTTCAGAGAAGTCATTTGATGTAACAGTCTCCTAGCAGTGAGAAGGCGTTTTCCATTTTTAAAAAGGGCATGCATGCACTTTCTAGTTCTTTAGGCCCAACCGGAATGGCTTCACTGCTTTCTCTTACCTACTTTGCCCATGTAGGAATTTATGTTCGTTTCTTCTAGAATTTATTATTTAAGGTCATGACCAACCATGATATAAGTTCCATGATATATTTTCCATGAAAATGCTCAGAGTACTTCGGAACATGTTTAGTTAGGCATAATGAAAACAACTTATATGGTGAAAAATAAATGTCACAAGCAGAAACACCAAGGAGACAGAGAAACTGACAAACAGGTGACTAGTCCTCAAATAGAGGCTTAAACCTACAAAATGTGTCCTATTAAATCTTATGCAAGAATATATTGGACTCTAGACCAGAAGTGCAATGTCACTCCTTAGAAATATGAATTGGAATTTAGTGAATTATTCCAGTTCAAGCTCTTTCTTGGGAAAGCAAAAGGACAAAATGTTCTGTACAACCAAAGTAAGAATAAAGTATATTCTGAAAATCAGGAGATTAAAATTCCCAAAAGGGAGCTTCTTGGCAGAAAATGGTCAAAGTTATTTAAAGAGTGACTTTGAATTCACCCATTGAATAAAACAATATTAAACCACTATTTAATAATTAAGGGACCATCATTTCTCTAACTTTGCTCCAGCACAGAGTTTAATCACATGAAGGGCTCCCTATATGCAGTCTCCAAAAAAATGAAAACCTAATTCAATTCTTACAGAAATAACTCCAGATTTCATAAGTTTTCTCTGAACTAAAATTCCTGAAAATTCATTTATACAACTACACCCAGCATATTTTTATATGTGCTGTATTTTAATATTGTAAACTTGCTTGTAAGTTACCTTTCAGTTGTTCTTTATATCCTATGTAGGAATTATTCTTTATATCCTATAGTTTTCTTTATATCCTATGTAGGAATTATTCTTTATATCCTATAGTTTTCTTTATATCCTATGTAGGAATTATTCTGAAATAGACAAGACCCAGGGCTCTCCTCTCAGGCAATCCTAGATCTTGGGTAAAACTTTCTTTAAAATTATTTCCACAATGTCCTTTATCATTTCAAATCCTTACAGGAAAGAAGTAGGATATTTAAAAAAGTAACCAAAAAAATACTTGGCACATTGAAACTTGTGGTATCCAGTTAAGTAGGTATTCATATAAATTTTAAAGAATTCATCTACTTTAACAAATTATATGCCTGATGTAGATTCAAATTTTAGGTATCCAAAGAGCTGGTGCCTATCAGGAAGTTAATAAAACGAAGTATGTCTGTGCTTAGCAAAAGAGCAAGATTTTATTTATTGCTGTATTATTAAGAGGAAACACTATTCTGCTCCGAAATAGGTGCCTGCACTTGTTATTTCCCATTAAAATATAAACAAAGAATGTGTTAATTTCATCCTAGAGTGAAAAATATTTTCAGGTAAAGCTGAACTAAAAAAGTAGCTTCTCAATCAAAGATACATGTGTGAACTGGCAATATAAAGCAAGAATATGATTTTCTTTCTTCCAAATTTTCTAACTACCTCAAGTTAGAATTGTTCAATCTACCTCAAGAAGTAATTCAGATGTCAGGTTCTATATGGATTTGCCAGGAAAGTTGTTTATGAGGTAAAACGTAAGCATGAAATTTTGAAAATGAGAGCAGTTAGAATTAAAATTAATCGAAAATGTAAAATAGAATCTAAAAATACAAAAATAGATTGTTAAGTAATTATATTTCATTGGTAGGTGGGTAATTAATCCTCACAGTTTTGGAAAACTGGTAAAACAACCATTAATATTAAGGTGTGAATGAATAATATATTTTTAGGTGACAAATGAAACATGAATTCCCAAACTTCAGTGAGTTCATGTTTCTATACATAACTGAAAATGAGAAAAAAGTAATCTTCACAGCTACCTATGTAAAGAAATATCACTATATAATCACATGTTCATTTCTTGGTGAAAAAAAAATCTTTAAATGCTTATTCTTATGGATGCTTTTAGTTAACTTCAACCTTAAAAATAAGAACTCGTAAGAGCTGGAAGTGACCTAGAACTGAGAGACAGATGAGCAACAAATTCCAAGCACCATATTTATCTTGTGGAGAAACACTACCCTCATATTTTTAAGGCTCCCAAGCTCTTAGCCCTCTCAGATCTACCTAATCAAGAGTCCGTTAAGTCATCTTGACTGCCATGAAGATGAAACTGACAGCACAGTTACTTGAGTCAGTTTAAAGAGGCTCAGGGTGGTTGAAGGGAAGGATTAGGAGGCCTGGGGTGCTGAAAGGTCATCCCAGTTCTAGCTCCCGAAGACCCCAGTAGCACACAGCTGTCAGGAGCACGAAGCTACACTTAGAAACAACCTTTGGAGGAAAGCAGGGATTTTGCAGTCCATCAACCATTCATCAAGCACAATTTGCCTTTCCACATCTTATTGTACCATTAATAGAACTGAAGCATTAGAGAGTTTGTGAGTTGATCACATAGCAAAGACTTTCCTGAGATTTTGGTTGTTGTCTGGTGGTCTTAGTAGAAATTACTTGGCATTTAAATGTGGTTTTGGTGAAACATAGATTCCCTTTGTGAATCTTTACAGAGACTTTTCATCTAACAGGTATATCCTCTTAAGGGAACGTGAAATAAGGCCCTTTGCCTCTATTTTCATAAGAAGAAGAAAGTTTTGAAGTCCATGATAGCATATTGGGCATAAATAACTGTCTTATGGAAGGTATTATGAGTTGTATAAACTCTCCAGGAATTGCCTGGAATGTTAACACTAAGTGATATTATTATAGGTACACAATTGTTGTTGTAAATGGCACCCTTCCAAGATGAGAATTATTCACTTTTCAGGTACATAATTATTTGGCAGTTTTATTCCATCCTTCCTGTTGTGGTGGAAGGTATTATATCACCAGCACTAACGATAACAATAATAACAATGATGAAAATTTATGCCTTTATGTTTATCCTGTTCCTTTTGATGTGAGTTAGGTTGGCGGGGGAGAGAGGAAGGAGGTTCGTAATCATGTTCCAGGATCTATACCAAGCACTGAACAGACATTATTTTAGTTACACAATCCTGCAACACAGTCGTTATTATTCCTGTTTTATAGATGATATAACAAAGGCTCAGAGAGTTTAGATGACTTGTCAGGTAATAGTGGCCATAAAATGTAACCTGCCAAGCTCTTGCTCTTAACCACTTCTCCATATTGCTCCCTACTAGTTTCCAACACAGAAGGAACTGGCCAAGAAATGCCCCTATTTCTCTATTTTCCCACTTTCATGTTTAGCACATCAATCATAATTTACAACTCAGTGAGAGTCAAAGTTGTATCTTAAGCTGAGAAACCAACTGAAGAAAAATCCAAATAAATGAGGATCAGAAAACTTTAAAAACAAAGTGTTCTTATATAGCTTTGGTTCTAATTTCCTTCCTTTATAGGCAAGGAAAATGCTCTTCAGTGATCCTTAGTGTCTTTTCCGAGGCAACAAAACTCATTAGTAGCAGAACTTGAACCAGATCCCAAGACTTTCAGCTCAGGGTTCAACCTTTTTATCTTCAGTACTCAAATCATAGCATTTTTCTCAACTTTACAAATGCAATCACCACTACATTCTTTTAAAGAGTAAGTTATTCAAACTTGTTTGATATACCATTTAATCAAAAGAGGTTTAATTTCCGAAATTTTTGAAAGAGTGCATTTTGTGAAGTGAAGAACTCTGTGTGTATCTGCTTTTCACATGGTGACCACATGTATAGATGAATAACTAAGAGATTGTTGCAAGTATACCAAGAAAAATAAAAGTTAACATTTGGGGCCAAAATTAAGCATTCATTCATAAATGTAAACCAGTTCAATCAAGACCAGCTCTGGTGCTTGCACAGAGCAAAGTTACTCACATTTAGTCACCTGTAGAGAAGCATGGTGTGTACAATACAATCAAGTTAATTAACAGCCATTTCTGGGAACACTGTCCAAAAAAAATAGTTTTCTTTATATCCTATGGTAGGAATTACTCTGAAATAGACAAGACCCAGGACTCTCCTCTTAGGCAATCACTCTTTTGAAATGTTTTCGGGGGGACAATTATTGCTACTCAATGTAAAATGTTAAGAAAGATATCAATATTTTTTAACATATCATTAGAAATTACAGTTTGGAGGCCTCAAGTTCTATTTTTGAAGCCCTTTTAGCCAGTACTGACTGGAAGCCCTGTTGAAATCAGAGGTCTTCATTTAATATACGGTACACTCTAGTTGGAGTGAATGTGATGAAATGTTTCCATGCAAATTCCTACAAGCACTTATGCCTTTATCTTTGTCCTCATAAGCCACATTACACTACCTGTTGTGTATTTTAAAGCCATGTATGATTTTTAAAACTTATCTTTCAATTTATACCTATAGATTTCTGTCAATAATTTCTTATTCTAATTATGTGGTGGCGAACTGAATGAAACATTTATGGTTATGATATAGAATATTCTAAATACAACTACAGAAAATATGGATCATAGATAAAGTAAATTATTGTTTTATGGCTCCAGTAGTTCTTCCTGGTAATTAATAAAAATAATCAGTTATTAAATACATACAGAAAAAATAATCTATCAAGCTCATAGAACAATTAATCAAGAAGATATAATAATCTTTAAATCAATAAATTAAAAGGTAAACATTTAATATAAAATGAATATATTAAAGGATAAAGAAGTAGCATATTATGGAACATATAGAGATTATTTTATTTTTCGAAGGTTCAACCTCTTTTAAATGGTTAGTATTGGTGTTCTTTTCTCTATGAAAACAGATTTTAGAGAAAAATGATAGTGTGCTTCACAAAGCCAAGCACCTCTATATTGTTATCACTCCCTATATGCATGGCCTCTCTAAAGCTGTTAAATAAAAGACTAAAGCACAAGAATGATAGTTCCAATTTCACTATACATTAATGTTTTAAAAATACTGGACACACTGGGCATTTAAATAGATGACATACAGACAGGAAACTCATTAGACTAGCTTTAAGTATAATAAAAAATATTTTTTCTGAATACAATAAATCATAAGCATCTACAAAAACACAAGACCATTGATGCCTAGTATGCACCATAAATCACCATTTCCAGACAGACTCTGTTTTCTTTGAAAGATAAAGAAATAGTAAGCAGTTTACACATCAAATGATGCCTTTGGTTCCTGTAATTTACATTTAAACAACACTGGGTTAAAAATAGCAGCATGAAGATGATTTTAAAGTAAGAAAAATGACCTGGTAGCTAGATTCTATGGTGCAGATAATGAAATGTTTTGTCAGCTTACCTGATAAAACAGAGCCTTATGAATTACAGCATAACAAAGCCCAGCATCCAAGATGGTTAGGGTATAACGTGTCTTCCTCTGCAGCTGTTCAGCTTTTTTTTTTTTTTTTTTGTCACCACAGAGGTTTACAAATTAATTACAATCTTTTTTTCTTTCTTTCTCTGTGGACAAGAAAACAAAGAGACCTTTCTAGAATCCTCTCTGCTTATGCCTCCGCTTCCTGTTCTGAGATTCACTCTATGGTACCCAACATATATCAGAAAACAGCTTTGAGAAAAAAAAAAAGAAAGAAAGAAAGAAAAAAAGGCGGATAGCACTCAAAGTGGTACCGCCATCTACTGGCGGACACACATAAAATTGAACCAAAGAAAGTACATTCCCATTATCCTCTATCATGGGGAGGAAAGGAAACCTGTATGAAGCATGGTAGTCGTGAAAGTGCCCCAAGATGACAGCAGAGAGTTGATGTGAGCTAAAATTTCCCAACACACTAAAAAAATGTAACTTATCTACTACATATAAATATGTATGGGACCCTTTTACATATTCAGTTATTTGCATTTTACTAATATTTTTTCTAAATTTTATCATTTTGTTGTTTCACGTGATTGTTTCACACATAAACTACTAAAATTAAAAGATATAAAAATTACTATTGGAAAATTAGGTTTTAAGTTTACATTACCCTTTATGTATGGAGTTTTGTAAAAGCTCCCTTGTGGCCTGCTCTGGTCTTTTGAAAACCTTTTCTCTTCCTGGGATGAATTATTTCCAAGGTGAGTAATTTGACTCCTTAGAGAACAGTGTAACACATACTCACTGATAGTATTTTTGTGTTGCTTTCTGGTACAATATTTGCAAGAAATATCTAAATGTAGAAAAATATTCTATACATCAGTGAACCTAGCGAGTGTAGACCTTTGGATTATTTTGGTGCACGTGTATGACACCGGGAACAGTGGAAATTCATCTCAAATGAGGTCATGCAAATCAGTTATTTATATTATGTCTATAAAATACTTTTATAAGGCCAGGCATGGTGGCTCACACCTGTAATCATAGCACTTTGGGAAGCCAAGGCGGGCAGATCACCTGAGGTCAGGAGTTAGAGACAAGCCTAGCCAACATGGTGAAACACCGTCTCTACTAAATATATAAAAATTAGCCAGGCATGGTGGCACGTGCCTGTAATCTCAGCTACTTGGGAGGCTGAGGCGTGAGAATCGCTTGAACCTGGGAGGCGGAGGTTGCAGTAAGCCAAGATCCTGCCACTGCCCTCCAGCCTGGGTAACAGAGAGACTCTGTCTCAAAAATAAATAAATGAAATAAAATACTTAAGAAAATGTGTTACTTATTAGGATACTAAAGCACACAATACATAAACAAAATAAAAATAATTCAGTTATTAAGGTATTTCTCAATCCAGATGTGTGTTATTGTTTCATCTGACGTTTCATATTTACTTTAGAGCAAACGACTACAATTTTATTACAGTTTATCATCAGTTAAATAAATACTTTCATATTGACAAACCAACTGTATGGATGGACAAAAATGATGTCAAGTATTATATCAGACTTGAAAAGACACAGAGAGAAACACACAGTGCCTGCCATAAAGGAGCTCATATAAAGAAGAAAAACAAATACAGCTGATACCACATTTCCCGGCTACGTGTTCAAGAAATGTTAATTACATACTTCGTTTTCATTTGTGGCACCCATTTTGTCTAATGGCAGAAAAATAAATCTAGTCAATTTTCTAGGTAAACTAAATTACTTGAGGCTTTTCCCAATTATTTTGGGTTTGCATTCAGCCAATACATGATTTTCCTCTTCTATCTCTCCTTCTCATGGAGACCGATCTAAGTTCAGGAGCATGTACATATACAGAGAAAGCAGAGTATGACCCTGGTCCCCCTTTCTCCATGTGGGCATCCACTGAGGCGAGGAGTCCTGCATGATCCATGACCATCATTATCCCTCATATCTACTAACGTACCCACAGACCCATTGGGCCCCGGGAATACCATCCATCCAGTTTGCATGGCAGCATTCCCTCTTTGTCACTTCTTCCTCTAAGGAAACTTTTGTTCTGGTCCTTGAGGAGGATATAAGAAAAAGCAGGCCGGGCGCGGTGGCTCAAGCCTGTAATCCCAGCACTTTGGGAGGCCGAGGCGGGCGGATCACAAGGTCAGGAGATCGAGACCATGGTGAAACCCCGTCTCTACTAAAAATACAAAAAATTAGCCGGGCAAGGTGGCGGGCGCCTGTAGTCCCAGCTACTCGGGAGGCTGAGGCAGGAGAATGGCGTGAACCCGGGAGGCGGAGCTTGCAGTGAGCCGAGATTGCGCCACTGCACTCCAGCCTGGGCGACAGAGCGAGACTCTGTCTCAAAAAAAAAAAAAAAAAAAAAAAAAAAAAAAAAAAAAAAAAAAAAAAGAAAAAGCAGCATGTTCCCAGGTTCACTCTTGGTTGTAATTGGCTGACTTAAGCCTTCCTCCCTGCCCCAGGCCCCTCACACAGCCATCTCTGTTCTGCTGTTTGCAAACCATGGGATGTAACGCACTCTGCAGACTTCAGGCAAGTGAGGCACAATCTCTGCCACACTAGAATAGTGTAAGTAGATGGAAACTTCTCATCTTTTCACCTTTCTAGTTAATCCTAGATTGGCAAACTATGTAAGAAGCCCTTTTCAGAGACTCCTTTCCTTCTTCATTAACTTCCTTTTCAGGCTCAAAAGAGTTTTGCTTGGATCTCTTCTTTCTATACCAAAGGTAAGCTGGAGCCACGTGTTTTCCCTTGAAATCTTTTTGTCTTCTGCCTAATGTATCAGTTTACTAGGGCTGCTGTAACAAACTACCATCCTGAGGGGCTTAGACACATAGAAATCAATTTTTTCACAGTTCTGGCTACTCAGAGGCCAGAATCAAGGTGTCAGCAGGATCATGCTTCCTCTGAAACCTGCCGGGGAAGGATACTTTCTTGCTTCCTTAGCTTTTAGTACCCCCAGATGTTCCTTGGTTTGTGGTAGCATGACTCCAGTCTCTGTCTCTGTCTCTGTCTTTATATGCTACATTCCCTGCATCTCCGTCTTAACGTGGTCCTCCCTCTGTGTCAAATTTTCTCCTCTTTATGAGAACACCAGTCACTTTGGATTAGGGTCCATCCTCTTAACCTAATTTTAACCTGATTATCTCTGTAAATACCCTATTTCCAAATAAGGGCATATTCTAAATTATTCAGGATTAGAACTTTTCAAGAGGAGGCACAATTCCACCCCTAACACAAGAATTTAAATATAAAGCAAAAGAATTTGACGATTCTTTGGTCTATCTCCAATGACAATTCCACTTGGGCAATATTAGCCTTGGCTATCTGGCCAGAATTGGGGAGGGTAGGAGAAAAGCCTCAAGTAATGATGAAGACATTTAATAATATTAATAGCAATAACAAAACTAACATTTATTGGTACTATGTGCCAGACATTGTTCTAAGCACTTTACATATGTTCATTCAACCTCCACCCATATGAGGTATTATTATACACACTTTATAGATGAAGAAGCAATGAAATATGAGGGAAGTAAAACATAGTACTTGATATGGTTTGGCTGTGTCCCCACCCAGATATCATCTTGAATTGTAGCTCCCATAATCCCTACATGTCATGGGGGCACCTGGTGCGAGGTAATTGAATCATGGGGATGGGTTTTGCCCATGCTGTTCTCGTGATAATGAATAAGTCTCATGAGAGCTGATGGTTTTATAAAGAGGAACGTGTCCCCTGCACACATTCGCTTGCCTGCCACCGTGTAAGATGTGCCTTTGCTCTTCCTTCACATTCCACCATGATTGTGAGGCCTTCCCAGCCATGTGGAACAGTGAATCCATTAAACCTCTTTTTCTTTATACATTACCCAGTCTCAGGTGTTTCTTCATGGCAGTGTGAAAATGGACTAATACAGTACTTCACATCTCATCCCAACACAAGCAATTGTAATCGGGTAAGATCACTCTTATGATGCAAGCATCTGTCAGATGCTGAAAGAACACAAAGCAAATCACCTTCCATTAATTTAGACCATTGATACTCACACATTTAGTGTACATTTATAACCTTTTATTGTTTCATTGTGTACATTTTCTGTCATGAAAGATTTCTATTTTCTAGGCACTTTAAACTTTTTCTTCTCTACTCATGGACAAACTAGCCCTGCCCACTGTCTCTCAACTAAATGTTCATTAACTCTGCCAGTCCCTACTGCTCCACACACATTTTACCATTACTAGTAATATTTAATAGAATATTAATTCTATCACTAAGTTTTGGGTATCCAGATGCTCCAAAGAGTTTTCTGATGATGTCTTCTGAGGAACTGATTTTTCTTAGGTTATACTAGGCCACATTTTAATGAGAACTGGTTTGAACAAAATAAGAAAAGCAAATGATAATTATTGTGGCAATATTCCTCATAGAAAAAGAGAAAAATAAATAAATGCCATCAAAGAGAGATTTACTCTTTGTTGCTAAAGAAACTAATTTTATCTTGTCATTAAAAGTAAAAATTTATATAAAGGAAGAGTGACCAGAAGTGTAATATCATTTGCTATGATTCTAACTTCATTGTGACTTTCGTACTTTTTTTCTGTAGATGGAATGACAGGTAGTTTGCAAATCTTCAGTGAGTGGATTCTGAGAGGGTTAAGGTGAAATAGTCATTGATTACCAACATAAGGTCTCTGGAACCTTAGTGGTGTCTGACCATATGTTGTAAACATATGCATAAATCACAGAAATTCATACTAGAAGAGAGCTAACAGCTTCCAGCTGGGACTCATGCGTTGCTCTGTGCATCTCTACAGGTCTGATTACTCAAGGTCTTCAGAGCCTTTGTGGGTAGGAGCTATAATGCTGGTTTCTATTTGATTTTATAAGCTTCATAGCCAAATAATACTTTTTCTAGCATCCACAGATCTACCAAAAGATTCCCAGACTCTGGCTCAATTTTCTTATTTCCTAGACCGTTATTTCCCAAACAGTGGTTGGAGGAATACTACTGTTCTGCTGGACTAATGAAGTACCACTCCACACCCACCAGAATGGCTACAACTTAGAAAAGGCTTGTCATACTGTTTGTGAGAATCTAGAGCTACAGAAGCTGTCAGAGACTTCAGATAGGAATGTAAACTAGCATAACCACTTGCAAAAATGGTTTGGCATTACCAACTGAACATGAGTGTACTCTGTGAGCCAGCAAGTGCCACTCTTAGGCGTATACCGGACAGAAATGTGTGTGTGTACAAGAATCATTATTGAAAACAGGTTTAACAAGAAAGAGCAGAAATACTATGAACAGGAGAATGGATATAGGAATTGTGGTGTATTCTTAATCTATAGTATCATACTAACATGAAAATGAAAGAACTGCAGCTACCCACTGAAGTATGTTGGATTTCACAAATCTAAGGCTGAGGACAAAGAAGGTATGTAAGCAAAACATTATCAAATTTTAAAACAGGACTGGGCATGGTGGCTCAAACCTATAATTTCAACATTTTTGAAGGCTGAAGCAGAGGGATCACTTGAGCCTCCAGGAGTTCAAGACCAGCCTGGGAAAGATGGCAAGACTCTATCTATACAAAAAAAAAAAAAAAAAAAAAAAAGAAAGAAAAGAAAGAAAGAAAGAAAAAGAAAGAAAGAGAGAAAGAAAGAAAGATTAGCTGGGTATGGTGGTGTGCACCTGTGATCCCAGCTACTCAGGAGGCAGAGATGGGAGAATCACTTGAGCCAAGGAGTTCCAGGCCACAGTGAGCTGTGATCATGTCCGTTCACTGTAGCCTGGTCAACAAAGCCAGACTCTTAAAAGATAAAAATAAAAACAGATTAAATAAACTCTAATATTGGAAGTAAGAACATTGGTTTCTCTTGAGATAAGATAGAGCTTTTGGCAAGATTGGTTGAGATAAGGGCTATTCTGGGTACTAGCAAGATCCTATTTCTAAATCTGGGTAGTAGTTATATAGGAATTCACTTCATGGTAATTCATTGAGCCAAACATTTATGCAGTTTTTTTGCATTTGGATTGTATTTCAAATTTGAAAATAACACATGAGTTTTTTTGACAGTGGTCACCTCTGAGGAAGGAAAAAGTAATGAAAGGTGGAATTTCCAGGATTTGATCTGTATATATCTGTTCTGTTTGAACGTTGTATGCTTATTAGTGTAATAAGCGCATTATTAGTGTAATTTTCAAAAAATAAATTTAAGGCATTAAAAGTACGGTAAAGATGTACCTTCATACTATTTGTACTTATTTGCCTCTAAGTTATTCTCTTTTTAAGTTGTGTCTAGGATGGCATTCATCATTATTTTAAATTGAGTCTGTCCTGGAATTCCTCTTATGTCAGAAGGCCTATTCAAGCTGATACTCAGCTTCTATGCTTCTGTCTTCAGTCATCTTAGTAACAAAGTTAACTACCACTGTGTTTGCATGTATGTTAAATAAACAAAATTTACATGTCATCTACAATTTCATACCTCTATAGTCTAGTTTAGATTTGTATCTCCTGATTGTACATACTGAGACTAACTCACTTTTGCCCACTGCCTAATATACTATGCCATAAATTATGCAAAGAAATAAATGACCTGATAAAAGATAATAAAACACTTTCACTTTTGTTACATCTTCTTTCTTTAAAATGTCTATCCAAGTTGAGAAGGGTAGATAATTTTCACATTTTTCAGACGAGAAAAATTGGTACAGAAATGTGAAAATTACATGATGGTTAACAATTGGCGAAAAAACCAGGATAATTGCAGGTTGGAATATATGCACTAGACAATATGATTTTATATCAAGGGCTCATTTCAGATATAATAACTGTCAAATGTTATTTAGCAGATGTGCTTGATTCAGCAATATTAAAAAATTTTAACCTGTATTATAAAAGAACAATAGAGTAAAACATACTTTCCAAATGGCTTCCAGTATAGATTACCTTCTGTGCTGTAGTTGCACAGCTATATAATAGCAATTTTTCAAAGGTGTTGGGTCACTATGCCTTTTTAGTTTCTATTCCTTTGGTTTGAAATTCCTTTATTGCCATTCTCACCCCCATTTCCCTCCAACACTTGGAAAACTACTATTTATTCTTGAAGATGCAATTAGGGTAATACATTTGATAGCTTGTCCTGATCTTTTCAAGTGTAGAGTATCAACTTAACTATACTCCCTGTCATACTGCTATACACATCATTAATGGAGGAGGTGAAAATGATTCATCCATTAAAATGACTGAATATTCTTGGGTACTTGTAAATGCCCATTATTTACCATGGGGTTTCATTAGAAAAGACAGGTGTGAAGCAGATAAGGGCAGGTACTGGGAGGTACACATCTCTGCTTCTCTCAGGAATGATGGCTTGATAATCTGTCTACCCATATGCACACACACTGTCTACTCTAGGACTTTGTGACTAAGCAACAGGCTTTTTTTTCCTATACACACTTTGTTAGTGTGACACTGTCAGATCATCTAAGCTAAAGGGAAAAATGTATTGTTTTTTCATGAGTTCATAACACATTTTGCTAATTATAAGCAAGCATGCAGCCATTTCCCTTATATAATTTCTCATTCTATCTTCTAAAATTTGGTACATGTGAGTAGCCAACTATGTCCAAATCTGTATATGATCAGGCCAATATGAAAAGAATTAAAATTTTAATTTAATATGCTCTCTATTTTATTTTGGAAAATATTTACTTGCATCATACTTCCAGCTTACATTATATTTTTACTGGTTGGTTAGCATTCTTTAATACTAAAACAATAAAATAGGAAATCATGCTTAGACCACGTCTTCTAAATCTAAAGGATGTAGTATTTTGAAAAGCTTTATTTTATGTATAATACATTTTTATTTCGTTTATCAATTTTAAAAGATAATTTCAACTGAAAAAATCCCTCACAGTTTGTAAGTTCACTTTATTAGTGGAGAAAATCAAGGGTTTTAAAACATCAGAGCAATCATAATGGAAATTATTATATGTCCATATTTCAGAAAATAACTACTCGTTTTTTAAGTTTGCAAGGTAAATTGACGAATGCAACTTTCCCATAAACTCTGAACAAAAAGAGGTACTGTTAAGATGAGTATGAACATGGGGGAATCAGGGGAACTGGGAGGTGCTAATGAAGAAAAAGCTAGAAAAGAAGCAAAGAACTACATTATTTAAAAACTTCATGTATTAGGAAGTGGCTAAGAGGAAAAATATGGAGAAAGATGGAATGTTACTGTGATAAACCTAGGAGAAAATGATCTTATGCAAAAGTTAATGTAAGTGGAAATGGATACAAGTATACGGATTTAGAAGATATTATAGTTTATGTTATAGATATGAATTTTAATCTATATCTATGTGTGTGAAAAATAATAGATCAACAGTAACTTCAACTTCAGTAATTACTATAGGACACCTCCACTCAATTATCAAAGTTCCAGAGTCTTGTGTAGGGCCTAGGCATAAAGGTAGAGGTGAGGGGCTCAATCTTTTGTTATATATTTGTATAGGTTACAAGGATTCATTTATTTAACAAATATTATTGAGCATCTACTCTTTGCCAGCAACTGTTCTTGGTGCTTGGAATATATCAGCGAACAAAACAAAGATCTCTGCCTTCATGAAGCATATGCTTTGGGAGTGGTGCAAATGTGGACAATAAACAATAATATTAATGAATTAGTAAATGATACTAGATGTCAGAACGTGATTAGTGTTAAGTAAATAAGTAAAAATTAAAATCTGGTTGAAGAGATTAGAATGTTTGGTGGAGTGGTGGATTGAGATTTAAGTTAGTTGATCATACAGAAGGCCTTATTCACACGATATAACGCTTTAAGCCTATGACCATGTGTAGTAAGCCTAGTTCAGAGTCCACAACCTAGGCATACAGTAGATGCTACATTTCCTTATATTCTACAAACATATTTTATTTAGATTTTGGTATCCATTAAAATGAAGTGGCAAGAAATCCAAATTATTAATTTTAGAACTTATGACACCCTCTCCCATCACCAGTGATTAAGTTTCCCAACTCTTACCTAATGACATTAGTCTTCTGTCCAAACAATTTACTTTTCAGTTTTTCATTGATGTGTTTACCTCTCTCATAAATCAGTATAAGATATGCTGTAATTCCCCATGAAGTTGGAAACTGGTGGCTAAATCCCTTCTACTTACACAAATCAGGAAGCCATCCTTTGGTGAGATAGTATTATCTCTCCAGAGATCTTTCAGGAAACAGGCTCTCTGCTACTCAGAGTCCTACAGGCCTATTTCTTTTTTCATTATTTGGAAGACTTTTCTGAATTGGAGCATCCCCTCTGCCTCCTACCACTTCTTCAAGACACACAGCTTCTACCCCCAAAATCCGTTTTTTAAAATAGACTGAGAGTTCATTAAATCCATAATGTAAATCTATGGCAACTAAAAAACTATATCCCTTTCGTGATTGGCATGGATATCTGTATCTTCAAACCCTTACAAGAGCTTGGGAAAATTATTTGTCTTCTATTCTGCAAGTATACCAAAGAATAGAACGTAATAGTTGTTTTCATACTAAGTATATTTTCATATTAAAAGAGTGAAAATTCAAATTCTATCACAATATTGAGGAGGTAACATTAAACCTGATTTTGAGACTGAATAGAACAGTGAGAGAGACGGAGGAATAGCGGTGACCCTCAGGCTTTTGACTTGAAGAAAATAGTATCTCTGTATGCCCCTCATGAAGATAAGTAAATATTAGCTAGACGAGGTTTGTGTCTTTGAAGACGAGTCATTTAGTTCAGGGATTTCTGTGTTTAAACTACTTTTGGGACATCCGAATAGAAATGACCAGTGGCATTTAGACCAATTTGTAGTTTAAAAAAGAGATCCCAGGTAAAGAGCTTGCATCCGAGAAGAATAAATCGTTTTTTTCCATTTCTGTCCTCCCTACTGTTGGGGTCTGCGTGTTTCCTAAACAAAGGAATGAACACACAAGACAACACAAGACAAGACAAACATGGCGGCCGCCTCGAATCGCGCGCTCTGCTTTATTTTATACAGTCGTTTGTGGAATGTTACCAAGTCACAAGACACATTGTTGTTTTTCTGACCTTTCCCCGACTTCGTTTGCAAGAGCAGGACTTATGGGGAACACCCTGCTTCGTTTGCAAGAGCAGGACTTATGGGGAACGCCCTGCTTCGTTTGCAAGAGCAGGACTTATTGGGAACGCCCTGCTTCGTTTGCAAGAGCAGGACTTATCGGGAACACCCTGTTTGCGAGCACGTAGTCCTCTACACCCTACCATTGCTCCAGATTGTTTCCTTCAATTTCTGCTCAAAATTTGTTCTTTCTATTATTTTATATTATTTTATCTCCTTTCAACCTTCAGTCATTATTTCAATCTTCAATTATAGCATAAATGCCTCTGACTATGAGGCATTATTAAAAAGAAAACAAAATAAGGGAAGGAAGGAAAGTAGGAAGAAAGGAAGGAGGTAGGAAGAGAGGAAGGGCAAGAGAGAGGAAAGAAGCTCTTGGCTAACCTTGGCAGTTTGCTCCAGCAGCACTCTGTTTAATCTTATGTCTTCAGGGATGACTTTTAATATATGATTCCTAAATATCTTTCCAGCCTTAATTTTAATCTTCTGATTGTCAGTAGTGGGTCTTCAAATAATAAACATCTATCTGGCTGTCATGCCACCACCACCACCAATTCAACATAATCTTAAGCTGAACTGGTCATCATGCTTGACAAATAATAAAAACACAACCCTGTCTTATTCTTAATAATAAGTATTAAATGCATTCCATTACTCAGGCATGGTTTTATTCTCTACTCTCACCAGCCACTTTGGTTTGCTCACTGAACCATGATCATCCATGGTCCATTGCTCATTTCTGCCTCTGTGCCTTTACACCATTGACTTTGCCCAGCCTTGACTCTTTCTGCAAGGTGCAGATCAAGTTTGACATCCTCTGTTACCTCCATTACCTAGAACTAAGCACTTCTGATCAATAACATGTCTGAGAGCCAACGGAATTTTTTCACCATGAACTTAACACAAACTACTTTTATTGATTTATTTACCCTTTTATACTTTGGGTTTTACCTTAAGAAGGACATTGGAAGTTTTTATATCTAGTGTGATCTTGTTGTGTGTCTTTTTCATGTTCACAGTGCCTGAGAGAAATTTTTCATTCACTAAAGGCTTGATGCTATGAAATAGAGTAACTTATCGATTTTTCTCCAACCAGGTCTTCCATCAAATATCTTTCTCTAAGTATGAAACCTCAGTAACCACTGACATTCCTATTCCAAATTCACCAGCTATGTGATCTTGATCAAGTTACTTGACCGCTCAAAACCTTAATTTCTGCATCTTTAAAATAAAGACAACACCAATTCTTACCTTATAGAGTTGTGAGCATTAAATGAAAAAAAAAAAATCCATGTGAAGCATTTACCAGTGCCAGTCACAGTGCCCAACAAATATTTAGTCATTATATTTTTTTGTTTGTTTGTTTTTGTTTTTTGAGACGGAGTCTTGCTCTGTCACCCAGGCTGGAGTGCAGTGGCCGGATCTCAGCTCACTGCAAGCTCCTCCTCTCGGGTTCACGCCATTCTCCTGCCTCAGCCTCCCGAGTAGCTGGGACTACAGGCACCCGCCACTTCGCCCGGCTAGTTTTTTGTATTTTTTTTAGTAGAGACGGGGTTTCACCGTATTAGCCAGGATGGTCTCGATCTCCCGACCTCATGATCCGCCCGTCTCGGCCTCCCAAAGTGCTGGGATTACAGGCTTGAGCCACCGCGCCCGGCCCTATTTAGTCATTATATTTTTATGGTCGTATGTTTCTAATTTGACTACAGGACTCTAATTATACAACGATGGAAAACTGAGAGATGTCTTCATTTCCTCCTGCTTTCTCATGCTTCTTATCTGATCAATTGGTGATCAAACGAAGTCTCTAATCAGCACCATAGTACTGCTAACACCAGAATACAGTCTTTATGACCTCGCACTAGAGATACTGCAATCATTTTCTGACCTAATGATTCCCCGCTGTTGTCAAGCCTGCTTCCTAGAACATCATTTTCAACATCCTGTTCTCCTAAACAAAATCTTTAAGAAGCCCCAGTCTCCTACTGTAGTCAATAAAATCAGTATTGAACTCCTGAACTTAATATTCATGACTTTCCACAAAATAGCCACTATCCAATTCTAACAAACCAACTACAAAAAGGTATGTTTTAGGTAAGAGAGGAATTTTGAACATGGATTAGTTGTTAAATAAAAACAACGAATTATATTTATTTTGCTGTGAGTAATAATGGCATTGTGTTATGTTAAAAATGAGGGTATATTTTGGAAATGTATCTTGTATAACATAAGGATACAATGTTATAAAAATCTGTTTTTTGTTTTAAAATAATTCAGAAAGAGAAAAACAAGTAGATGAATCAAGTTTGATAAAATTTTGGTAATGGGTCATATGGGGATAAATCCAGTATACTGTTCTTTCTGCTTTTGAATATGCTTGTTTTTCACAATACAATATGTAATAAAATATTATAAATTATATAATCCATTGCATATGCTACCTGTTTCCCATACTTCTAAGAGCTATTTTCCCTACTCTAAATCCAACCACATTCTTTTATTGCTCTGTTTTGTCATTTATTATCTGTAGAGGTGTATTGTAATTGTTAAATATTTTAGATCATCTAGTAGATTATAAACTTTATGAAAGTTTTAATATTTTACTTGTCCTTATATCTTGAAATTTTCCAATATATTCTCTGCTACACAATCGTTTACGTAGTAAATGGGCAAGATAAAATAAATTACAAACAAATATCTCTGAAAGAATTATTTCTTTGATAACAAAACTAATGCATTTTCTAATGTTGTAGCATTTCTAACCTGAGACCTAATTAAGCAACTGAAAAAAAAAGTGATAAAATTAAGAGCCACTATCAGCAGGAGTACTCATACTATAAATTTTTAATTGCTGAGTTTTGAGACAAATAATGACTTTTAAAAAGAGTAGGCAGAGTTTATGAATAACGATTCTCAAAATCGACCCAAATAAAAGGGTAGCAATAACACAATTGTTAAGCGGATAGAAATCCCAAAGGGAAATGTTAATTGTGTTATCATGTTTTAAGCCTGGAGAACAGAAAGACTTAGAAGTAACTTTAAACATACAAAGTTTGTTTCTGTGGAGAAAAACTGTAAACTATTATAGACCTGCTCAACTGTATGGACAGATTCAAACAATTCTTTTCTCTCTCCTTATAAATAACACTAAGTATTTTTTAACCTCTTTGGAGGACAACTGTATATTTGTTTTTCTTCCAATAGATTAGCAATACAAGTTGTTTTTTTTTTTTTTTTTTTAACCTCTCTCTGGAAAAAAAAAAAAAAAAAAAAAAATAGCACCTTTACCTTGCTTATAAAATGTTTCTCTAGCTGGAGATATAATTTGCCCCAAACTGGCAACGTGTAGTCTCCAGAAATATCTTTCCCTCTATAGGCCAGCAAGACAGGTGGCCCTGGCTTTGGTCCCCATTACTCTGTGTCACTGCACACCTGGACCTAATTGTTCAGTCTCAAGTGGAGCAGGTGAGATGAGGGTGGGCAGTTGTGCAGGAAATAAATGGACTTAACACAGTGGTTTACTTCGGCAACAGGCAGTCTCATTGAGGGTGTGGGCGGGCATGGGCTATGGGAGGCGTGGGAGGGAGCCAGATAGAAGGACAGTTAATGCAAACACAGACTTTAGATTCCAAAATAATTCCTGGCATTAAGGAGGGCCTGGCAGCCCGCTTACATAGTAGTTAAACGCTGGTTAACACCAAGGCAGGTGCTCTGCATGGGCTGGACAATTGCAAGTACTTGGATAAATATTAGTTGTTGATTTATTCTCACTGTTTCAAGAGTGTCAGTTTCCCAGCCTTCCGGTAGATTCTACTAATTTATTCCATCTATCCCCCTATTTATTTATTTATTCAGTTTTAAGAACACAGCCAAGGAAGCAGTCGTTGTTAAAAGAAGGTTTCAGGTCACTTGACCTGGGTAGATTTGTAAACATAAATAAATGTGTTTGGCCTGATTAGCTCTATTTCTTAGGGGCGGAAACTTCCAGGTAAGAATTTATCATTCACCTATGCTATTTAATTATTATGACAGATCAAAGAGACATGCTGGATGTGTTTTTTTGTGGAAAAAATCACATAAAATCAATATAATCAGGGAAATTGAGACAGGGAACCTCGTCTTCAAACTTCAAGGAAAAATTTGAGGCTGTAACTGTGATATGTAAAAAATATTAAAGCTCAGGTTATTCACTTTGTTAACAAGTATTTATTGAAAGCTTAGGGTGTTCCATGCATTCTTTAGGATGATGGGACATAAGTGAGAATAAAATACAGTCCCTGATCGCAACAAGCTCACAGTCTAGAGAAGGGGACTGGCAACAGAAACAACACGGCAGTTTTAACGTGGCTGCTTATCTGAAGCCTGAGGTATGCACAGGTGCTATAGAATCCCTGCCTGCAACGGCTCTTCAAAGAAAAATTATTTCTTCTCTTGATGTGAAATAGATACAGCTTCAAAAATGGGATATAAGGCTTTAAGACATGTAGATGTTCTGAAGTTAACGGCTTTACACAGAATGATTTATGTGAAGTGCATTAATCGGTACTGCTAGAAAACTAATTTAAAGAAAACCATATGGCTATATTGACACCATGTGAATTTTATAGCTCTTTAGATTGTAAGTGACAGAACTTCAGTTCAAAAGGATTAAAGACAAAGGGGAAATAAAAGTCTCATGGAGCTAAAAATTGTAGGAGCTAGAGGTACTTTGGGCACATCTGGGCCCAAGTCTTCAAATGATGGCGTCTGGAATCCGTTCCTCTCACCTTTGGCTCAGTTTTCTTCTATGCTTCCTTTCTTGTTAGAGAAGTTATTGGCACATGATATACTCCTGCAAGTCCTGACCGACATTCAGCAAGATTCAAGAACAGTGAGAATGAATATATTTTATTACCAAATGCTTCATCAGAAATCCCAGTAAAACCTCTAATAGCTTCTGATTGGGTCTGGTGTCCAACCTGGGCTAATCCCAGGGGCCAGGACAATGTGAGCCTCCACATAACCAAACCTGGGTCACATCACCATCTTTAGAGAAGGCAATCAAGTCAGCCCACCCGAATCAGGTGGTCTGAGAGCAGATGAGAGGTAGTTACCTGTAGGAAATTGGAGAGCTCTTACAAAAAGTGAGCATGGTTGCTGGACCTTTTCGTTATATTTTTGTTTTAATTTTAAGATAATTGTAGACCCATGTGGGTTTTTACTGTTAAACATTTTTCTTAGATATTTAAAAATTAAAATCTATTCACTCAAAATTACTAAGCTATTTTCTCAAAGCCTGTTGTTTTATTTTTTGCATGGGATACATGTGCTGAATGCGCAGGTTTGTTACATAGGTATACATGTGCATTGGCGGTTTGTTGCACCTATCAGCTCATCATCTAGGTTTTAAGCCCTGCATGCATTTGTCCTAATGTTCTCCCTCCACTTTCCCCACACTCCCTGACAGGACCTGGTGTGTGATATTCCCCTCTCTGTGTCCATGTGTTCTCATTGTTCAGCTCCCACTTATGAGTGAGGACGTGGTGTTTGGTTTTCTGTTTCTGTGTTAGTTTGCTGAGGATGATGGTTTCCAGCTTCATCCATGTCCTTGCAAAGGACACAATTCATTCTTTTTTATGGCTTGTAGCATTCCGTGTTGTATATATATCATATTTTCTTTATCCAATCTATCATTGATGGGCATTTGGGTTGGTTCCAAGTCTTTGCTATTGTAAATAGTGCTGCAATAAACATACGTGTACATGTGTCTTTAGAGTAGAATGATATATAATCCTTTGGGTATATATTCAGTAATGGGATTGCTGGGTCAAATGGTATTTCTGGTTCTAGATCCTTGACGAATCACCACACTGTCTTTCACAACGGTTGAACTGATTTACACTCCCACCAACAGTGTAAAAGCGTTCCTATTTCTCTACATCCTCTCCAGCATCTGTTGTTTCCAGACTTTTTAATGATGACCATTCTAAATGGCATGAGATGGTATCTCATTGTGGTTTTAATTTGAATTTCTCTAATGACCAGGGATGATGAGCTTTTTTCATATGTTTGCTGACCACATAAAAGACTTCTTTTGAGAAGTGTCTGTTCGTATCCTTTGCCCACTTTTTGATGGGGTTGTTTTTTTTTTCTTGTAAATTTGTTTAAGTTCCTTGTAGATTCTGGATATTAGACCTTTGTCATTTGGATAGATGGCAAAAATTTTCTCCCATTCTGTAGGTTGCCTGTACATCTGATGATTTCTTTTGCTGAACAGAAGTTCTTTTTTTTTTTTTTCCTGTTTCTTCTTTTATTTGTCTTATTTTTAGTTTTCTTAAATAATTGTATAAAGATATTTATCTTTTTTTTAAAATTTATTTATTATTATTATACTTTAAGTTGTAGGGTACATGTGCATAACGTGCAGGTTTGTTACATATGTATACTTGTGCCATGTTGGTGTGCTGCACCCATCAACTCGTCATTTACATCAGGTATAACTCCCAATGCAATCCCTCCCCCCTCCCCCCTCCCCATGATAGGCCCCGGTGTGTGATGTTCCCCTTCCTGAGTCCAAGTGATCTCATTGTTCAGTTCCCACCTATGAGTGAGAACATGCGGTGTTTGGTTTTCTGTTCTTGTGATAGTTTGCTAAGAATGATGGTTTCCAGCTGCATCCATGTCCCTACAAAGGACGCAAACTCATCCTTTTTTATGGCTTTATAGTATTCCATGGTGTATATGTGCCACATTTTCTTAATCCAATCTGTCACTGATGGACATTTGGGTTGATTCCAAGTCTTTGCTATTGTGAATAGTGCCGCAATAAACATACGTGTGCATGTGTCTTTATAGCAGCATAATTTATAATCCTTTGGGCATATACCCAGTAATGGAATGGCTGGGTCATATGGTACATCTAGTTCTAGATCCTTGAGGAATCGCCATACTGTTTTCCATAATGGTTGAACTAGTTTAAAATCCCACCAACAGTGTAAAAGCGTTCCTATTTCTCCACATCCTCTCCAGCACCTGTTGTTTCCTGATTTTTAATGATCGCCATTCTAACTGGTGTGAGATGGTATCTCATTGTGGTTTTGATTTGCATTTCTCTGATGGCCAGTGATGATGAGCTGAACAGAAGTTCTTTAGTTTAGTTAAATCCTATTTGTCAATTTTGGTTTTGTTGTAATTGCTTTTGGCGTTTTAGTCATGAAGTCTTTGCCCATGCCTATGTCCTGAATGGTATTGCCTAGGTTTTCTTCCAGGGTTTTTAAGGTTTTAGGTTTTACATTTAAGTCTTTAATCCATCTTGAGGTTATTTTTGTATAAGGGGTTCAGTTTCTGTTTTCTGATACTAAAAAGCTATGTGATATTAGGCAAATCACTTGTGTTCTCATCTTTAAATGTAATATTTCTGGTTCTATTTTATAGGATTGTTTGCAAGATTAATACAATGACAATATCTTTTTAAATAGGAAACTACAAAAATATTGTATTGCAGCATTTCTTTACAAGCATATATTTTTCAAACATATATTTTTACTCACATTTGTATAAAATTTTCTTTCTATTATATTATCTCTACCTCTTATGTACACAGAAAAACACTTAGGTTTAACATCTCATGTGATAATTTAGTCTCTTACACTTTCAAAAAAATTAAGATTTGGATTTTCCATACTTCTTCATTGGTTCTTCATTGCTTATTTGTAGATTAATTAAGCAAGCATTGTTTATATTGTCACTGACAGGCAGCATGATATAAGTGATGATAGCTGTCAATAATGCAGCTTACTGCGTTTTTGTTTTTTTTTTTTTAAGAGTGAGCGGCATGAACATTTCTCTTTGCTAATTAGAAATTTATTCTACACAACTCTTCCTTAGGGTTGACCCGTCCCGCCTTTCACTAAGAGACTTCCCATGATGAAAGGGCTGCTTGGGGGGCACTGGAGGGCTTAGTCAGCAGAGGAATGACCATCTACCTGAAGGCTGACTGAAGAAGGGAGTGTGGCAATGAGCAAGAGGCTTCACAAATGACCACTAGTCATCTGTACTGGACATAGAGTCTTCTTGCCTGCATTCTAAGATGGTGGGGGTGACAGGAGGCGGGTCTGCACCATCAGCTCAGCACGCTGGCATGGAACCAGGAATGGACTGGGAGGCAAGGCTTTTGCTTAATGTCTGAGTTTCCTTAAAGCTTTTTAGAACAAATCAGGACAAAAATTTTGAAATAAACTGGTGTATGACCTTGATTACATTTTTAAAAAAACCTGTTCTACAATTTTTCAAACTTAGAACACTCAGCAGTCATTTCAAAAAAACAAATGAAGATTAAGGAAGCAGTTTATATTTCTCAAATTAGTTTATTAATTGTTTTTACCTGAGTAGTAAAATCTTAAGCAACAAGTAGACAACTTGGTGAGCAAGTAACAGCCATAATCATAAACCAGAGTTCTCACCTCCTAAGGACCACTGCTAGACCTCCAGAGTCTGACATAACTAAACCACACAAGCAAATTCTTGATCACCCCAGTGATCTAGATAGAAAAGTTCTGGTAGAAAAGTAAGTCTATTCTGATTATGATGGGTTGGTTACATGGGGAAGGATTAATGATTCAGACTGTAGACAATTTTGGCTATATATTTAATACATATATACACAAAAATATGTATATTTATATATTGAAAGTGAACAATAATAGCTTATTTATATGTATACACACATAAATATAGAGAGGAATATTTAAATAACCTGTAGAAATTTAAGTCCAACAATTCTACGTGTCACTGCACAATAGCAAGTTAACTGTTGAAGAAGAAAATATTGACAGACTCCATTCCATAGATTATAAACCTGAAGGAAATAAATGAGGTGCCAAGGCAAGCTTGTATCCCACATCTCTTTCACAAGTTGTGGGCATTGCATTTTCATAACACATCTTTACACCATTTTAAATATGAATGCCAATTGCAGGAAAGATTAAAGGCATTTTCCAAAGAGCTTAATTCGCAGGGTGTGTCCTAAATATCAGCAAAAGCAAAGTCCAGTACGGGTAAGAGCAAATAAAATGAGACTGCTATTTAATAAGCCATATTTGTAATTGAACACAAGACTTTCAAGTGCTAGAAGTAAAACTGCTTTCTGAGAGCTATCATATATCAGACAGTTTCCCTGAGCACTCTCAAATTAAAAGGTTTTTAAAAATATAGTACTATTCCATTTATGTGTTTAACACAGAGTTAGATTGATCACATTAATAATCAATAACATTTGGAAAGAAATGATGTTTGTTAAGCCAGCCTCAAGTTATGATTTATTTATTTTAATGTAGGGACTTTAGTTGGCTGGGAAAACAACTGCTCAGTTCTCTTTCGCCTGCCAAAAAGCAGACATTTTAGAAACAGTGATGTAAAAGTCAATAAGAATTATTTGGCTTCCAGTGGCAGAATACCTACCTACAACTGGCTTGAGTAAAGAGAGAGATTATTGGCTCATGATACTTGAAAGTCCAGAGGGTGGTATGGCTTCAGACAGGTCTGCACCCAGGGAATCAAATGAAATCATTTGGACCTATCCTCTCTTCCAGCTTCATATTGTACCCAGATGTGAAGAATTTAGAGGCTTTTCTTTCCTTACTCCTTTCCTTTCCTCACTATTGGCTTTAGTCATAGATACGCTTTCCTGTCTTGTGCCACAGTGGCCTCCAGGAGCTCCATGTTTACATCCTTACAGTTCTAGTTCAATAGAAAACAGAGTTTGCCTTTCTTTAAAGTTTCCAAGCTCTGATATTCCAATCCATTGGCTTTGATTGGGACTCACATCCGGTCTTGAACCATGCTTGGTGACCAAAGGATTGTAGGGTCTTAACCAAGTCTAACTACGTTACCCATTTGTGCCAGAAGCTGAAGGAAGTGTCAGCATCACCTGGGCAATAGGTACTGGATGCTTGACAAAGAACATTTTATAGCGAAAAAAAATTGTGGTGCAGGCATAAGGAGATGAGGGGTGTGTGTACAGGGTTTCAAGTACAGCAAGTGTCCACTATAGATTTTTGTTCCCACTGGTCAATCACAGGAGAGGATAGGGAAGTGAAGGGAGGTTGTCTTATGGTGACATCTAAAAGCTACTAAAATGACATTCCCTGGAAATAGTTTCCTGAATAATTATGTCTTGTAGCGAATATGTTTGTGGAAGCTAAACACGCAAGTAAGTGGAAGGCCCTTCTCCATGACCCAAATTCAGATACGTCTTTAGCAAAAGCTCTATCACAGATGCTCTTAGTATTAGCCAATGTCTTCCTATATCTTGCTACATCTCTGATTAAAAACAAACAAACAAAAAACTTATCTATATGTAGAACTATTGATTTTTAGGGTGATTTCCCATTTATTTTTTCATCTGAAATGTTCCCTAAGTGCTTTCTATTTTATTAGCTAAACTAATTTTACTTTGTTGAAATTTCAAAGTGATATAGAGAGAGTCAAACAGAACGGCTTTTAAAATATTTCAGTTTGAGACTTACTCTGTCCGAGCAGTCCTAACTACATTTTTCTTTTTAAGATACAGTTCCATTGAACCCTATCAACTTCATACTAAATTTAATATTAGATTTTTATATCCAAGGAAAGAGAAATATTTAACTCTACTAACCATTCTGTTTTATTTTCTTTTTTAAAGATTTGATTCTTTTTTCCAGCATACTGAGATATTTTGAGGTCAAGTTTATCATGAAATAAACTCCCCTATTCCTCAACCCATCACATTATTATGTAGATTGGGTTAAAGTGAGGCTGCGATGATTTCCTCATCCTATGCAGTAGTTTCCTTTACTTGAGGGTTTCTTAAGCAAAATATCTACTCATTCCCAGAGCCAGACTTGAGAGGCATGTACCTTAGAATTCTTGAAGCCAGAATTTATGATTCAGTTCTAAGCTGAAAATGGTGAGTATTAATTGGGAAAGGATACAGGAAGAAAAGCCTCTAAATTCTTCACATCTGGGTACAATGTAACATGAAAGGAGGAGCAAAGGTATTACATTTGGGTAAGAAGGAAAGAATGTTAAAGATAGTCTAAAGATTGTGTTCTACCTGTGCATATATACTCTTAGCCAAATCAAAAGGAGTGACAAATCTCCTGTTTAATCCTGACTACTGCAACTTGACTGCACCCCTACTATTCCTCAGAAACCAATTTCCCTGGGTTCACCAATGTCCTAAATCTGCCAAATACAAGAACATATTCCTGTCCTTATGTGAGTTGTTATTTCTGTTTTATTTTGTAATCTTGACCCCTAATTCTATGTAATTCCACTCCCTGATGACTTTGATGACAACATTCATCTTAATGACTTTTCTCCTACTTCTGTGGTCCTTTGTTTCTAGTCTCTCATCATCCAAGTCAGAAACTGAGAGTCAGAGTAAACTTATCCTTCATATATGTTCCTTCCCCGACACATTCAGTTTGATTTTTAACAACTTACATTAAGACAACTTGCATACTATAAAGCTCACTCATCTAAAGTGTATGATGCAGTAATTTGTAGTATAGTCACAGATTCATGCAACTATCACCACAATCAATTTTAGCACATTTTATCACCCCCAACAAGAAACTCCATATTCATTAGCAGTCACTTTCCATTTCCCCCCAACTTTTCATCCCTGCATTCCCAGCCCTAGGTAGCCACTAATCCACTTTCTGTCTTTATCAATTTGCCTATTCTAAATGTTTCATATAAATGGAATTATATACGATGTGGTCTTTTGTGACTGGCTTCTTTCCCTTCGCATAATAAACTTCGAGGTTCAACTATAATATAGGATGTATCAGTATTTCATTCATTTTGTCAAATAGTATTTCATTATATGGCTATATCAAATTTTATTTATCCATTCATCAGCTGATGGTCACATAGGTTGTCTTCACTTTTGGGGGATTATGAATAATCCTACTAGTTGCATTCATGTACAAGTTTTTGTATGAATGTATGTTTTTATTTCTCTTGAGTATATACCTAGGAGTAGAATTGCTGGATTTCTTTTATAAGGGTGCTAATCCCATTTGTGAGGGCTTCACCCTCATGACCTAACCATCTACCAAAGGCCCTACCTCCTAATACCACTACCTTTGAGATTAAGATTTCAACATGTGAATTTTGAGGAGACACAAATATTCAGTGTATGGCACATAGCATATGTATTAGTTCATTTTCACAATGCCAAAAAGAAAGATCTAAGACTGGGTAATCTATTTTTCTTTAAAAAAGAGGTTTAACTGACTCACAGTCCTACAGGCCATACAGGAAGCATGGCAGCAACTGCTTCTGGGGAGGCCTTAGGGAGCTTACAATCACGGCAGAAGGCAAAGCCAGAGCTAGCATCTTCATAACATGGCCAGAGGGTGAGGAAGAGAGATGGAGGAGGTGCCACATACTTTTAAACAACCAGACCTTGTGATAAGGACACCACCAAAGGGGTAATGATAAACCAGTAGAAACTGCCCCCATGATCAAATCACCTCCCACCAGGACCCACCTCCAACATTGGGGATTACAATTTGACACCAGATTTGGGTGGGAACACAGATCCAAACCATATCAGCATACCTACTCTTCTTTCCATTTTGTGACCTCTGTCTTAGTTTAGGACCTCATTAGTTTTCTTTCTTTCTTTCTTTCTTTTTTTTTTTTTTTTTTTTTTTTTGACCAAGTCTCACTATGTCACCCACGCTGGAGTGCGATTGCGTGATTTCAGCTCACTGCAAGCTTTGCCTCCCTGGTTCAAGTGATTCTCCTGCCTCAGCCTGCTGAGTAGCTGGTATTATAGGCATGCACCACCATGCCTGGATACTTTTTGTATTTTTAGTGCAGACAGGTTTCACCATGTTTGCCAGGCTGGTCTTGAACTTCTGATCTCAGATGATCCACCTGCCTCAGCCTCCCAAAGTGCTGGGATTACAGGTGTGAGCCACTGTGCCTGGCTTAGGACCTCATTAGTTTTCACTGGGATTGGGGAATATATATTTATAAACACAGTGTGTGTGTGTGTGTGTGTGTTTTAGTATATATGTATGTAAGTGTATGTGGGTGTTTGTGTGTAATCTCATCTATATGTGCCCGTATAAATATTGTTCTTTGTGTGGTGGTAAACTTCCCTTTCCAAGGAAGGGATTACGTTGTAGAGAGTTAAAGGTTTAAAATGAAAATAACCTGAAAAGCAATTTCTCACTTTCTCACAAACTATGAGACTGAGTCCTTAGAAGTAACTTTTTTGCTTTGTTCTTTAAGAAGTAAATGATAGGAAGAGGGCTGATGAATTGAAATGAGGGAAATGATCTTATTAAATAGACTTTGAATCCCAATTATACTTAAAAATGTATTTCTTTCTGTAGCCAAAAATGTAATAAACATGAATAAATCTTCTTTATCATCATTTATAATATCATCTGTACAGATAATCGAATAACCTTTATGGAATGTCAGATCTGTTCTAGGCACTCCACATTTTTTTAACTTAATTTCAAAACCTTACAAGGTAGTTACAGATGAGGATCACAAAGGCATTAACTGGTACTAGAAAGGTTGAGTGAAGTGCCTAAGGTCACAGAGCTAGTAAATATTTTAACGAGAATTTCACCCAAGGATTCTCTTGCTCTAAACCTACACTCTTTCTTAGGCCAAGCACCCATCAAAGCATTATTCTATTATTTAAAGTGTCAGAATAATGAAAAAACACCCAGCATTTCTTAGAGAAGAAAGTTAATGTGGGCTGAGGCTGGCAAGGACAGGATCAGAAAGAGGTGACTTTTAAGCCAACCCTTAGGAGAAGATGGAGAAAAGGTAGAGATGTTTTGCCATAAAGAATAGCTGGCTGTTATTGATAGGAGCTGAATTATGAGAACACATGGACACTTTGTGGGGAACAACACACACTGGAGCCTGTTGGAGGAGGGTGGGATGAGGGAAGGGAGAGGATCAGGGAGAATAGCTAATAGATGGTGGACTTAATACCTAGGTGATGGGATAATCTGTGCAGCAAAACCATCATGGCACACATTTACCTATGTAACAAACCTGTACATCTTGCACATGTACCCTGAGCTTAAAATTAAAGTTGAAGAATAAAAAAGGAATAGCACGTCATAAGGAAATAAATAGTCTCATAGAACGTTCAGTCTAGGCCTCATAAGAGATTGCCTTTTTTTTTGCTTCATCTCTTTGGGACAAATGTTCCTGCCTGATTTAATAGAAATGGTATTTTCTCTGCAGATACCTTTGAGCCATACTCTGAGATGCAGAGATATTTTATGTTGGAACCAGCTCTGTCAGCATGCTTGAATAAGCAGAATTATTCCTCTAAGCTATCTGAAATGGAGCTGAGTTACCAATAAGCAAATCATAACACACAAGAATGGAAAAGACGAACACTTATTCCATCCAACTAGTGCTTTAATCTGATTAATTAAAGCATGAATGACAACTGTTTACTTGTGAGAGCTGTGAGAGAGCAGCATTAAATTAGCCCTTCACCCTAGGAGACACACTGTGATTGTTGGCTCTCATCCTGTTTTTAGCCTCATTGCTTTCTCGTGTTTTCTACTAGTGGAAGCTGGGCCAGTGCATAGCAAGTGAAGGCTTTCTCTTGTTTCACTGGTGACCAGACTCAAACAAAAGCAAGGTTTTTATATTGAAATTAGTCAAGAAACTTGCCATCAGACAAGTACATACGCATGATCACAAGGCCACTACCCAAATGGAGGCAACAAAATGAGAGTCATCTTTTTCCTTTTTGAAGATTTTTCCAGAGGGGTTTAGTTCCCAGTTGGATTTTATCTAATTAAGTTTCCTCTAAATGTTTTTATAAACAGCAAGTTTATTTCCAGTTTTCTATTGTTTGCATTAACTATGGGGGTTAATAATTTCTCGTATTTATCAGTGGAGATAAATTATTTTTATTGAATACGTTCTAACAAAAGATGCTTTGAAATTGTTTTCGGAAATATTTAAAAACCTAAAGAATGTGACCAAAACTTGCTCATAAAATAGCCTTTTGCTCAGGGTCTTATGTTGGCTTGGATTCTGGCTTTGACCTTGCAATGTCAGTCTATAGTGACCACATTAAATGTTACTTGGACTTATTAAGATCTTCTGCCTTCAAAGAAGAACAAAAAAGTGTTGATAGTTTTTAAAATAAAGAAATTAAAGCAATAGGGTGTGAGAAGTGACTTAAAATTGAAATAAACTCAAAATAAAATTGAATTTGTAAATAATTGGTTATGACATGGAGTGCCATACAACTGAAAATATTTGACTGTAGAGATTTCTTGGTAAAGAAGAACAATATTTGGAGTCATAATTTTAAATATAACTTTGAGTTCTGTTTAAATAAACATAAAGTTTATTTAAAATTTAGACACGATAAAAGGCCAGAGAAAGAAAGGGAAGCTTCATTTAGTAAGTCAAAATGTATGTTACAGCATTTATCAAATTTATAAGATATTTGACCAAGTGATAAATATAAAGCTTATGTTCTGAAAGGGTAGACAAAAAATACAACCAGGTTTGTGGCGGAAAGTTGTATAAGTATATTGATAATATCCTTTTTAAAATTTGTTCACCTGAAGCCTCTCTTGATCACTTCCTTGCCTCCAACCTTGGAAATTTTGTTAGCTCTGCCCCATTACTTGGCTGTCTCTATTACATCTCTAATACTTGGCTGTATTACAAAATATATCCCACTCAGTGGTAATCTTGGTTTTGTTTCCTTCGCATCTATTAGAAAGTGAGCAACTTGAAGCAGAGGCTTTGCCTTATCTTTCTGTCCCTAGCACCTTGCCAAAGGCCTGCTAATAAATGATTATCATATTGAGTGGGTCTACACAATGTTCTCAGTATGCTCAGACATCTGTGATCACCTTTACTTACAGAGACAGGGCAGGTTTGAAATATTTGCCCCTATCTTTTTAAGCTACTACCTGGAGGTGCAAACTAGGTGGAGGAGAGCCCAGGAGCTATTTCTAGGAAGAAAGCATTTCTCTGATCCTTTGCTTCTGCCCACAGTGTTAATAACATTTTGTTCTGCACCCACACTCTCAATTTCATTCCAGCTGGGACTCTTCTGATTAGCATCCTGCTCTTTGCCTTCCCAGAGACAGAATAAAAGAAGGAGCCACAATAACAGAATTAGACAGATTGTGACTGTGTCTTATGTCAATGTCAAAGGGAGAAAATATAAACAAGTTCAAAACTTGTCTCAGGATAGTTTTTTTTTTTTTTTTTTTTTTTTTTTTTTTTTTTTTTTTAAGATAGAGTTTCGCTCTTGTTGCCCAGGTTGGAGTACAATGGCACTATCTCGGTTCACTGCAACCTCCGCCTCCCGGGTTCAAGCGATTCTTCTGACTCAGCCTCCCGGGTAGCTGGGACTACAGGTGCCTGCCACCATGCTCGGCTAATTTTTGCATTTTTAGTAGAGTCGGGGTTTCACCATGTTGGTTAAGCCAGTCTCAAACTCCTTACCTCAGGTGATCCTCCTGCCTTGGCCTCCAAAGTGCTGGCATTATAGGCATGAGCCACCGTTCCTGGCCTCAGGAGAGTTATTAAGTACAGCCTGCTGATAACTTCAAAATAACTTTGTATTAGTTTATGATTTCAGAAACACCTTCACAAACTTTTTTTTTTTTTAATTTGATTGATCCTTATAGCAACATTGTCAGTTTGGGTGAGGGAGGGGGCTATAATGCTGTATCCACACGAAGGAATCTGCTTTAGTTGGTTGGTAAAGTCTTCACAGGACCTGCGATTTACAAGATTGATATACAGATGATATTGGAAAGGGAAAAATGTTACCAATAGAGATAACAATGTACGAATGAAACAGAGGCATAAAAATGTGTGTTATAATTCAGAATACTCAGTAGTACAGAAACTAAGCATACATGGTGAAGAGGGGATGGAACCTACAAAGGTAAAGCAGCCAGGAATCACATCAGAAAGGATCTTGCTTGCCATGTTAAGGGGCTTGGACTTCATCCTTGGACAGTAGTGAGTCACTGAATGCTGTTCAACCGGAGACAGCTATGACTAGTTCTGTGCTTCATAAAAATTATTCAGAAGCATTGTTGCTCATCATTAGAACAGAAGCATGCCCTTTTTTTCTGCTTCAAAATATATCCTGTTCACACTTGAAATTCAATTGCATGATCCTACCCAAGGTGAAGGGCAATTACCAACCGACTCATTGTAAATCTGACTCTTCTTCTCTGAAGAAAGACTCTCCGGATGAAAGTGAGGGGGACTTTTGCTATTATAGGGATAATCTCAGATACATTTAAATTTATTAAAAATCATTTGCAACTATTATCCCGTTATTATTAATAAATTAAATATGATATTCTTTATGTTTAGAATACCGTGTCTGATCAGAAAGAAATGATAGTGGAAGAAGGAAGGCAGAAGAAGAACAATCAGAGCATTAGGTGGAGAACCAGGAGAGAGACCTGACTTGCTGGTGCATGGCAGAGAACCTGAGTTTTGTTGCTGTAACCACAACTGCTACTGAATTTATCCCAACAGCAAAACTCCCACTCTTACATTTTAAGCCTTTTCTGCTGGTACTCTTCTACACTTACAAGGCTGGATGACTCCTAAAAAGTGTTAAAAATACTTGACTGTAGCCTAGGGATATGTATTTTTTTAATGTGTGGGTAAAGAGTTTTCCTTCTTCAACACGTTCAATTGAAGAAAGCATTTTATGCCTATTTCAAAACACATGCACAAATTCAGGAGCAGTGAGATGAATTCTCTGCAGCTATTTTGATTTGTGTTGTTTCCCCCTTGGAATTTGTGGACAGAAACTGTTATGTTAGGCTTCACATCATTAGTTATGTTCCAACTTGAACTTTAAAAGTAGGGCTGGGGGGCTGAGGGAGTGATTACCCCTGAGGATCCTTTTATCCTTTTAGGGGCAGATGAGGTAGATGAGTCCCTACTTTTATAACTAGAGAAACTGGATAGGCTAATGTTTCTGATGATATGTTCTGTTATGTTCTGTTACAAAAATAAACTAACCCCAAGATACTCTTTTAAAAAGAGTTCTGCTGTCCAATATTTATTTTAAATTCTTCTTATAAAAAGCTCTCTATTAAAGAATCATAATACACATTAGTGATTTAAATATCTTAAGAAATCCTTCAGTAACAAAATTAATCTGTTTAACATTTTGTTGCTTGCCCTTTACTTCCTCTCTTCTTTCCATGTGTCAGAATGTGGACATGAATGTCAGTCAATCTCAAATATGAGGCTGAGGAAAATGCCCTAAGAGGGAACACAACAGCAAAGTGGGTCCCTGTCCATCTTGCAAAGGAAAGCTTGCCTTACATCCTAGACTTTTATGGTGAGATAATTTTTTGTCCTGCTTTAGTGAGGGTTTTAAAGTTTCATTTGTTGTAATATCTCAGCTTATACACTCTTATACTCAACATGCTTAAACTATTTTGACCACAGAAGTTGTCTTATGCTCTCATTGGAAAATCTGCTGTTAATAACATCTTGAAGACTACATTTCTAAAAAAGATATTTAGGCAACACTGGGCATACCAAAGGATTCTTTAATTCTGATTTCTTGGTTAACAATCCTTACTCTGTGCATGGCTTGTTCCACGATTTTCCTATTCTCTATTTCCTGGTTGGAATATCTTTAATTGCTAACACAGGACCCATAGTTCACCTATCTGATGGCTCTTCTGAATCCTCCACTGGGTCCTCTGGACCTGGCCAGGATACAAGGGATAAAAGAGTACATTAAAGATTACTTGAGAAGTTTGGAGGACCATTGTGCAGCAGGTGAACATCACTCTTGCTTAATACTGTATTGGTTATAAGTCAGTCACATGGTGTTATTAACTGCCAGGGAACTGGGAGATGTAGTTTAGTTGTGTGTTAAGGAGGAAGGTGAAACCATTTGATGAACACAGAGAGTTGTTTCTGCTCTCCTTGAAAAATATCAGAGATTCCCATCTTTAATTCAACTCTTTCTAGTTGTACTCTCTTTTGGAAATACGTTAATGCTTCTTCACGGAGCCAGGCAAAGCAATGAGACCACTCACTGCAATCCTTATGAGGAAGTGTATATCCTCTTCATGGTCAAGGCTGTTTTGTTTAGTGGAAAGAAAGTTGGTTGAAGAATAAGGTGGTCAGATTTCTAGTTCTCTCTCTTGAGGTTATAGCTTTCTTAAGTCTCTATTTTAGTCAGGGTTCTCCAGAGAAACAGAACCAATAAGACAGATAGATATAGATAGAAAGAAAGATAGACAGACAGACAGATAGATAGATAGATAATGGATGGATAGATAGATAGATAGATAGATAGATAGATAGATAGATAGATAGACAGACTATATGAGATTTGTTAGGAAAATTGGCTTAAGGAGTTGTGGAGGTTAAGAAGACGCAGGATGGACCATCTGCAAGCTGAAGAACCAGGAAAGCTCGTAGCGTAGATCAGCCCGAGTCTGAAGGCGTAATGATGGGAAGCCAATGGTGTAATTCTCAGTCTGAAGCCAAAGTCCTGAGAACTCAGGGGGCCACTGGTGCAAGTCTAGGAGTCCAAAGGCCATAGAACCTGGAGTTCTGATGCCCAAGGACAGGAGAAGAGGGATGACCCAGTTCCAGAAAACAGAGAGAGAGAAAGTGATTATGCCTTTCCTCTGCCCTTTTGTTCTCTCTGAGTCTCAGCCAATTGAATGATACTCACCCACACTGAGTGAGGGTGGATATTGCTTCCTTATTCAGTCCAGCAAGTTCAATGCTCATCTCCTACACAAGTGACCTCCCAGACACACACAGAAATAATATTTTGCTGGCTATCTGAGTACTCCTTAATCCAGTCAAGTGGACACCTAATATCAACCATCACTGTCACCTACCTTTTCTGAGGATCAATCTCCTGATTTATAAAATAAGAGAGAAGTTTACATATTAAATCTGATCATAGTATCTTGTTATTTAAGAGCTGAAGTGGATGTAGGAGCTAGGTGTCCCTACATCAGACCCAGTATCAGAAACCATTTGACAACACCTCTGACAGGTGTGCAAATTCTAGCAGAATTCAGAGAAATATCTGTCTGCCAAGGCAGCTCTATTTATTGCCATCAGTTATCATTAAGTCCTTTCTAGTATTGAGCAAAAATGTAATGGGAAAATCAGCTAGAACTTACATATTTGAGTCCTCCTTCTTCACCTGGTCACATGTGAGTCAACTGGCAGTCCTCATTATTCACCTTTCCACTAAATTTTACCATCTATCTTCATAATTGTTCAGATATTATCCTGCATTGTTCAGCAATCTCATCTGCAAGTGTTTGTTTCTCTTTCTATCGACTCTTCCAAAAACTCTGTCCCATCAAATATCCATCAGGAACATTGAAAGCCACTGATGGATATTTGATATCTGGAGACAGCTTTATCTTTCTTCTGTATGAGTGCAACTTGGATTTCAACATTGATATCTTTTATTCTTGACTCACCATTCCATCTGCTCCACTCGTACATAATAATGTGGCTTCAATCCCTGCTATAAACATGGCTTAGAATGCTACTTCTGCATATTTTGCCCCTTCTTGCTCCATAGCCTCATATGAAAACTTGTAGGTTGGCCCCTAGACTCCTTTTATCCAAAAAGGAGACGGGTTAGATTTCCAAATATGCAGTCATTTCCCCACAAGTCTTCTACATACAGAAAAGGTAAAGATAAAAATGGAAACTTAAACCAACCTCTGGCAATTCAATGGGACTCTCTTGTGTACATGATAACAATGCATCTGAAAAATGCTAGATGAGGTATTAGATCTGGGAGATACTGGTTTCACCAAGCATATCTCGTCATTTCTAAGGTTTTCTAGTTACTGACAACGAATCACTGCTAATTTTTCCATGCTTTTGTCACAATTACTGACCTCAAGAAGACAAAGAGTTTCATGTGTTCTTTGAATGGATTTGAAACCTTGTGCATCCAAAGATTCTGTTGACTTCCACTCTGCAAACTGACTTTGACGTAACGATGACTCCGGCAGGCTGGGAGGATATTACTCCCCCAGGAAAATGCTGCCGCATTTCTGTTTACGCATGTAGCTGAACTTGCTGAGGTAGTAGGATCAACTAACCAACAAAATCTTCTTTGAGACCTGAGCACTTTCCTTTGGGGCCACCTCCTTGAGTTCAGCCTGCATCACTCCTAACCTTGGCTGGTCACAGGAACAGTTATGACAGTATATCTGCACAGATATTGAAGACATGACTAGCTTAAGGGCCTTCTATGTCCCTTCCTTTACCATTAACCTTAGGCTAGAATTTATTTCTGATAGTTCCATCCTGGCGGTGGTTTTCTCCTCCTTTGCAGAACGTATTTAAGCTACTACTCTGATTTTAATTCTTCTCTCTATTTCAGCATCTCAGAGATGAACTATACTCTTAAAACAATTAAAACAATGTTAGTCCACCCAGAGTACTCTGTATTGCTAGTCAATTTTTTAGAACAAGGTGATACTGGAGTCGAATCCAAGAGAAGAACAATCAGGCTATATCTATCTATCTATCTATCTATCTATCTATCTATCTATCTATCTATCTATATATATATGGAGAGAGAGAAAGTATATTTATGTATTTAATAGATTTATGTTTATTTGTGTTAAGTACAAATTTGGAAGCATAAGATGACTTCCCTGCAATTATTTTGATATGTGTTTCTTCTCCTTTGGAATCTGTGATAGAAACTATTATATTAGGTTCCACATCACTAGTTATATTTCAACTAAAATTTCATAAGTGGAGCTGGGTATATATGCATCTCTACTTGACATAGCTGCATCATCCAATGATGGGTATATATGCATCATCCAGTGATGCTGGCTTTTGGAAGATTGCCCTTTAGTACCCAGATGGCAATTAATTTTGTGGTATTATATTTCTGGGTGTTCCCTCCATTCCTGACATTCTTTATCTTCTACGATTCAATTATTTGCCTGGCTCAAGAAAGCACCTTTATTTCCCAGTGAACCACCATACGATAGAGGTGACTTTAAATAACTGGTTTATTGTGATCAACACGGGTCAAAGGAATAGGTGTGCAGTGCCACTCCAGAAAGTTACCAGAGAGTACTTATGTCTTCTAGAAAGTGAACCTGGAGGCTCAGTTTCTCCAGAATTCATCTTCCTCTGCCCACCCACCAACAGAACAATTGGCATCCTTTAGACCAGGGGTTCCAACCCCCAGGCCACAGACTAATATGGTCCATGGCTTAGGCTCCATCATTCTAGGGTTTGCTTTTTAGTCTACTTTTCTTGTTTGCCATACTGGAATTTGCTCATATAGCTGTGGTCCCCGTACCTTATTATGGTGTAACAAATGCAGTAAGGATAGGGGATTCTTCTGATAATTAAGACTTCTATCTGCCCTTCCTAGGTTCAACTTTAATACTTCCTACAGATGGGCAACAGGGCTATCTGCTCAATGCAACCTCCAGAATTCCAATTGTCTGTGCTCTCTCCATTCCATCTCGTAACTAAGCCTAGGGAGCTCCTCCCGAAGTTCTTTGTTGGGCTGAATTAAGAACAGGATCATCTTTCTCTATCTGGGTGTTTTCTACCCCACTGAGAGAGCTGAAATTGTCAGAACAAAAATTTAGGAATTTACCAAATGCAGTTTTTTTGGTTGATAATTACTATCATTAACAACAATGACAATGAAAAGCTTAGAAAAATTGCACACTGGACAATGACTACCGTAAGAACCACTGAAATGAATTTATAGTTTACTATCAGTCTTCCATCTTTCAGGGATATTTTTGTGGACATCTGGTGACCATATTTTAGTATTGGGTTCAGAGAGTGTCAATTTACCTGTTTCTTCATCATGCTAGATTGAGTTATTTACTCCACAATAAAGGTAGACCTACTGATGAGAAATGTCAGGACAACCTTTGTGTATTTCAGTTACCCTCAGCGAAGTGTTACCAGCCAGGATTAGTGTATTTCTGGTGTTGGTAACAGAATCATGTGAGCCTTGTAGATGATAAGTCCTTGTTTCTCATAGAATCATGAAATGCTGCTCTCTTTCAGACAGTCGTCTTTGGGGAAGAGAAGGGTTTCTTGCAGAGGTCTGTGGGTCCTGTGCTTCTCTTTCACCTCTCTGCCTTGTTCTTTCACTCATTAATTTCTTGACAATTTATTTTCCTTAATAACTCTAGTTCCTTCTGTTTATCTTCCTCTGTCAATCCTTGCATCCAATGCAAATCCATCACCTGCTCTGAAATGCCACACTGAAGGGAGGTACTCTTAAAGACCTTCCTTCTTTTCCACTCTTGTTTTATCCTTGGCTTACACAACTGGCGAACAACTGGAGATGAGGACAAAAAGCACATAAATTCCAAAGGTCACTGAAATCACTTCCTCGTAGGTTACAACTCCTGTGTCTTAAGTAGAACTCAAATAGAACATAAGCATTGAGAATAGAGGTCTGAGTTGGAGGTCAAGACATCACTTACTTTTATTTTTCTCATCTCTAAGAGGAAAAAGATAAAAGTCTACTTCACAGACCTGTTGCTAGGAATAATGAGATAATTTATGTACAGTATTTAGCACATTACCATGCCCAATAAATGTTATATATTTATAGCATTATTTGTAATACCTCCTCTTTCAAGGAATTATGGGAATTGTTCTGTTTGTCAGACTTTGTTTATGGAAATTATGTCTTTTTGATGGCCTAATTTTTCTTTTCCTTTGTTTCTTCATCTTTTGATAACATACTATTAGATGCCAACAATTCATACTAATTGGAACTAACGTAATAAGCTATCCTCTTCATCAGTATTAGAAGTCTTTGAACATGGCATAAAAATATGCCCATTTTGGCTTACAGGTCCATGATTCTCTAATGATAATACTGCAGGAAAAACATTAGATATGGAGTTCAACTTTTTAAAACTGTCTTGACGTTGGTGACCAATAATTTAAAAGAGGTTAGAGCATTTTAAGGTGACTAAAAGTGTACAAATGAAATTGTCATTTAAGAATGTCTGTTCATTTGCTTTTCTCCAATTCAGATATTTTAAATAAGAAGTGTTGCAAGAAAAATGTAAACAAATATTAGGTATAAACTAGGAACTTAGTCTTCTTTTATTTTCTGAATCAGGTGGATGATATTTTGAAGTCTGGGTGAATGATAAATGGTAGAAAAAAATTAAATAACAGTCAGTATCCACAACTTAATGGAGGTAAAATAAGGCTTACTTACTTTTATCTCTAACAATTAAAATAATTTTGAAAATCAAGCTGCCAAAATAAAAGTATGGATGTTATGATTAAAGCAATGCTAGAGAGACATATTACTGAGAAATTATGTGTCATTGGTTTGTTGTTACTAGCCAAATGAGTGCCTAACTCAAGTTGATTTCATAAAGAATTAGTGTGTGTATGTACTTGTGTGTCTGTGTGTGTACATATGTATATATATATATTTATATACACATGCACACATATCTACCACATGACATGTTGCTAGTTTTACAACTTATTTTAAAACAGCTAAAATTTTCTAGACAAGATTAAACATTTTCCATAAAAATAAAATTAAAATAGTTACCTCAAAGTTTTTTTTAACCCTGGAAAGATGTGCTAATGTGATATAAGAGTTGTTCAATAATATCTTACCAAAATTTTGTCAGAACTCCATTAAAAACAATTCAAGAACATAATGGTCTAATTTCAACACTGGCATCATTAACCTAACATATTTATGGAATATTCACTATATGTTCTGTTTTCTGCTTAAGTATATGAGTTAAACATAGTTTAAATAGTTTACTCAAAGAACGTGCCATTTGTGTCATTGATTTCATACTCTATGACATACATATTAATAAGAACATAGGAATCCACAGACAGAAATAATAGCATTCCTATGGTGCATTAATAAAAACATGAATTTTCTATGTCTAGGACATGTATTCATTATTTGGGTGGGTCTTATATTTCAGGTACTGTTCTGTGAACCACATTTATGGAAGTGATCAAAACAGGCAAACATCTCTGCCTTCATGGAATTTACATTTTGTTGGAGGAGGCAGACAATAGACAACATAGTATGTCAGCTAAGTACTACAGGGAAAACCAGAGGAGGGGACAGGGTGTGGTATTGAGGGTCAAGGCCAGCCTCAGTAAGAAAGCAGCTGTGAACTGTGATAAGAATGAGGGAAGTGAGCCATACGGAGCCCATGTAAGAGATGTCCAGGCAAAGAGATTAAAAGGTGGACACCTCCGAAGGAAGGGACATGCCTACCATGTTTGAGTAATGAGAAAGAAGACAAAATGAGAAAGAAGAAGCAGAGTGAGTGAGAGCAAGAATAACATCAGAGAAGTAAAGGAGTCCAGACTGTGAGCATTGTGAACACTGGGGGAGGCATAGACTTTATTCACAAGGAGATGGGTAGCTACTAAAAAGTTCTGAGAAGAAGAGTATGTGATATGACTTACAGTTGTAGAGGATTGCTCCAGTTTCTGTGTCATATAACCCTATGGTCTTGAAACTGGGATATTGTATCCCTAGAGGCATGAGATGGCGTACCTAGAGGTACACAAAATCCCAGGATCAGTTAGGCACATCTTCCTTAAGGATAAAATTTACCCTCAAGACTATGGGGAAAATGATTTCTGTGTTAAGAAAAATATTTAAATTTTATACAAATTATCGTAAAATTCCCATGATTTTAAAGATAAAGTATCAATAATATTTCATATTTGTGGCATCTTAGGCTTTAATCTTAAGGGTTTAAGCTTCTTGGCCATCAGGAGTAATTTGTTGAAATTGTAAATTAATGTGTCAAAATTATTATAAGTATGTGCCCTGAGAGTTTAGGTATCTTATGATAGTGCAGGAAATTTGTGAGATGAAATAGTTGAGTGTATACATTAAAATAATTTGATCTACCAAGTCTCTTTAATTATTTATTTGTGCAGTGTTAAAAACATATTTTAAAAGCCAAACTAATACATCTTAATAATGTTGTAGAAATGGAAGTAAGGTAAAATTTAAGGAAATGGGTTTGTTCTTCTGACTTGCTCATTAATACTGGATAAGTTACTGAAGAGTGGGCTTTGGTTTCCTCGTCTATTTAATAGTGTGGGAACAACCTAATGTTAAAACAAACTATGCAGTATAACTTTAGCACATAGAAAATAAAATATTATGAATCCAGAGAAAGTGTTGCTTGTGATCATGTATTTTATTAAATGTATTTATCAGCATTTTGGCTTCTGGTGAACATGTGTATATACATATTTTGTGGATAAAATATTACTTAACTATTTTTATATTAGATACTATCAATTATTCTGGTTGATCTAAGGACTTTTAATGGTAAATTTTATATCAAATCTTTCAAAGACAGTATTTCAAACCTGTTTAAGACCTAGAACTCACCATGAGGTCTAAAATTGGTTCTCAGCACCATGGACAGCGTTACTGCAATAGGAAGTTAAAGATCAATTTGGCCCCAAATTAAAATGATATGGTAAAAAATTGGGAGAAAAAAATGCCTATCCTTTTACTTCAAAATTTAAAAAAAGGTCCTGGCCTTCACAACTGTTCATAAAAAGAATAATTAATTAAACGAACATATATTGAGAGCATCATATGCACAGTAAAACTTGGATTCTATAAATGGTGTCATTTACCAAATGAATTCTTTTGACAACTTAATTTTCTCTTATCTCTCTGAGAAGATGTAACTACACACTATAGTTTGCTACTACAATCATCAAATTTCATATTGCCTATAACTTGTCATCTGTATTTTTGTATTTAGCTTAGATTAACTAAAGATTTTTCAAGTTTGTCTTTAAGTCATTTAATTTTTCTGCCTTAACTTTAACCTTTCAGCATTCCTCCAAGCAATAATAACAACACAAAGTGTTATGTGTTATCTTCTCTAGTGACAAAAACTTATACTTCTCCACAAAGAGATGTGATGTTCATTAACAAAAAGCTTGACATCTAAAATCATTTTATAGGAGATACATGTTACTTTTTCAGATGGCATATAAAGTTAAATAAATCTTAAGTTTTCAATGATGGGAAAAGCTTCCATTCAGTTTAAACATAATGTAAATAAATTTAAATCCCCAAAATACAATCATAATTCTAAAAATTCATACTATAATTCTTCTTAAATGTTTAAATTATAATTAATTAAGGTTGTTTATTTCAAATACAGTGGAATTATGGGTTGTACATCATTTAATTTTATGTGCTAACTGCTACATACCCAAAGGAACATGAATTAAAATGGTTCCACTTTTGACCAGGAGATGGAGCTGTCATGTAAGATGCTGCCTTTATTTATTTATTTTTCTAATTTAGCATGCTGTTTTCTAACAGACATTGGGTACCATCGAATGAGTGTCAGAACAGAAAGCTAAGGTAAAGGAGGGAGGATGCTGTGGTCATCCTTTCTTGTTTTTTTCTTCTTTAATGAGGATAGAATACATGTGAGATTTTACTTTCTACTCCAGTAAAAATTCTGAAGAATTGCATTGAAGACTATTATATTCAACACATACGTGGATTCTGTGTTATGATTTACATTTTTCTTTATTTCAGGTAAGCCAGCATGATTCTATTTTTGACTTATCCACGGATTGTTATCTATGTTAAGAATGACATTTAATATAAGATGTGTGCTTTGTTAGCTTGTATTCAGATCTAAGAGATTCAAAAGCTCTAATTCTAGCTGTTGTGCAATTTAAAATCTTCTTAGGCTGAAATGAGCTCTGACTATGACATACCGTATTTTATTATTTATTTGGCTTTCTAGCTGTTGGTGTCTGTCTCTGGCTGTATTTGTTTACCATTTAAAGGTAAAGCTTTCAAAGTGAAAGATGGGCTTTCCTTTCACAAGGGAAATACTGCTCCTTAATGCAGTGAACAAATTGTAGAGATATAATGAAGCAGATTAACATGGCAGTGGCTCTGCCAAAGCCCAGGGCTGAGCCTTCTGATTGCAGCCTCAGAGGCAAGCCAGTATTCTGAGTCCAAAGGCCTTTTGAACAATTTCTGCTGGCTACGATGGTACAGATTGTTTATGTGTTTATTTTTACCTCTTAGAAATAATACGTAAGCCATTTCTCCCACATGAATCAAGATTTATGTAATGTGTTTAATAGACTTGGAATGAGACTATAGACCCTCCCTCCTCCCCCAGTGTGGATGTGAGGAGTATGCTGAACACAAATTAATTGCCATGAAAATTGATTTTTTTCTATATTTTATTGGATTTAGGATAATAGAACTGTGGCCATTTTAAGCAGTTGATATTATAGAAGGTGCTCACATTTTAAATTATTTTAGGTCATGTGACATTATCTGTGTTAAAGAGTGGAATGACTCAGGAGGTAGAAGTTGCATGCAACAGCCTAGCTTCTCTCTGCTGCTTCTCGTGATTTCCCTTAAATCCTTGCTTGATTATTATCAGAATAATAGGAATAAAGACATATAGAAATCCTACATTTAACAACCACTGATTTTCATTTAGAGAAATTTAAAGAGATTTTACGAATATTTTAAAAATAGTTTTGTAAGATTGTTTTTAAATGCCTCACTTCTTTCTCCTGTGGAAAGAGCTCTGTGTGTGTGTGTGTGTGTGTGTGTGTGTGTGAGATGATGGAGGTGGCAGGCAGTGGGGGTGCATCAGGATGTTTTTATCTCAGTCATTGTTTTCCTATAAAAAGGTAGTTTTGCCATGACAGAGGTTGCGAAAGCTATGGGGAGTGATTTTATAAAATGGTTTGGACAAACCATGAAAAAAACATGTTTTTTAAATGTGTGGAATCTAGAGTTTGTAGTACCACATGGCTCCATATATATGGAGATTTTTAGAATTACAGATATTTAGCCATTTATCCCCATTATCATTTAAAGAAAAGCAACTGTAATTGAGAGATTAAGTGGATTTCCCAGAGTCACGTACTAAATTACAATCAGGCAAGGCTAGAACACTGATTGACAGTTCCATATCTTCCATAGCAGTAACGCAATTTATCTCTAGTGTGAACATATCAGGATGGCATAGAGCAGGTATGCTGATATTCACTGTGTTTGTGTGGGTGCATGTATGTGTGTGTGTTTGGTTGTATTCTGTAAAATAGAGTTTCTTTCAGTATACTGTTGCTCAATGGCATATTACATGAAGTGCTCAATTTTCTTAGGTTTCTTGTCAAAGCATCCAAGAAAACTGAATGACAACTATGGAAATTCTGTTTTTTAGTATGCCTTTTTCATTATTAGGTGGTGTATACTCTTCTACCCTATGCTCATGAATGATATGGATGGCCACATGACTCTTTCCCTCCTACCTAATAGAAAAGATTGTACATATAGGTTAATCTATTGACAACTATAAGAATATCATCTCATGTCCAGGCCTTTCTTCCTTTGTTCACTTACTAGGCACAGGCTTTACCCTACTTCTTCAATATCTTGAGAAAAGAAAGGGATTAAAATGTGTCATGTCTACATATATTTGTGGAATACTGCATATCTACCAAGCGCCCATGGTAGAGATTAAGAAATAATTAGTCACGGAGTTTACCTCTAAGAGGTTAACATGCAAATATACACATGCAGATACCACTATACCTCAAAATAAGGAATGAAGAAAGGTGAGAAAGTGAATGGGACAGGAATATCAGCACCTGTCTTGTGCCAGGCACCATGTTACATCCTGGGATTCAGAATAAAACAATAATGTCGATTTCTGTCCATGGTGAGCTCAGAGCTCAGAGGAAAAGATTTTAGGAGGATGTGACAGTTAAATTAGATCTTTAAGAGTGAGTTGGATATAAATAAAGAAAAACAGAAAGTTGCTTATTCCAGGTACATAGGTGAGGCAAGTAAATACAAGAAAATGGGGAACTGTAGGCATTGTATAGGAAAACTGTAGAGAATGGTAAATAACCCAATATTTTGAAGCTTCTGTTGTTGGTGTTGTTGTTGCAGTTGTTTTTTCTTCCCCTGGGGCAGAAAAATTAAGGATAATGAATTTGGCTTTTGGTGTTATGCATTTGACATACCGGCACATACTCATACACTGGGGTGTTCTATAAGAAGCTGAACATGTTATATCCATGTATCAGATTAGTGGTTAAGGCTGAATATACAGATCTGCATGCAGTTGTGGGCAAAAATTAGGTCACACATAGTTAAACATTAATGGGGAACAAAAGAGAAGTGAAGATGACTGGGGGCATAATCTTAACATTAGGAGAGTAAAAAAGTCTAGAAAAAGTATTATTAAATTGTGTGAAAACAATGTGAGAAGTTGATGGAATAACAATATCACAGGAGGCAAAGCAGGTAAATTGAATATCAAAATAGGGATAAGAAGCAATAGAAAACCCATAAAGGGGTTGGTTCATAACAGGATAGAGTAAAGATGATGGATTTAGTTATCATTATCAGGTCATAAATGAATTTTAAGAGAAGAGGTTTAGTTGAATGGCAGAGACAGGGTATCTGAGGACTAAACTGGACATGAGAAATCTGGGGATTATATTTAAGTTTTATGAAGTTTGCCAGGGAAAGGTAGGAGAGATAACATTTTTTACCTTGAGAAAGAAGGTACTATTGAGGGAAATTTAACTTCAATGAGGATTAGGAAAACCTAAGCCTTTTGTAGAGTAAGGTATGAAGTCAATAGAGAGAAATTGAGGAAAGAAGAAACAAAAGTACATCAAGGTCCTGGGAGAGACAGAAGGAAGGTTTGAAAATGCTTTTCCTTGACACAGGAGGAAAGGGTGGTTGATGATAATGAGCAAAGCTGGTGTAACTCACTTTGGGTGGCCTGTTTTTGGAAATTAAATCATTGTCTGTAAGATGAAGTATCTCCTCTATTTAAATCAGTTTGTTCCTCAGTAAAGACTATTTGTGGCATATGGACTTTCTGGAAGAAATAATTAATCCTCAGTATTAAAACACTTTCCTGCAGAATATATTTTAGTCACATTAATTCTTGAATTGGAGAATAATAACACTGTTTCACATGAAGCTTTTACATACTTCAGTTATCAACTTCTTATTCATAACCACCTATTTAAAAACAGGTTCTATTTAAAACTTGTAGTGAATTAGACCAACACATAACTATTATACCTATCTAGTTGATTATTAAGGGCTGGTTTGCCAGCATCTAAATTAATTATTCAAGTTCTTTCCTTCTTTGAATCCTTCAGTTTCATTAGCACTTTCACTAGGACTTGTGTAGAGAGAAAGTCAATGTCATGACCGGGTGCAGTGTCTCACGCCTTTACTCCCAGCATTTTGGGAGACCGAGGTGGGCGGATCGCCTGAGTTCAGGAGTTTGAGACCGACCTGGCCAACATAGTAAAACCCTGTCTCTACTAAAAATAAAACATTAGCTGGGCGTGGTGGCAGGCACGTGTAGTCCCAGCTATTCCGGAGGCTGAGGCAGGAGAATTGCTTGAACCTGGGAGACGGAGGTTGCAGTGAGCTGAGATTGTGCCACTGCACTCCAGCATAGTCAAGAAAGTGAGACTCTGTCTAAAAAAAAAAAGTCAATGTCAGGAACCTCCTTTCCTTTAGGGAAGTAGCTTTCTTATGGAGCGTCCTAGGAGAAGTTCCTTTTTTCTCCCTTTATTCTGGCAGTTACAGAATCCTTGCGTCTTCTTGCAGCCAATCTCCTCTAAGGTGAATGCATTCTCTTACATTCATCTGTCATGAAATGGCAGTGGGAAGCCTTAAAGAAGGCACAAGCACTGATGAGTTATATATATATTTTACTGATAATAATGAATACCATTGCCAATATAGTAGTGGCTATTGAAATATTATTTCTATTAGGAAAAGATAACCTGCATCAAGAATATGAGATGAAATTCTACTAAAAAATGAAAAGTGGGCAGGACACAGTGGCTCTTGCCTATAATCCCAGCACTTTGGTAGGTGGAGGGGGGAAGATCACCTGAGGTCAGGAGTTCTAGACAAGCCTGGCCAACATGGTGAAAACCCATCTCTAGTAAAAATACAAAAATTAGCCAGGTATGGTGGCTGATGCCTGTAATCCCAGCTACTCCACAGGCTGAAGCAGGAGAATCACTTAAACTCAGGAGGTGGAGATTGCAGTAGACTGAGATCGTGCCACTGCACTCCAGCTTGGGCGATAGAGAGAAACTCTGGGTCAAAAATAAATAAATAAATAAATAAAAAGAAAAGGAAAGAAGGAAAATAAAACCTGCTCTCTATAACACTCGTACGTTAGTGTTATCTCCTCTTTATCTATTTGGGTTTAGTGAAATTGGAGGTCAGTGGAAGGAGAGGTAGAGGTGGATTTTGCAAATCAGAAGTACAATTTTTTTCCTGGTAATGTTCCATTAAACTTTTCAGTCAAAACCTTTATGTGGAAGAAGACATAATTACTAACTACATTAATAATAATAAAAGAAAAAATTTTGTTGGGTAATATATTTTTGTTTATTAATGAAACATTTTAGAGAAATGGTTTAAGAATCAAAGATATTTAAGTATATTTTATTTATTGGAATGTGATAAAATATTTTTGATGGTAAAATCTATCCTTTCAGTTAACTGTTTGTACTTACTAAAATAATATTTAGGGCGATAAAATGATCTTAGGATGCAATTGCCCATAAAAAGTGCTTGAATTATTTAGATTATTTTTATAGTTTTAAGTTGTTAAGTCTTTTGCTGGTATCTAGGATTAGTTGGGATTATATAATGTTTTGAACATGAACATGTCTTGGTGTTATTAGCAAATAAGTATACAATTATGTGATTGTGTAATTACTCTGCTACATCTTGTGTTGTGTGATATGTATGGGGAAATGACAATGGAATAACAACAGTTCTCTTAAGCATATATGAAGGGTAGTGGTTGAAATATCATGAAAAAAGAAAGGGAGTTTATGATAATATTATGATAAAAGAAGACTGATACTATCTCTCTTCTCTGAATAAGTGGTATCAAAATGTGAAATATCTAAGGCCTGAAGCAAGCTGGTCAGGGCAATGGTGATGCTATCTCTGTATCAGCTCAGCACATCCAGCTAAAATATTTTCCTTCTTTTCTGTGTGATATGGTTTGGCTCTGGATCCCCACCCAAATCTCACCTTGAATTGTAGTTCCCATAATCTCTACGTGTTGTGCGAAGGACCAGTGGGAGATAATTTAATCACGGGGGTGGTTACCCTCATGCTGTTCTTGTGATAGTGAGTGAGTTCTCACTCGATCTGATGGTTTTATAAGGAGTTTTTCCCTCTTTGCTTAACAATTCTCTCTCCTGACACCTTGAGAAGAAGGATGTGTTTGCTTACCCTACTGCCATGATTGTAAGTTTCCTGAGACCTTCCCAGTCATGCAGCACTGAGTCAATTAAACCTCTTTCCTTTATAAATTACCCATTCTTGGGTATTTCTTCATAGCAACATGAGAACTGACTAATACACTGTGTCTCCCTTGGATTGAGCAAATGAGGGAGCCCAGCAATTGTCAGGCAGCTAGGATCTGCAAGAAATGCTTAGACCTACACTTACTATTTCCTGAATTAACAGTCCTGGAAGACAGGAGCCTAGTTATGTAGACAGGGTTACCATACAATGTGTCATCTAAACCAGGATGTAGTTTGTTAATAATTTCTCCACAAGAACAGGTATAAATCAAGATGGTTCCAGGTAAACTGGGATGCACAGTCACTCTACTTCTAAGGGTCAAGAAACTTTTACATTTAATCAGACTATTCAAATAAATTGTTCATGATTTTGGTGCCTAAGTGTTAGAAACCTAAAATGTGAAATGACCCATCAATTAGACAAAGGGCATTCAGCTAAGCTGCTCCAATTACTGGCCTTGACAAATCCATCAATTGAAGCCTCTAATGACTCCTGTTGAATCCTTAGGTATATCATCAGGAATGATGTCACTCCAATAATGTTAAGCCTGACTTCCCAGGGAATTCAATTGTGTGCAGAAAAAAACTGTTAGTAAATTATGCTGTTATTACAAACTTAGACTCACAGCATCATAAATCTATTCAAATATAAAAGCAAAAGCAGGATAAAATATGGATTCAAATTATTTTCACATTTGGATATGCATCTTTTAAGGAGTTTTCATGAATGTATAATCCTTAGAAGATAGGAATTTAGCTCCAAGAACCCCAGAATTTTCTCCACTGGCACTTTCTACCCAAATCTCGGTAATGTCAATATGCATATGTATTGCCTCTTAACAGACTATCCTGTAAATTACTTAAATTATTTTCCTCCAACAATCATGTTTTTTTAACCTTCCTCAGACATCCACACCCATGGTTTTATCTTGAAACTCTTCATGGCCAGTAACTGTGACCTGCCTATAATCCTTCCTTCACACATCCTACACCACCTTTCTAGCGCATTTCATCTAGAACTCCAACTCAATCCATTAACCACACCAGGCCTCTAAATCACTGATCTTGTCATACTTTGATAGTCTCTCAATTAATGTCTTCTTCCCTTTCCTTAGATAAATTCCACGGTCATTCATAAAAATCACTCCTTGTTTATACATACACACTTAACAAACTCCCCTCTTAGTGTTTTTTTTGTTTGATTGGTTTTTCGGTAACTGTCTGGCTGAATCTTCATCCTCATATTCAATTCCCACCTTTCTTCATGCCTGCACTTTTGCAGGTGGACACACACACAAGTGGATCCTTGATGATGCCCAGTAATCATGCCACATGTCCCTAGATCACTTATTCTCCCAGGTTCTTGTACTTACATTTCATATCTTTTCTTTTCTCTTCACACCACCAATATCTCCTACCTTGACTTCACTCTCAGTTGAAAACTTTGTTTCCTAAATCAGTGAAAAAATTGAAACAATCAGAAGAGATTTTTCCCCACAGGTTTCTATCACTACATGTGCCTTCCTACCAGGTTCTGCACCCACATAACCTGACCTCCCACCCATTACCTTAAATCAACTATCCCCATTTCTATCTAAAATAGTTCCTGCATCTGTGCACTAGATCCTATTGCTTCTTACACAAGGGCATTTCTAGAGCATTTTATTTCTCTCTCTCTCCTGCATTGGTAATTTTATCTCTTTATTATATTTGCATACAAGTATTTCATTATTGCTCCTATATTTGAATTTTTTTTACTTCCTTCAACTATCTTTTTTAAATTTTTGTCCTCTTTGCAAAAATACTTAATGAAAGTGTGTGCTGTATTCTCTGTATCTATGTCTCTCCTTCTATTCTCTTTTAAATCTACGTTAGTCAGGTTTTTACTCTTAACATTTTACTAAATCAGCTCTTGATAGAAATCTGATGATCACTCTATTGCCAAATTCAGTGGTCCATCCTCAGCTTTCATCTTACTTGACCATCCAGCAGTATTGGAAACAGTTCATCACTGTCTGCCCCTTGATACACTGCCTTCTGTTGGATTTCAGGATAGCACACAATTTTGACTCTTCTCTTAGCTTATTGTTCACTCCTTCACTCTCATTTTCCTCTTTACTCTGCCTTTCCAAACTTCATTATTTGAATGTCCCTGGTTCTGTCCCTGATTCTCTTTTCTTCTTTATCTACTTTCTTTTGTTCCCATTGAGTTTTGTGGCTTTAAATGCCATATAAATAATGATGACATCCAAATATTTACCTCCAGTTTTCTGCCAAACTGAATTTGTGGGTCTAACTGATTATTTGGCTGGGATATCTAGAAGACACTGCAAAGTTAACATCCCTAAACTAAATTTCTGATAGTCATCCCCAACCAACCTGCTTCAATCCCTGTTTTCCCCACCTTACTTTTATCAGGAGATAACTCTAATTTTCTCATCCTCAGGCTAACAACTCTGGTATCATCCTTGATTATTCTTTTTCTCTTATATCCCACATTCAATTCCTGAGAAATTCCTGTTGATTTCTACTTCAGAATATACCCAGGATCTATGTGCTGCCACCTTCACACTGCTACCCTGCTCAAGCCACCATCAAGTTTCTTGTGGATTTTTGCCTTAATTTCCTAATTGGACTTTATTCTTCTACTTGTCCTCACAATCTATTCTCAACACGGCAAGACAGAAGATTACGCCACATCCTGCTCAAAATTCTGCAAGTGATATCCAGTTTTCTCAGGGTAAAAGTCACCTGACAATTTCCAAAAAGGCTCTATTTAGCCTGGTCTCCATCCCGTTACAGTATTTCTCTGAATTTGTCTCCAGTTTTTCTTTCCCTCACTCACTTACACTATTTCTTGAATATTCCAGGAACACTTCAATCCTTTGGTCTGTTTCCTCTGCCTAGAATAATTTTGCCTTGGGCACTTGCATGACTAACCTCCTCATCTGTTTAAAATCTGAACTCAAATGTCGTTTCTAAATAATACCTACTCTTAACCATCCTATTTAAAATCTGAGCCCTCTTCCTCTAACCTCATTCTTATCATCTCCCATATTCTTCTATACTTTCTTTTCTTTGTTATCATTTGGTTTGCTTTGTTCTTTTTTTCCTTTCATTTCCTTTCTTTGCTTTCCTTCCCTTCTAACACATCACCTTATAGCATACTGTATACATTGTATTTCTCCTGTTGGTAATTTAAGCCCCAAATGGGCAGAGATTATTATGTTTGGTGTCCTGATGTTTCACAAATGCTTAGAACACTTCCTGATCTATAGAAGAGACTAAAAATGTTTGTAGAGTAAATTAATGAATCTTAGAAACTTAAATTTATTCCTTTAAGCATACTAAGGGGCACCATGCTTTCTCTTTCACTTTTATTGGGCTGATTCACATTTACAAATGACCCAGTGCAAATTGCCTGATTTTTCATTCAGTATTTACACCAATAGAAATAAAATGCATATTAGTGTTATAAAATCAAACCTTAAATGAGAGTAAATGTATCATTAATAGTTACTGAAGACCTTTTCCTGCTATGTATGACATTTAATATTTTTCTCTTATGACTTCATTGTTCTTTGTTTGCTTGTTCATCTTCTAGATTGTGAGCTCCTCAAAGTCAGGAACTTGGTCATCATATCTACCTCCCAAATATCACACCCAATGTCTGGCACATAAGAAGTTTTAAAAATCTGCTGTTTTAGTCATAGGATGAGCATACACTTAAAATTTAATATCATTCCTGCATATGCTGTGTCCTGAGCTTTCGCTATGTGGGTTGCTTTAATTTTTACAACCATGTGGAGCGAAGCGTTGGTCTCATTTTACAGATGTGATAAAGCTGGTTATTTTGTCCAGGACTTAATCACTGCAGTGTTCTCACTGTCTAGTCTCTAGTGACCATATCGCAGGAAGTTAATTATACTCCTTTTTTAAAGATAAATTGAAATAATGCTAACAATGCCAGATTTCTTGGAAATGTTTTGTTTTTAGTTTCAGTTAGAAGCACGCCTTAGCTTAGTGTATAAGAGACAATGAACGTTGTTTTCCTGCTCAATTCAGTTGGGAAAGTCGACCTCATCGTTTTGTGCTTTCAATCCCTTAAGTGTAATAAAATTGTTTACTACCTTAGTTTATATAAATCACCAAGATCTCATGGAAGCCACCCAGTTAACTCACCTAAAGAGTCTTCAAGCATGTCTTGTTCTAAATCTCAGCTTAGGTATTTTCCATCGTTTACCACCTAATGTCTATACTACTCTATTTATAGAAAGTCTTACCTAATATAAATATGCTAACTGGCTATGAAAAAATTGATCACTTTCCACATAATCATATACTGAAAAAAGTTTCCACTGAATAATTTCAGTGACTTTTTCTTAATAATCTCCACTGCTTCAGAAGTGTATATAAACTTTTGTCCTAATCAAATCTAACTCAAATGTCACTTCCTTTATGATGTTCTCTCTATTTTCATATGCAGCGTATACTTTCATTATACTCTGCACCTATCTCTACACTTGTAATGTGAAGTAGCCAGATCTATGTGGACCTGAGTCATCTGTCACATTTACTTGTGTACTCCATAAGGACAGATATTGTTTTGTATTATTCTATCAAGCTACCCAGTATCTACATGTACTCTCTTCCATAGGAGGTGATACATATGCTGAGCTCTACTCATTTAACACTTCAATCAAGGTACTATTGGAGTTTCTTAGTTTTACAACATAACTATGTCCTACTTCAAGCGACCTATTAAAATAGCTCTCAATAGTTTGGTTTAATACAACTGCCTTTATAGCTTTTGAATTTAGTGTTTGTTTGAGTAGACTTTAAGGTGATTTGTAAAATGATATGGATATAGTATATAAAAATTTTGACAGAAATGTAAATAATAAGTATAAATTAGGGAGATGGTGCCCTCTCACTCTCTCTCTATTTCACACACACACACACACACACACACAAAATCTCTATTTCCAAATCTTGTTCACAAGGAGTTCTGTAACTCCATGAATAATTTTTACAACCAATAACAGATTAACCAATGATAGTCACATAAACATATACTCACAAGTATACACAGCCTAACTCCCCCACATCATTATTACCTATCTACCTTCAATAATGCAACTTATAAAATACAATGACCTGGCTGCTATAGGAAAGGATAAAATGTAGGTTACAATGTTCTTCTGATATTGGGATGGCAAGGAATGTGTATTTTGCAGGAATTTCAAACCCTGAATTGTAGAATGATTTGAGATACCACCCTAACTACCAACAAATTTGATCCCGTGTTCTTCATCATTTTTCTGAGATTCTGGTTTTCCAGATTTCTGACCTTAAAGGACTCAACCAAAAAAATCTGCTTATTATTAAAGACCATAAGGAGTAATCAACAGAACAAAATATGATTTAATATAATATTAAATATATTTTGTAACTCAAAACATTCTAAAAGATGTGATAGTTTCTGACTATAATTCAGTATATACTATTTTAGTTTTAGTGACAATGTTTCTAACAAATACAGGAAAATGTTTTGGAACCTAGTGTCCCTTACAGCAAGTATCAAAAACAGACTCAGGAAAATGTAAGCAAAATTAAGCCAAGCCAAACCAACCAATCAAACAACAACAACAAAGTGTGTTGCTGAGTGGCTCATAGACAAGGACAAGTATTTGGGATGTTCTAATATAATAGGTGGTAAGAACCAAAGGAACATCCGTGATTCAAGTGAGAGTGGTGGTGGTAGAAAACAAAACAAAAGAAACGATAATAAGAGTAGAAATAATAAAAGAAAAAAGTCAAAGGGTCTATTTTTATATGTACACTTTCAAAGATAGCATGACAATATTTTCTCTCAAGAATTTCATGCAAAGTGCTGCATATGTTGATATATTAGGTCTCTTCCAGCCCAGTGAAGATTATCTTGGGTGGTTTAAGTTCTCTATGCCATGAGTGAGGTAAGGGCATTTATTCCCCAGATCCTTCCCTGCCAGATTACTGTGGTTAAATGTAAACACCACAACTCCTGCCAAGTGGCCCCTACTCTCTCTGATTCTAGTAATTATTTCCTCCTTTTGCCTCCTGCTGCTGCTAGCCTTGGGGTGCACCCTGCTTTGTTTATTTTCCTTAACCCTAATGTACCTTTGCAAATAACCCTATTTTTGTTTTAATCTCTCAATTAAAATCTCCTCTTCGGGTGTGTCATCTGTTTTCTGTGAAGACTTTGATTAGTATAATAGCTAACATTTATGAAATATTTACTATAATGCAGGCACTGTTGAAATAATTCACATGACTCCAATTTTTTGATCCTCACAACATTTATGTGAATTAGGTACTCTTATGACTAAATTTAAAGTATGAGGCTACTGAAGAACATAGGGTTTAAATACCTTAATGATCGTATAGCTAAAAACTAAGACAAAATAAAATCCAGGAGTCTGACCCCAGAGCAGAGCTTAGATGTGATAGTAATTAATATGATTTTAAAGAAAATCTTATATTGTTGGTATCTGTATAAATCCCATAGACAAGATCTAAGTACAGAAAAATAAAATAGAAAGAAGTCAGGAAAATTTAGTTCACAGGTAATAAAACTAGACACAGACACCCAAATTTAGAAATATCCCATGCACATATTCTGCATATCTGAATGCAACAAGATATTATTAAGCATCTTAATTATTTGGAAAAAATGTAGAGCGGACATTTTTTCAACATTTGAAGAAAACCTTTAACTAATATAAATATATCATACAAGTTAACTGAAAAATCTATCTGCTGTCTATCCTCATGTTCAGTTATCAAGTATATATCATTTAAATTTAAGATTAAAAAAGCACTACTTAAATCCCAAAGACTCATTAAAATAAAACTAGCAAATGCACTTTACTTATCAGTTATTTCCCTGAAAATGCACATTCTTTTTAAATTAATTTTTTATTTAAAAAAGAGCATCATGCCATTAAACAAAAAAGGAAAATTTTATTTACTGGGAAATTCTTGCTGATTTTTACATAGGGGTGTGACCAAAAAGTCAGATTTTTATTTTTATTTACAGTAAGGAGATATTTTATCTTCAGGGATGATTACAAGGTGAGGAAAGGGCAAGGATCTCAAGAGTTAGGCAAAATTTCTCTTTTAGAGAGAGGAGTAAACAAGGCTAGAATGAACTGGGTGGGGGGAAGAGAGATTTAAGGGTGGCATGATCTGACAGAGAATGTTCCACTCTGAGATCAACCTGCTACCTTGAGGGACTGTGTAAGGGGGGTGGCGTGCTGCCTCATCCTGAAGGTAAGTCAAAATTCAGGGATTTGGGGAAAGTAGAAAATCTTAGCCAAAATTTGGTTAATAAGCATTTTGTTCCCACTGGTCAGTGGGGACAGGCAGTTTAGCTGATCATTTATGAGGTAAAGAACAGGAATTTTGAAGTTCTGTGCTGGGTCTCATCATAGGTAAATGGGGGACATTTGTAAGTTTTGCCTATGCCAGATGGAGAAGGGTCATTCTTTATAGTAATTTCCTAGAACATGAAAGGATAGGGGGTTTCTTATTATTTCATCTAGATAAACTGGAGCAGAAGATGATTTCACTGGTTTATTAAACCCCTCAGGGTCTTCTACCTGCCCTTCTTAACCTTTACATTCCAAATTTGCTTCTGTCTTGTTTCTAGAGTCGGTAATCTTTCTTCCATGAAGTTTATGAAATTCTTCATGACAGGATATAGACTTTGACAGTTCTGTTTTTGATGTGCATAACACCTACCAGATTGATTTGTGATAATATCATTAAGAGGCCACTTATAGCCTATTTATGACTCAGCAAACCATGGTCTTTTACAGCCTCTTTTAAGATGGTTTGGAGAGATAAAGAATAATATTTCATGACATGTAAGAATTATATGAAGTTTGAAGTTTAATGTCCATAAATACAGTTTCACTGGGACACAGCCATGCTCATTTTTATATAAATTTTCCATGACTGTTTTCATGCTATAAGGTGAGAACTGTATACTTGCAACAGAGAAAATATGGCCCACAAAGCCAAACATATTTACTAAATCATCCCTTATGGAAACTAAGCTGCAGACTCTGGTCTATGTAGTCACATTACACTATAATTATCAAGTATCGGTGTTTGACAGTATTTAAATTTCTGAATGAATGAATCTATGTAGAGAAATGTATAGGTATATCTATATTACTGATATTTCCTATTAATTTTACTATTTTTCTGTTGATTTTTTAGCTTTTCTAGGTACATAATTTTGTCTGTAAATAATTAGGACAATATATCATGCCTTTCTTTTCTAATATTTCTAAGCAATCGTTCCTTTACTTATTTCTAACCAATGTTTTCCCCCAGTTCTACTGGCAGATTTTCCTGGAAAGTATTAACAGTGCAAATTTCCTGCTGTTTCCTAACTTTGACATAAATATTTATAGTGGCTCTTCACTAAATCACATTTACATCAATATCCTTAGTGATATATTGATGTAAATTTGATTTCAGACAGAACAACTTCATAATGTAAGGATATTTCTCTTTACAAAGAGAATTTAAAATAATTTATAAATAAATGTGATATCTATTAACTGACTTTTGAGCATCTAGATGTAGTTCATATTCTGTTTTGGCCAATTAATGTCATGTATTTCATTAATATATTTTTAAGTACTGCATCATTTTTTCATTACTATTTTGGATCTTATATTGGTGCATTATGTTATTAAGTAGTTGTATGTTTTATTTAAGATGTTTATAACTGTACTTATTAGTGATATTGGCTGTACATTTTCATTTTTGAGGGTGTTCTTTTGGCAAAGTTTTACTATGAAATTTAAATTTGCTTCCAAAAATTTTTTTGAGTAATTTTCCTATTTTTCTATCCTTTGAATCTGTTTACAAAATGTGGAAATAAATCGTTTCTAGATAATATCAATATTTATTTGCTAGAAAATAAAAACTCACCTATAAACATATTTTATTATTTTAAAGTGGGTTTACATATTTCTTTTAACTCATTTCCTTATTAATTGCCTGATTAAGTTTTCACTTCTTACATCATTTTGACAATTTCACTTTCACAAACATACACATTTTGTAGAAAAATTCAAAGATTTTAATATAGTTAATAATTTTGTTTGCATACTTTTGGTGTCTCAAAAGCCAAGAAACATGATTTCATGTCTTCTACAATTGTGCTGGGTTTCTAACAGTTTTGCATAATAATGTATTACTATTAACTTTTTGATTTTATGACAAGTTTATATTTATTAGAACATTTACCTTTATAAGTACAAAATTACCTTACTTACCCATTTAAGTTTTTTGCATTGAATCATATTTTCTGTCTAATAACATTGTAAAAGCTACATTTTTGTTTGTATTTGTTGATATATTTTTGTCGATTTTTTATTTTTAATTTTGGCAATTTGTTCTATGCTTCTTCCAAATAAACAACATCTGTTCAACTTTTGCATTGTGATCTAATTTGGTACTTTGTGTTGGTTAATTATAAATTAACCAAATCAAAATTTATTGTCTTAGGTGTCAGATAATATTTGATTTTTCTTCTCATAACTTGTTTTGTGGTTTCTACTTCTCTTATATTTTTCCTGATTTTCCCATCGGGATATATCAACTGCAGTTTTTCCCTTCTTTATTTTTTCTTCTTCTATTTTTCTAGCTTTTTGGAATGCATGTATTGCCTCATTTCATTCCATTATTTTAAAAGAAACCATCAGCATCATAAGTGAAACTACCTATTAACTACCCTTACATAAGATAAAAATATTAAATTTTTTCTTTCCCTTCCAACTATTTTCCAGTTTAAAAAAATGCACATGATTTGGTATTCATATTAATTTTAAAAATGTTCTCCATAAGTGTATTATTTTATAACCTTACTAACAACAATTATTAAAATATGGCTCTATGGTTTAACTCCACATCCTAACAATTATTAAAATATGGCTCTATGGTTTAACCCCATATCCTAACTAAGGATATTACCATTATTACTATGTATTACAATTTCTTCTATCATCTTCTGTAGAGCTGAAGTGTATCTTAGAGTCACCTCTTCATGAAGGACATATTGATGATATATTTTCTCAGCTGTTGGTATGTGAAAATATTTCTGTAATGCCCTCATGTAATAATGATAATTTCAGTTTATACACAAATATTTTTCTTAAAAATGTATTTTGTTCTTTTATTCTCAGACATCTAATATGGAGAAGATAAGATACAGCCAGATTTTTGCTTTTTTTTCCCCCTCCTTGAAAGCAAACCATTTTCCCCTACCAGAAACTTGATGGATGTTTTTCTTTATCCTTTGACCTTCTCTAGCTCAATATGAAATGTTTACATTTGGAGTTCTTTTCCTTTTTTTTTTTTTTTTTCGTGTGTGTGTGTGTGTGTGTGTGTGTGACGGAGTCTCTCGCTCTGTCGCCCAGGCTAGAGTGCAGTGGCGCGATCTCGGCTCACTGCAACCTCCGCCTCCCGGGTTCAAGCAATTCTCCTGTCTCAGCCTCCTGAGTAGCTGGGACTACAGGCGCCCGCCACCACGCCCGGCTAATTTTGTATTTTTAGTAGAGACGGGGTTTCATCTTGTTGGTCTGGCTGATCTCAAACTCCTGACCTCAGGTGATCCGCCCGCCTCAGCCTCCCAAAGTGCTGGGATTACAGGCTTGAGCCACTGTGCCTGGCCTATTTTCTTTAATGTAAATGCTATTCCATGACCCTGTTTGATTTACAGACTCTTTTTTGTTAAAAGATTTCATTGGTTTTTGAGATTAGAATTTGTTGCAACAACTGTGTTAGCCTTAGTTTTTCCTTTTCAATTTACTATGTTTAATGATAGCATCTTCAGGGCTTTTGCACCATGTATATATCTTTACATTGTTAATAATTATTTCCATCTGATTAACTTTTTACTCTGAGGTATTGGGAAGCTATCACAGACTTCCATTTAACAAACTTAATTTCTGCACTTCCAAATATGCTTGTTACTGTTTATACTGAGCTTACGAATTTAACTATTTTTTATAAGTATCCGTGTTATATCAAACTGGACTCCCTTGCTAACTGCCAGCTTTCCTTTCATAATTAAAGTGTCCTCTTTAATCTTAATCAGAGTGTATTCTAACATTAAAATGGCCTCTTCTGCTTCTTACTTTGAACAACGGTATCTTTTCATATGTTTGGCGATTTTTTTTTCTTGCTTACTCATCATTACAGAAGATACTCTATTCTGTATAACATTTGTATTTTAGATGATTCTATCGAATACTGCTCATTTCCTGAAAACATCTAAAAGTCTTTTAGGCTGAGGAGAAGCTATAATTTTGTTTTAACAGTTACTAGTTCAACTTGTAACGAAATGAAAACTTTTTTTTAAAACTTTGCTCATTTAAATGTACAGTGGCCTAAGGAAAATATGAACCAATCACAGCCGAGTCTGTGTAGGTTTGACGGCGAGGACTCAGTTGCGTTCAAGGGTAGTGGTGTTCCTGTTCTTTGTCTGACATGACTGTCTGCACCTAAAAGCTGGGCACAGACTTTCCCATCTGGTGGGAAATATTTCAGAAACATTAGTGAGACTTGCAGTGTCCTGCTATTGCTGCAAAACTTGCTCGTCCTTCAACCCTTGCTATGGAATTCAGGTGTAATTGTGGTGTTCTACTGGCACATCCTTTATTTACAGACATACTTCAGAGATATTACGGGTTCAGTTTCACACCACCAGAAAAGCAATTATCACAGAGTGAATCACATGATTTTTTTAAAATTTCCTAGTCCATAAAAGACTTATCTTTTTTTTTTTTTTTTTTTTTTTTTTTTAGACAGAATCTCGCTCTGTCGCCCAGGCTGGGGTGCAGTGGCGGGATCTCAGCTCACTGCAAGCTCCGCCTCCCGGGTTTACGCCATTCTCCTGCCTCAGCCTCCGGAGTAGCTGGGACTACAGGGGTCCGCCACCGCGCCTGGCTAATTTTTTGTGTTTTTTTAGTAGAGACGGGGTTTCACTGTGTTAGCCAGGATGGTCTCGATCTCCTGACCTCGTGATCCGCCTGTCTCGGCCTCCCAAAGTGCTGGGATTACAGGCTTGAGCCACCGCGCCCCGCCTAAGAGACTTATCTTTTTTACTTTTTAATCATAGCCATTCTGACTGGTGTGTGAGATGGTATCTCGTTGTGATTTTGGTTTTTCTTTCTCTGTGTGTGTGTGTGTGTGTGTGGTTTTTTGTTTGTTTGTTTGTTTGTTGTTGTTGTTGGTTTTGAGACCGAGTCTCCCTCTGTCACTCAGGCTGGAGTGCAGTGGTGCAATCTCGGCTCGCTGCAAGCTCCGCCTTCCGGTTCACGCCATTCTCCTGACTCAACCTCCCTAGTAGCTGGGACTACAGGCGCCCTTCACCACGCCCAGCTAATTTTTGTATTTTTACAGAGACGGGTATTCACCATGTTGTCCAGGATGGTCTCGAACTCCTGGCTTCAAGTGATCCACCCGCCTTGACCTTCCAAAGTGCTGGGATTACAGGCATGAACACCACACCCAGCCTTATTGTGGTTTTGATTTGCATTCTCTAATGGTCAGCGATGTTAGCTTTTTCTTCATATGTTTGTCGCATGTATGTCTTCTTGACATGTATGTCATTTGAAAAGTGTCTGCTCACCTCCTTTGCCCACGTTTTAATGGTGGCTTTTGTTGTTGTTGTTTGCTTGTAAATTTAAGTTACTGATAGGTTCTGGATAGTAGACCTTTGTCGGATGCATAGTTTGCAAATATTTTCTCCCATTCTGTAGGTTGTCTGTTTACTCTGTTGAGTTTCTTTTGCTGTGCAGAAACTCTTAATTTAATTAGATCCTATTTGTCGATTTTTGGTTTTGTTGCAATTGTTTTGGCATTTTTGTCATGAAACTTTTGCCAGGTCCTATGTCTAGAATGGTATTTATTATCTTACCTTCTAGGGATTTTATAGTTTTAAATTTAAGTATTTAATCCATCTTGAGTTTATTTTCTATATGGTATAAGGAAGTCATCCAGTTTCAATCTTCTGCATATGGCTAACCAGTTATCCCAGTATTGTTTATTAAATAGGGAGTCCTTTGTCCATTGCTTGCTGGAGAGATTGCAGAGAAAAGGGAATGCTTATACACTGTTGGTGGGATTGTAAATTAGTTCAGCCATTGTGGAAAACAGTGTGGTGATTCCTCAAAGAACTTAAAGCAGAATTACCATTCAACCCAGCAACCCCATAATTGGGTATGTGCCCAAAGAAATATAAGTGGTTCTACCATAAAGACACAATACACATGTATGTTCACTGCAGCACTATTCACAATAGCAAAGACATGGAATCAACCTAAATACCCATCAACAGTGGACTGGATAAAGAAGATGTGATACATATACACCATGGAATACTATGCAGCCATAAAAAAATCATAAGATTATGTCCTCTGCAGGGACATGGATGGAGCTGGGAGCTATTATAGTAAGCAAACTAATGCAGGAACATAAAACCAAATACCACATGTTCTAACTTACAAGTGGGAGCTAAACAATGAGAACTCTTGGACACAAAGAGGAGAACAATAGGCACTGGGGCCTACTTGAGGGAGGAGGGTGAGAGGAGGAAGAGGATCACAGAAAAGTGCTTATTGGGTACTATACTTATTACCTGGACGGCAAAATAATCTGTATCCCTGTTACATGCAGTTTACCTATATAACCTTCACATGTACCTCTGAACCTAAAAGTTAAAAAAAGACCTATGTTTATACTATACTGTAGTTTATTAAGTATGTAATAGAATTACATCTGAAAAAACAATGTACATACCTTAATTTAAAAATATTTTCTTGCTTAAAAATGCAAATGATCATCTGAGTTTTCAGCAAGTCATCATCTTTATGCGGGTGGAGGATCTTGTCTGGATGTCAGTGGCTGCTGACTGATCAAGGTGGGGGTTGCTGAAGGTTGGGTGGCTGTGGCAATTTCTTAAAATAAGACCACAGTGAAGTTTGTTGCATTGATTGACTCATATTTTCATGAAAGATTTCTCTTTGGCATGCAATCCTGTTTGATAGCATTTTACCCACAGTGGAACTCCTTTTAAATTGGAGTCAATCTTCTCGAAACCTGCCACTGCTTTATCAACAAGTTTATGTAATATTCTAAATCCTTTGTTATCATTTCACAATATTCACAGCACCTTTGCTGAGAGTAGATTCCATCTCAAGAAATCACTTACTTTGGTCATTCATGAGAAGAAATTCCTCATTCATTGAAGTTTTATCATAAGATTGCAGCAATTAAGTCACATTTTCAGGCTTCACTTCTAATCTAGTTCTCTTGCGATTTCTACCACATCTGCAGTTAATTCCTCCACTGAAGTCTTGAACCCCTTAAAATCAACCATCAGTATTGGAATCAACTTCTTCCAAATTCCTGTTGATGTTGATATTTTGACCTTCTCCCATGAACCATTTATGTTCTTAATGACATCCAGAATGGTGAATTCTTTCCAAAAGTTTTCCAATTTACTTTGCCCAGACTCATTCGTGGAACCATTATCTATGGCAACTGTAGTCCTACAAAATGGATTTCTTAATAAGACTTCCAGATCAAAATGACTCTTTGATCCATGGAGTGCAGGCATGAAAACGTTAATCTCCTTGGAGATCTCCATCAGAGCTCTTGAATGACTAGGTGCATTGTCAATGAGCAGTAATATTTTGAAAAGAATAGTTTTTTTCTGAGCGACAAATCTTAACTGTGAGCTTAAAATATTCAATAAACCATGCTGTAAACAGATGTGCTGTCATTCAGACTTTATTATTTCATTCACAGAGCATAGGCTGAATAGATTTAGCATAATTCTTAAAGGCCCTAGGATTTTTGGAATGGTAAATGAGCACTGGCTTCAACTGAAAGTCACCAGCTGCATACAGTTATCCCTCAGTATGCATGGAGAATTTGTTTCAGGACTCAGATGAATACCAAACTCTATGGAGTCCCTGATATAAAATGGTGTGGCGGCCAGGCCTGGTGGCTCTTGCCTGTAATCTCAGCACTTTGGGAGGCAGAGGCAGGCAGATCACCAGAGGTTAGGAGTTCGAGACCAGCCTGGCCAACGTGATGAATCCCCACTGTCTACTAAAAAAAAAAAAAAAAAAAAAAATCTGGGGTGGTGGCAGACACTTGTAATCCCAGCTACTTGGGAGGCTGAGGCAGGAGAATCAATTGAACCCAGGAGGTGGAGGTTGCAGTGAGCCAAGATCGTGCCACTGCACTCCAGCCTGGGTGACAAGAGTGAAACTCCGTCTCAAAAAAAAAAAAAAAAAAAAAATGGTGTGTGTAGTATTTGAATATAACCTAGGCACATCTTCCCATATACTTTCAAACATCTCTACGTTACTTATGACACCTAATGCAATGTAAATGCTATGTAAACAGTTGTTATATTACAATGTTTAGGGAATAGTGACAAGAAAAAGTTGGCTGTACCTGTTTGATACAGATTCAATTTTTAAAAAATATTTTTGATCCATGGATGGTTAAACTCCAGATGCAGAATTCACAAATATGGAGAGCTAACTATACTTCTAAATTCCGTAATTCTCAAATTTATCTTTTGTAAAAGAAATGGACTAGATTATCTCTAAAGTGTCTTCCACTTTTACATTTCTTCCAGTCCATATTAATAGGACTATTGTTAGGCTGATATCTGTTTCTAAAGTACTACAGAGTAAATCAACAAGGAAAAGCAAGGTTCTCTTCTTATTTAGAAGGCCAGAGATTGCTAAATACTCCATTTCTGAATTATAAGTGAAACAGGGAAGTTATATACTAGGTTATTGGTGTGCTGTTAAATGCTTTAACCCTGGCTTTACTCTATTAACTTTATCTGTCCTTTTTTAATGCTTTTCAGAAATAAAATAAGGTGAATCACCTCAAGTGGGGTACACCAATGAGTTGAGATCAATTTGGTCATATAGACCTTTGTTGATACAAATTATCTTTGTCACAGAATATTGTTATGATTCCATTACCTCCTCTTGTACTTGCCTGAGCATCCCATTGTTTTAGTCACTTTGCATCATTGTGTATGATGTCAGATGTGTTTTAGATGGTTAAAAAAGAGAAAAGAAACATTTTAGTCCTACCAAAATGTTGATTTGCAATAAAAACTATAATTTACTGTGGCTCTGGGTATTGATTAATCTATAAAATGAAAATGGCTTTTGAGTGCTTTGGTTATCTCTCAGTTGAAATGATCTCTATGTTTTAAGCTGGTAATAACTGAAAAATGTCTGAAGTGAAAAAAAGGGTGCAGTACAAACTGGTGTTTTATCCAGATATCTATTCTGCCTGGGAAAGGTAAAAGGATACACATTATCGTTTCAATAACGTCTGGATATTTCACTTCTGTGTATGTGTATTTCTTGTCCATCTCAAATAATAGGTGGGACTCTTTTTCACCTTTATTTTAAGTTCAGGGGCACATGTGCAGGATGTGCAGGTTTGTTACACAGGTAAATGTGTGTCATGATGGTTTATTTCTTTTTTAAAAAAATTCAAGAGGTTTTTGGGAAACTGGTGGTGTTTGGTTACATGGCTAAGTCCTTTAGTGGTGATGTCTGAGATTTTGGTACACCCTCACCCAAGCAGTGTACACTGTACCCAATGTGTAGTCTTTTATCTCTCACCCCCCCCCACCCTTTCCCCTGAGTCCTCAAAGTCCATTGTATCATTCTTATGCCTTTGTGTCTTCATAGCTTAGCTCTCATTTGTGAGTGAGAACTTAACGATGTTTGGTTTTCTGTTCCTGAGTTACTTCACTTAGAATAATGGTATCCAATTCCATCAAAATTGCGGAGAAAGCCTTCATTCCTTTTTAAGACAGAGCAGTATTCATATATATATATATGTGTATACATATATAATAATATATTTATACATATAATAATATATATATTAATCAACAAGTGATTAATGAGCATTTGGGCTGGTTCCATATTTTTGCAATTGTGAATTATGCTGCTATAAATATGCATGTGCAAGTATCTTTTTCATATAATGCCTTCTTTTCCTCTGGGTAGATACCCAGAAGTGGGATTGCTGGATCAAATGGTAAGATCTACTTTTAGTTCTTTAAGAACTCTCCACACTGTTTTCAGTAGTGGTTGTACTAGTTTATATTCCCACCAAGAGTGTAAAAATGTTCCCTTTTCACCACATCTATGGCAACATCTATTAGTTTTTGATTTTTTGATTGTATCCATTCTTGCAGGAGTAAGGTGATATCTCATTGTGGTTTTGATTTGCATTTCCCTGATAATTAGTGATACTGAGCATTTTTTCATATGTTTGTTGCCCATTTGTATATCTTCTTTTGATAATAGTCTATTCATGTCCTTAGCCCACTTTTTGATGAGATTGCTTTTTTTTCTGGCAGATTTGTTTAAGTTCATTGTAGACTCTGGATATTAGTCTTTTGTTGGATGTACAGATTGTGAATATTTTATCCCACTCTGTGGGTTGTCTGTTTACTCTGACAATTATTTCCTTCGCTGGTCAGAAGCTTTTTAGTTTAGTAAGTCTCATCTATTTATGGTAGTTTTTGTTGCATTTGCTTTTGGGTTTTTGGTCATGAAGTCTTTGTCCAAGCCAATGTCTAGAAGGGTTTTTCTGATGTTCTAGAAGTTTCATGGTTTCAGGTCTTAATTTAAGTTCTTGATCCATCTTGAATTGAATTTTGTATAAGGTGAAATATGAGGATCCAGTTTCATTCTCCTACATGTGGTTTGCCAATTATCCCAGCACCACTTATTGAATAGGGTGTCTTTTCCCTACTTTATGTTTTTGTTTGCTTTGTCAAAGGTTGGCTGTAAGCATTTGGCTTTATTTCTGAGTTCTCTATTCTGTTCCATTGATCTACATGCTGATTTTTATTCCAGTACCTACTGTTTTGGTGACTATAGCCTTATAGTATAATTTGAATTCAGGTAATGTGATGCCTCCAGATTTGTTCTTTTTGTTTAGTCTTGCTCTGACTATGCAGGCTCCTTTTTTTCTGTATGAATTTTGAGATTTTTTTTTCTAGTTCTGTGAAGAATAATGGCAGTATTTTTATGGGAATTTGATGTGTTTCCATTTGCTTGTGTTGTCTATGATTTCTTTCAGCAGTGTTTGTAGTTTTCCTTGTAGAGGTCTTTCATCTCCTTGGTTAAGTATATTCGTAAGTATTCTTTTTTTTTTTTTGCAGCTATTGTAAAAGGGGTTGAGTTCTTGATTTGATTCTAAGTTTGGCCACTGTTGGTAGTATAGCAGAGCTACTGAGTTGGGTACATTAACTTTGTATCCTGAAACTTTGCTGAATTCATTTACCAGTTATAGGAGCTTTTTGAAAAAGTGTTTAGTGTTTCCCAGGTATACAATTATGTCATCAGCAAACAGTGACAGTTTGACCTCCTCTTTACCAATTTAGATGCCGTTTATTCCTTTCTCTTGTGCGAATCATCTGGCTAAGACTTCCAATACTACGTTGAATAGAAGTGGTAAAAGTGGGCAAAATCCTGCACTAAGCGAATCCCACAGCATATCAGAAAGATAATTCACTATGGTCAAGTGGGTTTTGTAGCAGGGATGCAGGGATGGTTAAACATCCACAAGTCAATAAATGTGGTACACTGCATAAACAGAATTAAAAACAAAAATAACACGATCATCTCAATAGATCCAGAAAAAACATTTGACAAAATCAAACATCACTTTATGATTATAACCCTCAACAAAATCAGCATAGAAGGGACATACCTTAAGGTAATAAAAATCCATCTATGACAAACCCACAGTCAACATCACTGAATGGGGAAAAGTTGGAAGCATTCCCCCTGAGAACTATTGTACAGATTATTTCATCACCTAGGTATTAAGCCTAGTATGCATTAGTTATTTTTCCTGATCCTCTCCTCCTCCCACCCTGTCACACCCTCTGATAGGCCTCAGTGTGTGTTGGTTTCCTTTATGTGTTCATGTGTTCTCATCATTTAGCATCTACTTATACCTGCAAACGTGTCATATTTGGTTTTCTGTTCCTGTGTTACTTTGCTGAGGATAATGGCCTCCTGCTCCATCCATGTCCCTGAAGAGGACATGATCTCATTCTTTTTTATGGCTGCATAGTATTCCATGTTGTATATGTAGCACATTTTCTTTATCTGCTCTATCACTGATGGGCATTTAGGTTGATTCCATGTCTTTGGCATTGTGAATAGTGCTGTAATGAACATATGCATGCTTGTGTCTTTATAATAGCATGATTTATATTCCTTTGGGTATATACTTGGTAAAGGGATTGCTGGATCAAATGGCATTTCAGTCTTTAGGTGTTTGAGGAATCACCACAATGTCTTCAACAATGATTGAATTAAGTTACACTCCCACCAACAGTGTATAAGTAAGTGTTCCTTTTTCTCCACAATCTCTGCAGTATCTGTTGTTTTTTTACTTTTTAATAATAGCTATTCTGACTGGTGTGAGATGGTATCTCTTTGTGGTTTTGATTTGCATTTCTCTAATGATAAGTGATGTAGAGTTTTTTTTATATGCATGTTGGCCACATGCATTTCTGCTTTTGAGAAGTGTCTGTTCATGTCCTTTGGCCACTTTTTAATGGGGTTGTTTGGGTTTTTTTCCCTTGTAAATTTGTTTAAGTTCCTTATAGATGCTGGATATGAGAACTTTCTCAGATGCATAGTTGGAAAGTATTTTCTCCTGTTCTCTAGGTTATCTGTTTACTCTGTTGATCTATATATTTTTTTGCTGTGTAGAAGCTCTTTAGTTTAATTAGATCATATTCTTTTGTCATATCCCTTAACTCGAAGAAAAATACTGAACTTTAAAATATTGGTAGCTTTTTTTCCACTATCAACCTCAATGGTAAAACTATAGTTAGACTTTCCTTCAAATGAAAATCCATTCACTTTTTATTTTGTTTGCCTGAAACAACACAGTATTCTTTCTTAACACTATTTCATGTTCACCCAAACAAACAACATTTAAATAAGGAAAAAATATTATTATTTCTTTTTTATTATACTTTTTTCTTCTTCTTTCTTTCTTCTTCTTCTTCTTTTTTTTTTTTAATATATGGGGTCTAACTCTGTCACACAGGCTGGAGTGTAGTGGTGCAATCATAGCTCATTGCAGTCTTGAAATCCTGAGTTCAAGCGATCCTCCCTTCTCAGCCTCTGAGTAGCTGGGCCCATAGGTATGTGCCGCCATGCCTGACTCTTTATTACGTTTCATGTTATAATAATATAATAATATTTTCTCTTTCATATTCATTTTTAGTTACTAAAGAATATGATTTTGAACTTCTTTTTTGGAAAGACTATCATTTTACTCTTTGCTGTAGAAAAAAATCTATGATGGTCTAATGAACTATGGAAATATAAACATACTTTTAAGAAGCATACATATATTTGTATTACCAAAGGCTATGCTTATTAGTCTTTCAAACTTCAACTAAATTTTTCTTTCATGAAATACTTGGAAGTATCTATTCTCCACCAGCACCACTCCTTCCATCATTTAATTTCAAGCCGACTTGGGTTTATTCCTGCAAATGATTTCTTACTAGTGTTCTTAATTTTAGTCGTCTTCTTTCTCCAATATCTTAAGGCGGAATAATATTTCTTAAATGCAGCTTTCATTCTTTCTCCAAAAATTTGAGATATCTTCACATGAAATTGAGCTTCAAAGGAGGTGAAGATGAATAAGGGCCGGGAAAGCCAGGGAAGGTTTCTGTTTCCTGTGTATCAAGTTTCCCAAACAAGAATCTTGGAGTCCTCTCAGCTTCTGCAACTCCTTCTCCATCAACATGCAGGCAAACTTCAAATTGTATTGACGGAAACTCGGAACTGTTCAGATCATTTTTTTACTCTTGTTATTTCTGCCTGGATTTAGACATTCATTGTCTTTTGCCTGGGCTCTTGCAATCGGCTTTTATCTTATCTTTTGCCCTAAAAGGCTTCAGACGCTACACATCCTCCATACTACCAAAGTAATAGGTGAAAAATAAATCTGATTGTGTTGCTCTTATTAATTATGCTCCCCAATGATTCCCTATTTCTTTAGTATAAAATCAAGATTACTTAACTTTCACATGAGCCAACTCCACCTCAAGAATCTTATACTCCAGCATGAGGTTCTACTACTTCTGGGCAAGATGGGGCAGTGGTCACAATGTGACCTGGTAATAGTAAATGTAAGATAAAATTTTGAATCATGAAAAAGACAAGGATGCCTACTCTTGTAATTTCTGTTCAACATAGTAAGTTCTTGTAAGTTCTAACCAGAGCCATGGGTCAAGAGAAAGAAATAAAAGTCATCCAAATCATAAAATAAGTTAAATATATACATATCCCTAAAGTCTGTACAAAAAAAAAAAAAACCTGTTAGAACCAATAAATAAATTCAATAAAATTGCAGGATACAAAGTCAACATACAAAAATCAGTAGTTTCTAAACACTAAGAATCAACTATTTGCAAGAGAAATCAAGAAAACGGTATCATTTTATAGCATCAAAAAATGTCGAGGAATAAACTTAATCAATGAGGTGAAAGATCGGTACATCAAAAACTACAAAACATGGATTAAGGAAATTATAAAAGAAAACACACATAAAAAGAAAGATATCCCATGTTGACGAGTGGAAAGAATTAACATTCTTAAAATACCCAGAGTACCTAAAGTGATCTATGGATTCAATGAAATCTCTGTCAAAATTCCAATGACATAACAGATTTTTTTTAAATCTTAAAATTCAGATGGAATCACAAGTTACCCCAAACAGCCAAAGGAATCTTGAGTAAAAATAACAAAGCTTGGTTGCATCACACTGCCTGATCTCAAAATACATTACAAAGTTATAGTGATCAAAACAGCTTGGTACTGGCATAAAAATCAGCATACAAATGGAACAGAACCAAAAGCCCAGAAATAAATCCATGCATTTATGGTCAATCAATCTTTGACAAAAGCACCAAGAACAAAAAATGGGAAATGAACTGTCTCTTCAGTAAATGATGTTGGAAAAACTGGGTATCCACATGCAGAAGAATGAAATTAGACCCTTAACTCACATTATATACAAAATCAACTCAAAATGGATTAACAACTTACAGAAGACCTAGAACTGTAAAAGTACTAGAAGAAAACATAGGGGAAAACTCTTTGACATTGATACAGGCAAAGATTTTTTGAATCTGACCCCAAAATCACAGACCAAAACAAAAGAAACAATCAACAGAATGAAAAGACAACCTACAGAATGAAAGAAAATATTTGCAAACCATATGTTCAATAAGGGGTTAATATCTAAAATATGTAAGAAACTCCAACAACTCAATAGCAAATAATAATAATAATAATAACCTGATTACAAAATGGGCAAAGAACCTAAATGGACATTTCTCAAAAGAAGACATACAAATGGCCAAGAAGTATGTGAAAAAAAGGCCCAATATCACCAATCATCAGGAAAACACATATTAAAACTACAGTGAAATAGCACGTCACATTTGTTAGAATGGCTATTATCAAAAGAACAAAAGATAAGTGTTGGTAATGGTGTGGAGAAAACAAAAGTGTTGCACACTGTTGGTGGGATTGTAAATTAGTCATTATAAAAAACAATATGGAAGTTCCTCAGAAAAGTAAATATAGAACTATTATATGTTCCATTATCTATGATCCAGTAATTATACTACTGGGTGTACACCTAGACATTCAAAGAAGAATTGGTACCAACCCTACTGCAACTACTTCACAAGATAGAGAAAGAAGGAATCCACCCTAAATTACTCTATGAAGTCAGTATCACCCAAATACCCAAATCGGGAAAGGACACAACAAAAAATAAAACTGTAGACCAATATCCCTGATGAACATAGGTGCAAAAATTCTCAAAAAAAATCTAGCTAAGAAAATCCAACAGTATATCAAAGAGATAATACATCATGATCAAGTGGGTTTCATACCCAGGATGCAGGGATGGTTTAACGTATGTAAGTCAATAAATGGAGTACATCACATAAACAATTAAAAACAAAAATCATATGATCATCTCAATATTTACACTCTTGTGTTTATTGCAGCATTGTTTCCAATAGACAAGATATGGAATCAACCTAAGTCTTATCTAGATGAGGAAGGGATAAAGAATTGCACACACACAAAGAAGTACTCTTCAACCTTAACAAAGAACGAAATTCTGTCACTTGTGGCAACGTGAATGAACCTGAAGGACATTAGGTTAAGTAAAATAAGCCAAGCACAGAACGACAAATATTGTGTGATGTAACTTATGTATGAAATCTAAAAAAATCAAACTCATGGAAACAGAAAGTAGAATGGTGGTTACCAGGGGCTATTGGGTAGGGCTGTAGGGGTGGAGGAATGGAAAATGTTGGTCAAAGGGTACAAAATTTCAGTTAAACAGTAGGAATACATTCTGGAGATCTTTTGTACAATGTAATGACTGTAGTTAATAATACTGCATTGCATATTCAAAAATTGCTAAGTGTAGATTTTAAATGTTCTCACCACCAAAATATAAATATCTGAGGTGATGGAGATATTAGTTTGATTTAATCATTTCACAATACAAATATCAAGTTGCACACCATACATATATACAGTTTTCAATTGTCAATTAAATATAATTGAAAAACCAAATATAATAAAATATTGGATTATTAGCTCTATCAGGAAATGGAGCTTTGAGTAACATGTTGCAGTTTATACTGATAGTTTTAGCAACCAATCAAACATAGTGGTCAAGAACTTGGACTCAGATTCAGGTTGCCATAGCCCAAATTCAGGCTTCCTTACTCACTAATGTGTTCTTAAGCAAGTAATAAACTTATTTTGGCTTCCTTTGGTAAAATGGGATTATCATTGTTCCTATCCTACACTTTATTATGAAGATTGAATTAATGAAATGTACATGTAAAACACGTAAGACAGTTTCTGGCCTTAGTAACATTTCCACAAAAATGGTCATTATGATGATGTTCTATCCTGTTACATTTATGGATTATTAGACAGATAAAATTTGACCTCATATGTGATCATTCTATTTTCCTTTATTCAAATGGAAAAAGAATGTCAATTCAACATAGGGAGATGCTATATATATATATAAATTATTACTTAAATTTATATGGTTATTAAAATCAAGTGTTTAAATTTATGTATTAACTTTTACATTTATAACATCTTATTTCTTCTGAAAACAACCAACACAACCCATTTCTTATCAGTGATCATTCAAATGGCCTTTTTATTCTTTCCTGAATTTCAATCCCAATTCTTTTCTTCTATTCTTTTTCAGCAGCATCTTGCACAGGGCTTTATTGAAAAGACTGAGGTGCTGAGGTGAATTTAATCTTCTCTGTTGTTTACTTTAATCTCTTCATCCATTTACTCTGACTTTTCTCCATGCTTAACATTATCCCTCTTGATTTCACAGCTTAACAATTTCTTCCTTGTTCTTGACCCCATCCTAGCCTTCTTATTTCAAAAGTTCCCTCAAGCAAGTTTCTCTTCATATTCTTAATTTCTTCTTCTTGATAACTCCTTTTTTATGCCTTCAAGCAAGTATGCCTCTCTCTCATGCTGAAAAATGTGTTCTTTGGTTCTGTTTTGCTCCTGTTTTCATTCGCTTAACAGTACATTTCAAACAAGTTTTGTGCACCTAATTCTTTTATTTCTTTACAACCCACCCATTGCTCATCCACTCTTACAACTGTACTTGTAATCTTAAATATGTATCATATCAGTATTTTGTAATATTAATATTTTATAATATTTAACATACTCCGTAATAGAGTTTTCTTCTTAATATTTTACTTCCTTTTAAAAAGCTTCAGCAAGTTACCATTGACTTTCGGCATTGTATTTGATACCTCTGGACTCTGGCCACTATCATCCTTTCTGTATTAAATCTGCAACTTGACCAAGGCAAGAACCTCCACGCCAGCCCAACTAATTTTCTCACCTGCTATTGTCCCAACCTGCTTTGCTTTCTCCTATAGGTCAGAGTCAGGTCCTGCTTGGGTTTGGGCCTTTGTGCATAATTTTCCCTTGCAATTGGAATATTCTTTCACTCCAGGCCAGCCTTTAAAGCCTAATGTAAGTACCACCACATCCATGAAGCCTCTGTACATCACTTCAGATCTCAATGCTGTTAACCTCTTATAAACAAAAAGCAATATAGAATAAATCCTTGTTGGGAGCAGGAGTCAAAATACGAGTTGCAGTCTTGCATCTGTCTCTTATTCGCTTGGCCAGTGACATAGCCTGATTAAAAACTCAATTTCTTCATCTAAAAGATGAGGATATTTATACCTCCCTGATCTACCTTTTAAGATTGTTGTACATGATAAGTAAAATACTGTGTATAAAAACATTTGTAAAATTTTTAAAAATCTGTTCAAGCTTGTCATCATTACCACAGGTCAATTGGGTACTACCTTGCTGTTTTGGATTGCTTTTGTACGTTGTTCTCTTATGTTGTTACCAGACTTGGTGTTATTATTTAAATTTCTCTGTGTTTATTTTGACAACCTAATTAGGTTTTGAATTCTTTGGAAGCAGGGAGTATGAATGGTATTATGAGCAAAGACCCGGAAGGAGCCACCTCCTAATTATTTTGGAGAGAATTATCTAAGAGGCATAATTGGACTTGTGCTTCTCATTAAAGTATGATTAACATCAGAGAAGCTTGCAATCTTCCTGATGGCCACATGGAGATAGTACATAGGAGATACTCAATAGGAATTCTGTCAACTGAAAGAGAGTCAGCAAGACAATGAAAACATAGTTAGCGTGTCTCAGCTTATCTAGCCTGGCTTGGTGTAACCAATATAGACTATGGAAAATAGGAAGTAGACAAAAGGTAGTGGAGATTGGGCTTTTGCCATTTTCTTTGATTGAAATATAATTTCCATAAAATAAAATACAGATATTTTTAAGTGTATATTACTTTGAGTTCTGACAAATGTATTCCCCTGTCTGGCAACTACTCCGATTAAGATGTAGAATATTTCTATCACCCCAGTACCCTTTTCCTGTCAATCCCTCCTTCCCCCAGAGACAACCACTGTTCCAATTTCTATTACCATAGCTTAGTTTTACCGGCTCAAAAACTTCACGTAAGTGGAATCATAAAGAATGTAATTTTTTTTCCTGGCTTTTGTCACTTAACACATTTTTTATTTTAGATTTAACCATTTTGTTGCATATGTAAGTATATCATAACTTTTTGCTGTTGAGTAGCACTCTCCTATATAAATATGTTGTAATAATTTTTCATTTACTTATTCATGAGCATATGAGTTGTTTCTAAGTTTTAACGATTATAAAAAAGTTTGCTATGAACATTCTTGCATAGGTCTTTTTGTGGGTGTATATTTTCATTACTCTTAAGATTGTCAGACTGGATAAAGAGCAAAGTTCAATAGTATGCTGTTTTCAAAACATATTTTAAATATAACAGACAAGTTGAAAGTAAAACATCAGTAAAAGATATAGCATGCAAACACTAAGCGAAAGAAAGCTGATATGGCTATATGAATATCAAAAAAGTAGATTTTAAGACAAAGGATACTAACACGGATAAAAATGGTCATTTTATTTGGGAAAAAAAGGCCAATTTGTAACAAGACATAACAATCTTAAAAGGGTATAACAAAGTAGAATTTCAAAATCCAAGAAGAAAAAAATGGCAGAACTAAAGTAAAAAGCAGAGAAATCTACAATAATTGTTAGAGATTTTATCAATTTTCTCTCAGTTGCTAGAACAAGAAGACAAAAAATTGATATACAGAACTTAAATAACATTATCAATGATCAAACATGCAGACCTAACTGACTTTTATAGAATAGTATACCCAACGACTTCAGAATATACATTCTTTTCAAATACACATGGAACATTCCACAGGTGGTGTTATGCTAGGCCATAAAATAAGTCGCAATTCATTTCAAAGAGTATTTGACTACAATGGAATTAAATTAGAAATCAATTGCAATTAGATATCTAGAAAAGGCCCCATTCTTCAAAATTAAGCAACAGACTTCTAAATAATGAATCCATGGATCAAAGAAGGAAATCACACACACACACACACACACACACACACACACACAAAATAAAATGTGCTATACTGAGTGATAATTAGAATACAACATGTTAGGAATCTCTGTGTTCATGCCTTTAACCATTTTGTTGCCTCAAGAGCTTATTATTCAAATTAGCATTTAATTATCTTCAGATAAAATGAGAAAGAAGTTGGGCAAAATGTAGACAGAAGACTGCGAATTATAGAAATTACGGTCACAATCAGCCAATGTTTTAACTCTACTACAATTGTAACGAAGTCATCGGATCTTAGTTAAACCAATGGGAATAGATCCTTTCAAAATGCCAGTAAATGAAATGCTAAATAAACATTTTGTCAATTTTCTCCTGATAAATCTCTTATAGCAACATGCATAATGCTTCCATTTTCATCCAATGAAGTGTTAGTGAAAATAGTCCAGGTAGTGTTAATATTGATAGAGATTATAACTAAGGAATAAGTTAGATGGTGATTAAAGAGTTGAATAAGCACTCAAAGAAAGCTGTGAAATCTCTGTTCTGAGATATGAGACCAAACCATCTGTCTTTGATTTTAGTTTAATCCTTAATGAATATAAGAAGCCTGACTAAATGATCTCTTGGGAGGCCCCCTTCCAAACACAAAACCCATTATTTTAATTTGCATTGGTTATAGTGCCAACGCAAAGAAAAGACACACTCAAGATCTTTTTTATAAAGTAGGGATTTAATTCTAAATTTTAGTTATATCTTACAATTTATAAATTCTTTAATGTTGAAAAATATTTTCTTTATAGAACTAAAACCATTCTCTCTCTCTCTCCCTCTCTCTCTCTTTCTCACTGTCTGTTTTTTTTTTTTATGAGAACCCAAAAGAAAATGCAGTTTATAATTTGTGATTATGATTTGAACTTTTCAAAAAATGTGTGAGTCATTTCTTGCCCTTTGATAATTTCCAAATGACGAGGCTCTGCTTTTGCTTTTAGAGATCAATCTTCGTTTTTAATTATTTCCATATATTTTGGTTGGGAGTGAGAAAAATAAATGGAAAATGTCACTCATGAGTGTCAGTCTGGTAATGAATATATAGAATGCAAATGGTCACTTTACTGGGGGGAGGCGGTAAGTTTTTCTGAGTCTTTTGCCCTTTTTCCTTCTCCAGCCTGCTGTTTTTTCTGTTTTCATTTGCAGATGAAACTGGTGCAGCAATATGGTGGGGTAGAAATCACATGAATCTGACATATGTGGGCTCCTGTATCTGTGCACATGGACAGAGACGCTGTTCAAAATCCAACCATCTTATGAGTTCCAGCCATACTTTTAAAATTCACATGCATGAAGCTATACAAAATACTGTAAAATACAGAATCCAAAATATAATTTATTTTTGTATAAAATACTCCTCAATTCATTCCTATAGGCAAAACTTGATATTTAATAATATTAAGAAAAAGAAGAAAATGAATTTAAAATATTTTATTGCTTTACAACACACAAAAAATGGTTTACTCCCAATAATTTGAATTTATTCCAATAGTATACTTATGGATTTAACCAGGAGAGGGATTATCCTTATTCTAAATAGGGGAGAAACAATTAAAAAAAAAAAAAAAAGAAGAAAGAAAGGAAAAACCCCGGTGGTCAAGAGATTGAGTGAACCGAGGAACAGAGTGGTTATTTGTTCTCTGTAATGTATTAGGAATGACTGGAAGTAATGGAATATGCTAGAGAAGATAGCTACCCCTATATCGAGTAGAAAAATACATTGCCAAAATACTTTTCACACACGAAAACAAACAAAAAAACATTTTGTACAAATACCTGATGTGTAGCTATATCATTTAATGGCTGCTATTGCCTAGTTTAAAAACTGTACCCTGGTTAAAAAGAGAATCCCTTTTCTAATCTTTTAAGATTTCAACACACATTTCTAGACACTAAGGATAGGCAATATTTTGCCTTGTCTACTTCTCTGACGTCGAGCTGTTTCTAGTTGCTAAATTTGGCCGCTGTACTTTTCATATTCGTAAAGCCGTTCTTGGGCCCACCCTGCAGGCAGCCATCCAGGTTTGGATTTTTCCGGGCAGCCTGGGCTTGGCTATCCTGCTTTCATCATCCTCCTTGTGTGCTCAAGCCAAGGACATAGAATGGCAGAGAGCTCCGCTTTACTTCTGGTACAATTGTTGCTTCTCCGGGTCTGGCTTGGGCTCTGATCTTGACATTTATGTCACAGGTGTCACTGGTGAAACTGCTGTGAAACCAGATGGCAGGCCTAACTGAGGTTGGCAGCAACTGCTATTGTCCCCAGTGTCACTGCTACCTGCTCTACTTTCTTATTCCTGTTGATGTGCTACTGCCTCATTTTATTTCATTTGTTCAGTGTTACTTACCTTCCAACAGGCCTTTTCAAATGTGAACACCATTCCGTAACTCTTCTGATGCATGAATTCCCTGTCGAACCCATTCATCTAGGGAGGCTCATGACTTGGCTAGATTCTCCACTTTCCTTCAGGGCTTCTGTTAAACCTCATTTCTTCAGTAAGTTTCTCCATGACCACTCTGCTTAAAATTGCAATACATCCTTCTCCTCCCCAACCCTGACATTTTTTCTCTCTTTTTCATACATTTTTTCCCCTGGAGCAATTAGCACCACATGTCAGAATCTATATTTGCCTTACATGGACATTATCTGTATCCCTCCACTTGGTTACCTAGAATATAAGCTCCACAAGGGCAAGGTTTTGTCTGTTTGGTTCGTTACTGTATCCCAAGTGTCTGGAAGAAGACTGGCCCTTAGTAGACATTTCAAAATTTTTGTTAAATGATTAGCTGGATTTTAATGCTGAAAGATTAGGCTTACTGTTTATGATTTGGGTTTATTCATTGTGCTTAGTACAATGCTATATGTAAGAGCTTGAAAGATAGGAGAAAGGAGCATAAGTAGCATCTGTTATGTATACTGGATATTTTACTTAAGGTATACCCTTTTTCTTTTTCCCAAGACAGTGTCTTGCTCTGTCGCCCAGGCTGGATTGCAGTGGCGCGATCTCAGCTCACTGCAACCTCCGACTCCTGGGTTGAAGCAATTCTCCTGCCTTAGCCTCCCAAGTAGCTGGGATTACAGGCACCCGCCACCATGCCTGGCTAATTTTTATATTTTTAGTGGAGATGGGTTTTCACCATGTTGGCCAGGCTGATCTGCCTGCCTCGGCCTACCAAAGTGCTGGGATTGCAGGGGTGAGCCACCATGCCCAGCCAACTTATACTCTTTAATCCTCACAACAATCTAGGTATTTTGACCAAAGAACCACAGCTAGAAAGTAGGAGAGTAAGACGTAAACCAGTTTTGTCTGGCTCTAAAATTATTGCCTTTTTTTGGTGGTTGTTTTGCTCAGAAGAATTGGTCTTGCCAAATAGTAGCAAGAGTTCTTCAAAATGAATGATGTTTCATAAAAAGGTGTAGCTAGAAACAGGTTGCCAAAAATACTTAGCAAAAAAAAAAAAAAAAAAAAAAAAAGATTTCTGAATTAGCTCCCTAAAAAACAAAAGCAACAACTCCAAAAGAAGGAATTCCGAAGTTATTGGGCCATAGTAATCTTGTGTTAAGTGCCTGGCCCTCCAAGGTAACTAATTTTAATTAAAAAAAAAAAAAAAGTCTGGACACATATTTTGACACGTTTTGCTGAAAATATATTTATAATATGAGCCCAACAAATACAAATACATTCATCCCTGGTGCTAAAAAGAGACAAGAAAACTATGCCATAGCTCTTGAATGCTTTCTTCATTGTAGTTTAAGAAACTCTGATTAATTGCATTCTAAAAGTAAGCCAGATTTCACTGGTAAGATCTTTCCTTACTTCGTCTTCTCCTTTGACACCTTTTGATTTGGTTGTACAAATGCAGGCTAGGCTCCATTACTACCACATACTTAGGACGACCCCACATGACGCAATCAGCGCTAGAGACTGGAAGGTTTTCATCAAGCCCAGTAAGCCCACAGTCAAAAGGGATCAGTCTCAGTCACTCATCAGGAAAGTAACATGTTCTGTGACCATCTTCTGGATGCGGAGTTATCTCTAATCCAGTTTATGTCAATGATCTTAAAAATTAGTTCCATTCTGGCCAGGCTTGGTGGCTCACGCCTGTAATCCCAGCACTTTGGGAGGCTGAGGAGGGCAGATCACGAGGTCAGGAGATCAAGAACATCCTGGCTAACACAGTGAAACCCCGTCTACTAAAAATAAAAATAAAAAAATACAAAAAATTAGCCGGGCGTGATGGCGGGCGCCTGTAGTCCTAGTTACTCAGGAGACTGAGGAAGGAGAATGGTGTGAACCCAGGGGGCGGAGCTTGCAGTGATCCCAGATGGCACCACTACACTCCAGCCTGGGTGACAGAGCAAGACTCTGTCTCAAAAAAAAAAAAAAAAAAAAAAAAAAAAAAAAAAAAAAAAAAAATTAGTTCAATTCTGTCTTCATCTTTTCTTACTTAGTAAAAGACAATTTAATGTCCAGTGTTTTATTGAGGCAATCATAGACTCTAGAGGTTGAAAATATTTGGGGAATTACACATTCTAATTACTCAGATAGGCATCCTTACTGCAGTATCTGCTAGTAACTGAGGATTATTTCACATTAAAAAAATACTCATTTTTATGCAAATCTCAAAATGTGAACATTGTTACTTATAATTGTTAAAAAGTAAATTGAGAAACAATAAAATGTTAAAGAGCTTATTTGAGCAAATGGTAATTCTTGAATCAGCTCCAAACCAAAAGTGGTTCTGAGGCCTCTTGAGAGAACTCAAAGAGAAAGCTTTTATAGGGAGAATGTGGAAATAAAGCAAAGGAAATATTTAATTGGTTACAATTACATAGTTGCCTTATTTGATCTATCTTGCTGAAAAGTTCCTACTTATATTACTACATGAGTTGGCAACTTCTGATTGGTTAGCCTTAAGTTTCATTTATCTTTAGGCATTTAAGAAATAGTTCAAGTTGAGCTTTGTGTATATTTGCAAATCAAGCAAAGTTTAGGTCACTTCTGAGGGCCACTTGGATTTGTCTGCTCAGAAACTCTTCAAGTCTGGTCTGTTTTAATTTATTTCAACATATTTTATCAACATTTTGCTACCTATAACATTCATAGTAACCTTAGATCTGCCCTCTAGAATCGACAGAGGCTATTTCACCCTGAGGCTGTCTTCAATATGAGAGTTTGTTCAATGCTGCTTCTATTTGAAATCTTCTGTTATTCAGCTCTTTTACTGAGTGTCTACTTTCTGTAAGGCATTGCTTTATGTACTGCAAGAGTTACAAATTATAATCTTAGTTGAAGGCAATTACTTAAATGGAAAAAAAGGTGTGTGAAAAACAAATGTTCTTAAGCTTGAAAAAGTGAAAGGGTGTATCCAGCTGAAAGGATGTGAGAGTGTGCATGGAAAACGTATTTGAGATTTAAACTGCTATTTTCTCCTGGGTTGAAATGGTGTCATGGACTTCAGGTGGTGAAAACAGCTTAAACAATGCCACTGAAGTGGAAACACAGAGATCAGTGTGAAAATTTAGAAGATCATGAGCACATTATATTTTGTCTGTACCATAAGACACTGGTAGGCTAAATTAGTTCATTTTCATGCTGCTATAAAGAACTGCCTAAGACTGAGTAATTTATAAAGGAAAGAGGTTTAATTGATTCAAAGTTTGGCATGGGGAGACCTCAGGAAACTTACAATCATGGTAAAAGGCAAAGAGGAGGCAAAGCACCTTTTTCTCAAGGCGGCAGGAAGAAGTGCTGAGCAAAGACGGGAGAGCCCCTTATAAAACCATAAGATTTGGTAAGAACTCACTCATTATCACAAGAACAGCATGGGGGAAACAACCCCCATGGTTCAATTACCTCCACCTGGTCTCTCCCTTGGCACGTGGAGATTACGGAGATTACGATTTAAAATGAGATTTGGGTGGGGACATAAAACCTAACCCTATCATAGGGGTTGGTAAGAGGGAAGACTAGAAAGAAAAACTGCACTAGGTAAGGTGGCTCATGGCCATAATCCCAGCCCTTTGTGGGGCCAAGGCAGGGGGATCACTTGAGCCAAGAGACCAGCCCTGGCAACACAGCAAGACCCCATCTCTACAAAATGTTAGAAAATTAGGCAAGTATGGTGGTGTGCACTATAGTCCCAGCTACTTAGGAGGCTGAGATGGGAGGATCTCTTGAGCCTGGGAGGTCAAGGTTGCAGTGAGTCCTAATCACAACATTGCACTCCAGCATAGGCAACTGAGCAGAATCTTGTGAAAAAGAGAGAAAGAGAAAAAGAAAAAGAAAGAAAGAAAGAAAGAAAGGCAGGCAAGAAGGAAGGAAAGAAGGAAGGAAGGAACGAAGGAAGGAAGGCAGGCAGGCAGGCAGGCAGGCAGGCTGAAGCATTCTTTAAATGCCCGGAAGAGGAATCATAGTGACAAGAAAACTGAGGCTCTGAGAGTTAAGCCTCACTCAAGGTCACTGAGTTACTAAATGGCAGAACTGGATTTCAATCCCAATAATTTGATTCAAAACCCATACTCTTTCCCATACACCACATTACCTAGGAGGTGTCCCAAGAGTTCTGAAGGGGGAGATAGCTTCCAGCTTAGGAGATGAAAAGAGTCTTCTTAGAGCAAATGGTATTTGAGTTAATTTTGACGAGTTAATATTGAATTCATTGGTTGAGATAAGGAAGACAATTCATTTCAAATGGAAGAAACTGAGCAAAGATACAAAGGGGAGAAAGTAGAGAGATTGGGAACAGAAAATAATCTTTGGTTGAACACCGTCAAAAAGGTATAAAGGATGGAAAGGAAATCTAAGATCACAGCACAGAAGGATAATGTATTTGAAGTTTTAATTGGACTTAAAGTTTTTAGATAGATTATTATATAACTACAGCCAAGTTTTAAAAAAATTATATTAGTAATTATATATAAAATAGATGGATGAGAAACAAACTGAAGAATAGAGATCATCTGTTTACGGTAGCCCAGTTAATTATAGTAATAAAATCTTGAAGCTGGATGTTGGCAATGGAATGAGAAGGGAAGAGATAGATACGTAATTTCAGAAGCACAATTCACAGAACTTGACAGAGATTAGTGTAAGGAGGAGGGAGATAGAGGACATTAATTCTGTGATATGGTTTGGCCGTGTCCCACCCAAATCTCATCTTGAATTCCCATGTGTTGTGAGAGGGACCCAGTGGGAAGTAATTGAATCATGTGGGCAGGTGTTTCCCATGCTGTTCTTGTGATAGTGAATAAGTCTCATAAGATCTGATGGTTTTATAAAGGGGAGTTTCCCTGCACAAGCTCCTTTTCTTTGTCTGCCACCATTCAAGAAAGATGTGACTTGCTCCTTCTTGCCTTTTGCCATGATTGTGAGGCCTCCCCAACCAACAGGTGGAACTGTAATTCCATTAAACCTCTTTCTTTTGTAAATTGCCCAGTCTTACGTATGTCTTTATCAGCAGCGTGAAAACAGACTAACACATTCTGTAAATTTGAATGCCGGAGATAGAACCTTTAAAAGAAATGGTAATTTGTCTTGGAAAGTCTATGTTTATCTGTACTATGTACTCAGACTATTGTAGAGCCTGGACCATAGAAGGTATGCAATACAATTTTTATCTATGTACTCAATCCCTACTCTGTGCCAGGGATTGTCTTAAGCACTAGCAATAGAGTAAAAAGAAAAGAAAAAAGTCTTGTTCTCAATGGTACAATAAACCTCATGTTGCTTCACCCAAACCAGATCACCTCAGTCCCTTTTATTGTTATCTCTGTGTTCCTCTTCTGGCAGGTGAATGTTTCTGCTTTTAAAAATCTGTACCTGTGTCTTGCTTTAGAGAACTGTCTTCAGATTATTTGAGACATTTTTTCCACTTCAGTACAAAGTCTGAAGTGCCGGGGAGTTTACGTGCCCCCACCCATATCCTTAGCCAAAGACTGACTATTGCAGTCTTATGAAAGTACAGATCCCTTGCTTCATATAGCGACAAACTCAAATACATAATTTGTACTCCAAAGTTGTCCTGTGGGATCATAATAAAGCCACCTTCTGTAGGGCTTTGCTGGGAATTACACCTTAGCTTGGCTCCTTCCCCATCCAGACCTGCAGCTTTACCCACTCCTTTCCTGATTGATCTTAGGAGTACTTCCTTAACTAATCACTTTCCCATTAAGCCACATCTCAGTGCCTGTCTCTGGGAGCCTGACCTAAGACATGTAGTTTATATTGCAATGTAATGTACAAAGACAAATAATAAACAGTATAAATAATTATTAATAAGTTTCATACTAGGCCAGTCATGTTGCCTCATGCCTTTAATCCCAGTCAGTTGGGAGGTGAAGGCAGAATAATTGCTTAAAGCCAGGAGTTCAAGACCAGCCTGGCCAACATAGCAAGACCCTCATCACTACAAATAAAATAAATTAGCCAGGCATGGTGGCATGTGCCTGTATGTAGCTCAGGCTACTTGGGATGCTGAGGTGGGAGGATCACTGGAGCCCAGGAGGTCGAGGCCGCAGTGAGCTTTGCCACTACACTCTAGCCTGGGCAACAGAGCAAGATCCTATCTCTAAAAAAGTAGATTTTATATTAGGGGAAGTTAAAGTTATAGAGGAAAATAAGGAAGGAGATGTGGTTAGAGTGTGTGAAAGTGTGTGTGTGTGTGTGTGTGTTCAGTTGTAGGGGATGGTGTTCAATTTTATATAGCATGGTGAGGGAAAGCATCACTGGGAAGGTCCTATTTGAGTGAAGACTAGTAAGTGCTAAGAGAAGGAGCCATGCAAATTTCTGGGAGGAAAGTATTTCAAGCAGAGATGAAAGCAAGTGCAAAGCCATGAGCTGGGAGTGTGTCTGGAGTGCTTGGCAAGAAGCAGCCATGTGAGAAAGTACAGGGCAGGAGACGACATGAGAGAAGGAAGTGAGGTGGGTGGGCAGACCTTCCTGGCCAACAGAAGCCATGGTTCACACTTTGACTTTTCCTCTGAGTAAATGGAGAGTCACTGTAGAGTTCTGAGCAGAACAGTGACGCGACTGTTTTAGCATTTCAAAGGAATCCGGCTACTACATTGAGAATAAACTGAAGGAGGCCAAAAATTAAGCATGGAGACCAATTTAGAAATTATTACCAGGGCTGGCTTCATGGGCAGTCACACAAGGCTCCGTGTTAAGAAGGGCCCCACACACGGGGCCTAATGCTCTGCAGTCACCATCTTGATAATTTTAATAATTTGTGTTTGGCCGGGCGCGGTGGCTCAAGCCTGTAATCCCAGCACTTTGGGAGGCCGAGACGGGCGGATCACAAGGTCAGGAGATCGAGACCATCCTGGCTAACACGGTGAAACCCCGTCTCTACTAAAAAATACAAAAAACTAGCCGGGCGAGGCTGAGGCAGGAGAATGGCGTAACCCCGGGTGGCGGAGCTTGCAGTGAGCTGAGATCCGGCCACTGCACTCCAGCCGGGGCGACAGAGTGAGACTCCGTCTCAAAAAAACAAAACAAAACAAAACAAAAAAACAAAACAAAACAAAAATTTGTGTTTGAAGTTAGGTTTTGTAAGTGAAAGCCATGGGACTATGGAGCATGTTCTGGCTGCTCAGTGTCTGGTACTTTCTGCTGTGGATAGGTTTAACACCACCTGCACCCCTGCTCCCTGCCCAGACCACTCAGTGTCCTCTTCTTCACCTTTTCCCTGCAGCTATTGCCACCCTCCAACAGGGAGAATACTGGGTTGCTGGTGGGAAGATGTCTGTGTTCTGCTGCCCTTAAGCCTGTTGGGGATTTGGTCACAAGCTCAGGTCAAGTTGCAGTTAGGAATGCACCTGAGGCTGGAAGTGCTAAGGCAAGTGAGAGACTCAGTGGGAGAGAGCTTCTCATCCACCTCTAATTCAGGTGTGTCAGGTGCAGAGTTGCAATGCTTTGGGGGGTTGCCCTTCCACCAGTTTGGGTGGCAGGCTCATGGGAAGGGTAGATTGACTTCTCTGACCTCAGTTGAGGGCAGGTTGCTTCAGTCCGGCAACTGGTGGGAAGGGGAATTTGGCAGTGCCGGATGGGGGCAGACATTATCTTCTGCTCTGAATCAGGGACACTCATATGGCTCTATGTTTGCCCTACAAGTGTCTCCCTGCTCCAATGAGTACAACATTAAATAGGAAATAAAAACCATCAGTAGACAGTTTGCATAAATAAGAAAAAAGCTATGTTGTATAATCTTTTAATGGCCCCTTTTTCCTGCTACTTAAACAAGTGTCTCCCTCTTTTTTTTAGAGATGGGTCTTGCTATGTTGCCCAGGCCGATCTCCAACTCGTAGCCTTAAGGAATCTTCCAGCTTCAGCCTTTGGAGTAGCTAGGATTATAGGTGCAAGGCACCACTTGCAACTGGGGCCTCAATGTTATCAGTTTTGCACTGTACTTCATAAATTACTGGCCCTAACAATTGCAGTAATCTAAGTGAATGATGGTGTCAACTTGAACAAGTGTGCTAATGGTAGAGGAGGTGAGAAATGATTGGATTCAGGATATAATTTGAATATAGAACAGAAAGGTCACTAGAGGTTATGACGTAGTATATGAGAGAGAGAGAAAGGAATCAAGGATGGCTGTAAGGTTTTTTACCTGAGGAACTTGACATTATTTGTTAAATACATAAATGATGTGTCCTGTTATGTATCTGTTCCTGAAACACATTGATGGTAATGAAGATGCAGCGGCAGAAGCAAATCACAGAGGTATTTCCTAGAGGTAGAAATATTAAGACTTGGTGACAGAGATCATAAATTAAAGGAAGGGGAGTGAAACAACTAAGTCAGAAAAAAATACTTCTAATTCAGGAAAAAATAAGAAAAATGAAGGAAATGGAAATATTTAAGAAATGGTACCAATTTCTAAGGAAGGTAAGTTCAATTTTGGAAATGTCACTTGAGGCTCCAAGAACCCACAGCCCAGGAGACCTTAGCTATGGGTTGTTGGGAATATGTGATGGAATCCTGAATCCTGATCCTAGCACTCAGGACTAGGGATCTGTGTTGAGGGCATCATGTAAGTGTAAGATGGAGTCACAAGAATGGTTAACTCATCAAAAAATGAATATGAGGAGAGATGTATACAGTATTGCAGAAGAGAGTTCCTGGTAAATGTGTAAGCTCCTCTTCCATGACTGGGATAAGAGTACATTCATTATGGGGCATGTGAAGGTATTGAGAAAACAACTTCTGTTTTCCAGCAGAGGTTAAGCTAGCCCCATAGTAGCAATAGCAAGATTGTAAGGGGAAACTATGTTATTTGTACTGGGTCACAAATTTGTCTAATAGCAGTGAACCTGTGGGATTCTACAAACATCTTAGGTATAGAAAGGGATCCAGTGACTTTTAGGAAATCAGACTTATATCATATTTCCCTTCTCAACTTGCAGCTCAATGGTGCACTTCTCACCCTGGGGGAAAAATGGAACATGGACTATATTTAGTATTTGAAATCAGACACATATGAATTTAAACTCCAGCTCAGTGTGGCAATGGCAAGTTATTCAACATCCATATACCCTGATCACTCCTACATTTGAAAAGTGACAACAACACTACTTCCTTCACAAATAATGCAAGGATCAATGAGATAAGAAATCAAGAAGCTAGTAGTGTGCCACAATTTAGTTAGTGTTGACATTACACGAAGAGATGAGCCCACGGTCTCCTATGCTCTCCTTGCCTCCTCTCTAGTTCTCTCTCTCTCTGTTTCTCTCTCTCTCTCTCTCTTTGTCTCTCTCTCTCTCACACACACACACACACACACACAGGCACACACACACACATGGGCATGCATACATACACTTTGGAATGTAGCTATTTTTTGAGCATTGTTTTATTATTATTATTATTATTTCAAAGACTTTCTGATCCTGGCTCTACCTGCTCATTCTGACATGGGGAAGATGCCCAGACACTCAGATCTACCGTTCCACTGAGGAGTTTAGAGGCTGCTTTTTTCTCCCCCATAAAAGAGAACAGGGACTGAGGGATAAATTTTAGGTAGAAGTCTTTGATGAAAAGAAGAAATGAGGAAAACTGTGCTAGAAATATTCAGGTATATCAAACAAGTAGAAATACCTCACCCTCATAAAGAGAACCATATCCTAGAAATTTTCTTTCTTACTGATTATTAAAATCCAGAATTAGAATTCTGTGATTCCAGCATAATCCGTCCATGAAAAATAAACTACTACGTAATCAGATTAGAGATGGCCTTCCTGCTGATGAGCCATTTAGAGAGGTTTGAATGAGTTCATGGAAGTCTACTAACATGCACTTAATACATCTGAAGATTTTAAAAGGTTGTAGTAATGTATTGCCAGTCTACCTACAGTAAAATAAAAATGCTTCCGTTAAAATATATATATATTTCTTTTATATAGTTAACTTATTTTTCCTAGGAAAGTTAGACGTAAAGTGATTATCTATACACTGAATTATATTTCCCGGAGATCATCACAGGAAGATTTGTATGCATTTCTGTTAAAGAAAAGCAAAATGTGTCTTAGAACATAACAGTCATTTAATGGAATATCTATACTTTAAAAAGGAATGTTGGTCAAGCAATTTGAACAAGATGAAGATGGAACCAGGGCTGGGTGTGGGCAGTAGACTGTTCCACCAGGAGCCAAAGATGGCAGTGAATATATACTTGACATCAGTCACCAATGACGACCTAGTGCTACATGACATACTGGCCTGGATCAATGAGTCTCCTGAAGTTGAATTTGACAAAGATAGAACAATTGTGCTCAGGGGCTGCTTATTTTCACTTTTTGGTCATTCTGCTCCCTGGCTCCTTTGCCTTAAAGAAGGTGAAATTCTATGAATACATCCAGAACTTCGAAATACTACAAGCAGTATTTTCAAGAGGGTGGGTGCTGACAAAGTGATTTCTGTGGACAATTAGTAAAAGGAAAGTTTCAGAACAACTTTGAATTCATTCAGTAGTTTAAGAAGTTTTTTCACGCAAACTACAATGAAAAAGACTATAACCATGTGGCTGCCGGACAAGGTCAAGAAACTGACGTGGCTCCCTCCATTTTGTTGCTCCAGTTCTGGATAAACCGAAGTCACTTCTCAGCTCTGGCAATCCAGCTCCACGGAGGACCATTTCCACAAATAACTGCAGCTTCTAAGGCTGGCCCCAGGGTGGTATAAAAGAATCCTGATGCAGGCAGTAGGAGTGCTGCACGGTCAAACCGATGCTAGCAGGTCAGTGTACTGAAACTTGCCATTGAAGGCTTGGAGAAAGAGATTTGTACTTCAGAAAGCTAAGGAACAATGAAATGATTTGCCAGCAGAACAAGGGGAACAATGACCCCGTATTGCAGTGGACTGTAGACATTCTCTATGCCACAGATGAAGACTTCGTGATATCCGATGAAGGGGGCCCACAGGAGGAACAAGAAGAGTTTTAACAACCTGAACCAGCAGAGCCTTATCCGAATTTTGCACTCCAAATCTTGTACTTAACTGTTAAACACTCTCTTTTATTATTCTTAGAAAACTCACTAGTTTCTTTTTATAAGCATAAAGTACCTCTTTTTAGAGTGCACTTTGCAGAGTTTCACTCCTTTTCTGGTGAGTTTGAGTTAGGAGCTTTTACTGTGCGGCAGAGCAATGATAACATCTAGTTAGTTCACCTGGGAAACAAAGAGGCTGACCATGGGGCTCACCATGTGCGTGGAGGTAACACTGATTGCTGGAGAAGGTGTTAGGTAATATGCTGAGGTGGAGACCTCGGTACAGAAATGTAAAGACTGAGTTGAATTTTAACCTAATGTGAAACCTTGGTAGAGAATTTTATAATAAGTTAATGCCTTAAGAGTATTAAAATATGCTTCCATATTCAAAATATCAAATGTAACACATCAGGACATCTTATGTGTTTGACATTGTATGTTGGAAGGAAGGGCCAGACCTCAGAACCTTTGCAACCTGGTGTCATCACAGGCCTTACAGGGCTACTTGCAACCTCACAGGCCTAGACTTTGGCCCAAAAGGAAAGTTCTAAAGCTTGCTCTGTACAGCCATTTGGGGTCGTTGACAAACTGCATCCTTGCTAAAAAGCAAGAGGCATTGTTGCCTGGATGAACACAAGGTGTGTTTCAGCCCTGAGATTTCTGGGTTGAAGAGCTCTATTTTCATTGAGGATTTCTCTGGGAATTTTTCCAATTATCTCTGAAATTTCTATGTATTACGCTTTTTTGGGAAATGAGGTGTGTCCAATTCTTTCATCTAACAGCACTTTTGGGGATTTCCTCACATCTCTGAGATTGAATGGAGGTTGTTTCCCATTTTACCATCCTTTAGTTTCACATTTAACATATCACCAGTGGTGAATCCATAGAGGTCTGCAGCAAACTTGATCCTTGCCTCATTGGAGGAAAGAATTTGGCTGAGGGGAAGAAGTAGGTTTAAGGCAGAGGGGGAGACCGAGGCAAGTTTTAGAGCAGGAGTAAGAGTTCATTAAAAAGTTTTAGAGCAGGAACAAAAGGAAGTAAAGTATACTTTGGAAAAGGCCAAGCAGGCAACTTAAGAGATCCAAGTGCCCTGTTTGGCCCTTGACTTGAGGTTTTATACATTGGCCTGGTTAAGGCATTTGCATTTCTCTTCCCTTAATTTTCTGTTGGAGCAGACTGTACACATGTGCAGTGTGACCTGCCAGCACTTGGGAGGGGCGATATGTGCAGTGTGTTTACTGAAGTGTGCATGCTCACTTGAGGCATTTTTCCTTTACCAGTAGATTGTTCCTGAGAAGGTCATATACCAGTTAAATTCTGCCATTTTGCCTCTTAATGTGCATGCTTGAGCCCACTCACCCAATTCCTGAGATCTTATCAGGAAGCCTCTGATCACCAGCTTCAGGTGTTTTTTTTATCCATTGGGGGACTGTCTTTATCTGGTGCTGACTAAGACCAATTATTATTTTAGACAGTTTAATAACCACCTGACCATCACCTGATGGTTGCCTGACATTCCTGAGGGAGGGGCTCTCTCCCGCCTTGCTCATGTCTGCCTAACTATCTACTGTAACATTGCTTCTCTTCTCTGCTCCCCTTGCCCACTAGGGACACCTCTTTGGGTTCTTAAAGTTTGCAGCTTGGAGTGGGAAGTGCAGCAGGCAGGTGCGCACACTGCAAGTTCTTCGTGGACCTCTGGCAAAGGGAGTAAGCAGGGAAGGCTATGGTTACCTTGGGTTCTGCAAAGCTGGGGTGTTTTTGGTATCTGCTGTCCACAGCTCTCCAGTTCTCTGAATACTTTATCAGTACCCTAATCTCTTAAGAGACAAAATGTATTAGTGTGTTACTAAATGTTCATTTTCTTTTACAGAAAATACAGTACCATGTCTGAATTATTAATATTTTAACTGTGTTATTCCTTAACTCTCCCTCATTAGATTTGTGCACAACCTATTCCGTCCTTTTGTTTGGCAAAAGTTTGCAAAATACGTGTCACTCACTGAGATTGTTCAGCCCCTTTGTGTCTGGCGATAGCTTGTCCTAAAATGTGTGTAAAAAGTAAACAGTTGATAACAAAATTATTTAATGGATGCTCTGTGTGGAATTGAGAGAAAAATCCAGATTCAGTGATTGACAGTGCCAAAAAATGCAAGTAAATAGCCATTGTTCCAATGACAGTGGTGCTATTTCTTTTTTTGTGGTTTTTAGACTTTTGTTACCTAAAATTCTGTTTTATTAGCAACTCATTTTCCACCTGGTGTTTCTTGACAGGCCTTTTTTTTTTTTTTTTTCCCCTATTTTAAGTAGTTTCTAAATAATTTTTTTTTATTTCAAGAAAGAGAAAAAAGAATATTGCTCAATGCACCTAATATAAAAGTATAAAAAATAAGTTAGTTTCATATTGGAACTAAACCTAGCATTTAAAACAAAAACAAAAACAGCTTTTCTGATCAGTAAACACTGAACTTGAGTTTTTCATATTCTACTGTTCTCTGTTTCTTCTCTGCAGCAGAAAAACATGTAAGTCTGGTTGTTCAGAACTTTCTCCCTATTATGGAAATTGTTAGTTACAGCAATGCGCTAGTGGATTCAGGTTAAAAAGAGAAGGATACATATACATGTGTGTGTGTGTGTGTGTGTGTACATATGTTTGTGTATATATGTGTGTGTGTGTGCATACATACATATATATATATCACAGCAAGTAACAATCGAAAAACTGATAAGAAAATAGACCTGAACCTATGAAATAAGCTAGAAAATCTGAAAAATATATCTTCAAATAATTTTTAGCAGATCTTTTCTTAGTTCATGTTTACATTATTGTAATGTACCAAAGAACCCAAAAAACTATAATTGTAGAACAGAACTTAAAAGACCACTTCCAGAAAAAGAGACATTCCTTAGTGTTTCTCAGCTTTCTTAATTCTTGAGCACAAAATTTTCTAAGTTTTTGAGTACTTATCCACAACCATTAATTATAATATAAACTAATATAAAATTATGTCCTTATCTATGAAATGTAATAAGCCATTTTCTTAGTATAAATTTATTTCTAGAGCATTTATTATGAATGTGGATATTTGCTATTACCCTTATTTTTTAAATTGTCTTATCTTTCATTTTTTTTGCTGATGTCATCATGTATAATAACATGATTTTAAGAAATTTTAATTTAGAAAAAATATATTCCTCTTGTATAAATGAGAAAACTAAAGAAGAAGAGTATTGAAAGGAAAACATTATAGGAATATCAGAATTTAGAATCCCAATTCTTAACATTTTTTATTTTCTGACTACTTCAAATAATATTGTTTGCCTTTCTCATTATTCATGGATCTTCCAAATATAGTGTCTGGCCTTAAAAGTTGTAATACAAAATCTTCTGTCTGAAATATAGGGCAACGGAATGAAATTTAAAAACTTCACGTAATATATGCCATATAGAACTCTCATAAAATACCAGTTTGATGTGATAACAAAGGTCAGAACAAATGGAAGAAAAACTAATGTATGATTTTTGAAAACCTTATCTTGGGAAATGAGAAATAGACTATAATTCTTAAATCTACATTACACAAAAGTATCTTTGATGTGAAAAAATATTCAGTTGCTGTTCTTTTGATGTCTTACATGTTTTGGTAAAACATTTTGTGTTCACCCTTTTAAATATTCCAAGATACACTCACTGGCTAGAATCAATGGGAGAGAAACAGGTGACCCTATAACTAATATAATGTTAAGGAAACTGCACATATCTGGTATGTTTCTGATAGTGCATAATTCCAGAAAATGTCTTAAGCATTGAATAATTGTCAGAAACATGGAATCCGCGGCCTGCAAGGATGAGTTCCACATCTGACCCTACTCTTTCTAGTTGTGAGAACTTGAATTTCTTGATGCCTCTGTTTCTTCATGTTTCTTTATTTTTTAAATTGACCATAGTTGTACATATTCATGGGGTACATAGTGATATTTCAATACATATAACATATACTGATCAGATCAGGGTTATTAGCATATCCATCATCTCAAACATTTAGCATTTCTTTGTATTGGGAACATTCAATATCCTCCTCCTACCTATTTGAAATTCTATAATATTGTTAAGTATAGTCATCCTACAGTGGTATAGAAGCTATAACTTATTTCTCATGTCTAGCTGCAATTTTGTATCCTTTAACAAATCTCTCCCTATCCTCCCCAGCCTCTAGTATCCTCTGTTCCATTTTTTACTCCTTCCTCATGTTTTAAAGGGAGATGATTACAGTATCTATTTCATTAAGTTGCTATAAGGAATAAACGGTTTCATACCTCTTAAAATAGTGCTTGACAAAAGTAGGTACTATGTGTATATTTTTATTTAAAAGGTAAATACTATGTGTTATTATTATGACTAATCTCCTCCCAAAAATATGTTTGGTAAATCATCTTATAAATTTTTTATTCTTAATTTATTTTGAATTAGAATCATTTGTATAATAAGTTGGTATATTGCTGAGCACATCTGTAAAGTGAAACCTGAATATAGATTTGATAATTGAAGCTGATGTTCACCATAGAAATCTATGAAATATTGTGTGCTTGATTGCAGTAGGGCAACTTACTACGGGGAAGGAATCTTCTCTTTTTTTGCTTGTTTTTAATCTAACTTTAAAATCTTTTATTATTATTATTTTTATTATACTTTATGTTGTAGGGTACATGTGCACAACATGCAGGTTTGTTACATATGTATACATGTGCCATGTTGGTGTGCTGCACCCATTAACTCATCATTTACATTAGGTATATCTCCTAAATGCTATCCCTCCCCACTCCCCCCACCCCACAATAGGCCCCAGTGTGTGATGTTCCCCTTCCTGTGTCCAAGTGATCTCATTGTTCAATTCCCACCTATGAATGAGAACATGCGGTGTTTGGTTTTCTGTTCTTGTGATAGTTTGCTGAGAATGATGGTTTCCAGCTGCATCCATGTCCCTACAAAGGACATGAACTCATCCTTTTTTATGGCTGCATGGTATTCCATGGTGTAAGTATTCCACATTTTCTTAATCCAGTCTGTCACTGATAGACATTTGGGTTGATTCCAAGTCTTTGCTATTGTGAATAGTGCCGCAATAAACATACATGTGCATGTGTCTTTATAGCAGCATGATTTATAATCCTTTGGGTATATACCCAGTAATGGGATGGCTGAGTCAAATGGTATTTCTAGGTCTAGATCCTTGAGGAGTTGCCACACTGTCTTCCACAATGGTTGAACTAGTTTACAGTCCCACCAACAGTGTAAAAGTGTTCCTATTTCTCCACATCCTCTCCAGTACCTGTTGTTTCCTGACTTTTTAATGATTGCCATTCTAACTGGTGTGAGATGGTATCTCATTGTGGTTTTGATTTGCATTTCTCTGATGGTGAGTGATGATGAGCATTTTTTTATGTGTCTGTTGGCTGCATAAATGTCTTCTTTTGAGAAGTGTCTGTTCATATCCTTTGCCCACTTTTTGATGGGGTTGTTTGTTTTTTTCTTGTAAATTTGTTCGAGTTCTTTGTAGGTTCTGGATATTAGCCCTTTGTCAGATGAGTAGATTGCAAAACTTTTCTCCCATTCTGTAGGTTGCCTGTTCACTCTGATGGTAGCTTCTTTTGCCGTGCAGAAGCTCTTTAGTTTAATTAGATCCCCTTTGTCAATTTTGGCTTTTGTTGCCATTACTTTTGGGGTTTTAGACATGACGTCCTTGCCCATGCCTATGTCCTGAATGGTATTGCCTAGGTTTTCTTCTAGGGTTTTTATGGTTTTAGTTCTAACATGTAAGTCTCTAATCCATCTTGAATTAATTTTTGTATAAGGTGTAAGGAAGGGATCCAGTTTCAGCTTTCTACTTATGGCTAGCCAGTTTTCCCAGCACCATTTATTAAATAGGGAATCAGGGAAGGAATCTTCTAAGTATCTTGCCTGACCAGTATACATGGAAGTTGGTACACATGGAATATATATCATATGTGTATATCCCAATATTGATAATGTTACTTTCCAAATGTGGAGGCACAGCAAATACGATGAGTATGTGACCAGAGCATGCACTTGTTTGTTCTTTCTGTCCAGCATTAATTTTCCCCTTATTCCAGTAATAGTAACTCAACTCTGCTCTTTTGTAATTTCCTGGGTTTTTTGCTTTGTTTGTGTGTGTGTGTGTGTTTGTTTTTTTTTTTTTTTTTGAGACTGAGTCTCACTCTGTCGCCCAGGCTGGAGTGCAGTGGCATGATCTTGGCTCACTGCAAACTCCACCCCCTGGGTTCAAGCAATTCTCCTGCTTCAGCCTCCCCAGTAGCTAGGATTACAGGTGCCCATCACCATGCCTGGCTAATTTTTTGTATTTTTAGTAGAGATGGGGTTTCGTCGTGTTGACTGGGCTGGTCTTGATCTCCTGGCCTCAAGCAATCTGCCTGCTTCAGCCTTCCAAAGTGCTGGGAGTACAGGCATGAGCCACCGCGCCGGGACTTGTCTGTCATTCCTTCCTTCCATCCTTCTTTTTTCCCTCCCTCCCTCTCTGCTCGCCCTTCCTTCCCTCCTTCCTTCCTTCCTTCCTTCCTTCCTTCCTTCCTTCCTTCCTTCCTTCCTTCCTTCCTTCCTTCCTTCCTTCCTTCATTCCTTCCCTCCCTCCCTCCCTCCCTTCCTTTCTTCCTTCCTTCCTTTTTTCTTTCTCTAGTTCTGTCTCCCAGGCTGGAGTTTAGTGGTGTGATGATAGCTCACTTCAGCCTCAAACGCCTAGTCTCAAGGGATCCTCCTGCCCTGATCTCCCAAAATGCTGGGATTATAAGCAAAAGCGACCTTCCCAGCTCCAACTCCACTTTTGAGAAATGCTTCTGTACCACAACAATAACCCTGACTACTTATAGGTTTCAAGTGAGGACTCTTCTGTGTTTCAAGGGTAGAACATGTGGCTTAGGAGAGGCCAACCAAAGATGGCATTACCCTGGACACAGTAATTACTTCAGGATAGGCATGTGATGCACCAGGTGCCAGTGAGATGCAATGAGAGCTTTTCTGAGTCTTTCTTCCCACTGAATTGAGGTCTGGAAGGTTGGGAGACTAGAGCTGCTACAGAATCTTACTAAAATAAGGGAAGAATCTTTAGGAAACCTATCACTATGAAAGTCAGAACAAAAGGATACAGCATAACTATGAGCTGGTAACACCAACTGAGCTCCTGAATCATCATATGCCTAAGACTAGCCCTGGACAAACCATGAACCAATAAACTCCTGTCTTTATTTCTTTTTTACTTCAACTAGTTTGAGACATCTTTTTCTCTTACCATCAAAAGTTACCTCCTAAAGTGACTAAAATATTATTTTTGGCTACATCTTCCCCTTGCTCATTTCCAACAAACACATTTTCTTTTTTTTCTCCAAATCTTTTATTTTAGATTAAGGGAGTACCTGTGCAGGTTTATGATGGTATATTGCATGATGCCGAAGTTTGAGGGCACGATTGAACCTGCCACCCAGGTAACAAGCAATAGGTAGTTTTTCAACACTTGCCTCCCCCACCCTATACCCTCTTATAGTCCACAGTGTCTCTTGTTCCCATGTTTATGTCTATGTGTACCCAGTGTTTAGCTCCCACTTATAAGTGAGAAGGTGTGTTGTTTTGTTTTCTGTTTCTGCCCAACAAATACATTTTCCAGTGAAAATGATGAAGCCAGAAAGTATGAAATATATTGATTTAACAATTAGAACTGTTCTAATTATAATTGGTGTCAGTGCCTGTTTTCTTTTTATGATTGAGTAATGATCACAGATTTTTGCTATCAGATTTTGAGTTTGAATCTTGCCTGTATGATCTTAGGAGACTTTTCCTAATTTCAGTGTATGTCGTTACTTCAGTTTGCAAATAAGGATAATGAAAGCATTTACCCAATAGGGTTGTGTGGAGGATGAAATAATACAGTAAACATCTTAGCCAAGTGACTGGCACTCAGTAAGTCCTCAAATTTTCACTATGATATTAATTGAAAGCCTAGCATTTAGAATCTCACTGGTTTATCAATTCTTTTTTTCTGGTTGCTTTTTAGTGACTTAAATTCGAGATAAATAAGATTGGTGTCTCATTGGGTTAATATTTTTTCTAGAGAGAGTTAACTTGTGTGGCACAAGCCATCTCTTTATTGAATTAGCAACGACTATATTGGATTTCAGATTATTTGGGGCTGAGGCTAATATCAAATCCTACTGTATGTTTGTAGTTCCTAGGCTACAAGCCTACATACAGTAATTACTGTTTAATATGAATTTTTATTTTTAACTTACATATAGTAAGGGTTAATTGCTGTTTAATATGAGTTTTTATTTTTAACCCTTCCCTATTTACAGTCATGCTTTGCTTAAGGACCAAGATATATTCTGAGAAATGTGTTGTTAGGTGATTTTTGTCATTTTGTGTACCTCATAGAGTGTACATAAAACCTAGATGGTAGAGCCTATTACACAACTAGGCTAGGTGGTATAGCTTATTGTTCCTAGGCTACAAAACTATACTGGATGTTACAGTACTGAATACTGCAGGCAATTGTAACACAATGGTATTTGTGTATCTAAACACATCTAAATATAGACAAGGTACAGTAAAAAATATAGTATTCTAATTTTTTGCGACCATGTCGTATATGTGATCTGTCATTGACCAAAAATGCCATTAAGCAGTTCACTACTGTACTTTCTCTTTACTTTTAAGTTGAATTCTTTATATTGATTGAATGACTTTTTGACCTAGCAAATAAAAAGCATGAGGAGAAGCATTATTGGTTAACAAAATTAACTTAAAATCAGCAAAGTTTTAATGTTTCGTTCCAAGAAAAGCCTGTGGAAGATCAGTTCCACAACTGAAAGCTTTGGGCTGTTTCAGACATATGTCTGTGTGTACGCTGCGAAGGTGTTTCTCTTCACAGTTCCCCGCCCTCTAGTGGTAGTTACAATAATGCCATTTTGTAGTCCCTGTACAGGAAATGCCTCTTCTTACTTCAGTTACCAGAATCCTTTTACAGGAAGTTAGGTGTGGTCTTTGAAGGAGAATTTAAAAAAAAAAAAAAAAAAGAATTTTTTTTTTTTTTTTTTTTTTTAAAGCATGATGGAATTTTAGCTGCAGTCTTCTTGGTACCAGCTTATCAATCTCAAACTCTGGGTGTAAAAGATTCTACAGGGGTAATGTTTTAATATTCTTATTATGCTTATTCTCTGTGATGCTTCTCTACCTTTACAGTAGTAGAATCCTTGGGGAAATCTGCAGAGGGACCACTTTCATTTTGAAGCTGCTGGCTGCATGTTTTAGCATGTCTCTTCTATTAGAGAATCCAGGCATGGCAGTTTCCTCCCCCAGTGTGCAAGGACCATCTTCATGCCTATGTCTGTCGCTAGGCATGAGGGTCTGTAGGGATGGGTGAGAAAAATGAGGTATGTTTTGGAGGCACTATAATACTGGGGAGGGCAGTCTGCTAGCTGGTAGCTGAAAGGTCCTGGTTTACTTCAACATTTTTTAAAATAAAACTGTGCAGTAGTTTTTGTTATTTTGGGTTTCCCTCTGTTTTATCTGGTGTATGCTGCAGAAGTGAACTGCATAACACATTTAACTCTTAGAAAATGCATCTCATATATTTAAATGACAACTCTGACTCCTATAGTATGGGGGTGAAATAGATTGATTTTTTGAAAAGATGGGAAAAATAGATTAAGTGGCATTCAGGAGTCAAGATGTTGATTGTATTGTTTCAAATAGCGTAGAAACTCCTGCCACTGGTTCAGAGGTAACATTTGGAATGACTGATGTGCTCTTTTGAGTTATCTACTTTAGTCTAGTGAAACATGATTTGAATACCAGTAAAACCTATTTATGTTATTGCAAAGATGCATATAATAAGAGTTTGCATGAAAAGATAAACTATCATAAACTTACTATTTTTTCTCAAATTCAAATTCTGATGTGGACACTAAGACTGTGATGCTACATTTTTGTGAAATGGGCATTATTTGAGGAAATAGGCTATCTCTACAGTATTTCCTAAGGTACTGCAAATGTGTTAATTTAAGAAGCAATTACACTAGCTAGCAGCAGGTTGCTAAGCCAGGGGGTCCGAGCTACAGACCTCTGATGTGGATGACTTCCTGCCCGGTTTGGCAGGAGCTGGGTCTCTTCCTGTGCAGCTTCCGAGCAGTTCCAAACACAACCAGGCATCTTCTGCTCCTTCCCAACCCTTTCTTTCAAGCAGGATCTACCTATGTTTCCATAGCCTGGCATTTTACGATTTCCAGAGCTTTTTACCCAGTGAATTGACTTGGAATAAACTCTTAAATGTTATAAAGTGAGCCAAAGGGCACGTGGAAAGACATGGAGAGATACGTGCAAGATCCTCAGCTCAGGTTCTACAATTTAGTGTGATGTTTCATCTCTTGTTTTGAATCTCTGCTATTTTTTCAGAAAGAATGCTGAAAAAGATGGCTGCCAAAATATTCACACAAGTGAAACAGCAGGCACAAACCAGTATCCTCCATTTCTGAGCTCTGAATTGCATATTTTCCCACAAGTAGCACAATCACTTAAAACATTTTGGGAGTGGGAGATTAGATTACCTCATAGACACCTACTGAATGTGAAAGATAGATCTCCATGCGAGCAAATGGATGCATATATGAGATTCCCTGAATATCAAATACAACTTTCTTTAAAAATATTATAGCTATCTGGGTTTCTATGCTGTATCTCAGTGCTCAGTGTCATGTAACTGACACAATCACCTTTTATTCTAATAGCCGTTGCTTTTTTTCCCTCCCTGTTTCTGTAGCACTTTCTTATGCAAGGAGCTAAACAGTGATTAAAGGAGCAGGATGAAAAGATGGCACAGTCAGTGCTGGTACCGCCAGGACCTGACAGCTTCCGCTTCTTTACCAGGGAATCCCTTGCTGCTATTGAACAACGCATTGCAGAAGAGAAAGCTAAGAGACCCAAACAGGAACGCAAGGATGAGGATGATGAAAATGGCCCAAAGCCAAACAGTGACTTGGAAGCAGGAAAATCTCTTCCATTTATTTATGGAGACATTCCTCCAGAGATGGTGTCAGTGCCCCTGGAGGATCTGGACCCCTACTATATCAATAAGAAAGTGAGTTCTTAGTCAAGTTGCCTTCACTGCTTATTTGCTAATTGGTTCTGGGCTAGTCCCAGGGATGATGGTGAAGAAGGCTTGCCTCCTTCCCCCTGTCTAAAGTATCACTAAGATGCTGGATGGGCCTGACCGTGTAATGGACCAATGATCCTAGAAGTCTTTTGGAAGCACTCATTTGAACCTGCATTTGTGAGACAGGCAGAGAACTGGTGAGGTATCCTCCAGCGCGGGAATTAAGGAAGGACAAAAGCCTATTCACCTTCCTGAATACAAATTATATTCTTAAACCAAGTGTAAATTGACCCTGATTCCCTAATCATGTTGAGAAGCAAAAACTGTAAACTAGAAGTATATTTAAATTTTATTTTTTATATTTGCAGGAGTAGTATCTAAATTCCTCTTTACAGTCTCTAGCTCTCCATACGTCACTTTGATCTTCAGTGGGTTTAATTATTCCTTTATACCATACTTTCTCCTTTCTATTGCTCTCCACAGAAGAAGAAATAATAGCAGGTGACTTGTAGGTGCCAAATAAGATTCTGAGCAAAGAACACACCTGGAAAACCTTGAAGTTCTCATGAGAAAATTATCTAACCAAAAAAGTAATCAAAGCCTCAGTTTTGTGCTTTAGGTGAATTATAAATGCGGTTTTAAAATACTAACGTTAAAACTTGATAAAGATGCTAAGAATTCCTATGGCATTGACCACAGATTTTCTTTGTAAACCTCATGTCATTTATCAAATTTAGGAAAGTTTATAGTGCTCAGAAAAAGAAAGCATCTATCTTCATATCATATGCTGGTAATTATTATGTTATACACTATTTTACAGGGCAATATTTATAAATAATGGTTTTACTTTTCTCTTAAAATATTCTTCATATATATTCTAAATTTTGTTTTATGTGTTGTGTTTTCTTTTTCAGACGTTTATAGTATTGAATAAAGGGAAAGCAATCTCTCGATTCAGTGCCACCCCCGCCCTTTACATTTTAACTCCCTTCAACCCTATTAGAAAATTAGCTATTAAGATTTTGGTACATTCATATCCTTTTTCAAATCGTCACTGAATATGATTTTCTTCTTTGACCAAGTTATTGAGCTACACGTTTTCCAAAATATCTGTGGTTGGCAATGTTATGTGTTATTTCTTTTTCTTTCCTTTTACTCAACAGTTAGCATGTTGCAAAATGAGATCACAGGTAAGTGAATTACTTTTCCCCATCTTCTAAGTGTTTCTTCTCTACCCAACTCACTATTACTTCTTTCTTCTTTTTTCTTCTCCCTTATGAATTGCTTGCCATATCCAATCCTTTCTCATTAATTTTGACCATATTACCAGGCTCTCCTCCTGTAAGTCTTCAATTTACAATGTTAGGTAAGGGAGTAAACTCCATAAGCTAATTTTCTTTACTGCCTTTACATTTGGAAAATAAATATGCATAATCTGAATACAATTTTATATGTTTTTGGTCTGAATTTTATGACTTTCTTCTATTTTAGCATTTAAAAGCTTTGAGTTAGTAAGTGTTTATAATTGTGTCTATAGGTATAACACCCTTTCAAATATTTTTCCAAATTTGTTTCCCAACAGCCTTCCTATTGATCTTCTACTTTCTATTATTTTCCTTCCTTTTTCTTTTCATCACCTGTTTCTATGTTTTATTCAAGTCACACGTCTTGCTACAATTATCCCTCTCCAAAGGATTAATATCTATCTATCCATATACATTCCCATTTTATTTTTTATACTCCTTATTGATGCACCTGCTTTCCAAAAATGAGATTGATGACAGCTTGGTGGTAGATGGCAATTTGATTGATTCCTTGAAATTAAATAGAGTAGTTGGAAATGAGAGGTTTTATTCTAGGCCAGAAACAGTTGTCTTGCTGACAGCCAGGCTTGGGAATATCAATGAAGCAAAGGCTTGGAAGACTGAAGCTGTGTTGGGCAGGGGCATTTACAGGAAGAACACAGAAGTCATGGGACGGGGAGTGCTATGCTTCAGGAACCAGAGGTAAGGCAGGGGAACTGAAATAAAGCAAAGCCTCAGATTAGGACAGCATGTTATTTCTTCTTTAGAAAGAATTGTTGCTTGGAATTCCATGATGTGGTTAGCCCAGGGCCTGGTATTAAGGCTTTCAGTATAAACACTCTCCACCTTTATCATGCCTAGAAAATATTTGAATTAGATAAGGTATGGAATTAAATTAAGTAAGGAATTCAGGAAATGGGATAAGTCTGGTACAGGGTACTTACGTCATTTCTGGGTGGAGGGGATGTAAAGCATGTCCCTAGACTTGCCTACCAGTATGGCAAATGCTGTCTTTAGAAGCATAACATTCTGTAAAGTCTCCTTTTAGCCTCTAGGTTGTTCCTCTTTCCAAGTTTAGATGGATAGCAACATCTTTTATTTGATGTTTATGTTTCATGTTTTAAGATTTCATGGTTTCTTGGCATTACCTTAAGCAATAATGTTTTCTTACCTCTCTCTGTTTTCCAAATAAAAAACCCAGTTGGATGTGGATAAAAAGATGTCTTTGAGTTAGCATTAGAAATGAATAATAAAGTTGGTATTTATATTTGGGTCTCATGATTATAAATTATGATCTATTATTATGTTTCAAACATTTATAATCTGTACAGTGAATAAATCTCTGCATAAACTATTCATTATATTTTAAAATAATTGTATGTTCCTTATTCAAAAGTAATTTATATTTAAATTACGTGAAAAATTCAGGCTTCTGTTCCTAGTAGATATTGGGAAAATATGCATTAAATAAATAAGTGACTAGAAAGTCAGAGATTAGAGAATCAGATACAAAACAAGTGAAAAAATAAGTTTAAATGGATCAGAAAAAATCTTTCTTGTCATGCATCTGAATGATGAGATGGAATTAAGAAAACCCAATATATTTGCTTTTTACAAAAGCAGATTTTTGTCTTAAAACTTTTGTAATAGACCATGGAAAATCTCATGAAAACTATTGTCCCCACTTGAAAAAAAAATCCTAGGAGATTATGAATCCCCGTTAAAACCTCCTGGAAAAGAAACTCCTAGTGGTAGAGGGTAAGGGCAGTTTAAGAAATTCCGATCAGAGAATCTGAGTACTAGGGACACAGTTTTCGCCAGGACCTCTCTAGATATCCAGATACAACTTGAATCTGTGGGCTTGTATTTGCTTCCCAGGAACTCACCCTCCAAAGGCTGAAGTCACTGGGAGGCGTGAGGTGATGCAGGTTGAAATGTGAAGCCAGCCAGGCAAATCTATTAAGGTATGCCAAGCTGAGCTGTTGACTCTGAGAAGTTTACAGATGGCTTAGAGTCACAAATTTCTTCCAGTGTAGAAAATTGGATTTTAAAAAGTCTCTAATTTCCTGACTTAAAGCGTTATATTTCGATGTCTCACCTTGGAGCAGAGATATAACAAAAGGCAATGAGGCTGATAGTCTAAGATACATGAATCCTTCCATGTTTTGGTGATGCAATTGATCAAATAGCCTAGTAAACTTAGAGGTATATAGATGCTGTAGTTAGTAACTCATTTTCACAATAATTTTGTCCTTTATTCCTCATGTTGCAAACCCTAGACTCAAATCCTGATTTTCTGACTTCAAGTACAGTGTCCTTTACTGTAAGTTAAAAATGCTTGGAGAGATGGTCATGGTTGTTTGGCCACAGTTGTGAGGTCATTGTGTATTTATTACCACTAGTTTATAAACCGACAAAAAGTCATTCATGTTAAAGAAGTTTGTTTTTAAACTTGGACTAATACCTCCATTTGCAACAAAAAGCTTGACTTGTTTCTCAAATAACTGTTATCTATTAGGAGCTATTGTGTATCAAATTAGCTTTGTGAAAAATTTATTTTGGCTGAATCAGAAATTATGCTTATGATATTTTAACAAGGGTGCATTTTGAAAACTGAAAATTCTTCTCATGTGCCTAGTGTCTTATTTGATATTTAAATAAAACATGATTTATTTTCTAGATAACAAACAAGTTAAAAATGATCTATGCTCCTAAAGTTCCCTGCCAAGGTTTTAAATGTGTTTCCTGTCAGCTTTTATTATTTTAAGTTAATATATGCACACTCCTCTAATTTATCTTGCATTTGTTACTCATTTGTTCATTTGCAAGTACTTACTGAGTATCTAACATGTGGTAGATATTCTTGTAAGCATTGGGATGCAACACTGAACGAAATGAAGTTCCTACTCTTATGTGAGTGTGTGTGCGTGTTTGGAAAAAGACAATAAACAAATACATCAAAGGGAAGCTAGTGATAAGTGTTACTAAGAAAAATAAATGAGTGTAAAAGGGAGGAGTGACAAGTGTAGTTTTGGATTGTATGGCCAGCAAAATCCTTTCTGAAAAGGTACCAGTTGAGCAGAGATCCGAAGGAAGCAAAGGAGAGTGAGACATGGGAATCTAGGGTTAAAGTCAGTTCAAGGAGACCAGCAAATATGAAGGTAAAGTCTGAAGGCGGGGGTGCAACTAGTATGTTTAAGAATCAGCAAGCAGACCTGAGTGGCTGGAGCAGAGTGGGAAAGGCAGGAAGCGAGGAGATGACATCAGTGGGAGTGAAGGTCAGGGGCTAAAGTTGTAGGTGAGATGCAGTGGGTCGTTGTGAAGACACCACATTTACTCTGAATGAGACTCCAGGGAGTTTTCAGTAGCAGGGTATCATGACCTGACTCACATATTTAAAAGATCCTCTGGCTGCTTCATGGAGAATAGACTGCATAAGGGGAAAGAGTGAAGCAAGGAGACTGGGACCGACTGTCATTATGAAGGCAAGAGAGCATGGTGGCTTGGACTATGGTGGAAACAATGACGGTGGTAAAATGTCATCAAATTTTGAGGTATTTTGCAGAAGAGCTGACAGGATTTTCTGAGCAATTGGTTGTGGGGTCTAGGGGGAAGGGAGGGACTAAGGATGATTCCAAGCATTTAGTCTGTTCAAGAAAGAAAAATGGAGTTGTAATGACTGAGCTTGGGGCAACTTGAGTGAACCAGTTTGGTGGGTAAGATCAAGAGCTTGGTTTTGAACATGTGATGTTTGAGACACCTGTTAGACATCATTGGAGGAGCGGAGGAGTTAGGTGGCTATGCAAATCTGGAGTTCAGAAAAGCGTTGAGCTGGAGGTGTTCAACTTTGGGAGCTCTCAGTGTATGGCTGGTATTTAAAGTCATGACATGGGACTAGGCTGCCAAAGAGCTGAGACCCTCACTCCAGATCACACTAGTAATGCTGACCTACCTATCATTTGAAAATGGTAGGAAAATGGAAAACAAAGATTCGGTATCAGAAAACGTAGATTCAAACCCTATCTCTAAAATTTACTTTTCAGCTATATGACCTTGGTCCAAGTTACTCCAATTCTTTCTAATCTCAGCTTCTCTATCTGTAAAATTATAATCACAGTTTAGACATTAATAATGATAAAATCTGTGACAAGTATCTAGCACCAGATCCCATCCTAGTGCTTAGTAGGTACTCAATACAGGGTATCTATGACACTAATAGCTAAAATTCTAGCAGCAACTGCTGTAAGATTAGCAAAAAGGAAACTCTCGTATTGCATAAGGAATTGCACAAAGAACTTTATACAAATCACTACTCTGAGTTTGCAAACAAAATCTTTATATAGCACCAGAGTTTGGACCTGCAAGTGACCCAAACAATGTGGTCAGTCCTGTCTCATTTTGTAGATGAGTTCACTGAAACCCAGAGATATTTAGTTTTTTCTAAGGCTACATTTTCTGTCAGTGGCAGAGCTAAAACTTCAGACCGGGCTTTTTGATTCTCGGCTCTTAGCATTTTGCATCCAACAGAAAAAAAATGATTTTTAAACTCTCGGATTTAATATATTTGGGACATTGCCAGTGTTCTTGTTTTATGAATTTCAAAGGTGCTCCTTAGATGCTCCAACTTACTAATTCTTTACATGGTGTCCATACCGAGACATAAAATATCATGGTTTTCCATGAAAAGAAATATACAGGTTTATATGAAAGCAGATGACACAACAGTTTCTCTTTCTTTTGTTTTCAGTGCTCATATGTTATCATTTAGTTATCTACTGGCAAATAGGACTTTGTTCATATTAAAATTAAACAATCCAATATTTAACAGTATATGTTACGTTTACTTAATTTTTCTGCTGGCTCAGAAATATGCAATGGTATGTAGAAAGAGACCTATTCTATTCTACTTCAAATTATACATTTTTACATTAGAAAATCTCTAACATCAGGCTATCTTCTACTTGTAGTTTATATATAGGTTAAAAACTCCTCTGCAACGTCTCTGGATATTATACATTATTACAAAGTCTCTGAACAGAGCATAATGTCTTTTCCTTCCTATAGAATAACAAAGAAATGCCCTGTAATTTTATACTCAACAAATGAATTATTAATGGTAATAAACTAATAATTATTATCTTAGTGGATAATGCCTGTATACTGTAAGAAAAGTATTGTCCACATTTATATAAGCAAACTGAGCCTCAAAGAATTAAACAAGTCACTGAAGCCCACACAGCTGGTAAGGGATGTATCTGATCCATGGTTCATTGCTCTAAATCTCACGGTGCTTCATCCTCCCTCTATGGAGACGGGGTGGGCGTGCCAGTGTTGTGATGATCCAGGGCTCCGTATCAAGGGCTACTTAAACAATTTTCAGTAAAAACTTGAAGAAGTGTTTCTTCATCATATACACATAGGAAATATTTTACATTTGCCAACTCTCAGGTTAATATCAATCATTAGGTTTACTCACTTTTATTTATACCTGGCATAAAGGAATTAATAGATTAAAAAATATCTTTGTCCCCTGATATTATATAAGGTTTATCTGCCTCTATTTTATTTCACATTGCAAAGTTCTTAAAGCAACATTGTTCCAGGATACAGTGTTCTTTTGAAAAATGTACTCTACTTTATGACTTGGATTATATATTTAAAAAATAATATAGGATGTATGCATTTTGCTACTTGTTTGAGCCTTTTAAAATCTGCCTTGATGTGGAGTTTCTATGCTTTTTTGATGTATGGCATCACCAATGCAAAATTCATACCTACATTAAATACTTTTGTATTTGAGTATTTTTAAGATCATCTGAAACTATTTCAGTCACTCACCAGAATCCAGTAATTTGTAAACTACGTGACTGATGAAGTAAATTGACAATAATTTAGAAACTTAATGAATTTTAAACCTTTCTATTTAGAGATACCTATCAAACTGCAAGCGTAAAAACTTGACCCTAGTTATTTACTTTTTTCTACTAAAAGCAAAATTGTTCTTTTTGTGTGTCAGAATTTTTAACTTAAGTGTATACTTTTATTAAAATGATAGCCATGACGTGGGCCCAGGAGGCAGAGCTTGCATTGAGCCGAAATGACGCCACTGCGCTCCAACCTGGGCGACAGAGCGAGACTCCGTCTCAAAAAAAAAAAAAGAAAAGATAGCCATGAAATAAGGAAAATGCCTGTTTTTGACTTATTATCAGTAACTAATTAGAAAATAATTATTTCTCTTGTTAATTAATATTGAAATATATATTTTACCTTATATATAACTAAGTTTTACCACTATAAAGAGTGTTTTTAAGTGTCATAAAACCATTGCCAAGTCCATTATGCAGCATAATCGCATTAGGCTGTTAATTTCCACCTTATATTTATCCTATATTTTACCCTCAAAAAATGTAGAAACTTGTGTAAACAATATGTCTATATATTTTAGACAGAGTCTCACTCTGTCACCCAGGCTGGAGTGCAATGGCATGATCTCGGCTCACTGCTACCTCTGCCTCCTGGGTTCAAGTGATTCCCCTGCCTCAGCCTCCTGATTAGCTGGGACTACAGGCATGAGTTACCATGCCTGGCTAATTTTTGTATTTTTAGTAGAGATGGAGTTTCACCATTTTACTCAGGCTGGTCTCAAAACTCCTGACCTCAAATGATCTGCCCACCTTGGTTCCTGAAATGCTGAGATTATAGGCTCAAGCCATGGCACCTGGCCAATAATATACTTGAAGACAAACTTTAAGTTGTATTTTTTAATAACTTATCAAAAATTATTTTTTAAAACTCCATTTAATAACAAATGAATTGCAAAATTAATTTCATTCAATAGTCAACTGACACTATATGAAATAGCAAGGCTATAATGGTGAGTAATATAGACATGATTCCTGTCCTCATGAAGCTCAGAGAGTAGTTGAGAAGATCATCATTAAAACTTGTCATTACAGGAATAATATAAGTGCTGCAGGGGTATATAACTGGTAGTAGGCCAATCTGAGTACTGAAGAAAAAGAGAGGTGACATTTCCAAGACCCTAATGTCAGAAACAGCATATAAAACATTCATAACATTTGACAACCTAAAATAATTACAGTATTATCCAAATGGGGATAATTCAATGAACAGAAAAGAAAATGAAACTGGAGAAGTAGACAGGGATCAGACCTCCTAGTGTCTTGACTCTATGTTAAGACATTTGATCGTCTTCTTAAGAGTAATAGAAAGCTACCAAAATGATTCATATTACATTTACAATTGTCATTTTAGCACAGTATGCAGAATGGATTAAATGGAGACTAACATGAATTTGGAAAGATCAGTTTAGAGGAGACTGCAATAATCTAGATGGACTATTAGACTTGATGCTAGTCTTGACAGACACTTGGACCATGCAGTGATATGGGCATGGAAAAGAGTAACTGAATCCAGAGATAGCAGGCAGAATTGACAATATTTCATAGTTAATTAGATGTGAACGTTTAAGGAGAGACAGCAATCTAAGATTTCTCATAGGTCTCTGGGTATACTATGCACATTTTGTAAGACAGAGGTGTCAAAGGAGTAAGCAATTAGCAGGAGCGGAGGGGTAGATGAAAAGATACTTTTCAAAAGTTCAGTTTTAGAATTCAAAATTTGAAGTGTTGATAAGATATGTAAGTACAGATGCCATATGGACAATCAAGTATGTGGAATTCAGAAGAGAAGTTTCGCTTGGAGAGAAGTACCTGAGACTGGTGGGTACATAATGGTTATGCTTGTTGAGCAAAGTTTGTCTATGGGCTACACTAGGATGAGGAGAGTAGAAGAGAGGTAGATGGCTTACATACCTTACGTCTTTCTTTTCAAAAAGAAAAATGCCACATTTCAAAGAATACAGAGAAACTGGTGCTCTGAGGCACGAAGAAGCCAGGGAATTGGAACCTCCTGAAAGCAGAGGCAAGATAACTTACTGCAAAGGGGAGGAACCATTCTTGTTGAATGCTGTTCAGAAAGCACATCAAATATAAACTCAAATTATCCTTTTGTTTTTAGTGACAAAACGTGAAGATGTTGTCATCTTTAGAAAGAAAAGCTGGTAGGCTGAATATGTGATAGATATATAAGAAAAGGAAAGATAAGGAGCTCTTTCAAAAGTTTGGCCATGATATGGAAAAGGGAGATAGGGCTGTAAATAGTTAAGGAGGGTTGGGAGTCATAGGAGAGAAATATCCATTCCCCCATGCCAGGACAAGGGAGACATAAGCAAGTTTGTGTTGATAGGAAAAAGCCAGTAAGGTGGGGGCCATTAAGGGTAAGAAAAGAGAGAGATAAGAGATTGCTCAAGTCTTCTGGAAGGGGGAAGGTGTCCAGAATACAGGTGGAGGGATTGGAAACTTCCCCACTATAACAGGAAGGAGGAAAGGATTGGTCTCAATGTGGAGAAGTTTGTTGATTTGGGGGTGGGAAGTGGAGGAGGGGCATTATGATACTGTCTGTTCTCTGTAAAGTAGAAAATAAGTTTTCAGCTTGAAATGGAGTGGAAATAAAGATGAAGGTTGGAAGTTGAAGGAAAGTGCAGAATATTTGAAACTTTCTTTGCAGAGAGTAGGAGATGGAGCCAAGTGGGAAAATACAGGACTGTGTTGAGGACCACTGAGGTTTGTGATCATTAATTTAGAATGGTGCCAATCTGCCACGGGGTGTTATTTTCCCAACAAGGCTCAGCAGACCAACAGGCACAGGGGACCGTCTAGTTTTATATACCAATAGCAAGTCATTCTTTATTTAATTTAGTTTTTTGTTTGTTTTAGCAATAAAGAAAAATTAAGTGTTTCTTCTTTGAAATGGTATTTTTGTGTGTGTGTGTGTGTGTGTGTGTGTGTGTGTGTGTGTGTTTTCTCTAGATTATAGTGCCCTCACGTGGCTGATGCAGATCATTTACTTATGAGTGTTTTCATATGGATGGAAAAACTGAGAATTAAGCATGGGCCTTCCAGCACAGCTACTAAAATTAAAAAATAATAACTACTATTATTGTTTTGACCAAAACCAGTACTCGGTGTAAATGAACTTCCTTTCTAGATCAACACAACATTGTCCAGTTATAATAGTGTTGATATTTTGTTATGTATAAGTAATGTATGATTTATAGTAAAAACATTAGGAGTGAGAAAAGATATGAAGAGCATGTATTTCCTCTCTGGGATTTTTATAATTGTGTCCAGATTCACACTGATAAAGAGTGCCGCTTTACATAATTGCAACTAAATCTTTATTGTGCTTTTTATTAAATATGAAAGTCATTACTGTTATCTGAGTACTGAATATTTTCTTAAATAGTTGTTTTAGTTTTTGTCTTTTCCTGTTTTTTAATGTCAAGGAAAGGGAAGGGCATTGACTATACCTGCAAAGACAAAGTGGGATAGGGTGAAACCAACCCAATATTTATAATAAACTGTATTCTCTATGATTCAGGAAGCAATTTATTGAACATCTATTATGCACTATGGCCATTAAGTTGCAGGAGACTTACATATTTTAACAAATTTGATCTTCATAGCAATCCTGTTAAATGATTACTTTTTCTTACTTTTATAACCAAGTCAATTGAGATTTGGGGAACTTAATAAGTAATTTTGCCTTAGTTACAAACCCCAGAAATGACAGTGCTAATACCTGCCATCTTCTCTCATAGTTCAGAATTTTATGAGCAGTTGTAGTATATTATACACTCTGTTTAGAAAGGACCTTATAAGATATTCCACCAGGGTGACTTTTAGAATGATGTTATAATACACTTAATTAATTACTTGAATTCTCTTGTTGAATTTTTGCCAGGGTTTACATACATGATGAACTTGCAGTTTTATTGTTCAGTTGAGTCTGTCATTAATAAAATTTAAATTGATAAATTATTCACCGATGAACTAATTTCTTTGCATTTAATCTTTTTAATTACTAAAGGTACCTAAATAGCCTCAAAATAGTTGATGGCTTGGCCTGAAGACAAATGTAAATATGAGGTTGTTGAGTTACAGAAATGGCAAAAAAAAAGGTCAAGGATAGAATAATAAACAACAAAATAATAATAAGCACTAAAGTTTTAAACTTCATGGTGGTGAAGGCATGGTAGTGCATGAAAGTAAGATTTTTCCATTGAACTTTGTCTTCCTTGACGATATTCTTCTACTTTATTCAATATGCTCATTATGTGCACTATTCTTACCAACTGTGTATTTATGACCATGAGTAACCCTCCAGACTGGACAAAGAATGTGGAGTAAGTATAAATATTTTTCAATATTGACCTCCCTTTATGTTTCGTAATGTGCTTTTAACACCTTGAGACCTCCTCAATTTCTTTAACAAATCATGTTAGCTACTGTTTACCAGACCCCGATTCAAGTTCATGTGTATCATGAAATGCCTTCTAGGACAAAGCTTGTAGTGGGCTCACTCAGTTGCGCAAATTACTGCACTAGTTTGACTGCCGTTATCTGCAGCCCTTTATCTTCTTTGTGAGTCTTAATGCTCTTTTGAAGATCACCAGTGATTTACTAAAATCTATGGATAAAAAGTATACATAGTTTTTATGTTCCTTTTTAAATGACTATCACAGTTCTACGTGTTACTAGGATATGTTTGATGACTTTTAATGGTGCACATTTTATAAAATACAAATGCTTCACTCATTTTTGGATTAATACCTATTTGCTCCAATCAGACTGAAGGGCAGTGTATTTCAGATTATGTCTTCACATAGAGCCACATTATTTGGATCCTTTAAATTAATTAATGTGGAAAACGCAATATTTATTTATTTAGTCAATGAGAATGTCTTTTGGAATTTAATGTTTCTTTTTTGACTTAAGCTCCACCTAAACTCTGTATCATAGGGAGACCAACATGGAAGTGTCTAATTTTTGTTTGCTGTTTATGTCATCTTTAAGATATGTACATGTAAATTAACCACTAGATTTTTAATGTGAACTTGGCTATTTTCTCTCAGGTATACCTTTACAGGAATTTATACTTTTGAATCACTTATTAAAATACTTGCAAGGGGCTTTTGTTTAGAAGATTTCACATTTTTACGAGATCCATGGAATTGGTTGGATTTCACAGTCATTACTTTTGCGTAAGTATCTTAATACATTTTCTATCCTGGAAGAGTAAATCACTGGTGGGAGCCTATACTATATTTTCCTTGGTGGCTTGCCTTGACAGACCAAGCATTTTTCTTAGTAATCATATTTTTCTTCCAATCAAATTATTCAGTTTGGAGAAATTAGGAACTATCATAGTAAATTACATGGCTTTGGTTTCAGTTAGCACTGTAAAGTAATAAAGTTTCCCAAATAACAGAGATTATGATTGATGACAATGCCATTTTCCTCTTAATTGGGAAATCTGATGGCAACACTCATGAAATTAAAAGGTCTTGATGAAAGACCAAGGCAGACGTAGATTTCCCTAAATTCTGAATAACTCTGATTTAATTCTACAGGTATGTAACAGAATTTGTAAACCTAGGCAATGTTTCAGCTCTTCGAACTTTCAGAGTCTTGAGAGCTTTGAAAACTATTTCTGTAATTCCAGGTAAGAAGAAAATGGTATAAGGTGGTAGGCCCCTTATATCTCCAACTGTTTCTTGTGTTCTGTCATTGTGTTTGTGTGTGAACCCCCTATTACAGATATGTGACAGAGTTTGTGGACCTGGGCAATGTCTCAGCGTTGAGAACATTCAGAGTTCTCCGAGCATTGAAAACAATTTCAGTCATTCCAGGTGAGAGCTAGGTTAAACACCGAGGCTGACTTTAGCTACAGTGGTGCTACAATCACAGCTTTTGTGCAGAAGCCTTGTTGCTAGTTGCATATTGCAAATAAATATGTAAAAAAAGCAAGAATTGGTACATCATTTTTTGGATGGATTTGATTCTTTGCTTTTTACTCATTGCTTTCTTTAAAACTATTCTAAATCAGCCTTTGAGTTTAACAAGTGTTGCATGAGGCATTTGCAGTAACAGGCTACATGGTTTGCATCCTATAACATCAAGCTTTCCGCATAGAAGCTAAACTATGAGACATTCAGATTGATGCAAATTTGACAATTTAGGCCTAAAACTGGCAATCTTTTAAGCTGCAGATAAATGAAAGAGCAAGGGATAGCATGAGTGCTGCATGGGGCTCAGACTTCAGATGTCTTCCTTTTTTTAACCCATACTCAAGCTTGCCGAATTCACAAATATATAACCTCATAATTCATCGACTTCAAGATTTCTTACTACTCTATTCATATAGACTTTTCTAAAACCAGTAAGGGGTTAGGAAGTAAGACATCTGCAAATAAAAGCAAAATATTTACACAAGGTTGATGTTTAAGCATGAATAACAAAATCATTCTTTTGCTCTAAGGAGTGTTTGGAAATACACATTTGGTTCATTTCCATTCACAGTTTTCTAATGAACGTACAAGTTCTGCTTTCATTCATTTTCACCAGCTAGCAGGCTTTTCATGAAAATGTTATTCAATCACAAACATTGAACTAATATTGTTGGCGTTCTGCATGACACTTTTATTTTCCAGGACAAGCTCATGATATTTTTGCCAGTAAAATAGCTGTTGAGTAGTATATTTAAATTCCTCCTTCTGATTTTATTTGTAGGCCTGAAGACCATTGTGGGGGCCCTGATCCAGTCAGTGAAGAAGCTTTCTGATGTCATGATCTTGACTGTGTTCTGTCTAAGCGTGTTTGCGCTAATAGGATTACAGTTGTTCATGGGCAACCTACGAAATAAATGTTTGCAATGGCCTCCAGATAACTCTTCCTTTGAAATAAATATTACTTCCTTCTTTAACAACTCATTGGATGGGAATGGTACCACTTTCAATAGGACAGTGAGCATGTTTAACTGGGATGAATATATTGAGGATAAAAGTAAGATATACTCTATAAACCATTAAGTTGTTTAGTTCTCTAAATATTGAATATTATATATCATAGAAATTATCTCAATTTAGATGTGAACCAAGTGACTTAGACTAATTTAAGATGATTTAATACATATAATAGAGATATCAAATGATACCTTATTCCTTTTTTTCTTATCTGTCCATTGATATAGTAAAAGTTCTCATTTGAAAATGTATTGTCTTATACTCATGTTGAAAGTAATTTTGTATTATGCCATATTAAAAAATGTTTATTTGGTAGGCATTAATCAGGCATTTTTCAGTCATTTTAATAAATAAATCAGTAGTTTGAACTATTCAGCATATTCCACTGAAATGTGTTAAGAAGACTGAAGGGAAATAATTTGGCCCTATTTGGTTGATGCAACATATATATTGAGCACACATGCTGTATCTGAAAATAGAGAAACCATTTACCAAGATGAAATAATAATTTGTGCGCTCCTCAAAAGGTTAAGTAATCCTGATTTAGCCATTCACTTATTCATACTCTAATTAGTACCTTTAGTGTCATCGTTGTATTGTAGTTACCAGTTTAGTTTGATTATATTTAAGGTATGAACATCAGAATAATCTCATGTCATATAGTTCAGCATGATTTCTTAACATTGAGCCTAGCCCCTCTGTCATTTTTCTTATGTGTGTGCATGTTTGTATGTTAATACAAAAATACATATGTTTGCATGTGTGTGCATGTTTTCTGAGATCATCTTTGCAACTTACTGAAGTTATATGCAATACCTTAAAAATAAAAACTAAATAGTTCTCCATAGCTTAAAAATAAAAGCTAGATAAACTTAGACAACATATCTCTCCAAAGAAACAAGTTTATTTTCTTCATTTGAAAGGCAGAAATCAAGCAAAATTTCAAGCAAAACACTTATTTACAGCATCATAAGAGGGAATAAATACCTAAGCCCACTTCTCACAGGAAATGAAGTTAAAATTGGCAGGAAAAAAATGTCTGAATCTATTTGGAGCCCAGGGAAAAAAAGTATATGTAAAGTAAAATTTTATTTGCATGAAAACACCTAGACACAACAAGGCTTTCTTCTTTCTTACTTTTTGTACCCAGCAATAGACTGGCAGCTCTTTCTTGATGTATCCCACGCAATTTGAGCTTATATTTGCAATGAATGCTGATGTAAGAATGTTATCATAGTAATTCGTTCTGAACATTTTTAACATAGATTTGCTAACCATTTGTATAATCAAAAATGTTATATATTATTTGTTCAACATTTTGAAAAATCTCTTTAGCCATATGTATTTATTAGTTTATCCATCTCATTATGTTTGAAAACATTTGTGAGCTTTGCCACCTAAATGGGGTGACTGAAGTGTTTTACAGGCTTTTAATGATTCTTTCTATTCCTTTCTCTTCAAATAGGTCACTTTTATTTTTTAGAAGGGCAAAATGATGCTCTGCTTTGTGGCAACAGCTCAGATGCAGGGTAAGTGATGCTTCCTACTGAGTTTCAGTCCACACTACTCCATCAGTGTCAACAACCTGCCACCTCCCACTCATCCAGTCCCACTCACTCCTCACTCGAAACCCTCCATAAATTCTACTTCACGGTGACTCTCAGAATAGCCAGGGTAAGTGTAGATTCTCACCTCCTTCACACAGTCATTTGCTGCAATTATTTTTCTATGCTAGGTCACATCTAATCTTCCAAATTAATTCAATGTAAAATAGAGAATAAAACAGTATAATATGCATCTGAAGCTCAATAGAATTTTTAAGCACATACTTTTTATAAGTGTGATATTTTATATATACTAATGTGTTCTCCATGGCTTAAAATGTAAGATCTCTGAAGATAATGTTAATATCTGAGATATGGGGAGTATTTAGCATATGTTAGCAAAGTGGTTAAAAACATAAACTGGAGAGTCTGCATAGATTCAGACTTTGACTCCATCATATAATCTCACTTCTACTTGTCTTCATTTCCTCATATGACAAATGGGATAATAATAGGGTTTTTGTGATGATGAAGTGGATTAATAAATGTATAGCTGTTTAGATCGCTCAATAAGTGCTTGTAATTGTTATTATTGGGATCACCCAAATGTTTGCTATTAAGAAACATGGAACTAAAGCCTAGGAAAATTTTAAAATGCAGTTAATGTTCTCTATTTAGCAAGATTTTAGAGTCACACACAAAAGTCTAACGTACTTTCTTTGGACGATGATACTGTGGACATTAGTAGCTAATACCTGTAGCAAAATTCCCAGTGATAATAGGCTTTCCATTTGACTTTTATGATCAGCACTATGCTTCCTTTATCTTCAGCTTCCAATGATAAGTAAATCAATTGATTTTCATTCCTTGTGTGTAGTGTACTAAATGCTTTACATACACTATCTTCTTCAATGTTTGCAAATTCGTGAGACAGGTTCTCTTATTAGCCCATTCTCACATGCGAGGTGCCTGAAGATTAGCAAATTAAGTAACTTGCCCAGGATGGTTCAGCTCAGAAGTGTGAGGCAAGACACTGAAGCCCCGCCTGCTTGATCTTCAAGGTCCTCCTATGACATTTTTACCATACAGTGTCATTCACTCCTTGCAGCGAGCCCCACCTATCCTTTTCTCACTTCTTTGCCCTGTTCCCACACTTACACACATTTTTGCCTCATGACATCTTCAGTGAAAATCAACTTTTTCCTTACAGAGATTTTTTTATCTGTCCTTAAGTCCCAGAAGATACTAATCATGAAATTATTGCTTTTATATGGAGACATGATAAATATAATAATGACAATTATGAATCACAGAGGAATCCACAAAGCAGACCTAATAGATTCTGTTATTAGATAAATCAGTCCACATAGTGCTGAGCTAAGTACTGGGTAAGGTGAGAGAAATTGGCTTTTTTCTAGTGCCCGTATAAAATAGACACTGGCATCTATTAAAACAGGAAAACCAATTAGCAGACTTGCAGTTATTGACTTCCTCTCTTTCCTCTAACCTAATTACAGCCAGTGTCCTGAAGGATACATCTGTGTGAAGGCTGGTAGAAACCCCAACTATGGCTACACGAGCTTTGATACCTTTAGTTGGGCCTTTTTGTCCTTATTTCGTCTCATGACTCAAGACTTCTGGGAAAACCTTTATCAACTGGTGAGAACAGATAAAATGATTTTTATGAGACTCCTAAAACACTGAGCTCAAGAGAATTGCTGTAGAATACTTTATTACTTAGAGTGTGAGTTTGTAACATCCTGTATACAATTTATTAAAATCTCTCTTCCATTTTGCAGACACTACGTGCTGCTGGGAAAACGTACATGATATTTTTTGTGCTGGTCATTTTCTTGGGCTCATTCTATCTAATAAATCTGATCTTGGCTGTGGTGGCCATGGCCTATGAGGAACAGAATCAGGCCACATTGGAAGAGGCTGAACAGAAGGAAGCTGAATTTCAGCAGATGCTCGAACAGTTGAAAAAGCAACAAGAAGAAGCTCAGGTATAGTGAACAAGCATACAGTCCTTTGTTTTTCTTTATCTAAATTCGTTGACCTAAATGTTGAGGTAGTTGACATTAGAAATATGTCATATGTGTTTGGTAAGTGCTAGGAGCCTGTTTGTTTATTAAGAAGTTAATAGTTTATTGCAACGATCTCTGTCAATAGTAAAGGAACCAAAACACAGATAATTATAACTGCTTTACTGACATTTTTTCTCTCTTGTGACTCCTTGAGGAAATTAACTATTAACAAAGGCCTCATTTACTCAAACTTGCAGAGTAGATAAACCGACATGTCCTCAGTTGAAGTATTTTCTTAGGGGAAGAGGAATTCAGTTACAGTTGCTTCTTCATTGCAGTATCACCAGAGGTGGTAAGGGTCAGAAAACCAGAATCAAACTAAGAAAATTATTTCATTGAGTCTGGAAAGGCAAAGGCTTATTCAATATTTGTTCTCTTTTATATAAAGTATATAAATGCAAGTTTGTGGGTTACATCGGTAAATCACTAGTGTGTAAACATATTAAAACATTAGCACTCTCTGCCTCCTACTCTACAAATCCTTTAATTTGAACTTGACGAGCCTTCAAAATAAGGCAAGAATTTCCCTAATTATATTTGCTTGACTTAATGGCATTAACTAATCCAATTGCCTATTTTTGTCTTTTTTTGTATGTTGAATACAATTCCCTTTTATCACTGAGTATTCCTAAATATGTAATAAAGGTCAAAGTATATTGATGTAATAGCAACAATATTAAACACCATCTTTCTGCCAAAACTACAGTTATGCTTTACAAATTCATGCAGATGCCATGATCTAGGATTCTCAAATAAACAATACGTGTCATGTCTTTGCTGTGCATTTCTTAGTGAAATACTCAATTTAAATCACAGAGAAAAATGTAATTAAAATAAAATACTTGATTGAATTACATTTAATAATTCAATTTCTTTATTGTGTGAGAATGGAATCAAAGGCAAATGTCTACCAGGTTTAAATAGGAAACCTTTAATTCCTAAATTATTTCCTTCTTAAAATATTGTTCAAATTACAGAAAAAGTTATTATGATCTTTGAGTGTCTTGCTCATATTATTAGATAATTAGGCATCATAGTGTGAGGACAGAGCTTGAAGGTTCTCATAAAAGTCATATGTGTCATTTTCCATATGACTGCCCATTTTATTCTTTGATTGGTCTAATAACAATGTACCGTTTTCTAAAATATTGAGCGAAATGGAGAATTGATTTTCAAGATTATCTTCATGATATTGAAGCTCAATTAAGCAGTAACATGATAATTATTTTTTAAGTTTATATGCAACTTCCACCTACTTTGCGCCCTTCTAGGCAGCAGCTGCGGCCGCATCTGCTGAATCAAGAGACTTCAGTGGTGCTGGTGGGATAGGAGTTTTTTCAGAGAGTTCTTCAGTAGCATCTAAGTTGAGCTCCAAAAGTGAAAAAGAGCTGAAAAATAGAAGAAAGAAAAAGAAACAGAAAGAACAGTCTGGAGAAGAAGAGAAAAACGACAGAGTCCGAAAATCGGAATCCGAAGACAGCATAAGAAGAAAAGGTTTCCGTTTTTCCTTGGAAGGAAGTAGGCTGACATATGAAAAGAGATTTTCTTCTCCACACCAGGTAAAAATATTAAATTACATGAATTGTGTTCTCGTAAAAGCTTTTTAAAGAATATGCCAGAATTTAATGGAGAGAAAACTGCCTTCCACCTAGATGGCACAATGCTTTCAGAGTAGTGATGATTATCAAGTATTTTGGCTATCACTTCAGAGAATTTGTGAGTTTTACAACTTTTTGGAATCCCAGAAAGGAAATTTTAGATCCCTCTGGGTTTGGAAAGATTTGCAGTTTTGAGGTTTTCTTAAAGATTCAAAAATCTTGGAGAAATTTTCCACATCAGGAATTATCAGCAGATGGTTCCCACCTCTTCTTAACTATTGTGCGTGGATCTAGTGAACTGTGGGTTTTCTGAGTGACAAATTCCCAGAAATGGACCAGAGACTCTTTTAGGCCATCTGCGGGGTTGTTCCCATCAGGTGCAAACATCACATGCCAAGGGCATTCTTCTTGCCCTTGTTCCAAAGGGGACTGAAACAAAATATCTCTAAAAGTAGCCAAAACTCTCAGATAGACAGGCACTGACGGAGATTTATGACACGAAATAAAAAGTGGTGTTTAGTTGTACTTGATTATCTGTGTTTCATGTTAAACATGGGACTTGCATTCGAAGAGTGCTGTGATTTACAAACTGCAACAAATATTCACTGGGTGCCTCTGCCTTTTGTACACATACAAGTTGTTGAAATTTTAAAATTTAGAATCCTAATTGTCTTTGAAATCACCAAGAGAATTCACAGGAATACACAGTACCTCAGAAGACATTTTCACCAAGAGTGAAACCTTAATATCTATACAGTAACAATAACAATTACAACAACAACATTGATAATGGCTAATATTTACACATTGTGTTGTTATTTGTAATATTAATTCATGTAAGCCTTTCACTATAACCCTAGGTAAGTTCTAATTTAATTAATGTCCCCAATTTTTATGTGAAGAGAAGCAGGGGGCTGCATTCTTTGTTGAGTACCTATTTTATGATTGGCATTCTTTCTACACTCTCAAAATTAATGCTAACAGTTCTGTGGAATAGTAGTATTTTCATTACTACAATGAAAAAACTATTTTGGATCAGTAAAGTTAAAAAATTGCACAATGTCATATAGTAATAGAAAAAGTTTTTATGATCTTTGTTCATATTAGGGTTGTTGGTATTCAAATTTTGCCTGGTACTGAAAGCCTTAAACTTTCCACTTTATCAAGTTGCCTATGAAGACTGCCTTTAAAAACTGATAAGGAAATTTACAATATAACTTTATTTAAAAGACACAATGGCATTATACTTTCTTTTTTACTTTTTTGTAGTACAGACAAGCTCACATAACCTTACATGTGATATATATAAATTCTTGTAGGTCAGCCTTATTCATTTCAAATCCAAATAACATCATAAGATAGGATACATTGGGGATTAATTCAAATTTAACATAGGATCTTTAAACTAAATATCAAAATTTACTTGGTCTTTTTCATTTTGTTGTCACAATCATGATGATTCCATTAGTGGAAACATTAATCAATAAATAGGAATCCTTTGAAAGGCAAATCCCCTGTTTACAGCATTAGTGATTCTGAAAAGGAAGCAAGAAAAAGAAAGGGGGTGGGGGGACAGAGAGAGAGGAGAAAAGGGAGCAAAGGAGGGAGGAAGGTGGAGTATTTTTGCCTACATTTTTACCTAAGTTTGCCTAAATTTATGCCTCAACTTGTCTAAGTTTTGGCCAAAATTTGCCTAAATTTTAGCCTAGATTTGAAATTTCATATCAACTTCATATCAAACAGATACCCCAGAGCTTCTCTTCAATTTGCCTTATTTCTAATTGAATAAAACTAATTCTAGGCAAAATAGTGAAGGCTGATAAAGCTAGGCTCTGTCCTTCCTTTTTCTGTATGTTTTGCTCATAGATATGATATTCTCCCAGCAGCCTCCTCTTCATACTTCTACATACCTCCATTTCCCAGCTAGTTGCGTATTATAAGCAATCAAAGACTTTATTTTGCTTGATAAAGAAATAGTCAAACAAATGTCTAAGAGGATGGAGAGGGAGACAGAAAAAGACAGAGGGAAAGGGAGAGAAAGGGAAAGGCAGGGGAAGAGAAAAGGAAGAAGGGAGGTGAGACAGAAAACCCTGAAATCACACCAACCCCATTTTGCAAGCCCTGAAAGTAATACTGAAAATGTCAAACCAGATAGAAGTACTTAACCTTGGTATAGTAATGGAGGGCCCATTGTGTCTGTTAGATTTTTAAGAGTTCGAGACCCCAAAATATTAGGAATTATTGTTTTGTGATGACATGATTATGTTGGTAACAATCTCTGTGTTTGTATTGAAAAACTACACAATGTAGGCCTTTACTGCAAGATTATAATTTCTTTAGCAGAGTAAGTGGACATATGAAATGTTTCTTGGACTCTGATTTGACTTAGTGTGGTAGAAAGGGGAGAAGAAAGTCAAGAATGTAATCTCTAATCAGGTTTCAAGATAATCTGGATTTTTTTGAAATCTTTATAAGGTACAATTGACCTTAAATTATTACTTTATTATTTATTTGTGATAAGCTACGGGTTTTGCTTTTTAAAGATTCACTTAGTATGCGGAATATTTCTTACTGGCCATCTTTTTTGTGTGTTACAGCCTTTGATTACTATGCATTTATGTAATGAATGTTAGCAATAGAAGTTGATGCTAATGGATGGGGCACAATCATTTCTCATATAGCTGTCACATGTAAACTATGTTTTAGTATAGCTTAATTCATCCATGATCCTTGAGAAACATGCAAATTTATAACTTATTTTCTTCCAACCTTTCTATGGCTCCAGTTGAACGGGGTCCTGGCAGTTAAAATATAAACTCTTACTAAAAGCGATAGAAACATTCTTCATGGCAAAACATGTATTGTTTGCCTTTCTTTTTCAGCTAATGATGAGCAGTATGTCACACATCCTGTAAATCCAGTAACTGTTATATCCTCATAGCTAATTCAAAGTCCCTTGTTAGAGGAGAGAAAGGAGACACAAAAGAAGATGGATAGTCTAACAGCAGTTTTAAAAAATAACTACTTGTATGGAAAACAAAAAAAGAAAATATGAATTTTGCTAATGTAGTTAATAGGATAAAAATCATGGGAACAACAAAAGGAGAGATGACTTCTGTCGTGGGAGCCGTAAGTCTCCTTAGAAGTGGTTCTTACAATAAATAACGAATAGAATCACATAAGATAGTGTTTAACATTTACAGACATTTAATAGACACTAAGTTATTATTGAGAAACAGTAATTCTTTAGCTGGAAAGAAAATAAAAAACATACTTATTGGTCAGTGTATTACTCTGTTTTCATGCTGCTGATAAAGACATACCCAAGACTGGGCAATTTAGCAAAGAAAGAGGTTTAAATGGACTTACAGTTCCATATGGCTGGCAAAGCCTCACAATCATGGCAGAAGGCAAAGAGGAGCAAGTCACATCTTACTAGGATGATGGCAGGCAAAGACAGAGTGAGAGCCAAGCAAAAGAAGTTTCTCCCTGTAAAACTATCAGATCTCATGAGACCCATTCGCTACCACAAGAACAGTATGGGGAAAACCACCACCATGATTTAACTATCTCCCACCAGGTCCCTCCCACAACAGTGGGAATTATGGGAAATATAACTCAAGGTGAGATCTGGGTGGGGACACAGCCAAACCATGTCATTCCACCCTGGCCCTTCCCAAATCTCATGTCCTCACATTTCAAAATGAATAATGCCTTCCCAACAGTCCCCCAAAGTCTGAATTCATTTAAGCATTAATTCAGAAGTCCACAGTCCAAACAAAGCTTCCTCAGAGACAAGGCAAGTCCCTTCCACCTGAGTCAGAAAAATAAAAAACAAGTTAGTTACTTCCTAGATACAATGGGGATACCGGCATTGGCTAAATACAGTCATTCCAAATGGGAGAAATTGGCCCAAAAAAAGGGGCTACAGGCCCCACACAAGTTCAAAATCCAGCAGGGCAGTCAAATCTTAAAGTTCCAAAATGATCTCCTTTGACTCCATGGCTCACATCCAGGTTATGCAAGAGGTGAGTTCCCATGGTCTTGAGAAGCACCACTCCTGTTGCTTTGCAGGGTATAGCTTCCCTCCTGACTACTTCCATGGACGGGCTGGTGTTGAATGTCTGTGACTTTTCCAGGTGCACAGTGCAAGCTGTTGGTGGATCTGTTATTCTCGGGTCTGGAGGACAGTAGCTGTCTTCTCACAGCTCCACCAGGCAGTGCTCCAGTAGGGATCCTGTGGCAGGGCTCTGACCCCACATTCCCTTTCCTCACTGCCTTAGCAGAGGTTCTCCATGAGAGCCCCACCCCTGCGGCAAACTTCTGCCTGTACATCCAGGCATTTCTATACATCCTCTGAAATCTAGGCAGATATTCCCAAATCCCAATTCTTGACTTCTGTGCACTGGCAGGCTCAACACCATGTGGAAACTGCCAAGGCTTGAGGCTTGCACCCTCTGAAGCCATGGGCCTAGCTCTACATTTGCCCCTTTCAGTCATAGCTGGAGTCACAGGGATGCAGGGCACCAAGTTCCTAGGCTGCACACAGCATGGGACCTTGGACCCAGCACATGAAACCACTTTTTCCTCCTAGACTTCTGGGCCTGTGATGAGAGGGGCTGGCACAAAGATCTCTGACATGTCCTGGAGACATTTTCCCCATTGTCTTAGGGATTAATATTCAGCTCCTCATTACTTATGCAAATTTCTACAACCTGCTTGAATTTCTTTTCAGAAAATGGGATTTTCTTTTCTGTCACATTGTCAGGCTGCAAATTTTCCAAACTTTTATGCTCTGCTTCCCTTATGAAACTGAATGCCTTTAGTAGCACCCAAGTCACCTCTTGAATGCTTTACTGCTTAGACCTTTCTTCTGCCAAATACTCTAAATCATCTCTCCCAAGTTCAAAGTTCCACAAATCTCTAGGACAGGGGCAAAATGCTGCCAGTATCTTTACTAAAATATAACAAGAGTCACCTTTGGTCCACTTTCCAACAAGTTCCTCATCTCCATCTGAGACCATCTCAGCCTGGACCTTATTGTCCATATCACTATCAGGCTTTTGATCAAAGCCATTCAATAAGTCTCTAGGAAGTTTCAAACTTTCTCACATTTTCCTGTGTTCTTTTGAGCCCTTCAAACTGGTCCATCCTCTGCCTGTTACCCAGTTCCAAAGTTGCTTCCACATTTTGCGTATCTTTTCAGCAGCACCCCACTGCTGGTATCAATTTATTATATTAATCTGTCTTCATGCTGCTGATAAAGACATACCTGAGACTGGGCAATTTACCAAAGAAAGACATTTAATTGAACTTACAGTTTCATGTGGCCGAGGAAGCCTCACAATCATGGAAGAAGGCAAAGAGGAGCAAGTCACATCTTACACAGATGGTGACAGGGAAAGAGAGGGTGAGAGCTGAGCGAAAGGGATTTCTCCCCTTAAAACCATGAGATCTCTGAGAACGGACAGACTGTCTGCTCAAGTGGGTCCCTGACCCTCGAGTAGCCTAACTGGGAGATATTCCCCACTGGGGGCAGACTGACACCACACAGCTCACGCAGCTGGGTACACCTGTGAGATGAAGCTTCCGGAGGAATGATCAGAAAGCAACATTTGCTGTTCAGCAATATTCACTCTTCTGCAGCCTCTGCTGCTGATACCCAGGCAAACAGGGTCTGGAGTAGACCTCGAGCAAACTCCAGCAGACCTGCAGCTGAGGGTCCTGACTGTTAGAAGGAAAAATAACAAACAGAAAGGACATCCACACCAAAACCCCATCTGTACTTCACCATCATCAAAGACCAAAGGTAGATAAAACCACAAAGATGGGGAAAAAGCAGTACAGAAAAGCTGGAAATTCTAAAAATCAGACCATCTCTCCCCCTCCAAAGGAACACAGCTCCTCGCCAGCAATGGAACAAAGCTGGATGGAGAATGACTTTGGCGAGTTGAGAGAAGAAGACTTCAGACAATCAAACTTCTCCAAGCTAAAGGAGGAATTACGAACCCAGTGCAAGGAAACTAAAAACCTTGAAAAAAGATTTGACGAATGGCTAACTAGAATAACCAATGTGGAGAAATCCACAAACGAACTGATAGAGATGAAAACCATGACATGAGAACTATGTGACTAATGCACAAGCTTCAGTAACTGACTTGATCAACTGGAAGAAAGGTATCAGTGACTGAAGATCAAATGAATGAAATGAAGCAAGAACAGAAGTTTAGAGAAAAAAGAGTAAAAAGAAATGAACAAAGCCTCCAGGAAATATGGGACTATGTGAAAAGACCAAATCTACGTCTGATTGGTGTACCTGAAAGTGACAGGGAGAATGGAACCAAGTTAGAAAACACTCTTCAGGATATTATCCAGGAGAACTTCCCCAACCTAGCAAGGCAAGCCAACATACAATTTCAGGAAATAGAGAAAATGCCACAAAGATACTCCTTGAGAAGAGCAACTCCAAGACACATAATTGTCAGATTCACCAAAGTTGAAATGAAGGATAAAATATTAAGGGCAGCCAGAGAGAAAGGTTGGGTTACCCACAAAGGGAAGCCCATCAGACTAACAGCAGATCTCAGCAGAAACTCTACAAGCCAAAAGAACAAAGCTGGAGGCATCATGCTACCTGACTTCAAACTATACTACAAGGCTACAGTAACCAAAACAGCATGGTACTGGTACCAAAACAGATATATAGATCAATGGAACAGAAGAGAGCCCTCAGAAATAATACCACACATCTACAACCATCTTATCTTTGACAAACCTGACAAAAACAAGAAATGGGGAAAGGATTCCCTATTTAATAATGGTGCTGGGAAAACTGGCTAGTCATAAGTAGAAAGCTGAAACTGGACCCCTTCCTTACACCTTATACAAAAGTTAATTCAAGATAGATTAGAGACTTAAATATTAGACCTAAAACCATAAAAACCCTAGAAGAAAACCTAGGCAATACCATTCAGGACATAGGCATTGGCAAGGACTTCGTGTCTAAAATACCAAAAGCAATGGTAACAAAAACCAAAATTGACAAATGGGATCTAATTAAACTAAAGAGCTTCTGCACAGCAAAAGAAACTACCATCAGAGTGAACAGGCAACCTACAGAATGGGAGAAAAGTTTTGCAATCTACTCATCTGACAAAGGGCTTCCAGAACCTACAAAGGACTCAAATTTACAAGAAAAAAACAAACAACCCTATCAAAAAGTGGACAACAGATATGAACAGACACTTCTCAAAAGAAGACATTTATGCAGCCAACAGTGACATGAAAAAATGCTCATCATCACTGGCCATCAGAGAAATGCAAATCAAAACCACAATGAGGTACCATCTCACACCAGTTAGAATTGCCATCATTGAAATATCAGGAAACAACAGGTGCTGGAGAAGCTATGGAGAAATAGGAATGCTTTTACACTGTTGGTGGGACTGTAAACTAGTTCAACCATTGTGGAAGACAGTGTGGCAACTCCTCAAGGATCTAGACCTAGAAATACCATTTGACCCAGCCATCCCATTACTGGGTATATACCCAAAGGATTATAAATCATGCTGCTATAAAGACACATGCACATGTATATTTATTGTGGCACTATTCACAATAGCAAAGACTTGGAACCAACCCAAATGTGCATGAATGACAGACTGGATTAAGAAAATGTGGCACATATACGCCATGGAATACTATGCAAACATAAAAAAGGATGAGTTCATGTCCTTTGTAGGGACATGGATGCAACTGGAAACCATCATTCTCAGCAAACTATCAGAAGAACAGACAACCAAACACTGCATGTTCTCACTCATAGGTGAGAACTGAACAATGAGAACACTTGGTCACAGGAAGGGGAACATCACACACTGGGGCCTGTTATGGGGAGTGGGGAGTGGGGAGGGATAGCATTAGGAGATATATCTAATGTAAATGATGAGCTAATGGGTGCAACACATCAACATGGCACATGTATACATATCTAACAAACCTGCACTTTGTGCACATGTACCCTAGAACTTAAAGTATAATAAAAAAGAAAATAAATTAAAGAGAAAAAAAACCCGTGAGATCTCATGAGGCTTATTCACTAACACGAGAACAGTATGGAGAAAACTGATATTATGATTCAACTTTTTCCCACCAGGTCCCTCTCCCAACAATGGAAATTATGGGAGATACAACTCAAGATGAGATCTGGGTGGGGACACAGCCAAACCATATTAGTCAGGAATATGAAAACCTAGATATTAGTAGGTATAAAATAATGGTTTTAATTGGTTTTAAACCCTTGGAGAGGAAAAGATCAAACCAGTAATACTTAAATGATGAAGTTAGTATTCTTTCTATTAATAATTACATAAATCCAATGCAAGCTGGCTCAAGTAAAAAAGAGAATGTATTAGATGGTGTAAATTATGTCTGTGAGTAGCTTTAAGAATGGTTGCATCTAGAAACTCAAGACATGTTACCATGACCATGTCTTTTTCCACCATATCTGAATTCAGGTTCCTCCCACATGGTGGCAAGATGTCACTGCAACTCCAAACTTAGAGCCAATATATTTAGTAGTCTTAAGTGAAAAAGCACCATTTCCTCAACAGTTGTAAAAGACAGGGATATCTTTCAATTGACCAAGCAGGATTTCATGACCATCTTTAAATTATGTATAGAATACACTGATTGACTAGGCCTGGGACATTGCCTGGGACACTGGGAGACCCTAACCTCAATTCCTGCTGCATCCAGGAATTGAAGTTAGTGTCTCCCAGATTACCTGGTCTGAGAGTTGAGGAGCATTTCTCAAGGCTAAAAAGGGTACTGATATATATATAAAAAAAAATTAAATGATTGTGATCGGACTCTTAGTGAAAACTTAGTTTTTGTAAATATTGCCCTCAGATATCTTGAGACAGAGACAAAATGGTGAAAATTGAGGAATAAATCATACAGTTATTTCAGCTTGATTTAATTTATTCATGAAGACCAACATAAAATATGCAAAGGGAAGTGGAGAGGCTGCCCCTTGTACTATAATTAAACATCCCTACTAGCAAGATTAATTATATTTCCTCCATGGTAAGATTTGCATCAGGGCGTGGTCACTAGTGAGCTCTTACTGGCTATATTTTTGACTTCAGAGGATCTAAAGGTAGGTTTGTGTTAAATTGTTTTCCATTGGGTTGTTAACTGAAATTAACTTCTAAGGAAGGGTCTATCAAAAATATCATTTCTAATGCCAAGAAGAGGACAAAACATTATGGGGACAATTCTAGCTACGTTGAGGTACGGGTAGAGTAGAAGAAAAGAGAGCAGAAGATGAAAAATGGAGGAAGGAGAAAAAGCAAGAGTGAAATAGAAAAGGTGAACCTTGTAGAAAGTGACAAAATGCCACCAGCAGTCATCAGAGGGGACCTTGGTTCAGCGTGTCCAATGACTTATCCTTGAGTAAGTCAATGACTATGACACAGTGAATCAAATTCTGTTTTTCATAATGACAGCTCTTAATTCTGTTCATCTGGTTTTTGTTTCTTCTCTTGTTATTCATAGTCCTTACTGAGCATCCGTGGCTCCCTTTTCTCTCCAAGACGCAACAGTAGGGCTAGTCTTTTCAGCTTCAGAGGTCGAACAAAGGACATTGGCTCTGAGAATGACTTTGCTGATGATGAGCACAGCACCTTTGAGGACAATGACAGCCGAAGAGACTCTCTGTTCGTGCCGCACAGACATGGAGAACGGCGCCACAGCAATGTCAGCCAGGCCAGTCGTGCCTCCAGGGTGCTCCCCATCCTGCCCATGAATGGGAAGATGCATAGCGCTGTGGACTGCAACGGTGTGGTCTCCCTGGTCGGGGGCCCTTCTACCCTCACATCTGCTGGGCAGCTCCTACCAGAGGTGAGGCCAATTAAAATTGCAGCTGATGGGAAGAGAGTTGTGAATGGTGCAGGCAGGAGTGTTTTTCCATTTCCACATCTAAGAATTTGTTGAGTTTGTTGCCCAAAGGCTGGGAGTTTGTTCAATCAAGCTATTATCTTGTAAAATTGTTCTATTCAGACTTTTCTACAAAGTAATTAAAAACTTAGGTTGGCTGTCAGAGAATATAATTAGAAGTAATCTTTCATCATTATTACTATGGTATGAAACTCGCCAAAAAGCAAAGCAACAATTTATCAAGCATGGTGTTTGATTAATATAGTTAAATTAAATCCAAGGAAATTAATGCTCATAAATTAAATAAATACTTAAGGATTTTGTGACGGTTGTTCATTTAAAAGGAGATTTGAATACTTCCACTTGCAGTAGATACTATTACTAAGTAGATTTAAATCTCATAGTACAAGATTGCCTCTCTTTGTAGGTCAGAGTGTTGTAACATTTTTAGCAACCACTCTAATGATCCCAACCATTGTAAATTTGTGTAGTGAAGAACCACTCAAAAAGTACCTGGTATGGAATCATGGGTGGTCATTTTTAGAGCAGATTCCAATTTTTATATTATTATCATAAACTCTTATTATAAACAAAGTGGCCCAAAATCAATCACATGGAAAAGGATTTCAACTACATACTAGACATTTATAGGGCTATATTATTGAAATTTACTTCATAAGCCATAAGATGCCTTTAATGTTGGTATTTTTTTATTATACTTTAAGTTCTAGGGTACATGTGCTGGAACCAGCCCAAATGTCCATCAGTGATAGACTGGATTAAGAAAATGTGGCACATATATACCATGGAATACTATGCAGCCATAATGTTGGTATTAAATAAAATTTCATGAGCTAGCAAAAAATATTTTGGCAATGTCACTTGATTGTTTTTATAGCATTTAAAAGGTCTTCTTATGTTTTTTTTTTTTTTTTTTACATAGCTCCATTTATTATCATTGGACAAGCTCTTTGAGCCACATTAAAATGATATGGAGTTCGCTTTCAGTTACCTAATGGTGGAGCTTCTTATCTTGGATTATAAAATACCCATTATCTTCTTCACATTTTTTGCATGGCTTCTCCCCACCTCCTTCTACCAGAGAAGTGTCCAGGTATCCTGGAGTCAGGTTGAACCATGAGAAAAGTAGAACTTTATAGTGGAGGAACCAGGAAGAATGAAGAGAGAACATCAGTTCTTCTTAAAAAATGATAGTAGCTAACCATGTACCAGACACTGTCCAGAACACTTTACATGTGTTAAGTCATTTAACCCATAACAACTCTTTTTGATAGTTAGTAATATTATCCCAATTTTGCAGAGGAGGAAACTCAGGCTTGTGCATGGTGGAGCTAAGATTTGACCCCAGTTATGCTGGTTACTGAACCTACATTCTACCGACACTGAAATATTGCCTCCCATTGAGTTATTTTTAATTTTTTTAAATTGAAAAGAAGAGATGGTTAAGGAAATAAATACATAAACACTTTCATTTTAACCAGTGTTTCCCAAAATATACTTCACTTTCATACTACTTACATCAGAATCTCATGGGATGCTTCTTAAAACTAGAGATTCCTGTGCCTACCCAGACCTATTCAGACCAAAACACTGATGAGAAAATGTCTGGGCATCTTCTTCCTTAACAAGCATCCCACATAATTCTATACATAACAAAATATGTTTATCACTGATCTTGATAAATGTTAATTGGGTAAATAAAAGCAAATCTACAATTACCATGCGTGAACACAGAGAGACTGTCAGTCTGTCAGAAATTATTTAGCATTTATCAATAATTATTATAAATCTCCTGTCCTATCAGAAAGGACGGCACAAATCTCTGAAGGCAAAGTTGGGGCCAGCTTGAAACAAAGCTTCGTGTGATCCCTTTATTTCCTGCTTCCTCAACTTCATTCTTTAATCTTAGAATCTTAGGTGCTTTGGGGCAGGGCACCGTACTATTGAAAAGTTGAGATGAAGGTACAGACAAATGAAGTAGGCTTTTGGAGAATGTAGAGGGGAAATGACAATAGAAAATAAATAGCTATGGGCAAATGACACCCTTGAAAGCACATAATTTCCTGTACTTTACACATAAATTCAATTGAGACAATTTAACTTAAGAAAGAATTTTCTTTGTAGTGTCATTAGCAGTTTTGGAATCTATTTGAAAATTAGACAAATCTAGGTTTGTACATGTGCTTCTGTGTAGAACAGAAGGGACTAGATGATCTCCATGTGATCCTATTGTTTTTCTCCTTAAACCTTTGCCTCTTTCTGACAAGCTAAAGTATTTTAAATTCTGAGAGGCACCCTTTTGATTAAAAGAGTTTTATTTTTAGAGAGAGGTTATTCTTTTCTTACTAATTTTCTTTTTTACCTTAAAATTAATTTTAGAATGATATATATGAATGTTTATGACCATTAGTGACAATCATATGCACTGAGTGGAAATTTTGGTTTTGAATATGTATGCATTAAAATAATTCAGCTTACAAAAGATAAAATACTGCTAATTGTTCACACCATAATACGATGTGACCAAAATAAATAATATTTTGATCATATTATTATATTTTGATCATATTGTTCAAAATTCTCAAATAGGGAAAATCCTCAAATAAATGAAACTTTTTAATTTATTATTAACACTGAGAACTGCATTTGAAATTCTTTAGTTTTACCTTTTTTTCCCCTGTGATAATTAACATCGTTTGATCTACTGAAGTAGGAATAAAATTTCGCCCATGTTGAAATCCTGATGAGTTTATTCTGCAATAGGAGATGATCAGATCACTGTATCATTACTAAAAATCATAATCCCCCACGTTGGTATTACCTCCTTAAATTAGAGTCTCAGTGCCAAGGGTGGATTGTTTTGTGGATTTTTTTTTAAATATAGGGCAAAGTTATAGATTAGTTCTAAAATTTAGTTTTGTAATTAGGAATGTTGGGAAATGTTACCTGTCTCTAATGAATGAAGGCATTTGAAAGCTGGAGTTCACATTTTCGGGGAACTAGTACTGATGCATGTTAAGGAAACTTTCAAACCTTTTTCTTCATATATTAAACTACCTGAATATATGTCTATAAAGATCTAAAAACTCAACTTGAGTGAAAATTAAGAAACAATATTTTCGGTTTGAAGTCCTCAGTAGGACTGGCTGAAATGCTAAAAGGCTATCTGTCCAGTAGTAGACCTGGTACCTCCAGCCCAAATCCCTGGGATGCAGGAATAGGAAAGCCCATCTTGACAAACCCAAGCCTTCCTAAAAGCTGAAAATCTGGTGGACTTTCAAATACCCTCCAATAATTATAATTCCAACAATATCTTAGTGAGCTTTTTACATCTGAGAAAGCATGGTGTATATTTAGTTAAACAACACCCATTATAGGAATGCTTTGGGCTTTGCTGCTTTCAAAAATAGTGGTTATTTCGTCTGAAATTCTATTTTTAGGGCACGACTACTGAAACAGAAATAAGAAAGAGACGGTCCAGTTCTTATCATGTTTCCATGGATTTACTGGAAGATCCTACATCAAGGCAAAGAGCAATGAGTATAGCCAGCATTTTGACCAACACCATGGAAGGTATGTCAAAAGTCCTGCATCATAGTTACTTGGTGCTTTGGTAATGATAAAAAAAACACTTCACAAATTTCAATAAAATACTTCCTGACTTGATACTGTATCATCATTATACATTTTACTATGTAAAAGTAAAATCTGTGAACAACTCATGGATTCTATTATCTTTCATAGATTTTTTATATTTAGCCTCCAGAAAGTTGCTGCAAATTTAAGGTATATTTTGAACACCACTTTCATACATTAAATTCTAAACACTGAAACTTGTATGCATGACATTGAAAAGAGTAATGATAAATGCTTATCCTTATGATGATGCTAAGCCATTTGGATTGTATTAACTGCTTGAGACACAGTTATAGAATCCTATGACTTAACCAGAAATATAAATTAAAAATGTGAATTAGGGTTTAATATTAACTTCCTTGAAGCAAAGTGTTTAAAATTTCATAGTCCTACTTTTGCCTTTCTCTGACTAGATTCTTACAATATATCAGCTTTCTCTTTAGTTGCAGATTTTATCTGAATAGTTAACATAATGTTTAGCACTCTGGATCTCAGAATGCCAAAATAAAGACTTTGGGGACAACTTAATCTGTGATCAATTTCTGGCTCTGCCATATGTTAAATGTGTTAATTTGTGACTTTGAATTTCAGTCTCCTCATCAGTAAAGTGTGGATGATGATGTTTAGGCATAAGGTTGTTGAATGAATTAAATAAGCCTTCTTAGATAAAACACTGACGTATTTGGCATGCAGAAAACAGTTAATAAATATTATCATTATTAGTTGTTTTGTTGTTGTTATTTTTGTTAATTCGCATGTTTTTGCCTTTCCATACTGTAAGAGAATTCAAACAACTATCAACTTCAACTACTTGGAAAACATTTTCATGTAAAATGTATTCTATCCCCCTTCCTTGCCCTCCTATTCTCTCCTCTCCCTATCTCTTCACAAACCTTCTCCCTTATATCCCTTCCCAGGGATGTGTGTGAGTGTGTGTGTGTGTGTGTGTGTAGATGTGTCAAAGGAGAAAAGGTGAATGAAAGCAAAAGAGAGCAAGCATACACATCCCTTTCTTATTAATAATTAGATTTTCTCTTGAGATTGGATAGACTCCTGGAATAATTCTTTTCCAGTCTGTATGCAAAGATCCCATAATATTATTAATACCAATATGAAAAGTCACAGCTAGAAAAAACTCACAGTGTAGATGACTGTGTACATCACAGACAAGTCAGTATTACAAGACCCAATTTTCATAATGTCCTAATGCAGTATCAGAAACCTTTTCACTGATTTCAATGGAATATTAAACTCTAGTACGTTCTTCCCCAACCTCGCCTGCGTTAGCTTGCACTCCCTCTTCCCCCCAGCTGCCAGTAGCTTGCTCCTCCCTGTCCCTCCAGGTAAATCTTTTGAAGATTGTCTGGCCTTCCGCTCCTTGCCATAGCAAAACCACTGAAAGGAAGCTGCCAGTGGTTCTGCTACCGATGTCAGCAGCATGTCTGCTCCCTAAAGCAGGAAGTAGAGAAGGAGACAGGGTAAGTCTCAATCAACAGTCATGCTTTGCACTTCTCATAGCATTAAGTTTGAGCTAAATAAGGCATTACTTACAAAACCTCAAATATCCACAAGATTGGACTTGCCAACTAGTTAAGATTTGGAGTTCAAAATAAATGCACCCACACATCTCTCCATGAAACTATGTGACATGGAGTTGCTTAGGATGGAAAGGATATTCTAGGAATAAGTGCAACCTAGGAAGCTGAAGACTGAGAGTGTTTTCGTTTTATTATCTGCAGAGCTTTTGACTTTGTATATTTGTGAGAAATGATGGCCAAGTTTTTATTCTGCTTTTATCAGTTATCTAGAATGAAAACTGACTTTTCTTTATTCAATTGTATGTAGACACATTGAGTGTGACATTGGTCAAGGTTGGTTGTTAGCAATATCATGTACATGCATACTCAAGGTGACTTAAGATAGTCCTTTTTTTTTTTTTTTTTTGGTTTCTGATAATGGTGCAAAGTTTTCTTGGTTGACATAATCTCTTTCCTTGGGGATCCTTTCTTCTATGTCTGATCATTGTTTAGTTCGCCTTCCCTTTTTATGAACCAGGCTTGTTGATCCAGTTGGCAATTTTTGTTTTCCTTCTTTTTAACTACAGCCACGTCTCTGTTGTCCAGGGTAATGGATAGCCTCATGCTTAGTGAAGCAGTAATGAATAAGCAAAAATGAACAATTTGCTTTTCAAATTTTTAAAAGTGCAAAATCACATAGAAATGTTTTCTGGTCACACCTTTGTGAAGGATGGTGGGAGGGTGAGTTAGAAGCACCTAAAGAATCAAGGTGAGCCAGCAAAAGACACAGACTTATTGTAAGTGATTCTAAGTGTGGATGACCCATGCAGGAATAATGGAGATGTGGCTGCAGTTCTCTCCTGAATGCTTTGCTTTGTTTTAAAGTGTGAGATTCGCCACCCCCCCTCTTTTTTGGAATGAATAATTGAATGATTTTATTTTAGAACTTAAACAACTTTGCTCCGGTTATTCCTACTGTCAAGATGAGTCACACCTGCTGAATTTCATTTTTTAAACTTTTCTCCAGTGTATTTTTTTTCTATCCAGTTCCTGTTTGCTTCTCTTTATTTGCTATTTGACAGTTGGCATGGAAAGAAAAAGTCATATTATGACAGTATACAGACAAAATTAAATTTTGTATCTCTTTTGTTATTTACTGTAAATAATAATATCTCCTTTTAACCTTCAATGTAAATATAAGGTTATTTGGGAGTTCAGAAGTATTTACAAAATAGTGCATAATAACTATATTTTTTCTTGAATTATAAATCAAATATTATTTATTGTTTACAAAGTTATGTACTAAGATAAATGGAAACAAACTGTGCACTTGAAGAATTTCAATATCCAAAGAGACAACTGACAAATCTACTTTTAGTGGAAATTTTAAAAACAATGAGCAATAAATTAATTTACTTTGGAAAATAGAATTATAGAATTGATTTGTGGCGAATGTTGATTAGTAGAAGAAAAATTATTATCTGTTGTTGTGATTGTCCTTTCATAGGCTGGTCACACCCTTACAAGGTTTAGTTCATAGTAAACTGTGCCGGATGTGGACAGATGTACCAGTTGCCACAATAGTATTAAAGTGACTGACTAAAGTCAACTATGCCATGGATTTAAAAAGAAGAAACCTTCCCTATATTTCAGTGCTAAGAGGTGGTGGCCATATTTTGGCAGTACAGGTAATAGAGTGTACAGCAATGATACTGACAGAAAACAACAAATTCTGCGTATTTTTCCACTCATAAGTTGATGAAGAGATTATCTTGCCAAAGGAAGATGGCAGACAATTTTTCACTTCCTAATTCCCCAAATTTCTTTGCCAGTATTTACCAAATTTCAGTACTTTGGGTATCACCTTAAAGGTCTGTGCATTTCTGTCTTCTCTCCCAGTATTTGGTTGAAATTCTTCTTGACATCATTGTACATTTTTCTTGGATAAATGCATTTTAATATAAAATTTTATGTCATAGGTTTGATTGAGAGTTATATATTTCAATACATTAAAATAAATGTATACCATGAAAATGTATGAATTATATGTATATTTCAGTTAAACCTTTTGTATTTTTCCAATAATAAATGAGTTCCACTTTGTGAAATGTTGATTTGTAATAACAGTGAGGACTCCAATTCCTTAGGCTGGAGTATTTTCTCTTCTTTTATGCCCTCTACTTAAATGAGAAATGTAGAGAGATGGAACTTTGTTATGTCTAACATGCAAGCCTATAATCTAATAAAATTTGAGACTTTTAAACTAAGATTGGTGACACTGACAAAATTATCTAATTAGAAGATCACCAAAACATATCTAATTCAAGAAACTGGCATTCAGTGTGACTGATTAAGGTCCTTAGCACATCTCCTGAGATATCTATGATAACATATATACTTCTTGCTCTATCTGGAATATGGGTGAGCTTTAAGTGTACTCAGTGCAAGTTCTAACCACTAGTTTCTAGCAGCCTTGAAGATGAGTATCAGACAATTTAGTTTTTCTGATAGAATCTTGGAAACTATGTTTAGCCAGGATACATTTGGAAACCTTACTAGCCTTTCTGTCCTGATCCTTTCTGTGACAGCAAACCCACTGTAAAATTTTCCCTGTTCCTCCAGCAGATTAACCCATCATATCTTTTAACAACTTTAGATTTTTAAAATTGCTTTAATTTAAACCAAAGACTGCTTAACAGAAAGTAAGCAGTTTTCATGAGGATTCTAACTTTTTTTCTTCCAGAACTTGAAGAATCCAGACAGAAATGCCCACCATGCTGGTATAAATTTGCTAATATGTGTTTGATTTGGGACTGTTGTAAACCATGGTTAAAGGTGAAACACCTTGTCAACCTGGTTGTAATGGACCCATTTGTTGACCTGGCCATCACCATCTGCATTGTCTTAAATACACTCTTCATGGCTATGGAGCACTATCCCATGACGGAGCAGTTCAGCAGTGTACTGTCTGTTGGAAACCTGGTAAGCCTCACTGAGAGTTTCTCTTCCCATTGAAAGATTTTATAATTGCCTTAGTGAATTTTACATATTGCTCTCAAATTGAATATCAACTAATTGGCCATGTATACCTTGACATCAAATGTTTAGCATCCTTTTTAAATAACAAAAATATATTGCTACCATAGTGCAAAAGAGTCAAAGAATTTATGTATAATTTGATTTAGAATTGAATTTAAATTGCGTATTTATTAGAAGATGATTCTGAATTGTCTTCCAAGGACATTGATCTATAACAAAATTCTCACGTATTTTTAAGATATTTAGAATAGGTTCTTTAGGACATGTCTGCATTTACTAAACAAATTATAAAATATGCCCAAGTCAGATAATTTTGAAATATCATTTGTAGGTACCTGAAGATGGACTATGTGGGAGGAAACATCATATGAGGGATTATTATTTTTTGTTTTTGTTTCTTCTACAGTCTTAGCAATATTAAATTTAGAAATTATTTATATAATTCTGTTAAAATATATATTAGCATTCACTGGATACGTATTGATATCATAATGTAGTATAGTATAGTGATAGATATTAGAGTGGTCTTATACAGAGAGACAAAATGAAGAAAATCACGCAAAAAAGTATATTTATACAAGTATAAAATGCTTATTAAGTTCCCAACTTGATAAATGAACATATAAGCAGGTTATATAGAGATTGTAAATAATATGGCCTAAAGTATAACATACAATATTTTTAGGCGCTGAAGTAACCACTACATTTTTGAATTATATTTCAGGTAGGACTTACCTGAATTAAATGATAAAGTTGGCATATGTTGGCCACTTATTTTGTATCAGATACTGGACTAAATGGTTTACATTAACTCTCTCTCTCTAGAGTCCCAAAAAATCAGTCTTAAGATATTTACTATAAATTGTCTGTATTTTGCAGTTGGGAAACTGTATCCATGAGAAATTAACAGAGAAATAGAAGGTCTGAATGCTGTATCAGACTCTGAAAGCTATTTCAGAGACTATTGTAAGCTATGGGCAAAGATCACAGAAGCTTAGAGTAGGACAGGACAATAATATTACCTAGTTCAAATTCAGAGCTATGTAACAATCTCTTCAACATTATTTCTAAAAAAAAAAAAGCGGGATAGTGGGGTGGCAATTGAAACAAGAAAGCCTTTGGAGGTAATATGTTATAATCCAAGTTGAGTGAGCTTAAGCAAAAATAAAGGGAATTCATTACCTCACGTTACTGAAGCCCACTTGGAACTAGTTCTAGGTCCTAACCTGGCTAGATTCAGGTTCTCAGCCAGCATCATTGGGAATCAGCTTCTCGTCTCTCTTCTTCTCAATATGTGACCTTCCTCTCTGGCTGGGTATTTTCTTACTATTGCCAACATTCTATCAACTTTTATTCTACTAATGTAGCTCCAGGTACAGAAAGTTTGTGCTTCCTAATTAGTAGCTTTAATTAAGGCCCACAAATTGAATATCATTGACCTGGTTGGAGTTACATGGCCATTTCTAAATCAATCAGTTACCCTAACTCTTGGTTTTAATGCCATATTTGCCTAAATCAGAATCATATCTTATCACTGGAGGCAGAATAAATGAGTTAAACCATGAAAACAAAAATTAGGATACCATTACCAGAAGGAGGATAGATTCTAGAAAGAAATAACCAATAAATAGACAATTCAAGCTGCGGCTGGTCTTATGTGTTAAGGAATGTAGGATCTGTATCTGAGGTGAATTATGGAATAGTAGAAAATCCATGGGCAGGATACACATTCTTCTCAAATGCCTATGGGACATTCCCTAGGATAAGTTATAGGTTAGGTCATAAAACACACCTCAATAAACTTAAAAAATTAAAATAATACAAAGTATTTTTCTGATAAAAAATAAAATGAAATTAGAAATCAATAACAAGTCAATGTGGAGAATCACAAATATTTGGAAATTAAACAACTTACTCTTAAATAACCAATGAGTCAAGAAGATATCATAAGAGAAATTAGAAAATACTTTAAGGATGACTGAAAATCAAAACAAACCAAACTGAAATGAATGAGGGCTGCTAAAACAATATTTAAAGACAAATTTATACTGTAAATGTCTATGGTAAAATAGAAGATTTCCCAAATTGCTAATTTAAGCTCCTCTTTAAGAAACTAGATAAAGAATAGCAAATTAAACCTGAAGTTATCAGAAAAGGCAAGTAACAAAGAGAAAAATAACAGATAAAAATCAATAAACCCAAAAGTTATTTCTTTGAAAAAATCAACAGAATTGACAAATCTTTAGCTAGGCCAACCAAGAAAAAAAGAGGAAAGACACAAATTATTAGAAGTAGGAATGAAGAGAGGATATCACCATGGATCTTTTAGAAATAAAAAAGGAGCATAAGGAATAGAATAAAATTAAACACCAGCAAACTAGATAACCTAGGTGAAATTGAAAAATTCCTAGGAAATAACAAACTCCCAAAACTGACCCAAGAAGTAGTAGACTATCTCAATATACCTATAATAAGTAAAAATTGAATTTGCAATTAAAAAAAAAAAAAAAAACTTCCCGCCAAAAAAAGCCTGAGTCCAGATAGTTTTCACTGGTGAATTTTGCCAAATGTTTAATGGAGTGTTACATCAATCCTTAACAAACTGTTCCAACAAACAGAAGAGAAGGGAATACTTCTCAACGCACTTTATGAAGCTAGAATTACCCTGATATTAATGCCAGACAAAAATATTATGAGAAAAGAACACAGACACAAATATAGAACAGCCATATCCCATATGAGCATAAGCACAACAATCCTCAACAAAATACTAGAAGCCAAATCACACAACATATTTAGATTTTTGGATTATGTACTCGAAATAAGTGAAACTTATCCCAGTGATGCAAGGCTGGACCAACATAAAAAATTAATGTAATATATCATATTAATTTTTAAAACTATACAATCATCTCTATAGATGCTGTAATCACATGGAAAAAGCCAAAGTGTTTCATGATAAAAACACTCAGTAAACTTCAAATAGAAAAGAACTTCAGCCTGATAAACACCACCTCAAAAGACCCCACACCTATCATCATTCTTAATAGTTACTTTAGATGCTTTTACCTTCAGGTCAAGAAGAAGGCAAGGATGCTTGCTCTTGCTACTTCTTTTCAATACTGTACTGAAAGATCTAACCAGGGAAATAAGACAAGAAAAAGATATTAATGGCATCTAGATTAGAACACAAGAAGTAAATTCTGTTAACGAATACATAATCTTGTATTTAGAAAATCCTATAAAATACACACACACACACACAACTGTTAGAACTAATAAATAAGATTGCAGAATACAAGATCAATATACAAAACTCAATTATATTTCTAAACACTACTAATGAGCAATCAGAAAATAAAATCAGGAAAATTCTATTTATAATAACATCAAAAAGAATAAAATACTTAGGAATAAATTTAATAAAATAAGTGTGAAACTTGTACACTGAAAGCTATAAAACATTGTTGAAAGAAATTAAAGAAGTACTAACTAAATGAAAACACATTTATATTCATAGATTAGAAGAAAATATCATTAAGATGGCAATACTCACCAAATTAATCTACAAATGTAATGCAATCCATATCAAAATCCCAGCTACCTATTTTGCAGAAAGTGACAAATTGACTATAAATTTTATATGAAAATGCAAGAGACCATGTACCATACAATCTTAACTAGAAAAAAAACAAAGTTGGAGAACACAAACTTCCAAATTTTAAAACTTACTACAAAGCAAAAGTAAGCAAGATAGTTTGGTACTGGCATAAGCATAGCTATATACATCAATGGAATCAAATTGAAATTCCAACAGTAAATCATTACATTTATGTTAAATTAATTTTCAACAAGACTACTAGACAATTTTATTAAGGTAAGAAGCCTTTTCAACAAATGGTGCTTGGACAAGTGAATATCAACATATGAAAGAATGGAATTGAAACCTTACTTAATAACATATATACAAATTAAGATAGGTCATAGGCCTAAATGTAGAGCTAAAACTATGAACTGTTAGAAGAAAATTTAGAAGCAAATCTTCATGACCTATTATTAAGCAATGATTTCTTAGATATGACACCAAAAGCACAAACAATAACAATAAGAAAAAAAAAGTTCATTAGCCTTTATCAAAATTAGCAACTTTCATACTGCAAACAATATCATCAAGTAAAAGGACAACTTATAGAATGGAAGAGGACATTTGCAACCCAGATATCTGATCATGATTTGTATCTAATATATATAAAGGATTCTTATAACTCCACAGCAAACAAAATAGATAACTCACTAAAAATGACATATTAACAAAGAAGATAGACAAAAGGCCAATAAGCACATAAAAGATGGTCAGCATAACTGGCTAATTTTAGGGGAAAGGCAAATCAAAACTAAAATGAAACACCACTTCACACATACTAAGATGGCTATAATCAGAAAGAAACCCAATACCATTTTTTGGCAAGGACGTGGAAAAATTGGAATGCTTGTTCTTTATTTTGAGAATATAAAATGATGCAATCACTTTGGATAATAATTTAGCTGTCCCCCAAAAAGTTTAGGTTAGAATTACCATATGACCTGGCAATTTTACTAATTTCTTCGGATATATATCTAAGAGAATTAAAATGTATTTCCACATGAATACTTATAGAATATTATTCATAATACTAAAAATTAAAAACAATTCAAAATGTCTATCACCTGATGAATGGATAAACAATATCCATCCAATAAAATGTTATTCATCCATAAAAGGAATGAAGTATTGCTACAATCTACAACATGAATAAACCTTGAAAACATTATATTAAGTGAACAAAGCCAATCACAAAAGGTTACATATCATATTGCTACATTTATATGAAATGTTCAAAATAGGCAAACCTATAGAGACAGAAAGTAGATGAGTGGTTGCCAGGCAGCAGGGATTAGGGTAAATGGTAGCAACAACTAACTAATGGGTATGTAGCTTCTTTTTAAGGCAATGAAAATGTTCTAAAATTCAATAATGGTGATGATTGTACAAGTCTGTGAATATATTACAAGCCTCTGAATTGCATACTAATATTTCATAGTAGGCATGTTTCACTAATTTTTATTCCAATCACTTATTGATGGATGTTCAAGTTGATTCCAGATACTTTACCACCATGTTGCAGTAAAAGTTCTTGTATATATCACCTTTCATAATGCTGTATTAACTTCTAGAGAATAGATTTCCAGGATTGAAGTATTCCCAATATTAAACATATTTATGTCACATAAAAATTATATGATATGCAAAGAAATAGGAAAATGTGACTCATAGTTAATAGATTAAAGCAGTATGTAGAAATAGATCTGGACATGAATGAATTGTTAGAATAAACAAAAAGGGACTTTGGAGGCCCTATTGTAAATACGTTGAGCAATTTAAAGGAAAAATGTGGTCATAAGGAATAAACAGAGAACATGAGCAGAAAAAAATGAAAACTATAAAAAGAATCATTTAGACATTTTATAATTGAAAAGTACATATTCTAATATAAAAAATTCACTGGATGTGTTTAAAAGAAAACTGCAGATGTCAGAAGAAATAGTTGTTAACTCGAAGCACATTAATAGAAATTATCCAATTTGAACACTAGAGAATTGAAAGGAAAAATGAACTGAGTCTGACTATAATATGGGATAATATCAAGTAGTCTAAATATTTATATAATGGGAGAATCAGAAGGAGAAAATAGACAGAATGAAACAGAGCAAATATTTGAAGACACAATGGCCAAAAATTTCCTAAAGTTGGTGAAAAATATTAACTTACAGACTTTAATGTTACCTTATAAAATGTTAGTGAACATCAAAGGATAAATGTAAAGTAAGCCCATACTTAGACATACCTTAGTCATGCTGCTGAAAACAACAGCAATAACAAAAAGCTCTGGAAACAACAAGAAGAAAATTATTTACTATATACATGAGACTAACGTCTTACCAGAAATGATTCAGGCCAGAAGAAGGTGGCCAGATAAAATAAAGAAATAAAAGCCCATTATTCTACAGAAAGTGAAACTATCTGTCAGAAATTAAAATGAAATAAAGAATTTTAAGATAAACAAAAACTTAAAAAAGCTGTTACCAGCAGAACTACACTACAAGAAATGTTAATGGAAGTTCTTTAGGCCAAATGGGAAAAATAGCAGATCGAAATTTGGTTCTGGGAATGATGGTCACTAGATATGAATAAATGTGGGTAAATACGACAAAAAAGACTATCTTTTTTGTCCTTAATTTTTTTTCACATTTATTTGAGGTTCAGGGGTATATATACAGGTTTGTTACATAAATAAATTGTAAATCACAGGGGTTTGGTATACAGATTATTTCATCATCCAGGTAATAAGCATAGTACGCTGTAGGTAGTTCTTTGATCCTCATCCTCCTCCTACCCTCCACCCTCCAGTGTCTGTTGTCCCCTTCTTTGTGTTCCTATGAACTCAATGTTTAGTTCCCACCTATAAGTGAGAACATGCAGTATTTGGTTTTCTGTTGCTGTGGTAAATTTTTTAAAAAGACAACTGATTGTTTAAAGTGGGGATTTGTAACATAGTTAAGTGTGAAATATGTGAAAAGATTAGAATTTTTTGAGATGGAGTCTCGCTCTGTCGCCCAGCCTGGAGTGCAGTGGTGCGATCTTGGTTCACTGAAGGTCCACCTCCCGGGTTCACGCCATTCTCCTGCCTCAGCCTCCCGACTCGCTGGGACTACAGACACCAGCCACCATGTCTGGCGAATTTTTTTTTTTTTTTTTGCATTTTTAGTGCAGACGGGGTTTCACCGTGTTAGCCAGGATGGTCTCAATCTCCTGACCTCATGATCCGCCCATTTTGACCTGCCAACGTGCTGGGATTACAGGCAGGAGCAACCATACCTGGCCAGAACATTTTATATAAAGTGTTACAATATTAATTCTATATAAAAAATTACAAGAAAGTATCCCTCATGAACACAGAAGCAAAAAATCATTAGCAAAATATGATCAATAAAATCGAGCAATAGAGAAAAAAGTAGTAAATACTTAACTTTTTAAACATGTGGAGATTATCTCAGAAAAGTAAGATTCATTTAACATCTGAAAAGTGATCAATTAATTGGCCATATTACCTCTAAAAGAATAAAGGAAAGCCTAAGATCACCTCAATAGATGCAGAAAAGGATCTGACAAAACTCACCAGCCATTCGTGAGAAAAACTCTCAGTAAACTAGGAATAGAAAGTAACTTTCTCAAGTTGTTAAGGATGTTTAAGAAAACCCTACATCTAGTCAGGTGTGGAGGCTCATGCCTGTAATCCCAGCACTTTGTGAGGCTGAGGCAGTGGATCACCTGAGATTAGGAGTTCAAGACCAACCTGGCCAACATAGTGAAACCCCATCTGTACTAAAAATACAAAAAATTAGCTGGGCGTGGTGGCAGGCGCCTGTAATCCCAGCTACCAGGGAGGCTGATACAGGAGAATTGCTTGAACTCGGGAGGCAGAGGTTGCAGTGAGCTGAGATCAAGCCACTGCACTCCACACTCCAGCCTGGGCAACAAGAGTGAAACTCTGTCAAAACAAAACAAAACAAAATGAAACAAAAAGGAAAGAAAGAAAGAAGGAAAGAAAGAAAGAAGGAAGGAAGGAAGGAAGGAAGGAAGGAAGGAAGGAAGGAAGGAAGGAAGGAAGGAAGGAAGGAAGGAAGGAAAACTCTACACCTAATATTTTACTTATCAGTGAGATGTGTAAGCAGTGAATTCTTGCCGCTTAGAAAAATGGAGTGCTTTCCCCTGAAAATAGACAAATGTGTTGATTTTTACCACTTTTATTCAACCTTGTATTGGAAGTTTTACCAACTGAAGTAAAGGGGAAAAAAACACAAATAAAATGTATAAATATTGAAATGTGGTAGAAGTGTCTATTTCATCAACATGATCATATTGTAGACAATCCTAATAAATCTTTGCAACAGTGATTAGAAATAAACAATGATTTTAAATATTTTATTTGCCATAATAGCAAAAAACACAAAGAATATAGTAATAAATTTAACAAATCATTTCAAGACACCTACACTAAAAACATTGAAACATGGCTGAGAATAACTACAGAAGATTTAAACAAATGGAAATATATATGCCATGTTCATGCAATAGAAGATTCAATATTATTAAGAAATTAATTCTTCCCAAATGTATCTGTCAATTCAACCCAATCCCAGTAAAAATGTCACAGATTTTCTTTGTAGAAATTGCTGAACTGACTTTCTATGCATATACACAGTGCTTAAAATTGCCAAAATAATACTGATAAAAGAATAATGAAAACATTAACATACCTGACTTCAAGGCTTGTTATAAAGCTGTACTAATCAGGAATCTACAGTATTGGCATAAACAAAGATATCAATGGAACATAATGCTGAGTTCATAAATAGATCCAAACTATATGTCAATGGATTTTTTGACAAAGATACTACAGAAAGGAAATAGAAGAAAGAAAGTATTTTCACCAAAATATCAGGAACACTTAAATAAATGTACGGAAAATAAATGAACCTCCCCGTTCAATCTTATGCCACATGCCAGAATCAATATGGATTGTAGACTAAGCAAAAAAGCTAAAACAGATTGGGAGGTTCCAAGATGGCCAAATAGGAACAGCTCCAGTCTGCAGCTCCCAGCGTGAGTGACGCAGAAGATGGGTGATTTCTGCATTTCCAACTGAGGTACCAGGTTCATCTCACTGGGGCTTGTCAGACAGTGGGTGCAGCCCATGGAGCAGGGTGGGGCATCGCCTCACCTGGGAAGCATAAGGGGTTGGGGAATTCCCTTTCTTAGCAAAGGGAAACCATGACAGACGGTACCTGGAAAATCAGGACACTCCCACCCTAATAATGCGCTTTCCAATGGCCTTAGCAAATGGCACACCGGGAGATTATATTCTGCACCTGGCTCAGAGGGTCCCAAGCCCATGAAGCCTCGCTCACTGCTAGCACAGCAGTAGGAGATGAAACTGTAAGGCTACAGTGAGGCTGGGGGGAGGGGCGTCCACCATTGCTGAAGCTTGAGTAGGTAAAAAAAGTGGCCAGAAAGTGTGAACTGGGTGGAGCCCACCACAGCTCAAGGAGGCTGGCCTGCCTCTGTAGATTCTACCTCTGGGGGCAGGGTATAGCTGAACAAAAGGCAGCAGAAACTTCTGCAGACTTAAACATCCCTGTCTGACAGCTTTGAAGAGAGTAGTGGTTCTCCCAGCATGGAGTTTGAGATCTGAGAATGGACAGACTGCCTCCTCAACTGGGTCCCTGACCCCTGAGTAGCCTAACTGGGAGACATTTCCCAGTAGGGGCTGACTGACGCCTCATACAGCCAGGTGTCCCCCTGAGACGAAGGTTCCAGAGGAAGGATCAGACAGCAACATATGCCATTCTGCAATATTTGCTGTTCTGCAGCCTCCACTGGTGATACCCAGGCAAACAGGGTCTGGAGTGGACCCCCAGCAAACTCCAACAGACCTGACACTGAAGGTTCTGACTGTTAGAAGGAAAACTAACAAACAGAAAGGACATCCACACCAAAACCCCATCTGTATGTCACCATCATCAAAGACCAAAGGTAGATAAAACCACAAAAATGGGGAGAAACCAGAGCAGAAAAGCTGAAAATTCTAAAAGTCAGAGTGCCTCTTCTCCCGCAAAGGAACGCAGCTCCTTGCCAGCAACAGAACAAAGCTGGACGAAGAATGACTTTGATGAGTTGAGAGAAGAAGACTTCAGACGATCGGTAACAACAAACTTCTCCGAGCTAAAGGAGGATGTTCTAACCCATTGCAAAGAAGCTAAAATCCTTGAAGAAAGATTAGACGAATGGCTAACTAGAATAAACAGTGTAGAGAAGTCCTTAAATGACCTGATGGAACTGAAAACCATGGCACGAGAACTATGTGACGAATGCACAAGCTTCAGTAGCCAACTCAATCAACTGGAAGAAAAGGTATCAGTGATTGAAGATCAAATGAATGAAATGAAGTGAGATGAGAAGTTTAGAGAAAAAAGAGTAAAAAGAAATGAACAAAGCCTCCAAGAAATATGGGACTGTGTGAAAAGACCAAATCTACGTCTGATTGGTGTACCTGAAAGTGATGGGGAGAATGGAACCAAGTGGGAAAACACTCTTCAGGATTATTATCCAGGAGAACTTCCCCAACCTAGAGAGGAAGACCAACATTCAAATTTGGGAAATACAGAGAATACCACAAAGATACTCCTCGAGAACAGCAACTCCAGGACACATAATTGTCAAATTCACCGAAGCTGAAATGAAAGAAAAATGTTAAGGGCAGTCAGCGAGAAAGGACAGATTACCCACAAAGGGAAGTCCATCAGACTAACAGCAGATCTCTTGGCAGAGACTCTACAAGCCAGAAGAGAGTGGGGGCCAACATTAAACATTCTTAAAGAAAATAGTTTTCAACCCAGAATTTCATATCCAGCCAAACTAAGTTTCATAAGTGAAGGAGAAATAAAATCCTTCACAGACAAGCAAATGCTGGGAGATTTTGTAACCACCAGCCCTGCTCTACAAGAGCTCCTGAAGGAAGCTCTAAACATGGAAAGAAACAACCAGTACCAGCCACTGCAAAAACATGCCAAAATGAAAAGACCGTCAATGCTAGGGAGAAATTGCATCAACTAACGAGCAAAATAACCAGCTAACATCATGATGACAGGATCAAGTTCACACATAACAATATTAACCTTAAATGTAAATGGGCTAAATGCTCCAATTAAAAGACATAGACTGGCAAATTGGATAAAGAGTCAAGACTCATCAGTGTGCTGTATTCAGAAGACCCATCTCATGTGCAGAGACACACATAGGCTCAAAATAAAGGGATGGTGGAAGATCTACCAAGCAAATGGAAAACAAAAAAATGTAGGGGTTGCAATCCTAGTCTGATAAAACAGAACTTCAGCCAACAAAGATCAAAAGAGATGAAGAAGGCCATTACATAATGGTAAAGGGATCAATTCAACAAGAAGAGCTAACTGTCTTAAATATATATGCACCCAATACAGGAGCACCCAGATATATAAAGCAAATCCTTAGAGACCTACAAAGAATCTTAGGGACCCACACAACAATAATGGGAGACTTTAACACCCCACTGTCAACATTAGACAGATCAACGAGACAGAAAGTTAACAAGGATATCCAGGAATTGAACTCAGCTCTGCACCAAGCAGACCTAATAGACATCTACAGAACCCTCCACCCCAAATCAACAGAATATACATTCTTCTCAGCACCACATCACACTTATTCCAAAATTGACCACATAGTTGGAAGTAAAGTACTCCTCAGCAAACATAGAAACAGAAATTATAACAAACTCTCTCTCAGACCACAGCGCACTCAAACTAGAACTCAGGATTAAGAAATTCACTCAAAACCACTCAACTACATGGAAACTGAACAACCTGCTCCTGAATGACTACTGGGTGCATAACAAAATGAAGGCTGAAATAAAGATGTTGTTTGAAACCAGGGAGAACAAAGACACAACATACCAGAATCTCTGGGACACATTTAAAGCAGTGTGTGGAGGGAAATTTATAGCACTAAATGCCCACAAGAGAAAGCAGGAAAGGTCTAAAATTGACACCATAACATCACAATTAAAAGAACTAGAGAAGCAAGAGCAAACATACATTCAAAAGCAAGCAGGAGGCAAGAAATAACTAAGATCAGAGCAGAACTAAAGGACATAGAGACATAAAAAACCCTTCAAAAAATCAATGAATCCAGGAGCTAGTTTTTTGAAAACATCAACAAAATTGATAGACCACTAGGAAGATTAATAAAGAAAAGAGAGAAGAATCAAATAGGCACAACAAAAAATGATAAAGGGGATATCACCTCTGATCCCACAGAAATGCAAACTACCATCAGAGAATACTATAAACACCTCTATGCAAATAAACTAGAAAATAGAGAAGAAATGGATAAACTGCTAGACACATACACCTTCCCAAGACTAAACCAGGAAGAAGTTGAATCCCTGAATAGATCAATAACAGGCTCTGAAATTGAGGCAATAATTAATAGCCTACCAACCAAAAAAAGTCCAGGACCAGACGGATTCACAGCCGAATTCTACCAGAAGTACAAAGAGCAGCTGATACCGCTGCTTCTGAAACTATTCCAATCAATAAAAAAGAGGGAATCCTCCCTAATTCGTTTAATGAGGCCAACATCATCCTGATACCAAAGCCTGGCAGAGACACAACAAAAAAAGAGAATTTTAGACCAATATCCCTGATGAACATTGATGCAAAAATCCTCAGTAAAATACTGGCAAACCGAATCCAGCAGCATATCAAAAAGCTTATTCACCACGATCAAGTTCATCCCTGGGATGCAAAGCTGGTTCAACATACGCAAATCAATAAACGTAATCCAGCATATAAACAGAATCAAAGACAAAAACTACATGATTATCTCAATAGATGCAGAAAAGGCCTTCAATAAAATTCAACAGCCCTTCATGCAAAAAATTCTCAATAAAGTAGGGATTGATGGGACTTATCTCAAAACAAGAACTATTTATGACAAATCCACAGCCAATATCATACCGAATGGGCAAAAACTGGAAGCATTCCCTTTGAAAACTGGCACAAGACAGGGATGTCCTCTCTCACCACTCCTATTCAACATAGTGTTGAAAATTCTGGCCAGAGCAATCAGGCAGGAGAAAGAAATAAAGGGTATTCAATTAGGAAAAGAGGAAGTCAAATTGTCCCTGTTTGCAGATGACAAGATTGTATATTTAGAAAATCCCATCGTCTCAGCCCAAAATCTCCTTAAGCTGATAAGGAACTTCAACCAAGTCTCAGGATACAAAATCAATGTGCAAAAATCACAATCATTCCTATACACCAATAACAGACAAACAGAGAGCCAAATCATGAGTGAACTCCCATTCACAATTGCTTCAAAGAGAATAAAATACCTAGGAATCCAATTTACAAGGGATGTGAAGGACCTCTTCAAGGAGAACTACAAACCACTGCTAAGCGAAATAAAAGAGGACACAAACAAATGGAAGAACATTCCATGCTCATGGATAGGAAGAATCAATATTGTGAAAATGGTCATACTGCCCAAGGTAATTTATAGATTCAATGCCATTACCATCAAGCTACCAATGACTTTCCTCACAGAATTGGAAAAAACTACTTTAAAGTTCATATGGAACCAAAAAAGAGCCCACATTGCCAAGACAATCCTAAGCCAAAAGAACAAAGCTGGAGGCATCATGCTACCTGACTTCAAACTATACTACAAGGCTACAGTAACTAAAACAGCATGGTACTGGTACCAAAACAGAGATATAGACCAATGGAACAGAATAGAATCCTTGGAAATAATACCACACATCTACAACCATCTGATCTTTGGCAAACAAGAAATGGGGAAAGGATTCCCTATTTAATAAATGGTGATGGGAAAACTGGCTGACCATAAGTAGAAAGCTGAATCTGGATCCTTTCCTTACACCTTATACAAAAAGTAATTCAAGATGGATTAGAGACTTAAATGTTAGACCTAAAACCATAAAAACCCTGGAAGGAAACCTAGGCAATACCATTTAGGAAATAGGCGTGGGCAAGGACTTCATAATTGAAACACCAAAAGCAATGGCAACAAAAGCCAAAATTGACAAATGGGATCTAATTAAACTAAAGAGCTTCTGCACAGCAAAAGAAACTACCATCAGAGTGAACAGGCAACCTACAGAATGGGAGAAAATTTTTGCAATCTACCCATCTGACAAAGGGCTAATATGCAGAACCTACAAAGAACTTAAAGAAATTTACAAGAAAAAAACAACCCCATCAAAAAGTTGTCGAAGGATATGAACAGACACTTCTCAAAAGAAGACATTTATGCAGCCAACAGACACGAAAAAATGCTCATCATCACTGGTCATCAGAGAAATGCAAATCAAAACCACAATGAGATAGCATTTCACACCAGTTAGAATGGCGATCATTTAAAAGTCAGGAAACAACAGGTGCTGGGGAGTATGTGGAGAAATAGGAACGCTTTTACACTGTTGGTGGGAATGTAAACTAGTTCAACCATTGTGGGAGACAGTGTGGCAATTCCTCAAGGATCTAGAACTAGAAATACCATTTGACCCAGCCATCCCATTACTGGGCATATTACGCAAAGGATTAAAAATCATGCTGGTATAAAGACACATGCACATGTATGTTTATTGCAGCACCATTCACAATAGCAAAGACTTGGAACCAAATGTCCATCAATGACAGACTGGATTAAGAAAATGTGGCACATGGCCGGGCGCGGTGGCTCAAGTCTGTAATCCCAGCACTTTGGGAGGTCGAGACAGGCGGATCACGAGGTCAGGAGATCGAGACCATCCTGGCTAACACGGTGAAACCCCGTCTCTACTAAAAAATACAAAAAACTAGCTGGGCGAGGTGGCAGGCGCCTGTAGTCCCAGCTACTCGGGAGGCTGAGGCAGGAGAATGGCATGAACCCGAGAGGAGGAGCTTGCAGTGAGCTGAGATCCGGCCACTGCACTCCAGCCTGGGTGACAGAGCAAGACTCAGTCTCAAAAAAAAAAAAAAAAAAAAAGAAAACGTGGCACATATACACCATGGAATACTATGCAACTATAAAAAAGGATGAGTTCATGTCTTTTGTAGGGACACGTATGAAGCTGGAAACTATCATTCTAAGCAAACTATCAGAAGGACAGAAAACTAAACACTGCATGTTCTCACTCATAGGTGGGAATTGAACAATGAGAACACTCGGACACAGGGTGGGGAACATCACACACTGGGGCCTGTCATGGGGTGGGGGGAGGGGGGATGGATAGCATTAGGTGATATACCTACTATAAATGACGAGTTAATGGGTGCAGCACACCAACATGGCACATGTATACATATGTAGCAAACCTGCACGTTGTGCACACATACCCTAGAACTTAAAGAATAATAATAATAATAAATAAAAATAAAAATAAAAAAGCTAAAACAATAAAACATCTGAAATAAAACACGGGAGAACATCTTTGAGACCTTGGGGTAGGCAAAAATTTCTTGGGAAAGAGACAAAAAGTGTTATACATTACTTAAATGTCCATGAAATTTCAAACAATGGAGCCCTACTCAGTGAAAAAGAAAAAAGTCTAGTAATATACACATGGGTGAGTTTCAATTTGAAGTATTCAAGAGATGTTTGGAAAAGTCACTAAGACTGTCAGGTCTCTGAGGTGGCCACCTAGGTAAAGAGAGATTCCATTTACTGAGTTAGCAAATATCAGAAGAGAAGCAAAACTGTGGAGAAAAAGCAGTAAGGTGAATTTTTGACCTGTTGAATCTGAGATGCCTGGAAGACAGTCTTTCGAATGTAGGTATTGAATAGGCAGGTGGGTATGTGTTTCTAGAGATTAGGAGGTATACTTGAACAGAAAAATAGATTTTGAAATGTAAACTATTATAAAAATGTAACTTGTTATAAAAGGAAAATTAAAGTAAGTGGGGTCTAGACAGAGAGAATTCTGAATAAATCCAGTATCGAATGATTTGTTAGAGGAAGAAAATCAGGTGAGTAGCATCCAGAGAGGTGTGGATCACAGGAGCCAAGGACAGAAAATATTTCAGTGAAGAAGGAACCAAAAACAATGCCCAAAACTTCTAAAAGGGCAAGCGAGCAAGATAATTGTTTAAAATTTTTCATTTGGATTTATTAGTGATGTCAGTCTTGTTGGTGAAGTTTGTTAAAGCCATTTGGTGGATCGTGGAGTAAGTTAAAGAAGTGGAACTAGCAAGTGCAGACAAGTATGCAATCTTTGAAAGAAATCTGGCCATAAGGAAAGGATAGATGGTGGCAGATGGAAGGGGAAATAGAGTGCAAGGAGAGATTCTCTGATGACAGTGGTGATATTTTTAAGGAAGAGAAGGACTCGGTGTCTGTTACTTTCTATAAAAAAATAAAAATAAAAAATAAAAAAACCCAAAACTCAAAAAACAAAACAAAACAAAAAAAACAGGAAGTAGCTAGTAGTAGAAAAGTTGGTTAACTGAGAATGAATTCCTTGCAAAGTCCAAAGGAAAACACATAACACAATTTGAGAGATTAGCTCAAAACAGGGGCACTTCTTTCATTTTAACAAGAAGAGAAAGGCAAAGCACAGTTATGGTTGTAAATAGTCTGGTAGATAAAGGGAAACATAAAGTTCAGGCTGGCTGATTTTCATCACTTCTAAGAAGCTGAAGTACTGAAACTATGCTTCTCAGATGGGAAGGCATAAGGAAAAATGGCTGAGGTTATGTGCAGAAGAGAGAGTTTGAAATAGTTGTAGATAATAGAAATGCAGAAAGGAAAATACTGCTTCCCTTTGGCCAGCAAAAGGACATTTTTTGTAAGAGTTCTTACTATCTGTAGAGCTAGCCATGAGCATGTTTATTACAGCTTACATGACATCTCCTTAGCACCAGTCTCACCTGCAGGGCCAGGGGAGGGGACCAATCCACTGGGCTTGGTGATGGAAGCCTGAACTGTCAGGTAATCATTTGGTAAGTTTTTGGAGAGCTAGAAAGATCAGAGACAGAGACAAACAATTGATCACAATGAGCAAGTTGCACCTTTCATATGAAAATAATATTAATTTTATTGACTTAATCTATGTACTCTTTATCATTTGATAAACATTATATATGGTGAACAATTATTGATTTTTTTTTTTTTTTTTTTTTTTTTTTTTTTGAGACGGAGTCTTGCTCTGCCGCCCAGGCTGGAGTGCAGTGGCTGGATCTCAGCTCACTGCAAGCTGCGCCTCCCTGGTTCACGCCATTCTCCTGCCTCAGCCTCCCGAGTAGCTGGGACTACAGGCGCCCGCCACCTCGCCCGGCTAGTTTTTTTTTGTATATTTTAGTAGAGACGGGGTTTCACCATGTTAGCCAGGATGGTCTCGATCTCCTGACCTCGTGATCCGCCCGTCTCGGCCTCCCAAAGTGCTGGGATTACAGGCTTGAGCCACCGCGCCCGGCCTTTTTTTTTTTTTTTTTTTTTTTTTTTTTGAGACGGAGTCTTGCTGTGTCGCCCAGGCTGGAGTGCAGTGGCTGGATCTCAGCTCATTGCAAGCTCCGCCTCCCGGGTTTTTACGCCATTCTCCTGCCTCAGCCTCCCGAGTAGCTGGGACTACAGGCGCCCACCACCTCGCCCGGCTAGTTTTTTGTATTTTTTAGTAGAGACGGGGTTTCACCGTGTTAGCCAGGATGGTCTCGAACTCCTGACGTCATGATCCGCCCGTCTCGGCCTCCCAAAGTGCTGGGATTACAGGCTTGAGCCACCGCGCCCGGCCACAATTATTGATTTGAGTGCAAAGCATTTGTGGATACCAAGTTGTTGGACCTAAACCAATTTTTAAAAATCAGAATTTAATTTATATTTGTGGGGAGTAAATTAAGTTGCTCAATAATTATTTGTGTTTCAAGAGTATTTGCTCATATAATGAACTACACTTCTCATTTAGGTCTTCACGGGGATCTTCACAGCAGAAATGTTTTTGAAGATAATTGCCATGGATCCATATTATTACTTCCAAGAAGGCTGGAATATTTTTGATGGTTTTATTGTGAGCCTTAGTTTAATGGAACTTGGTCTGGCAAATGTGGAAGGATTGTCTGTTCTCCGATCATTCCGGCTGGTAAATTAACTGGGAGTGTTCATAAAATGTACTTTGTAACTAATTAGTCTTCATTCTCATCTAGTAATAATGGCAAGATTTCCCATCATTATAATATTATTTGAATACACTTCTAAAACAAATTGGATTGCCATACCACCAGATAGTAGTTGTTTCTTCATCATAGGTTTAATAAAGTTCACTTAAATGAATAGTCTACACTTCTCTTCTTAGTTATTGAATGGAAGACTAATAGAGAGGAGGAAAAAGGGAGTCACAGATAAACTCAAATCACAATTAAACAACACCATAGTCAAGTCTCAGTTATCTGAGGTTTGCGTAACTGTGTACAAAGCTTCCTTGGGACCTAGGATGAGCTCCCCTTTCTGCCAGAGACAAAGGAATTATGGAATTGTTCATTGCTCACCTTGTCCCTGTAGAGGAAAGAGTTAAGACAGGGGACAGTGTACAAAAGAGAAGGATAAGCAAACAGAGCTCCCCATATGACTGCTGCCACATCAGAAAATCACCAAATCTACTCTTTGAGAGAGTTAACTGTACTATATTTTGTTAATTTTAAAGAAAGTATCTTTCTTTGATCTTTTGTAAAAACTATTAGATTTTAAAATTCAGAGATAAAATATCACGTGACATATTTCCAGTGAAAGTTTGATATGTTTTATTATACTATTACTTTCAGTGGGCTCTAACTTTTGTGATTTATTTTCAAATAACACAGGCTGTACATGATTACTAAGGACATGTTCCTATTGATGATTTACCTTAATAGTGATTAGGCTGAAGCCTTTTTCATGAAATCTGTTTACAATTTCCCTTGCTGCTTTCAACGTTCAAATTTAAATTGTAATCCTTAGAACTATATTTCCTTCCCTAATCCTCAAAGGTAGTTATGAATCTAATTTGAAACTAGAAGGATGCAAAAAACAGAACAAAAATTTAAAATGATAAAACAAGTAATATGGGCAAGAACTTAAAAAAAGATCTAGTAAACTTTCATGAAAATGTGATGCAGTTAAGGGAAATAGGAAGCATAGTATCATTAGAATCTTACTTAGTGTGCCAGGCTCTTTTGCATAAATTATTCTCTGGAATAAATTAAATACTTTGGTGCATGTATTTACTCCTTTGGGTCACTCTGATGCCATTAAATAATGCACTCTTCTCATCCTGACATTTACTGAAGCATCAGAAATAAAATGCTGCTACTGTTTAACCATAAATGGTACTTTAGTGAACTCTAAAGCTAATACAACCAATATGTCAAACACAATGAGAAAGACATTTACACACTACACTGAATTAAGCCTTTGAAGACAAAAAGATTAAAAAGAAGCTTAGCTTTTTACTTAAGTTTAAATACTTTTGTATTTGAATATAATACATGTTTAAAATATAGCCTAAAGTTACAGCAAGCTAAAAATATAGCTAGATTAAACCAATCAAAAGACAAAGAAATTAGCTGATTTCTGCTTCTACTTTGTGTAACTTAAGTGTTGATATTATTTTCACTTGTGCATTTCAGCAAGTACACTGAAAACTATATCTGCTTTGGCCTTTTAAAAATAATGAGAGTTTCTGGCCGGGCGCGGTGGCTCAAGCCTGTAATCCCAGCACTTTGGGAGGCCGAGACGGGTGGATCACGAGGTCAGGAGATCGAGACCATCCTGGCTAACAAGGTGAAACCCCGTCTCTACTAAAAAAAATACAAAAAGCTAGCCAGGCAAGGTGGTGGGCGCCTGTAGTTCCAGCTACTCGGGAGGCTGAGGCAGGAGAATGGCGTAAACCCAGGGGGCGGAGCTTGCAGTGAGCTGAGATCCGGCCACTGCCCTCCAGACTGGGCGACAGAACGAGACTCCGTCTCAAAAAAACAAAACAAAACAAACAAACAAACAAAAAATAATGAGAGTTTCTACTTCTCTGAAACTGGATCTCTGCTAATTAACCACCATCAATCTTAAATATCTTAATTCCTTAAGGAGAAACAAAGGTGTATTTTACATATGCTTATGTAGGATACTTGAAAATTTGGTGTATCTTGTTAAACTGTCAATTTAAAAATATATATAATTTAATTATTTCATTTACAGTGTGGACCATTTCAAAATGAAAAAGAGAACCCTCTATGATAGCAAGTCACTGCTATAGTTGTTAGTAATCGTTTGACAAATAAATAATTCATTACTCTATAATTGAGACAGTTACCTGTACATTTGCCCTGTTAATAAAATTACAGATATTTTTAGAAATGCAGGGCATTAATGCTGTTCTTGCTTTTATTTCCAGCTCCGAGTTTTCAAGTTGGCAAAGTCTTGGCCAACTCTAAATATGCTAATAAAGATCATTGGCAATTCTGTGGGGGCTCTAGGAAACCTCACCTTGGTGTTGGCCATCATCGTCTTCATTTTTGCTGTGGTCGGCATGCAGCTCTTTGGTAAGAGCTACAAAGAATGTGTCTGCAAGATTTCCAATGACTGTGAACTCCCACGCTGGCACATGCATGACTTCTTCCACTCCTTCCTGATCGTGTTCCGAGTGCTGTGTGGAGAGTGGATAGAGACCATGTGGGACTGTATGGAGGTCGCTGGCCAAACCATGTGCCTTACTGTCTTCATGATGGTCATGGTGATTGGAAATCTAGTGGTATGTAGCAAAAACATTTTCCTCATTTTCATTAAAAGATAATGTAACCATAAAAAAAGTGTGTTCAACTGAAGAATATTTTGTATTTTTTAAATCAAGGCCATTTCCTATTGTCTATTACTCATGAGAGCCATGTATAGTTTAGACCATTGTAATCCACACAAACCCTTAAACTACCTTTTGAACCAGTTGTTCTTTCTCTCATTATCCTTCTTGCTACATGGAGAGAAACATTTCTGTTATTTATCTTTCAGTTCCTGTACTAAAGCATGGAAGTGTTACTTAGAACACTCATTTTATTTATAAGTACTAGCAATAACACGTGAAAATGTTTCAGATTTGGTTTTCTACAAATTTAAAAATTAGTAACAATCTCAGTTTATTAAAAGCTCATGGGGTTTTTGGTGCCTAGAAACTATAGTATGAGCAAGTAACATTGACTCAAAAACATTGTCATTTCTGCATAAAATTAACCATGCCCAACACCATATATATTTAGGATAGTTAGCTCTTCTTGTTGCATTGATCCCTTTACCATTATGTAATGTCTTTCTTTGTCTTTTTTTAATCTTTGTTGGTTTAAACTCTGTTTTATCAAAGATTAGGATTGCAAACCCTGCTTTTTTTTTTTTTACTTTCCATTTGCTTGGTAAATATTCCTCCATCCCTTTATTTTGCGCCTATGTGTGTCTTTGCATGTGAGATGGGTTAAAGCACATCTATGGGTTTTGACTCTTTATCCAATTTGCCAGTCTGTGTCTTTTAATTGGGGCATTTAGCCCATTTACACTTAAGGTTAATATTGTAATGTGTGAATTTGACCCGTTCATTATGATGCTAGCTGGTTATTTTGCTCATTAGTTGCTGTGGTTTCTTTATAGTGTTGATGATCTTAACAATTTGGTATGTTTTTGCAGTGGCCAGTCCTGGTTTTTCCTTTCCATGGTTAGTGCTTCCTTCAAGAGCTCTTATAAGGCAGGCCTGGTGGTGGCAAACTCTCTCAGCATTTGCTTGTCTGTAAATGATTTTATTTCTCCTTTATTTATGAAGCTTAGTTTGGCTGGATGTGAAATTCTGGGTTGAAAATTATTTTCTTTAAGAATGTTTAATATTGGCCCCAACTCTCTTCTGGCTTGTAGAGTTTCTGCCTAGATCCACTGCTAGTCTGGTGGGCTTCCCTTTGTGGGTAACCTGACTTTTCTCTCTGGCTGCCCTTAACATTTTTTCCTTCATTTCAACCTTGATGAATCTGACAATTACATGTCTTGGGGTTGCTTTTCTTAAGGATTATCTTTGTGGTGTTCTCTGTATTTCCTGAATTTGAATGTTGGCCTGTCTTGCTAGGTTGGGGAAGTTCTCCTGGATAATATCCTGAAGAGTGTATTCCAACTTGGTTCCATTCTCCCCATCACTTTCAGGTACACCAATCAAGCTTAGGTTTGGTCTTTTCACATAGTCCCTTATTTTTTGGAGACTTTGTTCCTTTTCATTCTTTTTTCTTTTATCTTGTCTTCATGCGTTACAAAAATTAGCTTAAGATGGATTAAAGACTTAAATGTTAGACCTAGAAGAAAACCTAGGCAATACCATTCAGGACATAAGCACGGGCAAAGACTTCATGACTAAAACACCAAAAGCAATAGCAACAAAAGCCAAAATTGACAAATGGGATCTAATTAAACTAAAGAGCTTCTGCATAGCAAAAGAAACTATCAACAGACTGAATAGGCAACCTACAGAATGGGAGAAAATTTTTGCAATCTATTCATCTGATATCCAGAATCTACAAGGAACTTAAGTTTACAAGAAAAAAACAACCCCATCAAAAAGTCGGCAATGGATATGAACAGACACTTCTCAGAAGAAGACATTTATGTGGCAAAAAAAATACGAAAAAAAGCTCATCATCACTGATCATTAGAGAAATGTAAATCAAAACCACAATGAGATACCATCTCATGCCAGTTAGAATGGTGATCATTAAAAAGTCAAGAAACAACAGATGCTGGGGAGATTGTGGAGAAATAGGAACACTTTAACAGTGTTGGTGGGAGTGTAAATTAGTTCAACCATTGTGGAAGACAGTGTGGCAATTCCTCAAGGATCTAGAACCAGAAATATCATTTGATCCAGGAATCTCATTACTGGGTATACACCCTAAGGATTATAAATCATTCTACTATAAAGATGCATGCACATGTATGCTTATTGCAGCACTATTCATGATAGCAAAGATTTGGAACCAACCCAAATGCCCATCAATGATAGACTGGATAAACAAAATGTGACACATACACACCATGAAATACTATGCAGCCATAAAGAAGAATGAGTTCATGTCCTTTGCAGGGACATGGATAAAGCTGAAAACCATCATTCTCAGCAAACTAACACAGGAACAGAACCAAACACCATACGTTCTCACTCATAAGTGGGAGTTGAACCTCTTATGAGGTTCAACTCATAACCTGGACACAGGGAGGAGAACATCACACACTGAGACCTTTCAGGGGTTGGGGGGCTAGGGGAGGGAGAGCATTAGGAGAAATACCTAATGGAAATTACGGGTTGATGGGTGCAGCAAACCACCATGGCAAGTGTGTACGTATGTAACAAATCTGCATGTTCTGCACATGTATCCCAGAACTTAAAGTATAATAATAATTTTAAAAAAATTAACCATGCCCAACACCAGTGTCCTGAATCGTGAAGGCATGGAGAAGATGAGAAGGCATGGGAAGATAAATATAACAAAGTGATATAGCATGTACTCAAATAGAATTAAAAATAGGAAGTAACTAATATGTGTTCAAAAATATGAAAACAAAGTGCTATATGCCAAGTTTACAAAATGGGAACCTTGCTTTACAATAGGAAGGTTGATCAGGGAAGTCTTTGTCAAAGAGTTTGGACCTAAAATATATTTAACTGAGATGTAAAATTTAGCTTGGTAGGAAGAAAGATCATCCCAAACAAGGAAACAAGGTACCTGGTGACTGAGGACAGAGGACAGGAGACTCTGAAAAGTATCAGGCTCTTATGCTTTAAATATGAAGTAATTACACTGAATTGCTTAATTAGAACCCAAACTAATGGAATAGAAAAATTACTACTACAACAAGTAATTTAATGTCTATACTGTTGCCAGGCTCAGTGGCTCATGCCTGTAATCCCAGCACTTTGGGAGACTGAAGTGGGCAGTTCACTTGAGGACAGGAGTTCGAGACCAGCCTGACCAACATGGCAAAACCCCGTCTCTACTAGAAATACAAAAATTAGCCAGGTGTGATGATGCACACCTGTAATCCCAGCTACTTGGGCAGCTGAGGCACGAGAATTACTTGAGCCTGAGAGGCAGAGTTTGCAGTGGGCCGAGATTGTGCCACCGTATTCCAACCTGGGTGAAAGAGCGAGACTTTGTTGCAAAAAAAAAAAAAAAAAAAAAAAGAAAAAGAAAAAAAGCATATACTCTTTAGACATGATTTCCTTTCATATAAAAGTAACCTCAAGTCCCCAAAGATAGAGAAAGGGCAAGGGAAAAAGGCAAAGTATTATTTTATTTTTATTCATTACCAGATTTCAGCCTCTGCAGCATTACTTTTGATGATTCTGATCTACTTTCAAAGTAACAAGAAACATGAACAGTGTACAATCTAGAATTATAAACAGTGACTTAAAACAATAAACACTGATTATTTCACCGTTTCTGTGGGTCAGGATTTTGGGAATAAGTTAGCTGAGTGGTTCTGGTTCAGGGTCAATCACAAAGTTGCTGTCCAGATGTTAGCTGAGGTTACAGTTTTCTTGACTGGGGCTGGAGGATTAGCTTCTAAGGCGGCTCAATCTCATGGTTATTGGAAGGAGGTTTCAGTTCCTTTTTGGCGATTAGTTGAAGGTCTGATTTTTTCTCTACAGGACCTTTCCCATATGATTGTTGAGTATGCTTATGATATGGCAGGTGGCTTCTTCCAGGGAAGGTGATGTAAGAGAGAAGGCAAGGAGAAAATCCTCTTTATATTCTACTCTTGAAAGTCACCCTTCACCACTTCTCCAATATTGTATTCATTAGAAGCTAGTCACTAAGAAGAGCTCAAGCTACTATAATCCCCAAGCAACTTTAAAATGTTCGCTTTCAGAAAAGTGTAAGATCACATAGAACAGAAAGTGTCATAGGGTTACATAGAACAGAAACAAAGAAAAGATAATATAATTATGTTATAGATTTGATTTCATTTTCTCTGTAGGTATATTTGGTATATGTTGGAAGAAGAAAAGAAAAGGCAGAGAAAATAATCCTTTATGACAACAATAATTGATCAGATAGCAATGGGGAATTCAGAAAGAAAGTTTGGGACCAGATTGGGTAGAATTTAATTTATGAAAAGGCTGACTGTGCATAATAAAATGTATTTTCCTTTAGGCAATTCAAAGCTACAGATGGTTTTTTATCAAGAAAGTGACAATGAACCAGTGATATTTTTTTGGAAATGTATGTAGCAGGAGAATGCAGAGTAGTTTTAAAAGAGGATAAAACTCAGCCTACCACATGTTGTCTATTAGTTTACGGAAATTAACATACCTCTCTAATGTATAATTGTACAGAGAATTCAAGTTGAAAAGAGAATTTCAGGAAATATCAAGTATTTATACTTATGGATGAAATCAGTATTAATTTAGATTGTGATATGTGCATAAAAAGATATCATTTATAAAAGAATCATTTCCATCTACTGGTGTAAATTTAATTTTTGTTCTTTTAAGAGAGAAAAATTTTCTTTTTGACTGTCAGTTAAAACAATTTCTTCATCTTGTGATAACCTAGATATGTTTCTGGAGTAGCTGAGGTAGTAATATCTATCATGTTTACCACTATTAAGGAAATATGCTTATATAACATTTGCTTAAGACTGAATCAACTTGATGTATTCACTCCTTACTACAATTCTTCCTTCCTATTCTCACTGGAAAAAGGGGAAAGGTATCCCAAAGGCAAGCTGGCATACCTTCATCTTAACACACGTGAACTATCAGATGGGGCTCCACCCAGATAGAAGTGGTAGTCACAGTACATGTGACTGCCAGTCTAGTCTACAGACAAGACAGAGCTGGGACCACTAACTACTGTTTCCCAGACCAGGATTTTTATGAGCCGTTCTTAGTTTCCAGACACGATGGCGAGAGACCCTTCAAAGGTTGAAGATAGGTGCTGCAGAAAGAGAATGTGACTTTCTGAAAACTGATAGTTCTAGAAGTAGAAAATAACACCTCTCTCCCTAAGAGAAGGTGAGATAATAGCACACAGGAGGGGTGTGAAGGTTTTGGCTTCCTCTCACGAGTTGGGAATCAGGATGGAGAAACAATTAAAATATGTAATAGATTTCAGTTTTGAATTCAAAATGGTAATTATGGTAACATTTCCATTCCAAGAGGCTAATTTGAGACACATGAAAGAGTTGATTTCATTTAGTGAGCTAGCACATTTGTGAAACAGGATTCAGGATTTCCGTCCCCGAGTGAGTTTGCTGAACTCTGTTTTCTTAAATTGTCATGGATCACACCAAACACCTGTGCCAGTTGTTATGCACATACCCTTCAGTAACAAAGGAAGTCTAGAAAAAGAGATTAACTTGACTCACACAAATATTCTAGGAAAATAAAGTAAATAGAAAGATAGTGCTGTGGAGGATAAGTTGGATAATAGTAACAGTGATAACAGCTAAACTTTCTCAAAGGTTCACTATGTGCCAGGAACTGCGCTGAATGCCACATGAATTCTATCATTGAATCCTTACAACAACCTTGTAAGCTGGGCACTAGAAAAAAGATTACATTTATTTTATAGATGAGGATACTGAGATTGAGATTGGTTATGCTACTTAGTAGGTAACAGAAAATAGATTCTTACATAGCACTCGAATTCTAAAATATGTGCTCCTCTATGTCAAGTAATCTGTAGAACTAAGATAAACATGCTGATGAAAGTTAGTGTCTAGTGGGTATTAATAAACACAGTTTCAACACTGTGTCACCATGTGCAGATTGGCTGCTTTAAAAAAAAAACAGTTGATAGAAAAATGAGAATATAGCAAGAGTGTAGAATCCTTTTTATTGAAGTTTTACTTAAAAAGTTTCGTAAGATTCTACTTTTATACTACAGGTTGAGCATCCCTAACCGGAAAATTTGAAATCCAAAATGCTCCAAAGTTCAAAGCTTTTGAGCACCAACATGATATTACAAGAGGAAAATTCTACACCTGGCCTCTTGTGATGAATCACAGTTAAACCACAGTCAAAATGTTGTTTCCTGAACAAAATTATTAAAAATATTATATAAAATTACCTTCAGGCTATGTGTATAAGATGTGTACGAAACTTAAATGAATTTTATGTTTACACATGTGTCTCATTCTCAACATATGTCATTATGTACACGCAAATATTTTAAAATTTAAAATCCAAAACACTTCTGGTCCCGAGCATTTCAAATAAGGGATATGCAACTTGTATTTACTTTGTGCATTTGCCCCCCTTTACTGCTATATCCTTCTTTTGTTCTGTATGTTCTGTATGCTTAAATATCAGGGATTCATTGATATTATCAATAAAATCCAGAAAAAATATTCTATGACTCAGTCTTGTATCCCTGAGAAAGTCTGATTTCTTCGTAAGTTCTCTTGTTTTTTTTTTTTTTTTCCACAGTAGTGGGTTTAATGTCACGAATCTTTTCACTCATTCATACTGGTGAAGCCTATTTTTAAAGACCCAATTTGCAGACTGATTATTGTCCTTATTCATGGCAATACTTCAACTCCACAATCTTTAATTCAACAATAACATCATAATTATTGTATAATAACCATTTTATAGTAGTTCCTACTATTGTATAATTATAGTAGCCATAATTGTCTTAATAAAAATTGGGACTTTTCATCCAGCAATAAATACATTTTTGTCTGATTTGTCCAGTTATCTAGGTACAGAAAATGGTACAAAGGCACAAAAATAAAATCATATTTAAATATATTGGGATAATTGTTGATTTTAGGAATAAATTATCAGTGTTTCAGGAAATCCAAATTACATAGTCAAAATAGCGTCTGTATTAGGCCATTCTTGCATTGCTACAGATAAATACCTGAGACTGGGTAATTTATAAAGAAAAAAGATTTAATTAGCTCATGGTTCTGCAGGGATCATGTTACTGGCCCCTGCTTGGCTTCTGGTGAAGTCTCACAGAGTTTTCAATCATGTCAGAAGGCAAATTGGAGCAGGCATTTCACATGACGAAAGCAGGAACAAGCAAGAGAGAGCGTGGGGAGGAGGCACTACAAACGTTTAAATAACAACATCTCATGAGAACTCACTGACATGCGCACAGCACCAAGGCATGAGGGATCTGCCTCGTGATCCAAACACCTCCCACCAGGTCCCACGTCTAGTGCTGGGGATTACACTTCCACATGAGATTTGGGAGGGGACAAATGTCCAAAATGTATCAGCATCCCAAATAAAAGGGTTTTTTTTTTCACTATACAATTGTCTATATTTATCTTTTGGAACCGAGCTTAATATAAATGTTTCATTTAGCAATGATTTCATTATTTTCTGCAATGACTAAAAAGCAAATAGTGATAATAGTATTATTTTATGTTGACCAAGTATTTTTTATTTCATTCACTTTTTTGCAGAATTTTTATCATGAATTAGCAGAAATACGTATTAGAATAAAATAAGGTGTCAAGAACAATTTTAGAAAACTAATTGTTGAAAGCAATTGAAGCAAAAGAATGTTTTCATCACCTGTTTTCCTACTGTGTTTCAGGTTCTGAACCTCTTCTTGGCCTTGCTTTTGAGTTCCTTCAGTTCTGACAATCTGGCTGCCACTGATGATGATAACGAAATGAATAATCTCCAGATTGCTGTGGGAAGGATGCAGAAAGGAATCGATTTTGTTAAAAGAAAAATACGTGAATTTATTCAGAAAGCCTTTGTTAGGAAACAGAAAGCTTTAGATGAAATTAAACCTCTTGAAGATCTAAATAATAAAAAAGACAGCTGTATTTCCAACCATACCACCATAGAAATAGGCAAAGACCTCAATTATCTCAAAGACGGAAATGGAACTACTAGTGGCATAGGCAGCAGTGTAGAAAAATATGTCGTGGATGAAAGTGATTACATGTCATTTATAAACAACCCTAGCCTCACTGTGACGGTACCAATTGCTGTTGGAGAATCTGATTTTGAAAATTTAAATACTGAAGAATTCAGCAGCGAGTCAGATATGGAGGAAAGCAAAGAGGTAAAAATGTTTAAATAAGGAGATATTTTGGTGTTATATATTTCGGTTGTTTAAAATTATCAGGTATTTTTAAATTGTATGTTTCCTTCCTGTTAAGAAAATAGAAAATATCTGTCTAGCAATACATTTTCCATGGCAAAATTGGTAATAAATAAATTAGTGATAGATTAAAATAGAGCTAGAGAAACAATATGCTGACTCATATTTCAAATACTCACATTTTGAATTCTTGATAGTATTCTTGATATGAATTTTTCAGTATTTAAAAATAATTTTACATTTCTGAAAATGCCTCCATTTCTCCACTTTCTTCCTTATAATTTGGCCACAACAGTGGTTTTTGTATGTACTGGAAAAATACCTGATGAGAGGGTAGTTGCAATTCTCATCTTGTTATGTTCTTAGTTCTTATGAAATGCTTCATAAAATAGTATTGTATTTAGTTTGCACAGACATATTTACTCAAGGAAGACCTAATTGGGATCTTGGCTTGATATTTATATACAGTTTATCTTTCCCGAAGTCAGTCATTTTTTTGAAGAGAAGGTATTGATGAGGAATCACACTAAAAACATATTTAACCCTACTGAGCTCAGTGTTCGCCATTTAAAGAAACAAAAATCTTTCATACATTATAGAATGTAAAATTCTGAATTTACCAACTCAGTAAGTCCTGGTACCTTAATGTATTCTTTGATTTACAAGAAAGGTATGAGCAACAGAATATATTTTTTGTTTTGTTTGTTATTAACCTGTAGCTCAACAAGTACAGAGTTGGAGGTAAAGAGAGGAATTTAAAACCTTAATATTTAATTGCTTATGCAAAAATGAAGACAAGATTTCCAGTGATTAAAGCTTGCACTAACAAACAAAAATAACAAGGAAAAACAAAGATTTGTTCCTTCCTCATACGAATTGTTTGGCAAGGAAGATAAAAGTTTCTACTCCTGATGTTGGGAAAGAAAGAATGATGACATAGGAGAGTTTGGGCACTGAAAGGTAAAATTTAGGTAGCACAACATGGTCCTGATAATTAACAATCAGCTAAAATTATGAGGAAAAATATAATTATAAAAAAAAGAACAAAGGTGGGTGGATCACGAGGTCAGGTGTTCGAGACCAGTGAGGCCAACATGGTGAAACTCTGTCTCTACTAAAGATTCAAAAAATTAGCCAGATGTGGTGGCATGCACCTGTAAGCCCAGCTACTCAGGAGGCTGAGGCAGGAGAATCGCTTGAACTCAGGAGGCAGAGTTGCAGTGAGCCGAAATTATGCCATTGCACTCCAGCCTGGGTGACAGGATGAGACTCTGCCTCAAAAAAAAAAAAAAAAAAAAAAAAAAAGAACTAGATATTTCACACAGTGTTTCTGTATTTATTTGATAAAATTACTAAAGAGTATGCTATTTTCTGCTTTTTCTTGTTTGTAAGTTCGGTAGTATTGCTGTTAGTGATTAGGTAGAGGTAGATGTTTAATGGGAAATTCAGACAATGTTTGAATGTAGGAAGGTATAAATAACAGGGACATAGCTATTGGTTTCACAAAAAATAACTGATGAGATTCAAGGGAAAAGTAATAAAACCTTCTATCCTGGGGCAAAGAATTACTTTAATTAGTTGAACTTAAATTTTTACTAACTAGATTATTGTTTGAAAGTTGAATAATATCTTAAAATCTTGTTAACAAAATTTTGAACAAGTATTGTTATAATAGTTGGGTTATGCTAGAAGGGTGGAGTGGCCCAATTTCTAATAGAGTATACTACTATTATAGAAGCTGAAGTCGGCATTTATAAAATATAATTGGGTCATTCGAATTTTAATGTAAAATTATTTTGAAATTATGCCTAATGGTGAATATCTCCCTAATAGTTAGAAAAAATCAACTTTTATTTTCACACATGTTTAGTTTTAGGCTGTCATATAAACTAAGAATGAATTATGCAGTATCAAACATTGAAGCCATTGGCTAGTTTAATCTTTTAGCTAAGTTTGAGGATCTTCTGAGGAATGTTTAACTTGACATCCAGTCTTCTTAGCTTTAAGAGATTTTAGAGCCCCGGGTTTTCCAAAAGAGCACGTATTTTGCCTTAACTTAAGCCATTATGTTTGAAATAAGAGGGAAGTCTAGTGATGTGGGCTTTAGAGTAGGGAAATCTCTTGTTTCTCTTGTTATCTTTAAGCTTTTTTATTTGTTTTCTAATTAACTTAGCTCTGAATTAAATACTCTAAAATAATATTTGTGAATTCAGTATTTCAGAATTGGAGGAAGAGACCTGATCTGCCAGGTGGAAGCAGACAGAATTATTTTATTGCTTGAGTTGTGGAGTCCTTCCAATACCTTCCCAGCATACAGACTGTTACTTCAGTGTTAACGTTATTTGGAGGGGTTTTTAATTCTGGCTTTATATCAAACTTTCTAGACATAAATTTATAAAATAATAAATGATTAGGATGATAGCCATGAAAGACATTATGTGTAGGTTTTGATCTTTCAGAATTTTACCTGGTAGCTCTACACTAAAAAACTAGAGAATTAAAACAGTTATTGAAGAATTTCAGACACTCCCCTTTGAAATAGCATTTCTTGTCTGCCTTCTAGTCATTTTTGTCCGGTCATTTTTCTATCTGGGGGACAGGATTACATTGTTAAATATCACAGAGTAGTAGGAAACATCATGAGACGTACTGCCAATCCTTTCTAAATTAATTTTTTAATTAAAGAAAAAATGAGGCATTTTTTTCTGGAATGTCTAAATGAATTTTTTTATAAGGCAGACTGAGTAGACTCAGAGGTTTTTTTGGGTGTTCACAGTAAGTCCTCTGCAATGTCTTTGCTAAATGTGTGTGATTCTTCAGTAGTTTTCTGTAGATTCTCTCTCATTTAAAATCATGTTATAATCACATATGCTTTAATTTTAATGTTATTTTGATTATATTAATGTAATTCCTTTTGTGATTTTGAATGATTGTTTTTTTCTTTTAGAGTGTTTAATAATGTGGAAGCCATGCTTGAATGACTATTTTTCGAAGTGAACTTTAGTAGTGCGATATGGTGACCTTCACCGCTTACCATTCTTACTTCTCACAGGAGTAAAATCAAGCTGGAGCCATCAAGAATGCAGCTCTGGTGTTTTTTAACCAGCCAGAGGCTCGTGCCACCACTTTTACCCAGGTTACCCAAGCAAGTTGTACATCTATAAATATAATCAGTTTCTAAATGACTTTTGACTGGCCTGCATGTTACTCAGCTACGTTCCTTGCCCTTCCATTGGCAGTAAAATAAAAACATGCACAGCTGCTATTATGCTGAGTCATATAAAGCATGGTCAGGCAAGTCTGACAACCCTAACTTAAAAAAAATGATTTAGCTGCTAATTTTCTTACATAGATTTTAACAGAAATTATATTCAATGAAAAGTAAAAGTGCATGCCTTTTTGGGTTATTTAATTTCCATTTAATGTTACAGAGTTTTGAACATATTAAGAGCCTAAAGGAGAAATGTAGGTGCTCTTTGAAAACTTGCAAAAATGTTTTTTATCCTCTGCCTTTAAAAAAATATATAGCCCAGTTACTGTACTTTCTTGACAGTTTTTTATTTAGTGTTATGTTTTTCTGAAGGGTAATCTGCAAATTAAAGCAATCCCTTATTCATGTGCAAACTTCCCAAAGGATGTTTTAATGTGATAATAATGTAAATGATTAGGAATGTCTATGTTTCAGTTGCTAGCAGCATGGGTATAATTTTTATCTGCTTCATTTTAGGGAAAATGGCATTGCTTTATTTAGCAATTGACCAAAAGTATTTTGCATTTAGAATATAATTTCTTTGAAGAGTCTGTTTATATTTATCCTTAAAACTCCTAGACTGAAAGAAAAGGATATAACGTTTTTTGTGTACCAAATAATAATAATAGTGATAATGAAAGACTTACAGATTGTATGCTCATTCTAAAAATAGATTTAGAGTCCATCTTCTTCATCTTCTTGGCTCCTCTGTGCTTTCTCTCCCCTCTGTTTTAATCAGACCTGCTGGAAAACTTTCTCATGAAGAATATTATTTAAGTTTGCCATGATCCACAAACTCCTGTATAGGAAAAGAATCAGAAACTCTTGCTCCTAGGGTGTTTTTAAAATGAAGAGACCTCCCTATCATGTGACAATAGCAATAAATGTAACATCATTCTATGGGATCCATTAGTGGACTTTCATTTCGTAATGTTGAAATCACAGTTTTGCCGGGCGCGGTGGCTCAAGCCTGTAATCCCAGCACTTTGGGAGGCCGAGGTGGGCGGATCACAAGGTCAGGAGATCGAGACCACAGTGAAACCCCGTCTCTACTAAAAATACAAAAAATTAGCCGGGCGCGGTGGCGGGCGCCTGTAGTCCCAGCTACTCAGGAGGCTGAGGCAGGAGAATGGCGGGAACCCGGGAGGCGGAGCTTGCAGTGAGCCGAGATCGCGCCACTGCACTCCAGCCTGGGCAACAGCGTGAGACTCCGTCTCAAAAAAAAAAAAAAAAAAAAAAAAAAAAAAAAAAAAAAAAAAAAAGAAATCACAGTTTTATGCACAAATGTGCTAACCAAATTGCCTAACCCAATTTATTCATTTTTAAGAAATGTTAAGGCCGGGCGCGGTGGCTCAAACCTGTAATCCCAGCACTTTGGGAGGCCGAGACGGGCGGATCACGAGGTCAGGAGATAGAGACCACCTTGGCTAACCCGGTGAAACCTCGTCGCTACTGAAAAATACAAAAAAACTAGCCGGGCAAGATGGCGGGCGCCTGTAGTCCCAGCTACTCCGGACACTGAGGCAGGAGAATGGCATGAACCCGGGAGGTGGAGCTTGCAGTGAGCCGAGATCCGGCCACTGCACCACTCCAGCCTGGGTGACAGAGAGAGACTCCGTCTCAAAAAAAAAAAAAAAAAAAAAAAAAAAAAAAAAAAAAAAAAAGAAATGTTAATTATTTTGTCACTTAGATACAGTTTCCTCTCCTTCTGCCAATAAAACTGTAAAACAACACTAACATAAAAGTGTAGTTGGCTCTTTGGAAGAAGCAATAGTCGTGCCATTCCTGGAGCATTCTTTTATACTTTGGAACAAAATATTCCATCACTGACTCTCCAGATTCATGATCTATAATGCCTTATATATTGGAAGCATGGTATATAAAATGGGATCCAAGATGCGTAATTGTTTACAGTTAAACACAGATGCACATATACACAGGGACGACAGAGAATTACTTTTTCCTATTATGTAGTAATTCTTCAGAAAAGCATGAAATTTAGGCACTTTTGGGTAATAGCTTGTTTACTGGAAAGAGGCAAGGTTAGTTTCCTTATTCTCTGAGTATCCCATTTTGCCAATTTCTGGTTTAGAAAGATATTTGAAGCATATTATCCATCAATGTATCTAGGGGATTCCGCTGGAGTAAAGGTGGTAGAATAGAAGCTAAGAAGGAACTGTTTGGTTTATTTTCAACCCTCACATTATTGCAATTTTTGATTTCCTCGAAAAAGTTTCTGATTCTCCCTCAGGAAACATTGTCCACTTCCTAAAAGAATATACTAATTTCTAATACAAGGGTTAAATACAGGGACAAAAATCTGTCTGGAAGGTTTGAGTAAGCAATGGTGGAATGGGTTCAACAGGCACCTGTCTATGACTTTATCCTGGAGAATGTGTAGTCCTCATGGGAAAGTTTTCCAGTGGGATAGCAATTAAAATGGAAAAAAAATGCCCAAAATATCTTTAATATAAGAACAAAATGGGCCAAACACATGTGTCTTTGGGTCATTGGTAATCTACTGAGCAGTAGGACATCATGACATAAGAGTTCCTTTTGCCATCCAAAGAAAAATATTTGAAATCCTACCATTTGTGGTTTAAAAAATGTTATAATGTATTCATTATAAACACTTAAATGACTTTCTGGATACTACAGTATACCGTGAGTAATTATTTTGATTTTACCATGTTCTTTATTGAAAAGTAACACCAGCAATTCCTGTCTGATATAAATGTGTCATTTAGGCTTTAAGCCCATTCCAAAGTAAGCAAGACCATTCTTTCCATTGTTTCAGGGTTAAGATAGTTTATGTAAAGTAACCAGAGCTCCTTAAGTACAGGTCAGCAATAGGATCCATGCAGAACAAATGATTTTTGTTCTTGGAAGCCAAAATAGTCAGATATGGGATACTTGATTTAATCTGTATTTGAACTTTTCTCTTTTTTAAGTACCAATTTTTTAATTAAATTATCTCTTTTCCCAAATTATATGCAATATCTACTAATTATATTTTCTTCAAAATGTATCTTAGCTTCATAATGAGAAATGAGTGTGCCCATGAAAAATTTAATAGGAAGTTGTGTTTTCTCTTCCATTTTCTGTTGTGATTCATTATTTTTGAAAATAATTTACTTGCATTTGCTCACATTTGCTGTCTAAAGAAAAACTATTCATTTGGCACATTGATATTTAGTAGTAATTTATTATTAAAGCAGAAAGCATAACTGGGAAGTATAATATCTAAAAATACAAAATGAAATATTGTATCTTGATGTTTATTAGATCATTAAGCAAAATATGATTCTCTCCTGCTTAAATCATTTGATTATAATTATCCAGCGTATAAAAGAATCACAGCAGATTTTCACTAGGAAGAGTCCTGTAATATTAGGTATCCACCAAAAATATTGTTCAAGCAATATTTCCACCTGAAAGTAAATGATTGCCAATGCTTTTCAGAGCATATAAAATTGGCTATTCCTATTTGATCTCTTTATTGTCCTGGCATCCTTATTTTGTTAAATTTTAACTAGGCAAGGGCTACACTAACAACATCACATAGTCCACTAGTTTCCTGATAAATAAGTACAGGTAATAAAAAGTGAACCTAAATATCCAAATTATACCAAAGGGACATATATAGAACTTTTTAAACTGCGTCTGCTTCTAGCCATATTTTTGTCACTTATTTATGTAGCATTTCACCATGAATTATCCCCAGATTGGAGCATTTACAGGCACTCTTTATTTGAAAATTCTTAAGTGCATGAATTGTAACAATTTCACATAATGATCATCTCACAGTTCTAATTGGTGAATATGTACTACAGTCAGGTTCATCGTAATTATGAACTTAAATGAAGTTGAATTTTTTATATTCCTAATTTGATTAATTTTATTTTATGGGCTTTTACACATTTTCACTGCTTTAGTCAGCATATTTTATAATACTATGATATTTGCCTCGCATATAATTTTAAGAAAGTCATTTAATTGACGTTATCAAGAAGGGTTTTATAAATGAGAATTTCCTGCCTATGTTTTGGGATCATTGCTTAAAGAAAAATTCTTGTTCATGAAATACTCCAATGTGTATTTAGCTCTCCTCTACATTAAAACATATTAACAATTATGAATATAACTTGAATTAATACTAAAGTTCATGGTTTTAAAACATGGAAATCAACAATATCATAAGCACTATCTTGAACCTACAATATTTGATTACGTATCTAGTCTACTAAATGTTTTAAATTGATAAACATTGGGTTTACTTTTGAATCGTCAAAAAGATTCTTTAGAGAATCATGGCAGAATGGGTTGCAGCAGATCTGGAATCCAACCACTGATTCGGTATAACTTTTGACAAGTTGATAAAACTCATATTTCCTTCTCTAAATAATTACTGGATTGGCTGACATTAAGGATCAAAGTGCAGCTTAGATTCTCTGTTATTTGTAAATCAAATACCACAAGCGGAAAAGTATTCAAGTAACACATGTGACAGATACTGTGCTGCTCCACTTCAGAGGACGGTGGGGAAGGATGAGATTGCATTCCTTAAAGAGGCTCCATTCATCACTAGCGCTATAGATCCTTGTACACAGAGTGAAAAGAGGGAAAACACTGTCAAAATGATTCGGTAATAGTTTTCCTGACTCCACAGTTAAACTACGGTTCACCTCATACACTCACATTAGGTCTGATTAATTGGCAGACTGGTTTTAAGACAGTACTCCTAGTTCTAAGAGTTGTTCATCATTGCCCACGCAACTCAGAATCTTGAAAGATTTGTGTTACTCTGCAATTAAGAGAGAATATTATGTGTATTCTTTTGAATGTGAAAGTAAATATCAGATAGGAAGTGTTAGTAGTTAGTGGTTGGATAGAAGAGTCCTCGCACTGGTCATTCATTCATTTACCCAAAATTTATTAAACACAAACGTTGGTGCTAGGGATACAAGGATGACAAAAATATGATCTTTCCTCCAAAAAATTAAGTCTGATGAGATGCATTTTCTAGAAACACAAAATACTTTTGAATTGAACCTTGGAAAAAGTAAAAACTTGACCTTTCGATAAATAAATATTTGGCTTTAGGAAAAAGGTATCTATTAATTCTACATCAGAACTAAGGTAGTGCACTAAAATGAAAGGGAGCAATGTTAATTCTTCTACTTTTAATGTTATTTAAATAAGCGAAGATACAGGGATGTCTTTTATAATTTGAAATTCCAGAAAAAATGAATAAAAAAGCAATTTTAATAAAAATCTCAACATGCTTCTCATTTTCAGCCAAGTACAGCAAACTCTGTTTGATATTCTCTGATTTTAACCTTGGATCAAACTATTTGGCAAATTGCTAATTTGAACAGGCTGTTGAAAACAGACAGTGTATCTAGCAATTCATTCATTCATTCAATACTTAATGAACAGCATTTTAGCAATTCAAAGTCTGTTCCTTGTATTGAACTATATTGGTGTATTATCCGTACGGCCTAGAGTACATGTATATTATTCTTATTATCCATATTGATGTATTATCCATTGGGCCTAGAGTACATAGCTTCTGCCCCCAAATGTCTTACAAACATGTTAAAGTACCCAGAATCCATTTGTCTGAAAAAATTTGACCCATACATTATCAAGGTTTAAGATGCATGATAAGCCATGAAAAGGTTGGTGAACAGCCTAGGGTGCATATGGTGAGTGAAGATGTATGGAAGAAATTAGGTCTCCAGATTTATTGGGGAGACTTTATGAAAGCAAGGAAGCATGATTGTTGCAAAATAGACAGTGAAGAAAGAAATAGTGTGGTGGCAAAAGTCTTCCCAAAGTCATTTAAAGTATTAGCAACCCAGATACTTGGCAGCAGGGGTGATAATTGATGTTACAGGAATCTTATGTAAACTTTTGCACATTTTACTGAAGATCTTCTATAATAAGGTGTCTGGTGACTTCTCCCAATCACTGTCAAGGGCTAGACCTCATTATGTTACCATGTCTTTCATTCATTTATTCACTCATTCGTTTTTTTAAGCAAAATTTATTAAGACCTGTAACATTACTGAGCACTGATGTAAGCTCTGATACAGTCATCCAGCAATGTCAGCCTGAGCATTTGCAGAACCCTGAATATGGATCCTCATTTTTGCCTTGAGGTCACCCCAAGTCTTACCCCGTTCTGTGTTTACAATGTGGACCTTATTCTTAAAAGGAACATTTTTCGTTTCCTATCGTGGATTGTCTATACTTCCATCAGATGTGACTGAGCTTCAGCTTTTCTGATTACCTGTGTTATTTTCCAACAGGCTGCAAGTGATAAGATCAGTATTATCAGGTCCCTAATAGCATAACAGCTTCGTGTGAATTAGATATATTAAAATGAGAAGATTTTTAAGTCATTTTTTAGTCAATTACATGTATAGAAACATAGGTATACTTATCTCAGAAAGATTCCAATCCAAAGGATAGGAAATTAGAAAAACATGTAATGTTTCATCTGAGAACAAATATATTCAAATTTTAATGACAAAGATATTAGGATTATTTTTTCTGGTAATTTGATATACCTGATAAATTAAAATAAGAAATCAACAATCTTCAAGCACCTTATAATATATAATCATTGATTTAACTTTTTTGGACAAATTAAAAAATACTTCTCAAACTAACTCAAAGCAGGCAGAAGTATCTAATATTTATGCTTCTATCATTGGTATTGTTAAATTACGAGAGACAGAAGCATTTTTAATCTCATGTATATCATACATCAATATTTTTTAAGTCATCAGCATCACTATGCTAAGGAAATATTTTATATAAAGAAAATTATTTTCATAAAATAAAGAAACCATCTTTCTAGAGAAAATCCACATAATCCTATGCCCAAATATAAATATAACATTTCCAGTACTGACTACAGCATCCATTTTATTCTAGTTTAACATACTTCAGTGTGCATTTTATCATGTGCTTACTTCATCCTTTTTATAAAGTAGCTCTTACCAGCTCAACCATTTCCTAATGTTATGCACTCATGGTAATAACATTGTAACAGGTCCGAGAATGCTGTGGCCCAAACTACTCTGATTCTTGTGTGGCACTCACACCTGGCCCTGCATCATTCCTAGAGCGTTTTAAGACCGGGTTAAACACTGGGATCCCTTTGTGTATGCTGATCCCAAGAATGGACCGACCTGGCTAAAGTTTATTGCATTTCAAGATATAAAACAACTTCTATTATATTTTTCTTTTGGTAATATTTGATTTATCCTAAAGGAAAACAAAAGAACAACTAAATATTCATTTCTGCCTGTACTAACAGGGCAGGTAAGAGTGCCAGAGTAACAAGTAGTTTCCAAATGCACAATGAAACACAGGAGTGCATTGGCCAAAGAGAATGCAAAATAACAGCTCTTGCTATATAGCTAACAACGTGCTGCTCTTTTTGGAATTAGAAAATTATAGAATATATTTAATAACAATCTGGTATATGTTTTCATGTCAATGAAAAGTGGATAAATTTAGATGGTTGCTGTTTATGTGCATTTGACCAAATCTTTTCTGAATTTGACATGAAAATACACTTGTGCAGCTTTCATTGGTTGGGTCACAATTTTAGAATAAAACAAACTATTTGCAAACCATTTGCAGCTAATGTACAAAAGCAAGATCACAGATGATTATATGACTCTGGCAGCTTACATAAGCTTTCTGCAGGATTTTCTTTCAGAATCTCTATACATAGGCTCAAACAAAAGTTATTTCAGTTGTTAGCACCATATTTTAAAGAAAAAAAAATACTATGGTGTTGTATCTAATCTTGTGACCCCCGACCTTTACCAAAGCGGATTGGCATTATGTTTAAGTTATTCTTAAATTACAGATCAAGAAAATTCATACAGAAGATGGGGGGGCACACCTAATTAATTTTTACATTTAGATTAAAGAAAATAATTAAATGTGTTTTTTTGTGGGATTGATTTTCAGAAGCTAAATGCAACTAGTTCATCTGAAGGCAGCACAGTTGATATAGGAGCTCCCGCCGAGGGAGAACAACCTGAGGTTGAACCTGAGGAATCCCTTGAACCTGAAGCCTGTTTTACAGAAGGTGAGCAAAACAATAACATATGTGGTCTTGAGTATCCTCTTATCTATCCATTTTTTCCTATTTATTTAAATGTCTGTCTATCTGACTACCATCTATTATCTATCTATCTATCTATCTATCTATCTATCTATCTATCTAGTAATCATCTGTACCTACCCAACAACTGTTCATTTATTTTTTTTTTTTTTTTGCATTTGCCGTTTGAAAAAGAAATGCAGCTTTTTAAAAGGCAAAGTTTAATTTATGTAATTAGATATTTTCATTTTTATGAATCATTTTTAACTCTAAGAAATATTACTAACTGGCTCTTCTGTGGCCTTCTAAAATATCTTACAGGAGAGAAAGCCAAATCACACACATCTCTCTTTAGGTTTAAACATTAAATAAATAAGAAAGTGAGAGAAGTAATTTATGATGCACTATTTTGTGATATTATAATGGGTACTAATTGATAAGTGTACATTTAAATTTGTCCTTAAGTAACAGCTCCTGTTTCAGTCAAGGCCAATTTTTTTTTATTATTTCTGAAAAAAGATAGATCATAAAAATGCCAAAATATACTATGAGTCATATGATATGGAGCAACATGTCACTGGAGTAATTGCAAAAGGATTTTCTGAAGAAAACTAAAATTATGTTGTTTGAGGTATGGATCAGTTATATATTGTGATAGCAATGCTGCGTATGAAACCACCTAAAACCCTGGGCTTTAAACTGCTTTTCTAGTTTTGACTCTTATTTCCTTCTGCGCAATTCACAGACTTTCTTGTCACTAAGTTTGACTTGTATCATTATTTCTCCATTCTTACAGCTTCATTTTATACATATGGCTCTTACATATCCTTCAAGATCCAAATCCATTTCCTCCATAAAGCTCAAAAATTAAAGTTTACCAGAAAACTCTCATAACACTTTGTTTTGTGATAATTATTGCTTTCCATAACTATAGAATTGTAGACAAATTGCCCCAACTTAAAATGTGCATTCTTTAAGGGCAAGGCTATGTTTTACATGTTATAGTAGTATAATTTGTTCTGTGCAATTTTTTGACAATAGTAGATACTCAATAAGTATTTGTTGAAGAGCCTTTGATCCAGCAATCCAGAAATTATGAAAGGTGTTTATTAGATTGTTGTTGATAATGGCCAGATTTAAAGCAAACGAAGTATTCAATAATAGTGGAATTGGGCCGGGCACGGTGGCTCATGCCTGTAATCCCAGCACTTTGGGAGGCCGAGGCAGGCGGATCACTTGAGGTCAGGAGTTCAAGACCAGCCAGGCAAACATGGTGAGACCCCATCTCTACTGGGCGTAATGGTATATGCCTATAATACCAGCTACTCGGGAGGCTGAGGCAGGAGAATCACTTGAACCTGGGAGACGGAGGCTGCAGTGAGTGAGCCAATGTCAGGCCACTGCACTCCAGCCTGGACTCCCTCTCAAAAAAAAAAAAAAAAGTGGAATAATTATATTAATTCTAGTAATCATATTTAGAGAAATATTATGAAATCTTTCACAAATTTATTTACTTATAATAAAGATGGGAAATAGTTATACCAATAAGTGAACTAATCAGAATTCAAATATGTAAAAGGTCCATATAGAGTGGAATTACACTCATAGGATAACGACCGGATGGAAATATCAACTTTTGGTAAGTTTATTTTCCTTTTGATTCTTCTACGTTTTATATATTGTGTTTTTACAGTGTAATGTAATCCATTATAGTAGTGCTATCAACATAAAAAAATTTATTGAACAAATGATTAAAAAGTCATATAGATGATTTTAAGATAGCTTCTGTAAGTGGAAGCTATCTTAAAAGTTAATGTTATTTACAATGTATTATCAGGTAATGTTGTAGATGAATCTCCCACAACACAAATATACCTAATCAAAGAGTAATTTGTTTTCTTTGTTTTTTTTCCACGTATTTTAGACTGTGTACGGAAGTTCAAGTGTTGTCAGATAAGCATAGAAGAAGGCAAAGGGAAACTCTGGTGGAATTTGAGGAAAACATGCTATAAGATAGTGGAGCACAATTGGTTCGAAACCTTCATTGTCTTCATGATTCTGCTGAGCAGTGGGGCTCTGGTAGGTGATGCACTATCCACTCCTTCATGTTTCACCTGAAATCTTTTCCCTTTCCCTTCAATCAACTCATATTACCCACTTTTAAATTAAGATGTTTGTAAGAATGAGAAGAAATATGTGTGATGTGTTTAGCACAGTATGAGAGGCTCAGTAAATAGCAATTTTTATTACTCTGTCTGGAGTAGCCCTCAGGTGGAACCGAACTCAGATCATTCGGGTTTCTTGTAATGTTTAAAGAAGGATCTTTCTGACTTTTAGTCATCAGAGGCAGTTCTTACTAAGACTGGTTATGTCGACATGATGTAGGATTATCAGCTAAATATCAGACTGAAGCACGGTATTTCCCTGACCCCTTTGCAGGTGAGAACTAGAGTGCATGGGCGCCGGTAGGAGCGAACTCCACTCACTCACTGCTCCACCCCTCGCAGGAGGGGGAGCGCAGGTGAGTGGGTGCAGGAGCCAAGGCGAGCGCATTTGGGCACTGGCAAGAGTGAACTCCATACCGGTCCCACGGGAGCATCTAGGGGAGGGTGCCTGGGATCCTTGAAGCCCCAGAGGAAGTGTTACAGTGTCCTTTTAGCTTTGCCATCCATGGATGGCTTAAATGTTAACAGTTCAGTGGAGGGTCAGTGCCTTTTGCACCCACACTTGTGGTACCCAAGTTCATGTCTGGTGTCCAGGAGGAACGAAGTTGTACCAACAACTTGAAGATGGTAAATGTGGGGGATTTTATTGCCAGTGAAAGTGGCTCTCAGAGGGAAGGGGAGCTGAAAGGAGACGGAGCAGGAAGGTAATCTTCCCCTGGAGTCTGGCCATCCCTAGCCAGACTCCTCCCCGAAGCTATGCTGTCAATCTGTCCCTCTGATGTCAAGCCACTTCTTTCTGATGTCCAACTGTAGTCTCCAATGTCCAGCTGTTCCTCCTGTCTGCCTGCTGAGTTCTGGGGTTCACATAGGCACGGGATGGGGACAGGGTGCACCATGGGTGGTTTTGGAAAAGGCAACATGTAAGTGGGAAAACAAGGATGTATATTCTCACTTTGGGCCACGGTTCCAGGCTTGAGGGTGGGGTCCTTGCCAGGTACCTGCTCTCTTCTGCCCAGAATTTCTCTGCCTCCTGTTCCTATCAGAGTTGTTTAACATAAACTCCATGCTGCAGGGGACTCCTCTGTCTTTTTCACACTGATTCACTATTGCCAACCACAGTGAAAGATAAGAAGTAGACTAACTTAATTACTGACTAGCAGAAAAGCGATGGCATTACAAACTTAAGTCTGATTTCATTCAATGAAATGATCAACTGGATCAAAATATTAATATAATAAAAATGATATGACCTATTTTCTTAATTGGTGATACAAATGTGGCTGCATTCCTTTTACTGTTTCAATTTAATAATTACTAGAGTGTTTGATGAGTTGATTTCATTAGGAAAATTGCTGCATTGGATCTGGAGGCCTCTAAGCCGAATTCTGATTTGAGTAAGAATTCTGTGTCCTGCCATATACTCAGTTTAAAGAGGATCAGCCATGCTTAATTTTCTTTATTTATTTTTTTTAATTTTACTTTTTTATTTTTTAGCCAGAGTCTTGCTGTTGCCCAGGCTGGAGTGCAGTGGTTTGATCTCAACTCACCGCAGCCTCCACCTCTTGGATTCATGCCATTCTTGTGCCTTAACCTCCCAAGTAGCTGGGATTATAGGCGTGAGCCACCACACCTGGCTAATTTTTGTATTTTTAGTAGTAGAGACTGGGTTTTGCCATGTTGGCCGGGGTGGTTTAGAACTCCTGGCCTCAAGAGATCTGCCCGTCTTGGCCTCTTAAAGTGCTGGGACTACAGACGTGAGCCACTGCACCTTGCCAGATGTGCTTTCTAAAGCCAAGTAGAGAGAGAACTATGAAGGCTCATCGGTGACTAGTACCTTTGCTGTAGGAGCTCTTTGTTCTGAGTTACACCCATTCAGTGCTCACCAAATTGCACAATGTGCTGGCACAGTGGCTGGCTCCTCAGGGGTCTACAGCTTCAGCTCTAAGCAAAGCCCAGAAACCTTTCGATCCTTGTATGGAGCAATGGTTACAAGCCCTGATTCTTGTTATCTAAAAAAGAAAATGTTCCTTTGTCTTTAATCCAGGCTGCCAGATTTTCCTGATAATTTTTTTGATAGGAAGATCAAGTTAGATAAATAGTCCTTTCATTCCAGAAGCCTCAGGATTTCCTGCAAATGAGTTACCCACTCTTTCCCAAGGGCTCTGCAAAATTCTGTCAAAGGGAATTTCCAAACGTACACCCACCCACCCACACACACAGACAGAGAAAGAGGGGAGAGAGAGAGAGAGACAAGAAAGTGAGCAATGACAATCCTTTCCTTTTTCCGTCGTCGGCTGAGGGACCTCCCTGCTTTATATCTGTATTACTAGAGGGTGCGTTCCATTGAGTCTGCACTGAATGAGACCAATCCACTCCCAGGCGTTCCGCTGCCTCCTGATCGAGAGAGAAGCAGCTGGCAGTCTCTCAAAAGCTTTAAGCTCTTTGGGGGTACCCTGAGACCAAAATTTAAAAATTACTGAAACCCTGGGTTGACCGAAATGCCCAGTCAGCAGTCATTTATGATCAGATAATGATGAAGTAAAATTCAGCCATGGGAAACATTAAACCTTCCAGCCTTAGGCACCTGATAAAAGCTTGCATCATTTCCTTTTTTAAGAAATCATCAATTAGAGACTGTTTCTGATCATAAAATTTAATAGAATTTTTTGACTTACAGGCCTTTGAAGATATATACATTGAGCAGCGAAAAACCATTAAGACCATGTTAGAATATGCTGACAAGGTTTTCACTTACATATTCATCCTGGAAATGCTGCTAAAGTGGGTTGCATATGGTTTTCAAGTGTATTTTACCAATGCCTGGTGCTGGCTAGACTTCCTGATTGTTGATGTGAGTATGCTGCACTTCGCTGCTTTATTCATTGGCATATATGTATTAGTTCTAGCAATGGTGCCTGACACAGTGTAGGCACTCAGTAACACTGTATCAGCCCAAATATGAATTATGTTTCTCATTTCACAGTGAGAGGATGCCTCAAAACATTTTTACCAATTTAAATACACATATATTCATAGATAAAAGTCAAAGGCCATCATACTGTACTTATTCATTCAATTTCAAATTAATATTTAAAATTTCTAGTGATGCAAAATAAAATATGAATTTAGAAATTTTGCTTTTTGCATGCTCACATTTCACAAAATAACTGTATTTAAATTTTTCACAGGTATCTTTGACATTAGTATCTTTGTCATCACTAGAGCCTATTGAGTTTAGGTCACAAAGATGAATCATTAATTACAAAGAAATTGGAAAGTCCAAAAAAGCAAGAGACATTTGATTTGTATGGTATAGAAGCAAATTGGCTATTGACCAAGCAGCCAAAGGTTTTATTAAACTACATTGGTGTTAAAATAAAATAAGATGAAGTACTAAAATATGAGGATTTTTGTATAATTGAATATGAGGTAAATCTACTATTAAATATACTACTACTATTAAACATATAAAGGTTACATGCAGAATTACATTAACAGTCTTTGGCAATAAAGGAAGAACATAAATAATATTTAAAACTACATATGGCTGGACATTACAAACAATATAAAATGCACCAAAACTATAACCATTCTTTTATTTGTATAATGGGATTATGCATGATACTATTTCTTTTCTCTATTTTCTGTATGTACCTATCATAGGTTGGCAAATCCATAATAAAAATATCTGAAACTTAATATATCAATGTAAGGATAAAAGTATTAAGTTAACACTACTTGGATATAAGGAAACTCTTAAGAGAAATCTAGTTGTCCCGCAGTTAATGATCATATTACCCAAAGTACTCTGATATTTACCTCTTTAGATTTAAGAAAACTATTATGATAGTATATTAAACTGATCAATACTTTGCTTTAAATCAAATATGCTTATTGCTCATCTATTTCATTATGAAAGATACAAATGTCAATAAGTCATTTTTCCAGTCCTGCAGGAGCTTACAGTTGAAAAGTGAGGACAGATGTGTACACAGTAAGTCGACACCTGTATTAGAAGTGCCACCTCTTTCCCCCCCCCCCCCCCACCTTCAAAGACGTCCCGATGTTGCCCCAGGCCCTTGTGGCTGGTGCCAGGTTTGAGGGGCACTGAGGGGCCTTCTTGCTGTTGACCCCACAGGCACAGGAAGGAGAGCACAGATTGCAGGGCGCATGTCCTAGTCACGTGATTCTGCACACAGTGACCTGGGGGGCAAGAAGTGCCACCTCTTTAGGGAGGGAGGAGGAAAGGCTTCAAGAGGGAAGTGGAGTGTGAGCTGGAGCTTAAGAGATGTGAATGCCAGCAGGCACAGCTGAGGGAGGTATCGGGAGAACCCGCTCCCCATGTTTAACGTGGTTCTTTTCTATTTCCTAAGTATCTCGGCTGGGTTGAGAAATAAAGGGAAAGAGCACAAGAGAGAGAAATTTAAAGCTGGGTGTCCGGGGGAGACATCACATGTCGGCAGGATCCGCGATGTTCCCCGAGCCCTAAAACCAGCAAGTTTTTATTAGCGATTTTCAAAAGGGGAGGGAGTGCATGAACAGAGTGTGGGTCACAGAGATCACATACTTCACAACGTAATAAAATATCACAAAGCAGATGGAGGCAGGGCGACATCACAGGACCACCGGATGAGGCGAAATTAAAATTGCTAATGAAGTTTCCAGCATGCATCCTCGCTGATAATATCTTATCAGGAAACAGGGTTTGAGAGCAGACAACCTGTCTGACCAAAATTTATTAGGCGGGAATTTCCGCGTCCTAATATGCCTGGGAGCGCTACAGGAAACCGGGGCTTTTTTCATCCCTTCAGCCTCCACCACAAAAGACGGCGCGCCTTGAGAGGGCCGTTCATAGACCCACCCTCAGGGTGCATTCTCTTTCTCAGGGATATTCCTTGCTGAGAAAAAGAATTCAGCGATATTTCTCCTATTTGCTTCTGAAAGAGGAGAAATATGGCTCTGTTCCGGCTCACCAGCGGTCAGTTCAAAGTGACGTCTCTTGTTCCCTGAACATCGCTGTTAACCTGTTCTTTTTTCAAGATGCCCAGATTTCGTATTGTTCAAACACACATGCTCTACAATTTGTGCAGTTGACACAATCACAGGGTCCTGAGGCGACGTTCATCCTCCTCAGTTTACCAAGAAGATGACAATGACGGGATTAAGAGATTAAAGTAAATACAGGCGTAAGAAATTATAAAAGTATTAATTTGAGGAATTAATAAATGTCCATGAAATCTTCACAATTTCTGTTCTTCTGCCGTGGCTTCAGCCAGTCCCACCGTTCGCGGTCCCTGACTTCCCGCAACAGGGAGGAACATGGATTCCTTAAAACATTGGTGCATGACATGCAGGGCGGGTTCCAGAAACAAGTAGATAGGGTGAGGTAAGCCTTTGTAATGGGATGATGAGGTAAGAAAGATAAGTTAGAGAAGAGTTTGAAGAACCTGAGGTGCCATCCAAGGAAATTTGGACTTATGATTTAATAAAGAGGAAGCTATTAATTACGTATAGGGAAGTGACAAGACCAACTTGTTGTTTTAGGGAGGGAAGTTAGGTGGAGGTGTGAATGATGGAATAGAAAGGAGATTATTTAGAGATTAAAACACCAATTAGGAGATTGCTGCAATGTCCCAGAAAGTGAAGGCCTATATGTATCTCCTTTTTCACATTTAGCTACACAAGTCACATAAAATTGAATGTTTTACAACCTCTTTTCAGTCAGTAAATACTACCTCATTCAGAATATTTTCCTCTGTCTAACTTTTATCTTTCGTCCTTTAACTTATGCTTATCTCTTTTTGGTTCTGTCTTCAGAGAAGGTAAAGTACTACAGGTCCTCATATCTTAAATACAGAAAAGCTTCACCAGTCATGATAATTCAGTAACTATTTTTCAATTATCTGTTAATAAGGGACTTACAAAGCCTAAAAGTTTGGATTTTAAGGGAACTATATTAACTATGTAAGACATAATTTTATAGCTCATTGTTTTCTGTATTCAAGAGGCTTCACTTTCAAATTGCACATGCAAAATTGTTTTGAATAAGTTGTTTTTTGTAACAACTTTCAATGTGCTTCACTTATTTTGCTTAAAAAATATATTTTTCAAATATATATTAACGCCATACTCTGCAAAACTATATTGCATATTTATTTTTATTTACCTGCTTTTGAAATTCAGGTGCACTTTAGAACAAAATATCTTTACTTAGCTTATATAATTTTAATAATTTTTCTCTATGTTTTCAAAGGAAATTGGACATGTGTATGTTCCCCTGAACAGTTTTCTTTTCCTTTTTAGCTAAGACTTTATAATTTTTATCAACTACATTGGTCATCTGTATGAATAACTAAAGACAACATTGTTCTTGCAATTTCTAATTTATCATAAAATCTCAACTTTTTTTATTCACTAATTTGGTCTGACCTAATTAATGATATCATGTCCTTCACACTGAAATTTGTAAAAAGTCAAAGCTGCTTTTTAGAGGCCTAGACCTTTTTAAATGTGTTCATGCTCATATTCACCAGTGGTTTGCATAGTTTACTTGTGTATCAAATGTTTCTTTCCATTTCAGATCTGATCAATATTATTAGAAATGATACAGAAATAAGTTTTACAGATGTGTAGAGGAAGATCACATTTTTCTCTCTTTTTTTTTCTTTACTTTTAATTTTTCAAAAACATTTCCTACCAAGAATCTTAAAATAGAACACATATATGGGCTTCTTTTTTATAAGTGTTCACAGACTAGTATCATTAACTTCACCCTGGGAACCTGTAGAAATGCAAATTCTTAGGCCTTTCCCCAAACTTACTAACTCAGACTCTGCTATTGGTGTTTTTAACAAGACCCCTGGGTGATTTTGAAATTCATGAAAGCTTGAGAATTACTGATTCATTGCATAGAGCAAGGCTGAACTGTGTAGACATTTTTGTATGTAAATAAGAAAATTGTGTTGCTTTTTCTGTATAGGTCTCATTGGTTAGCTTAACTGCAAATGCCTTGGGTTACTCAGAACTTGGTGCCATCAAATCCCTCAGAACACTAAGAGCTCTGAGGCCACTGAGAGCCTTGTCCCGGTTTGAAGGAATGAGGGTAAGACTGAATGCCTTAGAAATTGTCAGAATTATTATTGAGAGCAGACTGACACTTTGTATCATAGAAATGGCAAATTTATGGAAAATTTGTGTCCCACACATTCATACTGACATAGCTAATCAATCAAAAATAATATTTACCAGATGTCCATAATACTTGGCACTGCTGGAGTCACTCACAGAGTATAATAATGCCAGAGGGACTGTTTCTAATTAGCTAGATTTTCACTTGGAAAAATCTCTATAGTTATGCTGCTGATTTGAATCAAGATTATTTATGTTCACTTCATTTATAAATGTGCAGGAAATCCTACTCGCTGTAGTTTAAGCCTACCAAATCGTTACTCATCATTTCTTCACTACTCCGCTGTGATACACTTTGAGCCTTTTGATGTTTGAATCAGGCCTTTTAGTTCTTAAACACAGGCTGAGATGGCTAAAAAGTAGGTCAACTGGAAATCTAACGCTCATTTAGAAGGGTAGTACAAAAGAACAGAGGAGTTTGTGCTGACATTTGTCATCCCCTGAGGCACAAAACCTGAGACCACATACCCACCACCTAGAAAATGATGATGCCTTGTCTCAGTGGTTTTAGCTGATTCAAAGGGGATTTTTTAAAAATGATACTTTTTGTAATATTTGAAAGTAGTTACTTAGACTTCATCTGCATGTTACAATGACAACCAGAGATGAATGGTGTGTGTAGATGTGTGTCTGTGAGTGTCTGTATATGCATGGTTACATAGAAAAGAGTTATTAGCTGTTAAATTCTTTTTACTTTACCAATTTGAAAGAAAAGTTTTTGCAGTAGAAGGCTTAATAAACAAAAGGTATCAAACTTTCAGTACCAGAATACTTTTTGTATTTTCTGTGTGGAATTTGATCCCCAAGTGGTCTCTTTTACACTCTTTGGGCAGCAAATTGTATGGTTTGTACGATTTTTTTAAAGTGTTGTTGACTTCTATATTCATGTCACTATTTATACTCTTAATTATTTTTGGCATTTACTGTTAGTTCCATCCTTTGAGGTAAATTTGCTACATGTATATTATTACCTCTTGAGAAAACATTCTCCAATATAAAATTCCTTGATAGTCTTCTGATTTATAATTTTAAAATTCTTAGTTGGAGCTATTAGAGTCCAGTTTCTTCCCAATATTCAATTGAAACAGATTTTTTTAATCATTTGACTGTTTTTGTAATAATGTTTAAAACTAAGTAAATATTTGTTGTCGGCTTTTCACTTACTCTTCCTTCTCATCCTGTGCCAGGTGGTTGTAAATGCTCTTTTAGGAGCCATTCCATCTATCATGAATGTACTTCTGGTTTGTCTGATCTTTTGGCTAATATTCAGTATAATGGGAGTGAATCTCTTTGCTGGCAAGTTTTACCATTGTATTAACTACACCACTGGAGAGATGTTTGATGTAAGCGTGGTTAACAACTACAGCGAGTGCAAAGCTCTCATTGAAAGCAATCAAACTGCCAGGTGGAAAAATGTGAAAGTAAACTTCGATAACGTGGGACTTGGATATCTGTCTCTACTTCAAGTAGTAAGTAATCACTTTGTTATTTTCCATGACGTGTAATTAAAATGGATGTAAAGTTCTTCTTCCTCATAATGAGATATCCACCTGTTAGAATGGCTATTATCAAACAGATAAATGACAATAAATGTTGGCAAGAATGTGAAGAAAAGGGAACCCTTGTACATTGTTGGCAGGAATATAAATTAGTATAGCTTTTATGGAAAACAGTACAGAGGTTCTTCAGAAAACTAAAAGTGGAACTACTATATGATCCAGCAATTCCATTACTGGGTATATATCCAAAGGAAATTAAATCAACATGTCAAAGAGATATCTGCACTCTCACACTCACTGCAACACTATTCACAATAGCCAAAATATGGAAACAACCTAATTGTCCATCAACAGATAAATGGATAAAGAAAACTGTGTGTGTGTGTATATATATATACATATAATATACATAGTAACTGAGAAAATGTACAAGACTTTTGTTTTCAGAATTACTATGTATATTATATGTATATATATACACGCACATATTTCTGTATACACACATATAGATATATATACACACACTATATATGTGTATATCTATATGCACATATATATCAAAAGTGTATGTCTATATGTGTGTGTGTATATAGAAGTAGTCAGGGAAGGGGCAGAGCCTGTGGTACTAAGAAACTGAGAAAATGTACAAGACTTTTGTTTTCAGAATTACTGTGTCCACACAACAGAAAAGTATTTCAAAAAGTAAATGCATTTGAATGTATTTGTTTTCAGTTTAGGAAACTGCTTCTTTTTACAGAGTGTCTTAAAACAGTATGTTCAACAATATTAAAAAGATTTTCAAAAATAAGCCCTCATGATTGGTGATTGGTAATAATCATTTAAAAACTTATTGGATGTATATGTTTGTGTGTGTGTGTATATATATATATATACACACAAAGAAATACTATTCAGTCTTAAAGGAAGAAGGAAATCCTGTCCTTTTATACAACATGGATTCACCTGGAGGATATTAGGTGAAATAAGCCAGGCACAGAAAGACAAATGACACATGATGTCACTTGTATATGGAATCTAAAAAACACAAACTCATAGAAGCAGAAAGCAGAATGACAATCACCAAGGGCTATAGGATAATGGGAGATGTTGGTCAAAGGATACAAAATTCAGTTCGACAAGAGGAATACATTCTGTAGAGCTATTGTACAGCATGGTGACTATAGTTAATCATAATATATACTTGAAAATAGCTAAGAGAGTAGATATCATGTTTTCTCATCACAAAAAATGAGTATATGAAGCGATATATATGTTACTTAGCTTGAAGTAGCTATTCCACAATATGCATATATTTGAAAACATCATTTTGTACAACATAAATATATTCATTTTTAATTTGTCAATTTAAAAAATGAATATATTTTTGAAAAGCAACTGAAACAAAAATGCATATACATTTTAGGAACTCTATATAGATGCACTAAAACCATATAAAAATGATATAATACTATAAAATAATAAAATAAAATTCTTCTTCCTCAGTGTTTACAAATACTTCCTTAGGCCCATCTGCCTAGATTCCTCTTACCATGATTGAATGATCTTTTCTGCCCCAGGCTGGAAACATGATAGTTCTAAAAACTTCATTGTCTCCCGACTATGCATTTGGTAGCACAGCACAAGTCCTTTTCACTGGGTGTTTTATCTAGGCACTCGTTGTTTTCCTCCCTTCCTACTCTGAGGAAAGAAGTGCTGGCCCCAAGGGGGGTTGAAAAGGGGTGTGTGTGTGTGTGTGTGTGTGTGTGTGTCCGCATGCGTGTGTGTAGACAGAGAAAGAGAGAGACTTTCAGATAGGAAAATTGCTCTCTTGCAAATGAAAACTTTCCAATTGAGACTATTGTGTCTGCTATGCACTCATAAGAATTCATTCAGCTATTTGACTGACTGCAGTATTAAATATCCACTAGCTCCCGGACACAATCCACTTACACGATCCTCATGACTATTAAAATAGTCAGGAAAGGGGCAGAGCCTGTGGCACTAAGGAACTGAAAAAAAACGTACAGAAGTTTTGGTTTCAAGATTACTATGTCAACGGCACAGAAAACAAATATTTTAAAAAGGAAATGCAGTGGAATATATTGTTTTCAGATTAGGAAACTGCTGCCTCTTATAGAGTAATTACCTCAAAATAATATGTTCAACAATATTAAGAAGGTTTTCAAGAATAAACTGTCATGATCAGTGATTGGTAATAATCATTTAGAAAAAAATAGGTAGAAAAGAAAGCATTAAGATAAATAATGCAGCATATTTTTGAACTTGTCTGATGCTGATACTATATACATGAAATCTTGTCATCAAATTACATGATATATTTTTATATAAGCACATCAGAGTAAAACATTGTCAATATTGTTTTTATGATAGCATATTGTTACAGTAGATCATTATTTAATTATACATGGGGTTAAATATGCACATAAGATGTTATAGAGGAATATAAAGTTGAAGTATTTTCAATGCATATTATAAAACATTGCCTAAAAAGTACATACAAATTTCAAGCTTATTTATATGCCTATATTGAATACAGGTCAAATAGAATCTTGATCAATTATTCTTATCGAATTTATTTTCTAAAATTATAATTTTGGGAAAAAAGAAAATGATACGACTTTTCTTACAGGCCACGTTTAAGGGATGGATGGATATTATGTATGCAGCTGTTGACTCAAGAAATGTAAGTCTAGTTAGAGGGAAATTGTTTAATTTGATTAAATGTATATTTCTACAATATTGTAATTTAGTGACATTGTCAATAAAATAAAATTATGTGCTTAATGTGTAAAACATCTATATTATAAGGATAAAATATTTAATCATATTATTTATTTCAAACTTATCATAGGATGATTTTCTCTAATCACTATGTATCTTTTAACATATCTTTTCTAGTATTTAGCAAGGCACCTGACACAAAACTTTATTGGATGTATTTTTTTTTTTTTTTTTTTTTTTTTTTTTTTGAGACGGAGTCTCGCTCTGTCGCCCAGGCTGGAGTGCAGTGGCCGGATCTCAGCTCACTGCAAGCTCCGCCTTCGGGGTCTACGCCATTCTCCTGCCTTAGCATCCCGAGTAGCTGGGACTACAGGCGCCCGCCACCACGCCTGGCTAGTTTCTTTGTATTTTTTTAGTAGAGACGGGGTTTCACCATGTTAGCCAGGATGGTCTCGATCTCCTGACCTCGTGCCCATCTCGGCCTCCCAAAGTGCTGGGATTACGGGCTTGAGCCACCGTGCCCGGCCTGTATTTTCAAAATGAGACATTTTATTTTTGACTCTCATAGTCCTGGTCATTTGTGCATTAGAAGTTCTCATGGGCAATACTTTTCATCTGTAATAGATTTCCTCCAGCTTTTGATCTTCCTTGTAATAGGAAGGCTATGACTAATAATGGGGACAAAAATAAACAAACAACTTAGTGTTTCGCTTGGGAAAGTGAGATTAAGTGGTAGAAGGGAGGGACTTTCTGAATCTACTTTATACACACCAGTACTTTGAATTATTTTCTATAATTTTCATTAATTTCTCACTATTTAATGAGGAATGAAGTCATATTTTGGGGAAAAAAAAAAAAAGGGAGAGATTGATTTCTGGTATGCCAGAGCATGATAATAAAGCTCAAAATGCTATTTCCCTGGCACCAGCAGCTAGCTTTCTGAGTGAAGAATTCCTGAGGTTTGGTTTTGTTTTTTGTTTTTTCCACTTCATAAAAACAGAGAGGGAGCAAGAAAACGTGAAAAGCCCTGCATTGTATCCTCTGTAAGTGCTATCAGGAATTCCAGTTATGAGATTTTTCTGAATAGTAACAATAGTTTGTTGTTTATCACTACTCACTATGCCAAGGACTTTCTCACATTATCCCATTTAATCCTGAATAACAACGTTATTGTATAGGGGATACTAGCTCTATTTTAGCACTGAAGCAAAGAAGCTTAATGCATTAAATGGTAAAACAAGTTTTTGAACCCTGACCACAAATAATGGCTCATACCCACTTTCCACAGTAGTTTCTTACCTTTTTGATTAATTAATTCAAAGCTCTCTCCACCTTCCTTATCAATAGCTTGTATGGCATGACACTTTTTCAGTTTCTTCTTTAATAACTTAGCAGAGCTTTTCTGCTGCAAAACTCCTGGAATTACAAGCATATTAGAAAAATGAAAGTCAATTGAGCACTATATTTATGAAAAGTTGCTGGATCTTACTTTAATTAGTAAATTGCATCAGAGAAATGCAAATTTAAACCAAAATAAAACATTATCTACACACCTACCAGATTGGCGATACTAAAAAGTCTGACAATACCAAGTTTTACCAAGGATAAACAGCAATAAGAACACTCATACAATGCTGATAGGAAAAAAAAATAGACAAATAATCCTTTAAAAACAGTTGGGTATGATCACATTATTTGAGAAAGTTAAAGATATTTTTTAATTCTGCAATTCTACTTTGAACAATGTATCCTAAAGAAACTTATGCACATGTTTAGGATAATCTATGTACAAAGATGAATATAATTTTTTTTTCACTTGAAAAAACTGGGAGCAAATAAAAAATAGTAGAAATAGGCAAATAATTGAATAGTATATAGTGATGAAAATGAATGAATACAGCTATATACAACCACATGGATGAGCCTTAAAAATATAACATTGAGTTAAAGAAACTAGACAGATACTATAATTCTACTTACATAAAGTTCAAAGTTGACAAAACTAAGCTTATTGTTCAAAAATGCATACTGAGGTGTTAACTCGAAAGAAAAAACCAGGACATAATTATCATAAAAGTCAGGATAATGACTACCTCTAGCAGGGGTGATGGAGTTTATGTTTGAGAAGGATACACCAAGGGTTTCTGAAGTCGTAGGAGTGACCTGGGTTATGTATAAAAATGTATTATATTTTGCATTTATGTATTATGCACTTTCCTATATGTATATTGTCTTTCAAGAATTTTAAAAATATAATTTTACATCACTGGTAACTAAACTCACATACACAAATAAAATCTCATCAAAGAATAAGTAGTTTTACATTATTTCTGATATTTTCCATTTTGCTGTATTTCATTAGAAAAAAAAATTATGCTGGTCATAATCCTCTAAATTGATTTAATAACACAGTGGGTTATCACTTGCATCTATTATCAATCTATTATCATCATCAGGGATTGGTTAACTGAGTTGGTTAGAACAATGTCCTATTAGACCTATTAGACCTAAAGCTCAAACCTACTATCACACATTTTTCTAATCAAAAGTGGGCTAGACAAGTGATAGTATCATTGTTACAGAAACTGTCCCTACTGAATAGGATAAAGCAATAGACTCATTTTCAGAAAGGAAAGATCAACCTATATACCTCCATGCAGACATAATACAATGATTCTTGCCTATCTAAAGAAATGTATTATACCAAACCCTTACACTTAGTAATTACTACTGACTGCCACTGTTCTAAGCATATTATATGTTAATATAGTTAATCTTTACAACCACACTATGAGGTTTAGGTTTGATTATTTTCATTTCACAGATGAGAAAACTGAGGCAGAGAAAGTAAATCTTAAAAGTTGTGACATAGAATAATGTGACGCTGACATCTCTTTTGTAAGAAGAGGAAATCTTTAATTTGCATGCGGTGTTGGGAACTTTGCTTACAAAGGAAAGTGCATTCATAATCTGGGCATTTATTGGATGAAATTGTCTATAATATTTCAGACTTCTATACGAGTTATTTCATTTTCTCAGGTAATGAATAGTCTTGCAGAACTCTTCAATAAGCATGTGAGATTTGAAGGCTCATAAAATCTGTTTAATGTTTGTTTCTTTTCATTCCAGGGATTAAAACATGCTTAGATAATTGAAAACTTACTGGTGTGCTTTTTATGAAACAAGTATTAGATATAATGGTTACAATTCTTCATATTTTTTAGGTAGAATTGCAACCCAAGTATGAAGACAACCTGTACATGTATCTTTATTTTGTCATCTTTATTATTTTTGGTTCATTCTTTACCTTGAATCTTTTCATTGGTGTCATCATAGACAACTTCAACCAACAGAAAAAGAAGATAAGTATATTAAAACTTCATATTTGCTCTGAAATATGAACTAAATATTTCATACTGTTTCCTTTAGCCTCCAAAATGCAATCACCAAAAAAAATATAAAATTCAGAAATTATTTTGAGATATTTGATAATGGATAAGCTTTAAAGAAATTAATAATTCAGATAGCGTATTTTTGATCTTTTTAGTCTAGAAATATGACTAATATGGCATAATTTATGTATTGAATAAAGGCATCTCCATAAATACAGATATTAGCAACAATAGAATGAAATGTGGGAGCCAATTTTCACATGATTACTAAGGTGGATTTTATAGCCAGCAAAGAACACAATTTTAACAAGTTTTGCTTTCATTTCTTTACTTTGGAGGTCAAGACATTTTTATGACAGAAGAACAGAAGAAATACTACAATGCAATGAAAAAACTGGGTTCAAAGAAACCACAAAAACCCATACCTCGACCTGCTGTAAGAATAGTATATTTTCATTGCCTGTTAAAGCTATGTTACCTAACATTTTCACACCCAGAATTTCTAGAAACTAGTTATTTTTGTGGCTTTGTAACACAGTTTTTTTACCTTAATCATGTGACTAGCTAGTCTAAATAGCTTGAATAAATGTATTTTACATATGTAATGTTTAAATTATATAAGGCATAACATATTTTATATGTAAACATATAAAATACATAGGAATAAAATTTGCTATACTTAAGTGCCAGTAGTATCATACAAGCTGATGTCATTAAGAAGCTTCTAATAACATAAAAAAGAAAATACATACATACATACATACATAATGTGAAAATATTAAATGTTCTCAGAGTACAGAGGAGACGGATTAGAATAATTGGTACATCCCAGATTGGCCTCAGTTTTTGTTCAACTCTGCAGATTGAATGGAATCATTAATGAAACAGGCCACAGGTTTTGCTTTTTTCTGGTTAAACAAAAAAAAGGCCAACTTCATATTTTCTCCTACTATCCCACCCTTAAATGAGATGATAGCATTCTTTTAAGGGCTTTTTATGGCTCTTCCAGGTGTATATTTGCCAGTGATACTATTCGTTCAGTTTGGCTGCTGCAGGGAGTTGCTGCCAGGAAAATCGCTAAGTTTGTCTATCACTCCTGAAGGACTAGCTCAGATATATAAGTCTCAGAACATCTTCCCCAAGATATACATGGTATAAAACACTTCAGTGTTTCTCAGAAATCTTGACTCTATAAATTTATTGGTGACAATATAAAACAGACCATAATTAAGTGTTCAGTTGGTAAGCCGGCCAATAACTCAAAGAAAATGGATAGCTATATTGGGTCAAACATAAAGGGTGTACAATTTGAGCCTAGTCTTTAGGAAATAATACAATTTGAATGAATAGAGAGAGACGCAGAGAACATTTACTATATGAGAACATGTATACTTCATAGCCATATAGATAAATATATCAGCGGAGAATAGTGATGCATTTGAATTAGTGAGTAGTAAACCTTGGTTTTCCAAGTTAAATGAGTCAAGGTTACCATACAAGTCTGAAGAAATTTGTGCTAATTAAGCAACACAAATGCAATATAGTTAACAGAACAGCCTAGTAATGTGAAAAGAAAGATTTTAGAAAGTTTAACCTAGAGACTGGTGTGGAAAAATGTTAGAGGCAAAATAACCCTGGGCCATAGACAGGAAGATAAACACTTATATACAAGAAGATGAGTCCATAATCTGTGTCACACCAACTGGACTGGAACTACTCCAGGAGTGAAGTTAGCCAATAAGAAGACTCAATTGGGATGAAGCGCCTATGAAACACAGGAAAAGAGGGAGGACATGTAGATAACAGAGAATCTAAAACATAAACCTGTTGATGTTTTGTGAGACTGTTGGTTCCACTATCATAAACTGAAGTCATATGAAGGCATTGGGAAAAATAGTGTCAGAGCCTATGAAATGTCCAGACTGAGAAAAGGATTTTAGAATTGTCAGAACAAAATTCAGTTGAGCTCTGAAGCACAGATTCATTTTTGAAAAATAATTAGAATAGAGAATAAAACAAAATTCTCAGAAGACCGTGCATACTTCACCAAGATATAGGAAGAAATAAATCAATGAAGAAATGAGATTGTGTTTACTTCCATCAGATGACATGGATTTACCTGGGTAGTGGTAGGGGTACGTGGAAAAAGTTCAACACATTCAGCTAGAATGTTATCAGTGACAATTTGACAACTTAGGAAGTAACTGGTAAAATCCACATATTCTTCACTGACAATATATACTATGCAGTATGCCAGGCATTTGAACTTAAATATTGAACAGTTTGGAGTCTAGTTAATGCAACAGATAGTAATCAAATTGTCATGCCAAAAAATGGAAACCTCCCAGGAAAAAAGGGATACATTCAGCTGTGAGAACTGATTATAGGGAGGGTACCGATTAATCAAGGAAGTTTAGGGAAGGCTTTGTTAATATAATACACTAGCTGAGGATGGAAAAAGAATAGAAAGCATCAATAGCCAGAGTGGGATGAGAAGAGCCCTGTAGAAGGGGAAGGAATATGTGAAGGTCCTTATGTAGGAGGACTGGTGAGATTGGAGTGCAGAAAGTCAAGGTTCATTTGGGACACATTGAGAATAAAGAGGTTAGGATAAGCCCAAACTTTTCTGGGCCTTGGAGGCCATGTTCAAGAATTGTTTTCATCCTAAGAGCAGTAAGAAACCATTAAAATGGACCCAGTCAGTCTGGGCTTTGTGTTGATCACTCAATCAGCTTCATACAGGCTGTGTGAATACATTGTAGACTTGTTTTGGAGCTATTTCAGAGATGGTAGGTAGCCTGAACCATAGTGATGTGGAGATTAATAAAAGTGGATGGATTTGTGAGCTATCACCAGAGTGAAATTTAAAAGTTTGTCTATTAATTGAATATGGGAACTAAAGAAGGAACCAACAAGAATGACTGGTGTGTTTCCGCTTTGCGCAACTGGATGAATACTGGTGCCATGCAGGAAAGGAAGAAGGGACATGAGTGGTGAGAAAACTGGAGATACTAGTTTGCAGAATTTGGCAACCAAGGCAGAGTAAGAGAGTGAGAGGAAGGAGGAAGGGAAATAAATGATGAATATTTAGAAGAAGTAGCAAAATAAAGGTTTCTTAAGATTGAGAGATTAGGTTCAAAGCAAAGCAAAAGGAATTTTAGAGAGGAAAAGATCGAAGAGAGAGGGAATAATTATGGCATAAAAATGCACAAGATGTGGGACAAGACCATAGTGGTCTAGGGTAGGTTTAGAAAGAAAAAGGGGCTGAGTCCTCTAATGAATTTGGAGTAATATATGAAAAGAACGTGGAAATTAAGATAATATGAAATGCAAAGGGAAATAGAGGAGTTTATTTAAACTGTTTAAATTTAATGTTCTCAAAAAAAAAAAAGTAAAAATAGAGGGCAAGAGAGTGGAAATTTATGAGAAGTTTGGAATTATCTTTGGAGAAAATGAAGGACAAACGATTGCTAATTGTTAAATGTGAAGAGCCAAGATGAAGTTAGAGAACATAAATTTTTGGTAAGATCTTCAGAATTATCCATCTTGTTCCAACATATTTGACACCCTAGGATTTAAACGGGAGAACAGAACACAGAGACTTGGGATTGCAGTTGTACATTGAGTGTCTGTCCCATTGGACAACTCTATGAGTAGGGAATCTAAGGAGCTTTTTATTGGTCATGGTGATATTAAAATTAAGAACTAATTTCTGCTTTTAATATATTTTTAACTTACTATACTCTAGGAGGCATATCTGAAAGAAAAATGGCACTGCTCTGCTTTTGAGGGGCCTCGAAACAAGTGGAAGAGAAAGAAAACTAAAATTGAATAAGAGCAAACCATTTGCAATACAATGCCATACATTTTATGATCAATGAAAAAACTCAGTTTTCTGAGAGCACTAAGTGCTTTACACTCAAAACTGAGTTAGAATTCATGAGACAGAGAAGGGGTGGGGGACATCTGTTTTAGACAGAGTAGTAGACAGATAAACTATGTAAAATGATACAGTAGAACCTTCATAAGCTTCTAAGAGTGGTAGGTAGGAAATATCAGAGGGTGGAAGTGAGGGGAACATACCAGACTTGGAAAGGTAAACCACAGTAAATTAAGAATTAATAAGGAAAGGTTTGAACTAAAACTACACACATTCATTAGGTTGAAAGAGGCCCTGAGAGGAGAGATCCAGCTGCAGTAATAGAAATCTAGTTGAGCAGGCCAAATACACATTCAGAGGAAAGAGCAAAACAAAACAGAACAAGTAGTGTTTGATGTCCAAAAATCGCCATTGGAAGTAATGGAAGCCTCCCTATAGAAAGAGGGCAGAACACTAGGATGTAGAATCCAGGCCACTAAAAGTGTCAGGATCTGGGAAAGCAAGCCATTAAGTGTATATGTAGCAGAGTATTAGTCATTCTAGTTGCAAAGGTAAAGTAAGGCAGCCCAACAGGGGTAAGTCAAGACCGGATCCCTAGATTACCTGAGAAACAAAGCAGATACGTGCAAAATGTAACAATGCAGAAACAAATGATCAGAACTGTTTTACAGTTTGGGGACTTAATTCCATAAGCAAGACATAAGGCAGTTAGTACTTGGAAATAAGGTCCAAATAGACTAGGGCAAAGGTTGAATATTTCCATTGTGACTTTTAAAAAGACAATTTTATTCTTACAGAAGAGTTACCCATAATGCATACTCTAATGAATATAGACACAGTGTCCTCTTAATTTAACATCTTATGCAACCATAGATCAGTTCTCACAACTAAGAAATTAACTTTGGTATAATACCATTAAATAAAATACAGAACTTAGTCAGATTTCACTATTTTTTTCCACTGAAGCTTTTTCTCTTGAATAATAATTTTTAAGGCATCTCAGCTGAACTTTAAGATGAAATTTAAGATACTGTAGCTTTAGTGGGAGAATATAAAGTCAGAAACCAGATGAAAAATTTAAAAAGAGAGAGGAAAACTTAGAGAAGTATTTATTTATTAGTTATTTAAAGTAAAATTAATACCCTCACAACACATGGCATGAAAAATTTTATTATATGGCAAATATTTACTAACTGTCCGTCATAACATGATGGTGTTCTGTGCACTGAGAACATAATAGGTGAGTTTATAAAACCTGGTATCATTGTTAGTACAAATAAAACAAATACATTTGAATAGAGCTGAATATACAATATACAAAATTTTCTTCCAAGTATACAACAAAAATAAAATACACGACTTCCTTTAATAGAATAGAACATTGTAAAATGTTCCATTGCAATTGATCCTCACATAAGTACTATACAGTAGCATCAAGAGATAAGATTTGAGACCGGGCATGGTGGCTCATGCCTGTAATTCCAGCACTTTGGGAGATCGAGGTGGGCAGATCATGAGGTCAGGAGTTTGAGACCAGCCTGACCAACATGGTGAAATCCCATCTCTACTAAAATTACAAAAAGTAGCCGGGCGTGGTGGGGTGTACCTGTAATCCCAGCTACTCAGGAGGCTGAGGCAGGAGTATCGCTCGAACCCAGGAGGCGGAGGTTGCAGTGAGCCAAGATCACGCCACTGCACTGCATTCCAGCCTGTGTGACAGAGCCAGACTCCATCTCAAAAAAAAAAAAAAAAAAAAGAGAGAGAGAGAAAATTTGAGTTCTAACCTGGAGCTTCCCTATATACACTACTTACCTAAGGCAAGTTACCTCATCTCTCCAATCACTGGTTTTGCAAGGAATTTTTTTTTTTCTAAAATGTTGTGAGAATTAAAGGTGTGTTTTTATAAAAGCAACAATTTTATGTTGCTTTCTTAAAATCAGAAGAATTGAATTCAATTTTTTTAAAGTTTCTAATGGAACTTTTACGTATTATTTGTTCCAGAACAAATTCCAAGGAATGGTCTTTGATTTTGTAACCAAACAAGTCTTTGATATCAGCATCATGATCCTCATCTGCCTTAACATGGTCACCATGATGGTGGAAACCGATGACCAGAGTCAAGAAATGACAAACATTCTGTACTGGATTAATCTGGTGTTTATTGTTCTGTTCACTGGAGAATGTGTGCTGAAACTGATCTCTCTTCGTTACTACTATTTCACTATTGGATGGAATATTTTTGATTTTGTGGTGGTCATTCTCTCCATTGTAGGTAAGAAGAGGTGCTTTTATTCAATTAAGAAATATAGTAGTAAAAATGTGTGTTTTAAAACTTTAGAGGTGTTTTTCACTAATCTTTCTCATTCATCCCAAACTCCCAAATAAAAATCTAATAGTCCATTTCTTTAGTTTGCCATTTCTCTAATTGCATGCCATACTTGAAATGATGAGTGGAATAAAATGAATTTGTATTTTCAGCTTTCAATTATTCTCATTTAATATTTTCATATATTCTCATTCATTCTCATCTCGAAAGACAATAACTGCAACTTTGGCAGAATACTCTTGTACCTGGTCATACTCCTGTGGTATTGATAGTTACTACTTTGAATAAACAATCATTCCACACACATATATACATAAATCATTTGAAGTGGTCACATAATTGATAAATATGACCTCTTAAATAATTGGAATATTGTGTATGTGCAGTTATATATATAATTACACATATATAAGTTTCATGTTATCTTTGGGTGCAGTTTTCTGTAGTTTGCAGTATTTGTTTTTGGAAGCAGATATTTTGTTTGAAAATCCAAAACAGATTTGTTAACATCAATGATACATTAATGTTAGAATACATACATATATTAAGTGCTAGGAGTGCAAAAGGCTTATTGGAAAAATATATATATATAGTGTTTATGTATAAAATACTAAATGAGGTACTGGAAGTAAATATAAGAAGATTTAAGAGACTGTTCTCCCTATATGGGGAAAGAGAACATTCACATGGAGGGGAAAATCATATAGCACTCTTTAAACTACTTTCTTTAGTAGAATAGAACATTGTAACAATGTTCCATTGCATCTGATTCTCACATAAGTGCTATGAGGTAGCATGAGGAGGTAAGATTTGATATCTGCCCTGGAGCTTCCCTATTTACACACCTGCTCAATGACCTAAGAGAAGTCACCTCAGCTCTCCAATTCCTGGTTTTGCAAGGAATTTTTCTGTAAAATGTTGTTGTGAGGATTAAATCAGATTATGTATATATATACATGCACTTAGCACTGTGCCCAGCATGAAGAAAATACTCAGTAAATGGTCAGTGTGACCACAAGAAAAAATTGATATTATCACCATTTACTGATGCATAAAAGCAAGTGCCAGGATTCAGTCCCAAGTATATCTGTCTCCAAAGTCTATGTTTTCTTCTGTACATCACACTGCCTACTCCCAAATGAAACAGGATCACAGCCATCTCTGAAAGTTAAGAACTCTCATATTCCTGATCCAAAATCATATGCCTTTAGTTCTTATGCAAATACTATAACTAGTATTTTGGACATATAAATTAATTTCTGTACTTGGCCGTTGTATGCTTCATGATGTCTTTAGACCTTCCAGGGTTGAGTCATTTTTTTGATAGATGCTTTCCTTGAACTAGGAAAAATGACTCTTGTTATCTTCACTTAAAAGATGTCAATGTTATAACACAAAACATACCAGTTTCATTTTGCTGAACAAATATTGCAGATTATTTGCATACATACATGTACCTAACTGTCCTGTTCACATTTTGTAAAACTAACGTAATTATGTAAACTTTCATTTGCTACTATTAAGTATAACATTATTTTCGTTATTTGTTGATTTTCTACAGGAATGTTTCTGGCTGAACTGATAGAAAAGTATTTTGTGTCACCTACCCTGTTCCGAGTGATCCGTCTTGCCAGAATTGGCCGAATCCTACGTCTGATCAAAGGAGCAAAGGGGATCCGCACGCTGCTCTTTGCTTTGATGATGTCCCTTCCTGCATTATTTAACATTGGCCTCCTGCTCTTCCTGGTCATGTTCATCTACGCCATCTTTGGGATGTCCAACTTTGCCTATGTTAAGAGGGAAGTTGGGATCGATGACATGTTCAACTTTGAGACCTTTGGCAACAGCATGATCTGCCTGTTTCAAATTACAACCTCTGCTGGTTGGGATGGATTGCTAGCGCCTATTCTTAATAGTGGACCTCCAGACTGTGACCCTGAAAAAGATCACCCTGGAAGCTCAGTTAAGGGAGATTGTGGGAACCCATCTGTTGGGATTTTCTTTTTTGTCAGTTACATCATCATATCCTTCCTGGTTGTGGTGAACATGTACATCGCGGTCATCCTGGAGAACTTCAGTGTTGCTACTGAAGAAAGTGCAGAGCCCCTGAGTGAGGATGACTTTGAGATGTTCTATGAGGTTTGGGAGAAGTTTGATCCCGATGCAACCCAGTTTATAGAGTTTGCCAAGCTCTCTGATTTTGCAGATGCCCTGGATCCTCCTCTTCTCATAGCAAAACCCAACAAAGTCCAGCTCATTGCCATGGATCTGCCCATGGTCAGCGGTGACCGGATCCACTGCCTCGACATCTTATTTGCTTTTACAAAGCGTGTTTTGGGTGAGAGTGGAGAGATGGATGCCCTTCGAATACAGATGGAAGAGCGATTCATGGCATCAAACCCCTCCAAAGTCTCTTATGAGCCCATTACCACCACGTTGAAACGCAAACAAGAGGAGGTGTCTGCTATTATTATCCAGAGGGCTTACAGACGCTACCTCTTGAAGCAAAAAGTTAAAAAGGTATCAAGTATATACAAGAAAGACAAAGGCAAAGAATGTGATGGAACACCTATCAAAGAAGATACTCTCATTGATAAACTGAATGAGAATTCAACTCCAGAGAAAACCGATATGACGCCTTCCACCACATCTCCACCCTCGTATGATAGTGTGACCAAACCGGAAAAAGAAAAATTTGAAAAAGACAAATCAGAAAAGGAAGACAAAGGGAAAGATATCAGGGAAAGTAAAAAGTAAAAAGAAACCAAGAATATTCCATTTTGTGATCAATTGTTTACAGCCCGTGATGGTGATGTGTTTGTGTCTACAGGACTCCCACAGGAGGTCTATGCCAAACTGACTGTTTTTACAAATGTATACTTAAGGTCAGTGCCTACAACAAGACAGAGACCTCTGGTCAGCAAACTGGAACTCAGTAAACTGGAGAAGTAGTATCGACAGGAGGTTTCTATTTTCACAACCAGCTGACACTGCTGAAGAGCAGAGGCGTAATGGCTACTCAGACGATAGGAACCAATTTAAAGGGGGGAGGGAAGTTAAATTTTTATGTAAATTCAACATGTGACACTTGATAATAGTAATTGTCACCACTGTTTATGTTTTAACTGCCACACCTGCCATATTTTTACAAAACGTGTGCTGTGAATTTATCACTTTTCTTTTTAATTCACAGGTTGTTTACTATTATATGTGACTATTTTTGTAAATGGGTTTGTGTTTGGGGAGAGGGATTAAAGGGAGGGAATTCTACATTTCTCTATTGTATTGTATAACTGGATATATTTTAAATGGAGGCATGCTGCAATTCTCATTCACACATGAAAAAAAATCACATCACAAAAGGAAAGACTTTACTTCTTGTTTCAGGATGTTTTTAGATTTTTGAGGTGCTTAAATAGCTATTCGTATTTTTAAGGTGTCTCATCCAGAAAAAATTTAATGTGCCTGTAAATGTTCCATAGAATCACAAGCATTAAAGAGTTGCTTTATTTTTACATAATCCATTAAATGTACATGTATATATGTATATATGTATATGTGCGTGTATATACATATATATGTATACACACACACACACACAGATGTACACATACCATTACATTGTCATTCACAGTCCCAGCAGCATGACTATCACATTTTTGATAAGTGTCCTTTGGCATAAAATAAAAATATCCTATCAGTCCTTTCTAAGAAACCTGAATTGACCAAAAAACATCCCCACCACCACTTTATAAAGTTGATTCTGCTTTATCCTGTAGTATTGTTTAGCCATCTTCTGCTCTTGGTAAGGTTGACATAGTATATGTCAATTTAAAAAATAAAAGTCTGCTTTGTAAATAGTAATTTTACCCAGTGGTGCATGTTTGAGCAAACGAAAATGATGATTTAAGCACACTACTTATTGCATCAAATATGTACCACAGTAAGTATAGTTTGCAAGCTTTCAACAGGTAATATGATGTAATTGGTTCCATTATAGTTTGAAGCTGTCACTGCTGCATGTTTATCTTGCCTATGCTGCTGTATCTTATTCCTTCCACTGTTCAGAAGTCTAATATGGGAAGCCATATGTCAGTGGTAAAGTGAAGCAAATTGTTCTACCAAGACCTCATTCTTCATGTCATTAAGCAATAGGTTGCAGCAAACAAGGAAGAGCTTCTTGCTTTTTATTCTTCCAACCTTAATTGAACACTCTATGATGAAAAGCCCGACTGTACAAACACGTTGCAAGCTGCTTAAATCTGTTTAAAATATATGGTTAGAGTTTTCTAAGGAAATATAAATACTGTAAAAAGTTCATTTTATTTTATTTTTCAGCCTTTTGTACATAAAATGAGAAATTAAAAGTATCTTCAGGTGGATTTCACAGTCACTATTGTTAGTTTCTGTTCCTAGCACTTTTAAATTGAAGCACTTCACAAAATAAGAAGCAAGGACTAGGATGCAGTGTAGGTTTCTGCTTTTTTATTAGTACTGTAAACTTGCACACGTTTCAATGTGAAACAAATCTCAAACTGAGTTCAATGTTTATTTGCTTTCAATAGTAATGCCTTATCATTGAAAGAGGCTTAAAGAAAAAAATCAGCTGATATTCTTGGCATTGCTTGAATCCAATGTTTCCACCTAGTCTTTTTATTCAGTAATCATCAGTCTTTTCCAATGTTTGTTTACACAGATAGATCTTATTGACCCATATGGCACTAGAACTGTATCAGATATAATATGGGATCCCAGCTTTTTTTCCCCCCCACAAAACCAGGTAGTGAAGTTATATTACCAGTTACAGCAAAATACTTTGTGTTTCACAAGCAACAATAAATGTAGATTCTCTATACTAAAGCTATTGACTTGTAGTGTGTTGGTGAAATGCATGCAGGAAAATGCTGTTACCATAAAGAACGGTAAACCACATTACAATCAAGCCAAAAGAATAAAGGTTTCGCTTTTGTTTTTGTATTTAATTGTTGTCTTTGTTTCTATCTTTGAAATGCCATTTAAAGGTACATTTCTATCATGTAAAAATAATCTATCTGAAAAACAAATGTAAAGAACACACATTAATTATGATAATTCATCTTTCAATTTTTTCATGGAATGGAAGTTAATTAAGAAGAGTGTATTGGATAACTACTTTAATATTGGCCAAAAACCTAGATATGGCATTAGGTAGAGTAGTGGAAAGTTACAAAAATTAATAAAAAATTGACTAACACTTTAAGTTGTGCATCTTTTCTCCTTCCTGTCCACCTATTGTTCTTTTTTTCACTTTTCCATTTCAATTTCTTCCTTATGTATTCTTGATCTACTTTTCTTTATATCCTTCTATCCTTTCCTTGGGTTTTCAGTATTTTTCATTTAGGATATTCTCCTTGTTTCTTTTCTATTCACCAAATGTCTTGTTTATTACAGTCTACAGACCACTTAGACTTAGATCCCTAAAATTTGCTATCACTCTGTAAAGTGCACATAGTATCTGCGTATTTATTTTTACAATTTTCTTTACAAAAATTCTAAGAAAGCTTAGACTGCAACTTTTCATAATATATAACAATTCCCAAACAGCACAGATTTGACTTTCTCGTTTAATTATGTACAGTTTGGGAAACGTTTCTTGATTCTGAATGCATATTAGAATTACCTGAGAAGCAAAAAAAAAAAAAAAAAAAAAAAAAAAGCCAGTGCATGGGCCAAGACCAGACCAATTGAACTCATATCTCTGGGTGAGACTTAAGCATTTAATTTTTTGAAGGCTCATCGTTGATGGTGATTCATACTAAGGACTAAGAACTAGCAAATTCAGGTCTCCTTTGCCCAAAAGGAAAAACATATTATCCGGAAAGTGCAAACTGTCGTTCATTACATAACTTATCATGTACAAAATAAAGTTCCTAAGAGGATGGGTTTTGGAGTATTTATCTTACAGATTGAGGGATTGACATTGATCTAATTATAATAGAGGTTCTTCTTTAGGGCTGTGGATGGTATAAAGGGAATTCTATTAGAATAGTTTAGGGAGACTGTTTTCAGGTACCACATGCACACACAGACACTCCATATGGCACCTTAACTATCCCTAGTGTATACTGGGTGGAATGAATATGGGATGGTCTAGGAAACAGTAAACATTTATAAAATAGCTCCCTCCAGTGAATGCTACCTGCCTTGTTGCATGAGAACCTTTAATCTGGACCAATAGAAGGCAGTTCACGGTGGCCAGTCATAAAGCATTCATTCAGTTTGTCATTAACAACTCACAGATCTAGACATGAAAGATTCTCCTTCTCATCTTCTCCATTCTTGGGGCATCTCACACAATCCCTTGTTTTCCTGAACTCTGTGTAATACAGATCGATTTACAAAGAAAAGGGAGGAGACAAAAGAGGTGAGGGGAAGTAAAGAAAGAGGAGAAAGGAGGAGAGGGAATGATAGAGGAAAGTAGGAGAAAGGAGGGGAGTGTAAGAAATGGGATGTTTCATAAGTTATAATTCTGAAAAAAGTCTGGTGTGGATACCTGCAGCAATGGTGAGAGAAGGAGGAAGAAATGTTGCTTAGCTGTCAATATGTTAGATCTAAAATATAAACATATTTCTTCTCTTACTTATTTTTTATTTTTTTGAGATAAGGACTTACTCTGTCACCCAGGCTGGAGAACAGTGGTGTGATCATGGCTCACTGCAGCCTTAACCTTCTGGACTCAAGTGATCTTCCCATGTCAGCCTCCCGAGTGTCTGGGACTACAGGCATGTGCCCCCACACCCAACTCATTTTTTTTGAATTTTTTGTAGAGACAGGGTTTCCCCATGTTTCCTGGTTGGTCTCAAATTTCTGGACTCAAGCAATCCTGCTGCAGCTTTCCAAAGTGCTGAAATTACAGGCATGAGCCATTGCACCTGCCCCTCTCATTTTTTTTAAAGAAAAGGTATCTATGAAAAAAGTGAAGAGGACATTATACAAGTAAATGTTACAATGATTCCATGGGTCAAGGAATAATGTTATTTTCTTTCACCTAAACTAAATATATATTCGAGTGTCTACCATATATCAGCTTTGCAATAGCAGCTAAGAGATCAAAGAGGACTATAACTATCCAAAGAAAGACTATAACCAGAGGTGAAGAACCTGGAAAGCCATGCTAGAGTTTGGAATTGATTATGTGGCCAAAAGGAGTGATTACTCCTGAGCAGTAGAAGGAGCAGTGAAATATGATACATGTGTACCTGCTGAATCTGGTAGTAAAAAGGCTTGGTAGTAATAAGGCTACGCTGCTCATTTTTTGCTAGTATTTTACAGCAATCTCATTTTCCCAGTTCTTTAAATGGGTTCTTATCTCTTGGTATAGTAGATAGATTTTATTAAGTAAAAGAATAAAACTAGATTTTTAAGTCATCCAATGTGACACTTCCTGCTAATAGCCTATTGTAATCAACTTACATTTTTTATATTTACAGATATATCTAATTTTATTCCTATCACTTTATTTCACACTTTCTACTTTTTGAGGATTTTCCTTTTTTTCTCCTCTTCCTTCTGGTCCTCTTTTGCTTTGTGTTTTCTATTTTTCTTTCCCCCGTCTCTGGTGGAAAGTTACACATCATCTCCTTCCATCCATCCCTCCCTCCTTTCCTTCCTTTCTTCTTTTTTCTCTTTTATAAGTGATTACTCTTAAACTTTAACATGCATAATTAAGGTGAACTGTAATCAATATTTGTACCCTGATCTGAAAAAATGAATTTTCCTAGACTGACGACATATAATTGCTCTCCTCTAACATGTTATTTTTGTCTAGTATCTTAACTCTACCTTAATTTGAGATAAAACAAATTAAAGAGTATTATTACATGAATTTGTAGGCAGTGCTTATTTAGACTTACATACTAATTATAGTAATTTTTTCCCTCAAATTTGTTTCTTTTGCCAACTTTTTAATTTTGTATTCTATTTCTTTTTTGAAATGTATCCTTTAGGAATTCTGTAAGATCTGTTAGCAGCAAAATGACCCCGTTTTTCTTTTTCTGAAAATGGCTTAATTTTGGCCACATTTTTAATTGTAATTATTTTATTTATATATCAACTTATATTAAGATATATAATTATGTATTATATATTTATATATAAATATATTTATATTAAATATAAATATTTTTATATTTATATACAATAATATATAAATATTATTTATATATTACTATATATAATATATAAATATAATAAATATAAATATATAACATATATTTATATAAAAATAATATAAGTAAAAATATGTATAAATATTTATGCAAAATTACTATATTTATATTAAAATATTTATATAAACATTTAATTATAATACTTTTGTTTTTTATTTCTATGCATCTATTAAATTATTTTCGGCCGGGCGCGGTGGCTCAAGCCTGTAATCCCAGCACTTTGGGAGGCCGAGACGGGCGGATCACGAGGTCAGGAGATCGAGACCATCCTGGCTAACACGGTGAAACCCCGTCTCTACTAAAAAATACAAAAAACTAGCCGGGCGAAGTGCGGGCGCCTGTGGTCCCAGCTACTCGGGAGGCTGAGGCAGGAGAATGGCGTAAACCCGGGAGGTGGAGCTTGCAGTGAGCTGAGATCCGGCCACTGCACTCCAGCCTGGGCGACAGAGCCAGACTCAGTCTCAAAAAAAAAAAAAAAAAAAAAAGAAATTATTTTCATTAATCTGACTCATAATTTATGCTAATGTAAGTTGAGGATTCACATATTAATATTTTTAATTCAGAAAATTCCAAGGAAATGATCAGTTTTTAACACTACAAATATTTTCTCATTCCATATTTTTTTATTCTATCTGGAACTCCTTAAGAATATAGGTTCAATGTCTAAATCTTTTCTCCATATCTCTTAACATTCCTTTTTTATCTTTTAGTGGTCTCTCTGGATAATTTTTCAGGTTTTGGTATCGAAATAATCCTGGCTTCATAAAACAAGTTGGGAGGCATTTATTCTTAAAAGAGAGTAAGAGAGATTATTCCTCCCTTAAATATTGATAGAACTCAAAGTGAAGCCATCGGAAACCTGAGTCTTCTCTGTGGGAAAGTTTTTAATTAAAGATATCAATTTCCTAAACAGGTATGTAGGATGACTAAGATTTTTTTTTTTTTTTTTTAGTTTGACAAATTGCATTTTTCTAAGAATTCATTCATCTAAGTTATTGTTATTTGAATTTGCTGTCTATATTGTTCATATTATTCCCTTATTATGCTTTTAATATCTGTGACATCTCTAATCATTTTTCTTTAATTTCTGATTCTGAAAATTTGTTAATCATCTCTTTTCCTTGATTAGCCCATATAGGAGTCCTTCAATTTTATGAATATATTTTTAAAATTCAATTTTGGTTTGTTGATTTTCTCTATAGTTCTTCTGCTTTCTATTTTAATTACTTCTGCTCTGTCCATCCCTACTACTATCATTTTCCTTTTCTTTCCTCCCTGCACGGGCTGAACATTACTTGTAACATTGAGAAGGTGAGGTGATAATGGTAAGCTTTGTTTTGTTTCTAATATGAGTAAGGAAGGTTTTAATAATTAACTATTAAAAACGCCAATTGGTATAGATTTTAAAAAAATAGATATCATTATCATCTTAAAGTGGACTCTTTCAGTTCTTAATTTTCTAAAAGTTTCTAAAAGACATTAATTAATGCAAAATTTTATTGGTTTTCTGCATCTTATTTAGAAAATCATATATTATTTTTCTTTTGTATTTTGATATTGTGGTACACAGCGATAGATTTTAGTACATTAATTCTAACTATGCTCCTGGAATTTAATCAAATTTGGTCATGTGAATTATCAATTTCATACATTGCTTCGATTTTCTAATATTTTGTTTTATATTCCTGTATCTATGTTTGTGAAAGAGTTTGGTATGTAATCTTTTTACTTTAATGTGCTTGTTCGGTTTTGAAATCATCATTATGCTAACCTCTTAAAACAAGTTGGCAATGGATTTTTCTTGTTCTTGTTCTCTGGTAGAGAATAAGTAAGACTGGTGTTAATATTTTTCTTAATTCTTTGGATAATTATTTAGTAAAATCTGAGCATGAATTGTTTTTATGTACAAGTTCTTAATTATGTATTATTTTCTCTGATAGAGGACCATTCAGATTTGTTGTTTCTTCTTGTTTCACTTTCTGTAACTTGATAACATTTCAAGTTTATTCACATAAAATTGTTTATGGTGATACTGTTTTTTAAAACTCTATAGGATCTTTAATGGTGACTCCTTTTGATTCCTGTTATTGGTATTCTGTGATTTCTCTTTTTTATTTATTTAGTCTTTTAAGGAACCAACTTTTGCCTTTTAAAATATTCTGTATTGTATGTTCTTTTCTATTTTTTATTTGTTTTTATATTTATAATTTTCTTTCTTTTATTTCTTTAGTTTTAATTTACAATTGTTTTCTAAATTCTGAAAATCTCTATTTCATTCATTGATTTCAACCTTTGTTCTTTTTCTCATAAAAGTACTTAAGACTATAAATTTCTCTCTAAGCATGGCTGTAATAGCATACCCTAAATTTTGGTATATTTTATTTTCATAACATTCAGTTTAACATATTTTCTCATCTCTATTTTGATTTTTAAAAATCTTACTAGAAACTTAGAACTGCTTCACTTCCAAATACTTGAAAAAGTTTCTAGATGTATTTATTTTGATTTCTAATTTAATTTCGCTACATTCAGATAATATAGATAATATACTTTGTATAATCGTAATATTTAACTTTTGGTTGAAGATGCCTTGTAGCTCAGCATGTATCAAATGTGGCTTATATTTCATGTGTAGTTGAAAATAAAGTACATTTCAGTTGTTAAGTACAAAATTCTATACATTTTATTCATGAAGTTGAAAGAAATCTTCATTTCTTTTGGCTGTTTTACTATCCTTTACCAGAAGAGGTGTGTAAAAATTTTCCAATATGATTATAAATTTGTTTTATTCATTTTAGTTCTGTTAACTTTTGCCATATAGTTTAATTTTTATTTAGTTATTTGATATTTATTAGGTACCTAAAATTTAAAATTGCTACATTTTTTTTTTTTTCCAGTAGATTGACCCTACTGTCATTATGGACTAGTCCTGTTAATTTCTAGTAAGATTGCCCTAAATTCATTTTGTCTGATTGTTATTATACCTACAGTGGCTTTGCCTGGCTTGGTGGTTGCATGGTACATCTTCTTTCATTGTTTTACTTTAAATGTTTCTGTAACCTGCTATTCAATATTGAATATTCATGAATTGTATTTTATATCCAGTCTGACAATCTTTCACAGACACACACACACACACTACACTCACACACACACACATATTTCACATTTGGATTTAAATTTTATGACTCCTTTTGGATTATTTGTATAATTCAATTTTATACATTGTGTTACTATATTGTTTATAGTTACCCAAGCAATTGCCACATTAACTTATTAAATTCCAAAATGAATTAGTATTTCGCTACTTTCTGGACATTGCTAGGACATGAGAACACTTTCATTCTATTTCCCCCACTTCATCTTTTGTACTATTATTACGTATTTTCATTTTACATGTAGTCTAAACTCTGGAAGACATTATCATTACTTTTATGAAATCAACTTCTACTTAGTGCATTAGTATGTTTTCACACTGCTATAAAGATACTACCTGAGACTGGGTAATTATAAAGGAAAGAAGTTTTTGCTGCTGTTGTTTGTTTGTTTTTTTCAGACGGAGTCTTTTCCTTTGCCCAGGCTGGAGTGCAGTGGTCCAGTCTCAGCTCACTGCAAACTCTGCCTCCGACTCAAGTGTTTCTACTGCCTCAGCCTCCCAAGCAGCTGGAACTACAGGCTCCCACCACCACACCCAGCTAATTTTTGTATTTTTAGTAAAGATGGGATTTCACTATGTTGCCCAAGCTGGCCTTGAACTCCTGATCTCAAGTGATCTGCCCACCTTAGCCTCCCAAAGTGCTGGGATTACAGGTGTGAGCCACCATGCCCAACCAGAAAGAGGTTTAATTGACTCACAGTTCCCAGTGGGTAGGGAGGCCTCAGGAAACTTACAATCATGGCAGAAGGTGAAAGGGAAGCAAGGCACACCTTATATGGCAGCAGGAGAGGGAGAGAGTGTGAGGAAGTGCCACACTTTAAAACCATCAGCTCTTGTGAGAACTCACTCACTATCACTAGAACAGCATGGGGGAACCACCCCCTTGACCCAGTCACCTCCCACCAGGTCCCTCCCTTGAACATGGGATTTGCAATTCAAGATGAAATTTGGGTTGGGATACGGAGTCAAACTATATCACTTAGTTTTCCCAAAATATTTAGTGTTTTATTCTTTCTTATATTTTCTACTTATCTATGGATTATTTCCCTTCTGCCTGAAAAAAATTCATTTTAATATTTCCTTTACTATGGGTCTGCTCTTACTGACTCTCTCAAGTTGAATTTGTCCCCCAATATTTTTTAAATTTTCACTTTTGAAGGATATTTTCACCAGATATGAGTTCCAATATACTTTTTCTATTTTAGCATTTTGAGGTGACATTGTCTTCTGTAAAAGAGAATAATTTCAAAAAAAGCCCTAAAACCATAATTCTCTTGACAATGAAAGCATGAACACATGTCAAAGATTTCATTTAACTCATTAATTAATGAGAAAATCCATAAGAACCAAACAAAAGGTTTAAAGGAGGATTTGACTTATAAAGATCTGTGAACTCTGCTTGACAACATTTATTTGCTCTGCCATGAACAGAAATCATTTCCTGGCTACAGGCAAAATGATCAGAAACAGAGGCCCTGTGGTCTCTTGATGGAAATCCCTTCTCTAAATGTTGCTTCCAGATGTCTCTGGTCCATTGGTCTTTTAAGCAGTTTCAAACCCTGCTTTCTACCCCTCCCCATGCCATAGCTCCAAAGAAATTCTGAATCCTCTTTTGTGCCAGGTGCAGACCATGTGGCATTGTAGCCATGCTCTTAGCCTCCTCCTGTACCTGTATGTGGAACCAAGGCACTCCAGGTTTACGCTAAATGTAGGTCATTCCTCAACATCTTGCAATTTTCATGGTCTATGTTCTGGAAAGGGCAAAGTGTTCCCTCTGCTTGTGAGTCCCTTAAATGTTTCTATCTTTGAATGTCTACCACCAACGCCACCCCCAGTTCTAGTTTTAATTGTGAGGGAGGAAAATCAGATCACTCATACATAATCCTTTACTCTTACTTTTTTCCTCTTACTTTCCAATGGCTAGCAACAGTTACTTTCCTTCCTTTTGAAGCAGGAATTTTCTTTACATAATATACTATTCTTTGTATTCTGGGATCCACACTTTGTTCAATTCTCTGAACTCTGGATCTTAATACGCAAAAATCTGACATTGCTATGGATTTATAAATATCAAATTAGAAGACGAGTGACGTTTTTCTATTGTTGATATAATTTTTATCTGAATTTCTGTTCTTTGAAAGAAAAGGCTTCATGGTCTTCATGAGGCAAAGGATTCAAGAAAAGGAGAGAAATTTACCAGAAAAGCAAAATGCAATAGCAGGCAACTGAAACACTCCCTTAATATAGATAAATACATGCACATATATTTTTAATTTGATAAATCTTATAGCATACTATTGGAGCCAATCTTTAGGATGTTAAGAGGGATTATCACCCCATTCCCATTTCTAGAAAGGCTTTATATGAAGAATTGGCATAGAAAGAACCATAGTTGTTTTTAATAACTATTGTCATTTTTTTTCAATACTAACCAGCACCTTTTGACAAACTTACCAATATTTTAGAAAACTATATTTTGATGTACCTGATTGCCCTTTTTTTGGCAGTTCCTCAAAAAGTTAAACACAGAATTATCTTATGACCCAGGAATTCTGCTAGGTATACACTCAAGAAAAATGGAAACATATGTCTAATATAATCCTGTACACAAATGTTTATAACAACATTACTCATAATAGAAAAAAAGATGGAAACAACCAAGAGACCATCAATGGTTGAATAAACAATTGTGGTATACACATATAATGACTTATTATTCAATCATAAAAGAAATGAAGTACTGATACATGCTACAATTTGGATGAATCTCAAAAACATTATGACAGGTGTAAAAAGCTATACAAAAAAGTCACATATTATGTGGTTACTCTTATATACTCAGAATGAGCAAATCAATAGAGATAAAAAGTAGATTCGACTGGGCGCAGTGGTTCACACCTGTAATCCTAGCACTTTTGGAAGGGCAAATGGGGAGGATTGCCTGAGCGCAAGAGTTCCAGACAAGCCTGAGCATCATGGCAAAACCCCATCTCTACAAAAATTAGCCAGTAGGTGGTAGGGGCCTGTGGTTCCAGCTACCTGGGAGGCTGTGGCAGGAGGATTGCTCGAGCCCCGGAGGTTGAGGCTTCAGTGAGCCTTGTTCCTGCCACTACACTCCAGCCTGGGCAACAGACCAAGACCCTGTCTCAAAATAAATAAATAAATAAATAAATAAATAAATAAATAAATAAATAAAATAAAAATAGATTAAAGTTTACTGGGGATGGAAGGACAGAATAGGAAATGCTTACTTAATGGTTATGGGATGTTTTTATGGAGTAATAGAACCGTGAAACTACAGAAAGCTTGTGCTTGCACAACATGTGATTACAATAAATACTAATAAATTGTACACTTTAAAATGGTTATGTGAATTTCACACAAACGTAGTTATGTGGAAAAAGTAAGTTAACATTATTGCAACCCTATCCACTAGAGGGCGATGCTTCCATTAAGAAACATGACTCGTAAATTTTTTTGGTTGGTGGAAGGACAGTCAGCTTTGCAAATACATTTTCTGCTTATTTTGCATCTATCTTAGATGTAAAACAATGAAAGCAAATATCCACTTTGGGAACATTACTGGAAAAATAATATTTAATTTGAATGTGTCTCTTCAAGACAAAACAGTTTGTGAAGCATTTGTATTGAGAAAAGATTTCTTTCCTTGGGCATAGATTTCATAGTGCAAAAATTAAACAAACATGAGCAAATTAGGAAACTAAAGACATGGTTAATGGAAAGCATCTCAGCGACTAACATAAAACTGAATGAGCCAAGTGTTGAAGTATTCATATCAATAGAGAGTTTCAAGTAACTTTATCACTGTAAGTACTTGAGAGTCTTGAAAGTATTTATCCACATTTTCGTGAGCACAGTAAAATTTGGTTGTCCAACTCAGCACATGTCTTAAATTCTGTCTCTAATTCAGAAAATAATTCATCATTTAGTAAAGTTACATTTCTTGAAGTTGCATCAGGAGTAAAATAATTAGCTCATCATACACCAGAGATCCTGTGGCCAAGAGTTTTAAGAGAGTAACACAGGTAGTGTCATGCACACTCATGTGTGGAACACTTATTTTCAGCTGCAAATTCACACAATAAGTTACTCTTCCTACAAAGGGAATGTCTTTCTGCCACTGTTCACAGCAAAATCACAAATGTAACAGAAAAATTAGCCAAGGAAAACACAGTCCCTAAAGTAAATCTGATGCAAAATAACCTGATTAAATCCATATAATTATAGCATTGTAAAGTCATTCTTGGGTTATTTATAAAGTCAGCAGTCAGCGTTTTCCAAGGCATACTAATAGGAAGCAAAGCCTTGCTCAGGAGCCAGCTGATAAAGACTATAAAGCTCATCCTCGGAGCAAAACCAGAATGATGTCACTGCTAAGTCCTCCATAAAATAAGAAGCAGGTGTTTTAGAGCAGGTAGTTTTGGGACGCGAATAAATGTGGGGCTTGGGAAGAGAGTCTAAAAATCCAGAAACATAAGCTTAATCCCAGGTTTTTCTTTAGCAAGGTTTGGATGTATACCAGAACCTAGTTTGTAGTCAATACAATGAATCATATACTGTATATATTTTCCTAAGGTGCTTCAGTTTACTCATTTTAAAAACAAACAAATGGATATCCTTTTGTCAACTTTATGAAATAATCTTCAGATATTGTTATTATAGCATATTGGTTTTCAATTGTTAAATAACCACACATATAGAGGCTCAGACAACACATCCAGTATTTGTTATCCCACTGTTTCTTTGGGTCAGGAATCTGGGGACAGCCTACCTGGGTCCTCTTCTCAGTCCCACAAGGCTGCAATCACAACATCAGCCAGGACTTGAAGCTCATCTGAAGCTTGGAGTCCTCTTCCAAGTTTAAGCAGCTGATGGTAAAATTCAGTTCCTATCAGCTATAGAACCCATTGTAGTTAGTTTCTTTAAGACTGATTTTAAAAATTGAGAGTTTCACTCCATCAAGTCTTTGAGCTCAGGGAAGACCTAAAGCCTCTTTTAAAAGGCTTATTTGATTTGGTCAGGCTACCCAGTATAATCTCCTTTAGACTGACTCAAAATCAAACTGTTTGAGCACCTTAATTACATTTGCAAAATCCCTTCACTTTTGTCATATTCTGTCGGCTGGAAGCAAGTCGCACATTCTGCCCACATTCAAGTGAAGGGGAGTATAAGAGGGTGGTGGTCTAGGGTGAGTCAGCCAGATGTAAATATAGCTGGATTAGATGAATCCTGACTATCCTAATCAAAAGTCTAATGACTACACAGGACAAGCCAGGAAGAAAGCATCTTCTGCAACCCTCCCTTCATTATAGAGTAACAAGGCTTTTTTCTGTCCAGTGGCTACAAATATCACCCAAGCAACGAGTATTACCAGTCATCACACTTTATGCCTTCACACAAGCATATTCATTCATTTGTGCTACAAATAAACTTATCTTTCCCCATCAGAAAATTCCCAAAGCATTGAAAGTTAAAATGGTTTTTATCTGTTTATATATTCCTTATTTGTGCCAGTACAGGGAACGTTTGGGTTAGAAGCATGCAGCCTGATTTTAAGAATTGAAATTAAATTTCTATCAGTACCTTAGTAGGAAAATCAAGTTGAAGTTATCTAGCCATAATTTTGGCTTGTCTCTTTTATTCAGGATATGAGGAATTGCTGGAGCTTTTTTCTTTTTTGAAGTTTATCCTATTAAACACACACACACACACCCCACAATGAGTTCATTCCTGCACTACTTAACTTTGCACAAAACTGTTTTCTCAAAAAGGCACCGAAGTGAGCTGGCAACCATATATTAGTTACTGCATTAGTGAAGAAAAGTGGCTACTCCATACAATCCCAAGCATGAAAAATCAGAACTTTGAAGAAAAAACCCAAAAAACAAAAACATAAAATTGAATTAAATTTAAGCCAAAAAGCAATAGGGAAAAGTAACAAGTAAAAGAATGTTCTTAAAAACAACATTAAGCTTAAAGAGCCTTATGTGAGGCAGTAAAGATATTGCAGATATAGACATTGGAGAGAGCTTGCAAAAGTAACATTGCTGGAGATTGGTTTTAAATCCTGCCTGCATGGTCTTGCATAATTTGTTAGTCCTGGGAGTGACGCACAACATTTGCAATAATCATTTGAAATGAAATGTAACTCTTACTTGAGGATCATCTGTAATAATGATTTAATGTGTTACCAGAAACGATAAAGTGACCAAGTCAATCGATCAGTAAGTGTTTGCTTAAGGCCAGTTACATGTCGGGTGCAATGGTAGATTACAAAATATTGAGAAAGGAACCCTTTCTCAATATCGAATGCTAGACTTTCTGCCGGAGACCAGAATTTGGTATGAACTAGTAATGAAGGGGTCAGAATATTGAAGAAGTCTTATCATCAAACACAAGCCAATGAACATTTAAGTGTCCCATGGCACAATGACTTGTCACAAATGCTTTGTTGTATATTAAAACATGAATTTTTGTCTTTACACAAATGAGAGAGCATCTAGAAATCTAAACTGATCACCTTTGGGATGGTTACTAACCAGAGAGACATCATTGCTTCTTGGCTCCTTTGGAAGCCTTCAGTAACAGTTACTCAAGAATAATCAGCCATTTGTGTCAAAATAAGGAGGATACCAATGTATTGTCCCACCATGCCCATGCATAGAATAGTACCAAATATATAGCATGTATTTATTAAATATTGCTGCAAAATTGAGGAACGAAAATCTGTTTATCAGCCTTCTGAAGTGTTTGGGACAACTTGGACTTTGAGGCAGTTTGTGCAGCCCTCATACCTTTCCCATTAGAATTTTCTCTACCCCAATCCCATAGCATGGGCAGTCAGCAGACATCCTTCCATTGTGTGACTGCACCCTACTGCTCACTGTTGATTGCACCAGGGATGAAGATTGGACCCCAGCTGGTCAATCAGATTCTCTTCCTTAACTGTTTGAACTAAAGACACAGAGACTGGGAACTGCAAGTTTAAATATGTAATAGCAGAGTTGAAAAAGCCTCTGTTCTTCCCGGGACCTGGTTCTTTAACGTTTCTTTGGATTCCGTGAAGTATCTCTTCTACAAATCCTTTTTTCCATTCTTTTTTTTTTTTCCTTTTTTGCTTGGGTTACTTTGAAAATTTTATTAATTTTCACCAAAGATACCTCAAATAGGACCACTGACATGCTTTTGGAAAGTGCTGGAGACGGAAGAAAGAAATGTGAGACATCTGTGCATGAATCAGCTTGTTTCTGTATTTTTCTCACTTCAAGCATAAAATCTCTCAAACTTTAAGCTTTTAAGACATTGCAGTCTCTCCAGGAGGCAGGAATTTTAAACGCAGATACATTTATTTTCCTTGAACTGGTTTTGTATAAATTCATTCAACCACTTAAAACAGTGTCCCACCTGAAAATGAAAAGACCACAACATAAACTTTTCCATAAAAATAGGTTAAGGTGAAAGAAAGTGATGAATGTATTGTAAGGCTCATGAAGAGATTTAGTAGCACTGATCATTTTTTTGGGCATTCAATATGTTTCTGTGTATAAGCCATAGTTTATAAATTTACTCTAGTTTGTTCAAAGATACAACAAAGATACATAACATTAAAAGAACATATACATAGATTTTTAAAAATATGTTTGTCCTCTAACATTGTACCATTTTTTGATTTTTCACAATACCTAAACCCCGAGGACCACAAAGAAGAAAGGGTTGCAAAATATTATTTTTTAAACTTTTTATTGAACAGCATTATTTCTAAATTTCTTTAACGCCTTTTAAAAATGATATCTGAAACTACTTTTTACTTTCGTTTTCTTAGATATTTTTCATTTTACTTTTAAACATACTTAAAATATCTTATAAAAGACATATTTTAAAGTATAAAAGATATATATTTAAAGTATAACCTACAATAAAATTCACCTGCTTTAGACAGTATATAATTGAATTGATTCTATATTGCTAATTTTTGTTCTTCCTTGCTGAAAAAAAAATGTAACCTGGAACAGGCTAGAGAGGATAATTTAAAACTAACTGGTTGTTCTGGTGTTTTCAGTTATTACTATATTTGGTATTTAGCCATTGGGATAACAATTACTAATGTAACAGAAGCACATCCAGCCCACTGTGTTGCTGTGGGTCACAGGGGTCTGCCTCTGTTATTGCTTTGTTCTCAATGTTAGCAGCACTCCCTGTGGTTAGGGCTCAGCCTGACCCTACTAGTCTTTTTCTGACTGCTTATAGCTAAACACAGAGGAGTGATTAAAATCTCCGCTTGTCACTCATCTCTTATGCCAAATTCAGTAGCAAAAGGTGGCAGCATATACTTACACTGGCAATGAGCCCAAACTTCAGAGTCTGAGGTCTTGTCACTCTTAGGTCATCATCTGGGTGTGCAGATGGTGATCACTGCAGCTTAAAGGCTGAGGAGGCAGAGTCCTGTGGTGAAGCTTGACTTTCGGCTATGAATAGGTAAGGGGAGCTATGTCAATTAGATAATGTGAAACATGGTGGGAAAACACCACTCCTTAAACAACCTAGGTCTGACATCATGTCCTCTGGGCATTCTTCCTTGTGTCTTGTTTCCCAAAACCTCAGTTAATGACATCCATTTGTTGCATTCCTGATGCTGCCCTTTAGCCAGAATGTTTAGCCCACATGGTCCTCTTGCTATATGCATTTACTTGAGATGTGCAAGAAAAACATTGTGGACAGTGAATATTTGTAGCTCAAAAACAGCAAAAAGGAGAAAGAGAGAGGCCTTTGATGGAGAATAGCTTAAGCTGGTGAGAAGAAAAAAGATTTGAGAAGAGGAAGAAACACAGAGTGGCTTTTACCACCAAAGGAAAAAAAGCTTGAATATCAGTCTATAATCTTTTATCTTTCTGAGGAGAATCACTGGTTAGCACTGTAAAGCTTTCACAGAGGAAGTCTCCTGTGAGCTCTCTCTCCACTATATTCTTTGAGATTCTTCTTTCACAATTATCTCTACCCCTCACCTAGAAATAATAGCATTATTATATATAAACTATATTCTAATATATAACAATACTTTTGTTATATTTATTATTATTGCTAACTTTAATTTCACTGTCAGACACTCTTCCAAGTAATTTATGTGAATTGCCTCAATTACCTCTCCCATAAAAGTATAATAATTTCTACATTTAAGTTGGAGAAACGGAAGCACATGAGATTGTTTAACTCATGTTAACTTGCTTAGCTGCACAGAATTGAGTGGCAGAGCCAGGATTTGAACCTATGCACTGTGACTCAAGTGTGTGCCCACTGAAATGTGACACACATGTGAGTCTGACTCAACTCCCTTTTATTCTAGCAATTTCTTAACTCACGCAATGGTTTTGACAAAGCAGCAGGTCAAAGTACTCCTGAAGTTTTTCTTTCTCCAATAATGTGAACAGCCAACATTTCCACTCAGATTGAACTATCCTAGGGAAAAAAAAAATTTCATTTTTGCCAAGTGTCTTTACAACTGTTTGAACTATTTCGAGGACTTGGGAACAAGAAATAAAATGGGTTGAATGAACATAACAACAGAGGCTTGTTTCTGGATTTATTCAATGATTAATTCAGCAAGTATTTGGATAAGCACTTGTTTTGTATCCTAGAGACTGAGGATTACCCATGAATGAGTTGTTCCTGCATTTGGGCTTGTCTGCTCCCAAATCCAGACTGTTTCCTGGAGGCTGTCTATTAAAAATAATTTTTGAGGCAAGTCTGTAAGAGCAAATTGTAAATAAAAACTAAAACATCTGGCTGCCTATGGTGGCTCACACCCGTAATTCCAACACTTTGGGAGGTCAAGGAGGGATGATTGCTTGAGCTTAGGAGTTCAAGACCAGTCCGGACAACATGGCAGAACCCCTATCTCTACACTAAATACAAAAAATTAGCCAGAGGTCGGGGAGGTTGGTGCACACCTATTGTCTCACCTACTCAGGGGGCTGAAGTGGGGGATAGACTAAGACTGGGAAGTGGAGGTGTAGTAGGAAGAGATTGTGCCACTGCACTCCAGCCTAGGCCACAAAAACAAACAAACAAAAACCCCTAAAACATCCATGTATCTCAATTCTGTGAACCACTAGATATCATAAATGGTGCTTTAGGATTCCTCTAACATATTGTATCTCCACTTTCCCTTCCAGCCACTTCATCACTTCACTGTTGCCTAATTTGGTTTCGGGAGGGCATCTCTGGAGCCACATGCCTGTGGATAGGAGTAGCTTCAGAGACTGGGGGCCCTGCCAGAACAATGTGGACTTAAGAAACGTTACTGGGAGCATGAAAAGAGAGGGTGTGAGCATCGAGTATGCTACACTTGACTGCCAAATCCCCAGCTGCCTTCCTGTCCTTTTCCTGTCCTGCTCATAAAAAGCATAGACAAACAGGAAGGGGGATATGACTTTATAACAACCATTTGGAGGTTGCATATAAGAGAAGGTAGTAAAATCCACATTTTATAATGGCTTTTAATTGATCCAACCTGGATATTTCTTATCCAAAAGCATGGGCCCTGTGGGTAAGGCTGATGAGTGTATTTTACAGTGTTCTGAACTGGGGTTTGAGAATTCAAAGTAGCATTGACCAGCTTTCATCACTTTGGACCCTGTGACATATGAATAGAGTGAATGAGTATATGTAGACTCCTAGTAACAGGGTCTAAACATACATTGTTTTTTTCCAGCATACATCTCAAGAAGGAAGGTTGTCTTAGATTGACTTTATTGACTCTACTGCACTGCAGACCAAGCAGAAATAAGCAGGCAAAGATATTTATATGGAAATGTTTTAGTCATTAGTATTAGGTGAAAGGATTTTTATAGCTTTTAGAATGTTGTCCCGAAGCTACTACTGATACTTCTCTAAGGGGAGCGGGAGAGTAAAGGAAGGGAAGACAGGAAAGGGAGCATCCCTGGACAGAATACAAAGAATAGTATATTACGTAAAGAAAATTCCTGCCTCAAAAGCAAGGAAAATAACTGTTGCTAGCCGTTGGAAAGTAAGAGAAAAAAAGTAAGAGTAAAGGATTATGGAGAACCTCTGCTAGGGCAGTGTGGAAGGGAAATTTGGGGTTGGAGCCCCCACACAGATTCCCCACTTGGGCACCGCCTAGTGGGGCCATGAGAAGAGGGCCACTGTCCTCCAGACTCCAGAATGGTAGATCCACCGACAGCCTGCACTGTGTGTCTGGCAATGTCACAGACTCTCTATGCCAGCCCATGAAAGTAGCCGGGAGGAAAGCTGCACCTTGCAAAGCCACAGGAAAAGACCATGGGAACCCAACTCTTGTATCAGCATGACCCAGATGGCTTGGCTCTCTGTCCCCACCCAAATCTCACCTTGTGGCTCTCATAATTTCTACACGTTGTTGGAGGTACCCACTGGGAGATGATTGAATTGTGGGAGCGGGTCTTTCCCATGCTGTTCTCATGATAATGAGGTCTTTCTGTTCTTTTGCATGCTGTTCTTGTGATAGTGAATGGGTGTCATGAGATATGATGATTTTTAAAATGGGAAATGCCCCACACAAGCTCTCTCTTTACCTGCTGCCATCCATGGAAGATATGACTTCCTCCTCCTTGCCTTCCACCATGATTGTGATGCTTCGTCAGCCATGTGGATCTGTAAGAACAACTAAACCTCTTTCCTTTGCAAATTGCCCAGTCTCTGGTATGTCTCTATCGGCAGCATGAAAATGGACTAATGCAATGGTCCACATCTCTACTAAAAATACAAGAAAATTAGCCAGATTTGGTGGCAGGCGTCTGTAATTCCAGCTACTAGGGAGGCTGAGGCATGAGAATTGCTTGATCCTAGGAGGCAGAGGTTGCAGTGAGCTGAGATCGTGACACTGCATTCCAACCTGGGTGACAGAGCAAGACTCTGTTTCAAAAAAAAGAAAAAAAATGATGGAGGAGGAAGAGAGAAAGGAATGGACATGGAAATGGGTACACTAAACTTTTTCAAAGGATTAGCTAAAGGAAAGACTATGGATGGATATATGATTTAGAGTTATGAAAGCTGGATGTCTTCACTTGCTGCATTTAAAATTTTAATAATAAGCAATTCTGTTTAAAACAATATTAACTTTACATTTTTTTCTTGTAAGTGAAAACAAAAGAATACAGATGAACAAACAGACAAAAACTCTCTACATTGAGGTTCTGATTTTGTACAAAGAATATTGAAAGATGAAAGGATTAAAATTCAATATTCAAGAAATTTTGGAGTTTAAAAAATGGTGTTCTTTTTGGAAAGTTATCTACTTAGGTAATTGGTTTTTGTTTTTTTTTTTTTTTTTTTGGAGACAGAGTCTCGCTGTGTCCCCCAGGCTGGAGTGCAGTGGCGTGACCTCGGCTTACTGCAAACTCCGCCTCCCGGGTTCACGCCATTCTCCTGCCTCAGCCTCCTGAGTAGCTGGGACTACAGGCGCCCACTACCGCGCCCGGCTAATTTTTTGTATTTTTAGTAGAGACGGGGTTTCACCGTGGTCCCGATCTCCTGACCTTGTGATCCGCCCGCCTCGGCCTCCCAAAGTGCTGGGATTACAGGCGTGAGCCACCGCGCCCGGCATCTACTTAGGTAATTGTTAAAACTACTTAAGTGGAAACAGAAAACTGCATCATTGTAATTGCAAAAGATTTTCTCCTTTTATGACTTTTAAATATCAGTGTTTGTGAATATTACATGCATATGTCTAGTCAGGCAATATGATCTCTGTTAGCAGGCTGCAGCTATAAATTCACCAATGAAAATTTACAAACTCCAGCAGAATGCTCACATTAATGAGTCCTTTGGGATAACATTTGCTTGAACTATGTTTATCTAAACCAAAGTGTTAAAATCAATTAACCTATAAATAACAATGAATTAATTTTCCTATTTCAGCCACAGTTATTCTCTATTGGCTGAAATTCTCTCTCTCTCTCTCTCTGTCTTTCCCTCTCTTATTAGATTTCTACATATAACTTTTCCTGTTTTAGAGGGAATTAATTTTTTTCCCCAGTATACATCCCCTCTTTGGAGAAGGAAGATTGTTTAAAATTGGCTTTACTGACTCTACTGCACTGGAGACAAAACAGAAATAAGTAGGCAAAGGTATTTATGTGGAAATGTTTTAACCATTAGTATTAGGTGAAAGTTTTTTATAGCTTTTAGAATATTGCCCTGAGGCTACTACCCCTTCAAGGGACTTAAAAGCTCCAGACCCAGCTTTTAGTGAAAGTTCTGAATAGCCAAGTTGGAAAGTTATTTTTTTAAGCTGAAAATAAAAAGTAGAAAAATGGATAGTATAATAGAATTAGAAAATTTTCACTTCTTATTTCAGGGGTTGTGTTTTACCTGATTACCCTAATTGATCTTATAAAAATGTGGTTATAGTTCATGTTGTTGAATTATTATTGTTGTAATAATTGTAGTAATATTTTTTGAAGATCTGGACTTCAATATTTAATAAAAATATAATAATAATATTTGAAGAGTTCATCTCTATAGAGTCATTCATTACTTCAAAGTACAAAACTGGAGGAAGCTGCCTGGCATATTGAAACTCCTGTGTTTATCTGCACTAATCACTTCCTGGTACTGTTGTGCTCAATGTTACATGAAATACTCTGATATAAAAACAGAAATGTACTTGTAATAATAAACATATTTGCAAAATTGTAATAAAAGTGTACTGCAACCCACCTGTGTTTTTGGCCTTTACAATTTGAGTTTTATCAACCCTGTAAAAGGTCCCATGAACACTCTACTATTGTTATAATGTCATATACATGTCTCAAATGGCAGTTAGTTTGTTATTCAGGTATACTCTCTAAGACCTCTAAATAACTGATGCTGAGTTAAAGGTTTGTCAAAAATTCTTCAATCTCCTAGATTTCTTTGTCTCTGGTTTAGTTCAAACAGCTTAATTATCTCCAAAAGCAAACAGCAAGGCCAGGGACTGCTTTGCCTAGTTTTCGCCACTGTTGTTCTTTGTGCGATTTATACTTCTGCATCTGGTGCTTCCATGGACCCCTAAGTCTGTGTTTTGTAAGTGATCATATCAGTCTCTCATGGCCTAAAATGAAATAACTAGCACATTATAAACATTCCTTCATGGTAAACATCAATAATATCTAAAGCTTTGATCAGTAGGGTAACTTGAGGAGATGGTTTGGTACAAGAGTGAATAGTGTAAAATATCTAATTTGGTGGCAAGGAACCCACACAAACACACACATTAACAAGTTCTTATATTGGAATAGGATTTTATGCCAATAAATGAAAAGTATAAGTATAAGTGGATGGTTCTAAGAAGCATTCAGTCACTATGGCAATGGGAGTTAGTTGCTGGTGTCACCTGTGTCCCAACAGTAATTATATCTACAGGAACCCTCTTAGCTCAGAATGTTGCCATTTGTACTATTTTCACTAAATCACATGATGGAACCTTGAGAGGATGGGTGGCACCAAATCTCAGGTCACAATAAATGCACCATGAGCCCATGAGCCTGTGTGTCAAGGATCCCAACAACCCCCAGGTTTCACAGGACTATAGATAAAAAGATTCACAGGACTCAGCATATAGTTGTACAAAATTTTAGACCCGCAAAGGGAAACCACAATGTAAACAACATGATTTGTACAAACACTTTAGGCACAATGAGTCACTGTGACCGTTGGGGAAAGTTACATATAGTTGTAGGGAATTGTTTTCCATCCAAGTTCTCCTGTGTCAGCCAGGGGCCAACCTAGCCTGCAGATCCTTCTAAGGAGAGCAGTCTCAGGTCTACTGTGAGAATTGCTTTCTGTATAGCTTGAAACCTACATTTACTGTCAAACACAAGAATAACTTAAAAAAAAAGAGAGAAATAGAGAGAAGTTAGTCTGGAGAGATTCTTAGTGGCAAAATTATGACTAAATGAGATTCTATCTATCATCTATCTATCTATCCATCTATCTATCTATCTATCTGTCAATGAATTGATATGTAAATCAGCATCATTATTGTTGTTGGAATTACAAATAAATGGAATAACTTATTCCATTTGTAATTCTAAGACAGCCTTAAAATCATTGGGATACTAAAACAATAAAGGTAATTTTAAGTTTATTAAAAGTAGCTGAAATATACTTAAGAATTTCTTTTAAAATTATTATTATTTCAATAGTTTTGGGGAAATAGGTGGTATTTGATTACATGGATAAGCTATTTAGTGGGGATTTCTGACATTTTGGTGCACTCATCACCCAAGCAATGTACCCTGCACCCAACAGATAATATTTTATCCCTCACCTTCCTCCCACGCTTCACCTCAAGTCCCCAGAGTCCGTTATGACATTCTTACATCTTTGCATCTTTGTAACTTAGCTCCCACTAGTAAGTGAGAACATACAATGTTAAGTTTTGCATTCCTGAGTTACTTCACTTAGAACAGTGGTCTCCAACTCTATCCAGTTGCTGCAAATGCTGTTATTTCCTTCCTTTCTATGTCTGAGTGTATTCCATGGTGTGTGTGTGTGTGTGTGTGTGTCTGTGTGTGTGTGTGTATGTGTGTCTATGTGTATATATACACATATACTCAGCCATAGAAAGGTAAGTAAGCCACAGAAAGGTAGTTACAACTATATGTCACTTTCCCAAAATGAGCACAGTGACTCATTGTGCCTAAAGTGTTTGTACAAATAATGTTGTTTACGTTGTGGTTTCCCTCTGAGTTTAAAATTTTGTACAACCATATGCTGAGTATGTATATTATATATATCTCACACTTTCTTTACCCACTTATTGGTTGGTGGGCATTTTAAGCTGGTTTCATATTTTTGAAATTGTGAATTTTGCTGCTATAAACAGGTGTAGACATGTGTCTTTTTCATATGACTTGTTTTCTCTGGGTAGATTCCCAGGAGTGGGATTACTAGATCAAATGGTAGTTTCACTTTTAGTTATTTAAGGAATCTCCACACTGTTTTCCATAGTGGCTGTACTAGTTTACATTCCCACCAGCAGTGTAAAACTGTTCCCTTTTCACCACATTCACACCAACACCTATTATTTTTTCTATTTTTTAAAATTATGACCATTCTTGCAGGAGTAAGGTGGTATCTCACTGTGGTTTTGAATTGCATTTCCCTGATCATTAGTGACATTAAGCATTTTTACATATGTTTGTTAGGCATTTTTATATCTTCTTTCGAGAAATGTCCATCCATGTCCTTAGTCCACCTTTTGATGGAATTGTTTGTTTCTTTCTTGCTGACTTGATTGAATTCCTTGTAGATTCTGGATATTAGTACTCTGTTGGATGCATAGCTTGAGAAGATTTTCTCCCACTCTGTGGGTTGTCTATTTACTCTGCTGATTATTTCTTTTGCTGCACAGAAGCTTTCTATTTAATTAAGTCCCATCTATTCATATTTGTTTTTATTGCATTTGCTTTTTGCGTCTTGGTCATAAAGTCTTTGCCTAAGCCAACGTATAGAAGGTTTTTTCTGATGTTATCTTCTAGAATTTATATGGTCTCGGGTCTCAGATTTAAGTCTTTGATCCATTTTGAGTTGATTTTTGTATAACATGAGAGATGAAGGCCCAGTTTTATAATTCTACATGTGGGTGCCAATTATCTCAGCACCATTTGTTGAACAGGATGTCCTTTCCCCACTCTACGTTTTTGTTTGCTTTGTTGAAGATCAGTTGGCTCTAAGTATTTGGCTTTATTTCTAGAATCTCTATTCTGTTCCATCAGTCTATGTGCCTATTTTTTCTACCAGTACTATGCTGTGTGGTGACTACATCCTTATAGTTTTAAGTCAGGCAATATGAGGCCTCCAGATTTGTTCTTTTTGCTTAATCTTGCTTTGGTTGTGTGGGCTCTTTTTTGCTCCCATATAAGTTTTAGGATTTTTTTCTAGTTCTGTGAAGAATGATGGTGGTATTTTGATGGGAATTGCATTGAATTTGTAGATTGCTTTTGGCAATACGGTCATTTTTACAATATTGATTCTACCCATCTATGAGCATGGGATGCATTTCCATTTGTTCGTGTCATCTGTGATTTCTCTCATTAGTGTTTTGTAGTTTTCCTTGTAGAGGTCTTTCACCTTCTTGGTTAGGTATATTCCTAAGTATTTTATTTCTTTTTTTGCAGTTATTGTAAAAGGGATTGAGTTCTTGATTTGATTCTCAGCTTGGTCGCTGTTGATGTGTAGCGGTGCTACTGATTTGTGTACATTGATTTTGTATCCTAAAACTTTACTGAATTCATTTATCAGATCTAGGAGCTTTTTGGATGAGTCGTCAGGGTTTTCTAGGTATACAATCATATCACCAGTGAACAGCAACCATTTGACTTCCTCTTTACTGATTTGGATGCCTTTTATTTATTTCTCTTGTCTGATTTTTCTTCTTCCTCAGGAACACTAATTATTCTTATGTTTGGTCACTTAACATAATCTCAAATTAGTTAGAGGCTTAGCTCATTTTTAATTTTTTTTTTTCTTTGTATTTGTCAGAATGGGTTAATTCAAAGGCCTTGTCTTTGAATTCTGAAGTTCTTTCTTCTACTTGTTCAAACTTCTATTGTGTATTTTGCTTTTCTCTAAGTGTATCATTCATTTCCAGAAGTTGTGATTTTCTTTTCTTTATGATATCTATTTCTCTGGAGAGTTTTTCATCCATATCCTCTATTTTTTTTTTAGTTTCCTAAAGACAATTTTCATCTTTTTCTGGTGCCTCCTTAAGTAGCTTAGTAATTAACTTTCTGAATTCTTTTTCTGGCAATTCAGAGATTTCTTCTTGGTTTAGATCCATTGCTGGAGAGCTAGAGTGAGTCATACAGAACTTTGGGTGTCTTACAGAATCTTAATTTGCCATATGGTCAGAATTACTTTTCTGGTTCCTTCTCATTTGGGTATACTGTTTCAGTGGAAAGATCTGGAACTCAAGGGCTGCTGTTCAAGTTCTTTTGTACCATGGGGTGATGCCTGGATGTTGTGCTCTTCCTCTTCCTCTAGGGATAGGGCTTCCTGAGAGCCAGAATTAAGTGATTTTTATTTCTCCTCTGGGCCTAGCCACCCAGTGGGGTGGCTGGGTTCCAGCCTGGTGCTGGAGAATGTCTGCAAAGAGTACTGTGATGTGATCTGTCTTCAGGTCTCCCAGCCATGGATACCAGCATCTGTTTCAGTAAAAGTGGCAGGGGTTCTAAGTGGACTCTGCGATAGTCTTTGGTTGTAGTTTTGTTTAGTGCACTGGTTTTCTCAAATGTTGGATATGCTAGCAGTAAAGTCATGTGGACAGACACAGGTCCTCTGGTTAGGCAGGGTATTTCAGGTGGTGGAATTAGCTCTTAGTTTCTCCTTCTTTGAAGCAGGATTGTTCTGTTCTGAGTTTCTGTAATGACTTGAGTTGGTTGGCCTCTAGCCAGGAGGTGGCGCTTTCAAGAGAGCTCCAGCTGCAGCAGTAGAAGTGGGGTATAATCTTGCCCTGTGTTGGTCAGAATGACTACTGGGGCCTCTCAGGTGAAGGGAGGGGCCATGGAGTGGGTGAGCTGGGCTGAAATCTTGTCCCAGGCTACAAGCTTCCCTGCTGAGAAAGCAAGCAGGTGTCTCAGGCCTGGCATCTGCCTGCCTGCACTGTTGCAGCTTCTGCACTCATATCTGCACTTCCCTTTTACCACCCAACCTCCCAACCCTTTGCCCTGGAGTCTACTCAGGAGAGTTCGTGCTCAGTCGAAATTACTACAAAGTTCAGGTAGGAATTTCCTTCACCCTGTGGACCCTCCCCTTTTCCACTGGCTGCCTTCCCTTCCCTGTTGACCTGTGTGAGGTAAAGCCATGAATGGTCCCTGGGGCTCAAGCTGAGGACCGGGAGTGCCTACAGGGCTCTTCCTGCTGCTTCTACTTTTATAGTTTACTCAGTTCTCTAAATCCATTTCAGCTCTAGGTAAGGTTAAATGCTTCTCCTGTGATCTGGATTTTCAGGTTCCCCAGTGGGAATGTTTACTTGGAGGCCAACCTTTCCCCCTCTCACACTTTGGGAACTCACAGTTTTTGGCTGTCTCATGGCGTTTGCAGTGGCAAGCCACTTCTTTCAAAGGGTCTGTGAATTCTTTTGGTTTTCCTGGTATGCTTCTGTGGTTGCTCTTGTAGCAAAATTTCACAATGTGAGTCTCCAGATGCTGTTTTGTCCATCCAAGCAGGAGCTGCATGTTAGTTCTGTCTCCTAGCCACAGTTTTTTCACTTATGAATTTCTAATATTTTCTTCTCTTCACCTCGCTGCACACACAAAAAGATTTATGCCAGCTAACCTAAACTATGTAAATCCTCCAATATAATTTTGGTCAATACCCAACATACCAATGGTGTATAAAAGTACAAATGGTAGATGAAAGTAGGATAAAAAGCATCATTCTGCTATTTACGGATTTCAGTAGGTAAATATTAGATATGACTTGAGTACCAGCTCCCCCAAGTAGATGCATAAAGGTTAACCTCCCCGCTTCTGTTTTGTCTCTGCCCCAAGAACATCTAGCTTTATCCTAATATTGAACATATAGAAAGATGAGGGGTAGCAACCTCAAGATAAGCATTTGGGAATTCACTGATACAAGCAGAGAAGGCAATACAACATGAATGTAATGTCAACCATGTGGTGATCAGGCAGACCCTTGAAAACTCACTCCTTTTAGGAGGGAAGGTTCGAGGACTCAGTTACACAGACAAGCACAAGCAAATGATGAATTGAGATTTGGGAGGATCAGAGAGCCATTCCGGCATCTCCCTATCAACGTGATCTCTGTATCTTTCATCCAAAGAAGGCATAGACTATTCTCAGGATTGGAAGTCTGGCAGTTTATCTCTTGGAGGCTCAATGCTTGGTTATAGAGTGGCAGACATGTGCAACAGCAGTAAAGTCAGAGTAACTGGAGTCACACAGCTTTAGAGATTTCTTAACACCAGATAGGTAATACCATACCAAGTAGAGAGGCAGTGATGCCCACTCTACCCGAAGAAGTAGGAAAGTCTGATAACAAAGTAGCACACAATAGAGAATAGCATCTAGTGGGAACTCCTATGCAAGTGGAACAATAGCAGTATCAGCAGGAATAGAGATGAACATATATGTGTGCTCATGTGAAACACACACGTGTGAGCACAGATGAAACTTAGGAATCTCCCAGAAATATTTATGGAGAAGAATGTTTCTGAAGTTAGAGAACATGTAGGAACAGAAGGAACATGAACCAAAATATTTGGGTAGCTGGGGTGACTAACCATCCAGTTTAACTTGAAGATTTCCTGGATTTTAGCACTGAAAGACCCACATCCAGGGAAACTCTCCCATTCTCAAGCAAATGACTCGTTACTCTAGTTATAACTCTAACTGTGATCCACTTTGTGCTATATCCTGATTGGTCCTGGGGAGATTTGAATTATGTATCATTGAATTATACATACTTTTAAAATTTTCTTAGTTAAAAATTTCAGAAATGGAATTGCTGGGTCAAAGATTACACTTAATTTTATGATTTTTTTCACATGTACTTTCAAATTGCCCTAGGAAACAGATATAACTCTCACCAGATATTAAGACATTTTCAAAGCTATAGGAATTTAAATAGCTTGTACTGGCACAGGAGTAGATATATCAGCACAATCATACTCACTCAGATCAGAAATAGATCCAAATATATATATATATACAGGGATACAGGATATGAAAGATACGATATTTCATACTGATTAGAAAAGGTAGTTGTAATACATGTTGTTGGGAGGCTGAATGGTTTTTCTGGAAAATAAATGGATCCCAATATCCCTCCTTAGAATAAATTCCAGACATCCCAAAATTTAAATATTAAAAATAAAACCATTAAAGAAGAACACACAAACTATATTTTTTGGTGTTATTTTTTAGTGGGAAATGACTTTATAACAAAAATTCCCAAAGTCAAAGGCGAATGACTAATACTGTTGAATATATATAAATATTTTTTGGAATATATGTATATGCAGGAAAACATACTATAAGTTAATAAAAAAAAACAACAAAGTGAGAAAAAGAAAACTTTTTTTTTGAGATAGAGTCTCACTCTGTTGCCCAGGCTGGAGTGCAGTGGTGTGATCTTGGCTCACTGCAGCCTCTACTTCCTGAGTTCAAGAAATTCTCCCACCTCAGTCTCCCAAGTAGCTGGGACTACAGGCGCCCACTACCATGCCCGGCTAATTTTTATATTTTCAGTAGAGATGCTGTTTCGCCATGATTGCCACGCTGGTCTCAAACTCCTGGCCTAAGCATCCACTCACCTAGCCTCTCTAAGTGCTGGGATTACAGGTATGAGCCACTGTGCCTGGCCATGAATACACTAGTTTTTAAACCCATAGTATTGGCAAAAATAAAAAGATTTTATAATATCCAGTCTAGTATAGGTGTGGGAAAATAACTTTTTTTTTTAATATTGTTCCTGTAAATTGAAACAACATATTGGGATGGCAATTTCACAATATTTATGGCATTTTAAATCAACATATCCCCTTTACTCAGCAAATCCATTTCTAGGAGTTTATCCAATAAATATATTCATGCAAATACACAAAGATACATGTAGAAGAATGTTCACTGCTGCATTATTTATAAGAACAGAGAACTGGAAATAACCTACTTGCCCATCAGTAGAGTTCTGGTTAAATAAATGATGTGACAACTACTTAATACAATGCACTGCAGCTGTTAAGAGAATGAGGCAGATTTGTATTAATAGAAATAGATAGCTGCTGCAAGCAAGAAAAGAAAGTTAGAGGAAAGTATATTTAGTACAAGTTCCTTTATATAAAAAGGTATGTATTTAAAAATAAGTACTCTGGAAGGCTATGCCTGAAACTGTTAAGAATCATTACCTCTGGTAAGTAGAAATGGGGACTAAGACATTGGGGCTGAAGACTTTGACTTTTTATTTAATACTCTTCTGTATGATTTTGTTCTTGCCACAGAACAAAATGGATTTTAAAACAATATTATTCACAGGTTCTGTAAAAGGGTGTACCTAACTGTTTTACAGCTTTGCCTATTTTCAAGATATTCCCAACAACCATGGGTATTTCTTGAATGGCTTCATTCAGTTTGATCAAGTTGAACTGCAGAGAGAGGAGGAAGAACATCAGCCTATTGCCAGGAGTGATGTTTGCTCTGTTTGCCCTGCTCCTATGAATTCTCTCCAAACTGGTGCAAATAAAAAAGCACTGAATATATTCCCTAACCTGTATATACTGGAAAAATGCTCTTAAATTCATAGCAAACAAAAAATACCCCTTCTACCCCAACATCTCTCTCTCTTTTTTTTTTTTTTGACTTTTTACTACTTAGTAATCAAATCTTTAAAAAGTGACCCCAGATAGGTGGGTGGTTTTGTTTATTGCTCAGTAACAGAAACTCACTTAGGCTACTTCAAATCATTTGAGTTTATTAAAAGGATATATGTGGCAAACAAGGGAGGCAAGACCCCATAGGAACCCAGGAACTGATGAAAAAATGTTTGACGCTTGTGGAAATGGAACATAAGTAGTGGAATTGTCCACACAGTATTGGGGTTCCATTGATTTGGTTGTCTTCTTGACTGAGTACATCATTCTTGGGCATTTATGGAACTCATCTTTTGATCTTGTCCTCCCCCAATCAGCTCATTCATCTCCCTTGCAGCTTCAGCTTCTTCATATCTTTACCTCCCTCATGGCTTCCACAAGTCTCGCAACCACATGGCCTCCTGGAGTTCCCCTCAGCTTCTCCTACCCCATGTCCTGCTCTTGCAAATTCTGTTTCCCAGTTTAAATTCTAGAGAAGGGATCTGGCTGACATAGCTACTTGTTAGTGTTTAGAGCACTTCCTGTAAGGCAACTTTGGATGGTTGCCCTTGAGATAGGTACCCATCTTGCATGCATAAGGGATCAGGAAATAGAGAACTTACTTACCCTGGTTTGGGACCAATGTCTTAGACATTTTACGTTAAAATGAGAGAGATAGTCTGGATTCTTTATCTAAGTGGCTTAAAAAGGTCCCTGCAAGGGACTATGAAATTTACATAACAACGAGAAAAAAAAAATCACACTTTCACTTATTACTGGTTAGAACCTCTCTTTCACCCAGATAATCAGGTAAAAGCAATGAAAATCTAATCATATTATATTAGTCTGTTTTCACACTGCTATAAAGAAATACCTGAGACTGAGTAATTTATAAAGAAAAGAGGTTTAATTGGCTCATGATTCTGCAGGCTATACAGCAAGTATGGCAGTATCTATTTGGCTTCAGGGGAGGCCTCAGGAAACTTAAAATCACTGTAGAAGGCAAAGGGAGAAGTAGGCACATCTCCCATCACACAGCCCCAAGGGCATGGTACTAACTCATTCATGGGAACTCCACCCTTATGATTCAATCACCTCCCACCAGGCCCCACCTCCAACACTGGGGATTACAATTCGAGGTGAGATTTGGTAGGGACACAGATGCAAACTATATCATGTTGCTGATGGCCCCTCCAAACCTCATGTTCTTCTCACATTGCAAAATACAATCATGCCTTCCCAGCAGTTCCCCCAAATCTTAACTAATTCCAGCATTAACTCAAAAGTCCAAAGTTCAAAGTCTCATCTGAGACAAGGCTAATCCCCTCTATCTTTCAGCCTGTAAAATAAAAAAGAAGTTAGTTACCTACAAGGTACAATAAAGGTATTAGCATTGGATAAGTACTTCTGCTCCAAAAAGGAGAAATCAACCAAAACAAAGGGGGTCCAGGCCCCATGCAAGTCTGAAACCCAGCAGAGGAGTCATTCAATCTAAAATCTCCAAAATAATCTCTTTTGAGTCCATGTCTCACATCTAGGCCACACTGATGCAAGGGGTGGGTTCCCAAGGCCTTGGAAAGCTCTGCCCCTGTGGCTTCGCAGGGTTTACCTGCCACAGCTGCTCTCATTGGCTGGCATTGAGTGCCTATGACTTTTTCAGGTGTGTAGTGCAGTTGTTGGTGGCTGTGTCATTCTGGGATCTGGAGGACAGTGGCTGTCTTCTCACAGCTACACTAGGCAATGCTCCAGTGAGGACTCTGTGTGCACTCCAACCCCATATTTTCCTCCACATTACCCTAGTATTAGTTCTCCCTGAGGGTTCTCCCCTTGTAGTAGCCTTCTGCCTGGACATCCAGGTGTTTTCATACATCTTTGAAATCTAGCCAGTGGCTCTGAACCCTCATCTCCTGCACTCTGTACACCTGCAGGCTTAACACTGCATGGAAGCCACAAAGACTTATGGTTTGCACCTTGTAGAGCAGTGGCCCAAGCTATATCTGGGCGCTTGTGAGTCACAGCTGGAGTTGGAGCTGGAGCAGCTGGGATGAAGTGAGCAGTGCCCTGAGGCTGTGCAGGGCATCAGGACCCTGGGCCTGTCCCACAAAACCATTCTTCTCTTCTAGACCTCCCGGCTGATGATGGGAGGGCTGCCAGGAAGGTCTCTGAAATGCCTTGGAGGTCATTTTCCTTCCCATTGTCTTAGCTATCAGTACTTGCCTTCCTTTTAGTTATGCAAATTTCTGCAGCCTGCTTGAATTTCTCCCCAGAAAATGGGCTTTTCTTTTCTACCACATGGCTGGGCTGCAAATTTTCCAAACTTTTATTCTCTGCTTCTTTTTTAAATATAAGTTGCCAGTTTCAGGACTTGTCCTTGCTCACACATATGAGATAAGGCTGTTAGAAGCAGACAGGCTACATCTTGAACACTTCACTGCTTACAGATTTCTTCTACCACATACCCTAAATCTCCACTCTGAAGTTTAAAGTTCCACAGATCCCTAGAACAGGGGCACCATGCAGCCAACCTCTTTGCTAATGCATAACGAAAGTGACCTTTGCTCCAATTCCCAATAAGTTTCCCATTTCCATCTGAGACCTCCTCAGCCTGGACTTCATTGTACATACCACTATCAGCATTTTGGTCACAACAATTTAACAAGCCTCTAGGAAATTCCAAATTTTCCCTCATCTTCCTATCTTCTGAGCCCTCCATACTGTTCCAACCTCTGCCTGTTACACAGGTCCAAAACTGCTTCCACCTTTTCAAGTATATTTAAAGCAATGTCCCACTTCTTGGTACCAAGTTTCTGTATTACTCCATTCTTGTATTGCTATAAAGAAATAACGGAAACTGAGTAATTTTTAAAGAAAAGAGGTTTAGTTGGCATACGATTATACGGGCTGTACAGGAAGTATGATAGAATCTACTTGGCATCTGGGGAGGCCTCAGGAGACCTGTAATCATAGTGGAAGGTGAAGGGAGAAGCAGGAATGTATTACATGGCTGGAGCAGGAAAGAGAGCATGAGGGTTGCGGGGGGAGGTGCTACACACTTTTAAGCAACCACATCTCACAAGAACTCACTCACTCACTATCACAAGAACAGCACCAAGGGGATGGTGCTAACCCATTCACGAGAACTCCATCCCCATGATTGAATCACCTCCCACTAGGCCTCACATCCAACACTGGGGATTACAGTTCAACATGAGATTTGGTGGGGACACAGATCCAAACCATATTATAAATCGAATAAGAAGTTAGCCAAAAAGAGTAGAAACTTTGAAGAATATACAAGTATTATTTAATTTATCCTTTTTGTTTTCTGGTTTATATATGCGTTATAATATACACAAACAATATAGTAGTATATTAGTAGACTATAATTAAGTATATATGTGTAATAGGGATGTGTTTAGTAGTTAACTGATATTGTTTATAATGAAGCAAGTTCTAAGCTACCCATTAGTCTATAAGCTTTATGAGGTCAAGGGTCCATTTGTTTGTTTATGTTTATCATTTAGCACCCAGCAATTAAGTCATATATAGAAACCCTTGAAGCCAGGCCAGACACTGTTTTCCTTATTGTATACCACAATTCTAAAGACTCCTGTTTTTGGAATAGAGTAGATTAGCATAATAGTCAATTCAGCAGAAGTAGTTGGTATGGAGATATTGTGATAGAATTACTGTGCTCATTGTATCCAATGCATCACATCATGGCTAAGGAGTGTGCCAGGGCAGAAATCACACCATGTGACTGAGAGCTGAGAGCTGTAAGGGAGTGAAAGGGCAGGCGTATAAGAAAAATGCAAGCATGCAGAAATTGATGCAATATTATGGAACAGGTTATTTCTTGTCCTGCATGGCCAACTTGATAATAGGAGGATATAATTAGGCAGCTAGTTATGATGGAATTGTGGGAGGTCACCCATAGGCAAGCTGAAGGGTCAGAATGAACATTGATAAGTTGAGGTGCAAAAAACTATTTTACGGAGGATCCATAAAGCTGAAATCCTAAAGAAAAAATTGAGTCAGAAAACAAAATGGGTCCGAATAACAGAGACAAAAGCAGACGTAGAATCCAGGATTGGAGCTAAATAGGTAATCAGAACTAAGAAGTCAGATACTGACTTGTATGGAAGCATGAGGGCAGCTCTTGTTATTTTTGTTAAGCTGTTAGTCCCAGAGAATTTTCACTGGCCCAATTGCAGATAATATATAAGTTAGACTTTTAAGAAACATGGTTAAATCACATTCTTCTTCCTGACATCTTTTGAATTGCCATAATCTTACTATAATAGAGTTCAGGTTAAAACAATATGGTAACAAATATATACAGTTATAGGTAAAGATTTGCTGTTATTAAAAGAATAAAGTTCTCTAGGCTATTTTCAAAGATCTCCCATAAAATGTTCCCAAACCGCTTTTCTGGACTTATTATTTATTTTACGTTTCAAAATACCCTGGAGTCAAGCCACTCCTGACTAGACGTATTTATTCATGTGAGATATGCATATTCAGGTGTCTATATTTCAGTGCCTATTCGTTTGATCTCTGTAGTACAATGAACAATTTGGCTGGTCTCTATCCCCAGTTTATGAGAAGTAGCCTCGAAATCCTTGGAATTTCCTGAGTGATAGGAGTGTTTATGGTATTCATGGTGGACCCTGTTTATACTAATGAGGTAACTCATGGTGGGCCCTACATGTTTTATACTAATGAGATGACTCTGGATAGGTACTGGCAACACTAGAAAGACCAACCATGTGATGAGAGGATTGGAACTTTGATATTAGCTCAATATCTGGGGAGCATAAAGGGGTCAGAGATTTGGTTTAATCACATGGACAGTGATTCAGTCAATCTTGCCTATTTGATGATACTCCAATAAAAACTCTGGACAAACCTCAGGTGAATCCCCTGGTTGGCAAGTCTCTATGCATTGTTATACATCAATATGTTGGAAGGGTGACTCATCCTGACTCCTTCGAGGAACAAAATGGAGGCTTTGCTTTTGAGACCCTTCCAAACCTCACTCTATGCCTCATTCCCTTTGGCTAATTCTACTTTTGTATACTTTTGCCATAATAAAGCTATAATCATAAGTATAGCACTTTCTTGAGTTGTATGAGCTGTTCTAGTAAATAATTAAGCCTGAGAGGTTAGGGGGAATCCAGAAATTGTAGCCAGCTGGTCAGAGTACAAGTGGCCTGGGGACCTTTGAATTTACAGCTGGTATATAAGGTAAGGGCAATCTTGTCCCCTCAATCTATGAAATTTGGCTTCACTATGGTTAGTTGGCACCAGAAGTCATTGCAGTCTCTGTTTTCAAATGGCCCTTCCCTCACTTATTTACACAAAGCAGTGGTTCTCAAAGTGTGATCCCTGGACCAATAGCATTAGTGTTCGCTAGAAATTTGTTAGAAGTAAAAATTATCTGGTTCCACCTCAGACCTACTAAATCAGAAACTCCAGAGTTCGGCCAGAGAATCTGTTTTATTAAACACTCTAAGTGATTCTGATAAATATTGTATTTAAGAACCATTGAGATAAAGAAACTTTACTCAACCTTCTGATGGGAGTTGAGGCCCACCTGGAGCAGCCACTACCAAGATGCCGGCTGCAGCAGGGGAGGTGTGGCTGGGGCTGCATGCTCTGCAGAGCTGCCAGGGGCTGGGAACTGGGTGTAGCTGCAGCCACCCAGCTGTGGCTTTGGACCCGGGCATCCCTGTGCCCTCAGGGGGGCCTGACAACCCCCACTTCCACCCCTGCAGGCTTGGAAGTGCCTGCTCCTGCTCCCTGGCCTCTCCCCACTCCTGGCACATGGTCCAGTGCAGATGAAAGTTGTGGTCGAACCTGGGCACTGTCATGACCGAGCTGGATGTGCACATGCTTGGGGCAGCACTGACATGCCAGCCCCCTGCTGCCTTGTCCCCCTCTGGACTTTGGGTGCCAATCATCCTGGGGAGGGGGAGGGGATGGTAGGAGCAGCTTAGTGCATGCTTGCAGGTACCCCTCAGCATGAACATCCTAGTGCCATAGATGGCATGTTGATGGCAAAAGGCAGATGGGCTCCTGGGCAGAAAGGGGTGGGTCCCTGGTGAAACCCCACCTTTAAGCCAGAAATAGCTTGAAGCCTGGGGCCTGGGCTGCTATTTCCAGATTAAGTCCTTGGCCTAGGGTGAGAACTTATGGTGCTCTTTCTGGGCCTGTCCATAGCTGCCCATGGACCAATAAGCACACATTTACTTCCTCTGACCCCATAAAAACCCAGACTCAACCAAACTCAGACAGACATTAGGACTACCAGCTGCAAGAAGGAGCTACCCATTTCAGGTCTCCTGAGAGCTGTTCCACTGCTCAGTGATGCCCGCCCCTCTCCACCTTGCTTACCCTCCAGTTGTCCATGTACCTCATTCTTCCTGGATGCAGGACAACAACCCGGGATCTGCCAGATGGTGGGACTGAAAGACCTGTAACGCAAGCAGAGCTGAAACATGTCCCCCACTCACCACGTTGCTGATGATGAGGAGAAAAGAGATGCAACCCTTAAAGGAGCCTAGACCTAGGAGCTCCCTGAGCCAGGGCTGTGACACCCTCTTTGGGGCTCTGTGATTACTGGTGTCTACAAGCTTCTGGGAGCCACTGTGTTCCCCAGTACCCACAGTGGAAGCTGCTTGTGGTACACCTGGTCCATCCACAGCCTTGCATGGTGCTGGCACCTGTAGCAGCACCTGGAGCTGCCCACCCCACTGCAGCCAGCAGACTGTATAAAGCTTGCCTATTAGAAGGCTTCCCTCTGCACGTGGAGATATCCTAAAAATGTATTCTAATACAGCAGTTCCCAATTTTGTTTCCAAGACAATCTTATACTTCTGGGAAACCCCAAAGAGCCTTTGTTTACATGGGCTATATTTAGTGTATCAGAAATTAAAACTGAGATAATTGTAAAATATTTATCTTAAAATCTATTTAAAATAACAACAAAAAACTGAATACATAGTGGTATAAATAATTTTTTGTGTGTAAAAAGTCACTGTTTTCCAAAACAAGTGAGAAGAATGGCATTGGTTTTTATTTTTGTAAATCTCTTTAATGTCTGCCTTAATAGAAGACAGTTGGATTCTCATGCCAGTTTCTGGATTTAAAGTGTTGAAATCTGTTGTTTTAGTTGAATTATATGAATAAAAAATTGTCTCACATTGATATGTAGTTGAAAAAGTGAGGACTATGTTAATAGCCTTTGTAGATTATTGTGCATATTGTTTTAGTACTATTACAAAAATCGACAAGGGTAGTTTTTTTAAAGGTTAGCTGCAATGTGAAATTTGAAATTATATCAATGAAATATTTGTAATCTGCTACATTAAAATCTTTTGGTCTCTCTTGCACTTTGAACGTATATTTTACAATGCATTGTTTTCTAACATCATGCTTCCGTCATTTAGAAAATATTCATTCATTGAGTTATATAAATGTCCTTGATGTTGACACATTTTATTAGACAATATCAAAATCACAGTTGTTAATGTTACCATTGATCTCAGAAAAAACTTTAAGTGTTGGGAAGCCCTCAAGTACATGGTGGCAGAAACAAATTTCCAAAATTCTAATTTTTTGCTTGAAAGCTCAGATTTTATCTTTGGCAACAAACCCTGAGTTTTCTTTGAAATGACAGACTCACTTCCTTCATATCTAAGACACTGCCTGCCAAATACCCAAATCTAAAAAACCAGTCTGCCAGCCATTCTTTCAAGTAAAAATGGCTTTTCATGGGGAAAAAAAAAGACAGCTTGTTTAGCTCCTGAATCAATCACACTAGCCCTTGAGACAACTATCATACTCTGGTTTGAAGCAGAAGTGGTTTATTCATACTTGCCATTTAATCACAGAGAACATTTAAAAAATATGTACTCAAGGGTCAAGATTTTTTTAGAAGCAGGGTCTCACTTTATTGCCCAGGCTGGAATGTAGTAGCACAATCGTAGTTCACTGTAACTTAGAACTCCTGGGCTGAAACAAACTTCCAGCCTTAGCCTCCTGAGTAGCTGGGACTATAGGTGTGGTGTGGGCCACCGTGCCTGGCTAACTTTTAAAATTTTTGTAGAGATGGGATCTCACTATATTGCCCAGGCTAGACTTAAACTCCTGGCCTTAAACAATCCTCCTGTCTTAGTCTCCCACAGCACTGGGATTACAGGTCAGGATTTAATAAAACTAGTTATTTTTAAATTTTATTTTATTTTAAGTTCTGGGGTACATGTGCAGGACATGCAGGTTTATTACATAGGTATCCAGGATATTCATAAGAGAAATTTCTCTCTCTCTCTCTCTGTCTCTTTCTCTCTCTCCCCTTTCTCATGCAAGTGTGTGGCAGTAAGCATACAATAATCAAAGGTACAGAACAATTTGGTGCCACAGATGATATTCGTGCTAAAGCACCAGCAGTTTCACACACCATGGCTTCTGAACCATCTATGTAAATGTCAATATAGTGAAAAGGAGCAGATAACATCTCAGTGTAATTATGAACAGTATTTTGACCTCATGGTGCCTCTGAAAGGGTTTCAGGGACCCCCAAGGCTCTGTGGACCCACTTTGAGAACCATTGATCAAATAGAAACCCCTATTGCTTAGTCGTGCTTACACTAGAATGGAGCTTTTTGGGGTCAGGGATTTTATCTTTTTCGGCATTTTATTTTAAAAGCCTAGAAAGATGTTCAGTTCAAAAAGTACAATATAAATATGTAACAAACAAATCAATTTAATGCTCACTATATTTGAAGCTTGTTCTGTACTGTTTTGCTTTTAGTCTTGCCCTAGTAAGTGTCTATCAGTCAAAGTGGCTGATAGAAAAAACAACAAAAACACTGAAAAAAAACCAGACTGTATAAAGCTTGCCTCTTAGAAGGCTTCCTCTGCACGTGGAGATATCCTAAAAAATACTGAGTCATAAGAAATTGTCTCTAATTCCACAGGGACACTAATCTTCAGAAACTAGGATATGTTTCTGAAGCACACTCTAGTAACTTCGCCATCAGTGAGCCCCACATTGAGATTCAGCTTTTCCATGAAAACCTCTTTAACAAGTGATGAAAACACATTCTTTCCCTTTTTCTTTCTTTCACAAAAGCCTTCTTTAAAAAGGTAGTGTGGAGAGTAATTATAAAACATTTAATGTCCACTTACGCTTTCAAGTACTGTTTTTTTCTTTCAAAATTACCTGCTTCTTATTTCAAGTGTGAATTCACTGTGAATAACATAATAGTATTTCTCACAGTAACTGTATTTATTTCTCCTGTAAAGAACTTGTCAATGGTGAGCATAACACCTACCTCAAAAACTACTACCCAAGAGCAAATGCCTCCACACCTTTCCACATGCGGTTTTCTTTGCATAGAATATTCTTTCTTCTTTTTCCAATAGGCAAAACCTTACCATTCCATTTAAGCCCCAACTAAAAATTCATCTCTCTATGGCCTTTCACTCTTCCCCATATGCAAGTTAAATTATGCCTCTGTTCTTCCCTGTGATGTATACATACCCTATGACAGTATCTTATAACACTTATCACAACAAATTTTAGATCTTTATTGGCAGGAATTCTGTAATTTTCAGCTTGGGATCCCCAGGATCATATATGGTGCCTGGAACAGAGTAGCTGTTTAGAAAATAGCTTTTTGGGTTATTGGTTTTAAAAAAGGAAATGTAATTATCTTGTTGAGAGAATTGCAGTAATGTTGTTTTATCTTCTCATTATCACTGATATATCATGACACATGGCCTAGTACAACATTCATGCCTAAGAGAAACTGTAGATTTCACAAATGCTGTATAAATCTTGCCTGGAGTAAATGCAGAGAAATAAAGCAGCAAGAAAAAATAATGAAAACCAATTAAAATCTTCAGTGTTTTTCAGAAACTTCAAGGAAAGGGTGCATTCCTAAAGAGAAAAGGAAGAACAGAGAGGAAGCCCAACTTTCTTCAAGGAAGGAGTGCATTCCTAAAGAAACGTCCCTACTCTCTACTCAAAGTGTGGTCCCTATCACTGGCAGCTTGGTAGAAATGCAAAATATCAGATTCCACTTCCAATCTCTGCATTTTAACAAAATCTCCAGGAGATTCGTATGTTCATTAATGATCAAAAAGCACCAGTCTAACATCTTAAAAATCTACTTCATTCGTATCTCTCATTTTAAAGGCACCTTAATAGCAGCCATCGTATTACTGATCTTTTAGTGCTTTGTGGTTCTGAATTTCTGTCAATGGGTAATGGAGAAATTTCTGAAAAGGAAAACAAATCCTCAACTACCCCTATTATCCTAAAAGGGAAGAAAAGACTGAAGATGAGAACTAAAGGGTCCTGAGGAGGATAAGGAAGAATAAAAGCAGCAGAGGGAAGATGCTTGTAGAAGGCAGGAGTCTGGAATGTCTATGATTTGTACGGCCAGTGAAAAAAGAACACAAAGCTTATATTTTTTTTAACTGTACACTCTTGAAGAAAACTACTTAATTTGTTAGAATCCAAACTATACATATTCAAGTTTTTGGATATAATATTAATTAAAATTACTATTGCTGTTGGTAAAAATAAGATCACATATTAGGAAAAACACTTTAAGGTCTCTGATCTTTAAAGAGTATATTAACGAACTATATATTTATTATAGTTGTTTTATTTAAAGACTATATTAATGATCTATATATTTATTATAGTTGTTTTATTTCACCTTGCCTGTATATGATGTGATCTAGCAACTCAGAGGGGTCTTTAAAAAAGGTGTTTTTCTCTAAATTTATTAAACTGTTATTTGTGGCTCTAACTCACTATGTGAAATGGTCTAGATGGAGGAAGGGCCTGGTGGGAGGTGAATGGATCATGGGGGCAGATTTCTCCCTTGCTGTTCTCATGAGAGTGAGTTCTCACGAGATCTAGTTAAAAGTGCATGGAACCTCCCCCTTCACTCCCTTCCTCCTTTTCAAGCCATGTAAGACATAACTCCTTTCTCTTATTCTTTATCCATGATTGTAAGTTTCCTGAGGCCTCCCCAGTCATACTTCCTTTACAGCCTGTGGAGCCATGAGCCAGTTAAACCTCTTTTCTTTATAAATTGCTCAGTCTCAAGTGGTCCTTCACAGCAACAGAAGAATGGACTAATACACTGTGCTTAGCAAACAACATGAACTTCAAGAAAAGTTAAGTACAGATGACCTAAGATGCCTCATATGTTACTTTTTCACAATTGAAGCAGGGTTTTTTTGTTTTTGTTTTTGTTTTTTTGCATGTATTTGTAGTGTCAGCTGAAGAATGACAGGGGTCATAAATTTGGAAAAGAGAGCTCTATTTCTCATACATGTTACAGCCTGCAGGGTGGCCACTCTGACAGGCTGGGAAGTGCACCCTCTGGTCGGAAACCAGAAACTGGCCCTTACAATCACAAGCCCACCCCTTTGGTGATAGTCTCTGGGAGCATGCTTGGATAGTTTTAGCAGCACAGCATTGGCAATGAAAAGCAAATTGGGACCAGTGGGATTCCAAATTAGGGAGATATACAGGCCTTAGGTGAATCATCTCTAGTCTTCAGGATATCATGATTCCAGTTTATTTGGAAGAAGTAAAACAAGAGATTAAGTAACATTAATAATTTGAACATTAGAAGAGAATTTGTGTGTCAGAATAGAAAATGGAACCGATTTTATTAGGTAGCTAAGTAAAAATGTTATGAAAATTTTAACCTGGTTCTGTTTTAAAGACTTATTGTAGCAAATAGTAAGAACTCAAAACCAAAGGTTGGGCTGAAATCTAGTATCAGGTGTGTTACAATTTTCCTTTGAAACAAAATTCTCTCTAATAATCTTTCTCAACCAAGGAGAAATAATAATAAGACCAATTTATGTACAAAATAAGTCTTAGGCTTATTATATTAGGCCTCACTATTTGCATAATGTGCAGCAAGAATAGTCATTGGCCATGTAGGCTCTTTTTAAGTTAGTTTTGCTGGAAATTTGCCTGAAAATATGTTACTCTGGTCAAAAACTTGATAAAACAGCAGCATCTCCAATTGTGACCTGTTTCAAAAGAAAACACATTCTTACTGAATTTATGCAAATAACTATATTGCCATAAAATAAGAATACTCACAAATAATTTCCACATTTTGGAGAACTCAGAGAGAAAGGTAAATTCTGTTCACAAAAGTACACTTTACAATCAGAGTAGCAGCCTTCTAAATAGGATGTTGTCCATTCACCTTGGAACTACCATCCACAAACCAAGCAACTCTTTGTCAGTTAGGTGAGAGCTGTTTATCAGGCACTGTAGGAGGCCTAATATAATAAGCCTAGAGTTGGACCTAGAGAAAAAAAGGCTCCCTGCTCATGAGTATCTCCTTTTGAATTCCCCAGGCAGTATGATCCTATATAACCATTCCCATTTTACGATGGAACCCTCTGGACACTGCTATCCCCCTTACAGTGTTTCTCTGACATCATCCCAGACAGCATGGGTATTTCAGATGTCAGATCATTGTATGTCCTCCAGTAACAGGGATGGGTTCAGTTAATGTTCCATAGCAAGACAGTAAATGTCTCTCAAGTGGAAATTCTCTAGTTCAAAGTCCCAGTAGTTGCCTTTGGGGAGTACTCACAGGGTTTTTCCATAAGCCCCAGTAAACATTCCTCAAAGGGCTATTAAGTGGAGAATTTTTCCCTACCAGCACTTCAACTTCTACTCTACACCCTGTGAGCTTGGAAAATCTTACTGGTTCTCATTTAGCAAGACTAATCAATATTGTTTGAAGGGCAGATTTATATATCTTCTGTTTTATAGTATCAGGTAAGTGAAACATCCTCCAGTCAAATACAGTATCTATTTTCCTAAAACCTTTAGGTAAAGGAGTCACGGCTACTTTATATAAAGCTTGTGTAAACATTCCAACTTCAATAATCCTATCAGCCCTTACATTTTTATGTTCTGGTCCCAGGAAGCTTTTTCTTTTCCACCCCCAGACCATTTTATCCTCTCTGGTGAAAAAGGATTTGGCTTCCCAGCAGGAGGTTGAGCTGAGACTTTGGCCCTTTTGTCAACCTTTATCATCTTTATCTGGATTAACTTGCCTCAATATTGCCTCAGGCAATTTTTGGTCAGCTTTCTCATTGCAATCTTTGCCTTCTGATTTTTAAAAAAATAATATCTATCTGGGGTAAAGACAGAAAACTGGTTTGGAGTCCTTTAATGTTGGGAGAACAGCAGAGGCTCCCTTTGGTCCACCCAACCGTCAATGGTGTTACATTAAAAGCTTTGTTTTAACCTTATAAATTTCCATTTTATTTATATCATTTTTTAATATCCCTCTAAAGATTTTCATTGTCCCAAGACAAGTCCCATGACTCTCCTCTTTCTTTTCCATTTTTGTGTTAATTACCCTAATGTTTTATTAGCATCTGTAAGACCTATGAGGGGAAGCTGAGACAGCAAATTTGATAAGGCTTCCCAAACTGTTGTGCCATGTAGAAGGGGCCCCCTGGACCAAAGCATTTATCATCACCTGGGTAACAGGCATATTTAATGGGCTAATATCCCAGTCATTATAAAGCCAGCCCCCCATGGTTTGTATATGAAGCGTATCAGCTGCCTCATCTGGGGTGCTCCACTTGGCATTTATAAGGGAGTTGGTAGTCCCCCTTCTCAGGATAAATAGATATCACAGTGGCTTTTATCCAGTTCACCCAGCTGGCTGCCCCCTCAGGATTAACCTTCTGTGTGTCTCAATTACATATACCGGCCCACAATTGTTCGATAGTGAGCTGTGGGTTCTGCATCAACTCAAACGTGTTTTTCCACTCCGCAGCATTTAAAACCAAAGATATTGCCCCCATGTTAGCTACACTCACAGTCCATTTTCGTAAAGATTCCTTAGGAAGCCGGTGATAAACTGGTGATCTGTAACATAAAATGGGACAATTCCTTAACATTACACCCTTTGGTTTCAATACTGTTTTGCCCTTTTCCCACACTGACTACATTCGCGGTAACCACAGGTCTCAGAGGTACTTTCTGTTGCCCTGGCATAATTTTCCCCTTTGTGGGTAGCTTTGAGGCTAGTGATCTGAGCTCAGACAGATCCACATCTGAGCTTGGTCCAATCTCAAGGCCCAACCCAGCACTCTTTTTACTTTCATTTTAGCTATTGTAGATAACAATAACCAAGGGATTAAATATTTTGCCTTTTCCTTATTAGTCCACATTTCCTTATGCATCCAGTGAACCAGCTCCCCAGGAGTCGGACCCATCTCTAAATTTTTCTGGTGCCCTTTACCTTTTGTAACTGAATGCAGCCCAGCTGCAGCTCCATACCATGGGTGACCACGCGGCCACCCAGTAATCAAAGGTTCCTAATTTCCCACACTTTTATCCTTTCTCTTTCTAGCCATTTAATTTTATTTATGTTATTTTTCCCTTTATTTTGAGGCAAACTTTAAATAGCTTCTCAACTAGACAAAATTACTTTTCCTTCAGCAAAAACCACATCCTCATTTATTTTTTAAATTAAACTTCACCAAAAACACATCTTACTTTCTTTAGACACGCTATATGTAGAACTGTTTCTCTTATATTTAGTAGCTTTAATTACACATAGTAATTATTAGTAACCCTTAGTAACTTTTATTTCCCATTAGAAAAGAAGGATTTCTTCATTAAACATAAAATAACATTAAGCATTTTTTTGTTGTTGTTTTTGTTTTGAGGTGGAGTCTTGCTCTGTCACCCAGGCTGGAGTGCAGTGGTGCGATCTAGGCTCATTGAAAGCTCTGCCTCCCAGGTTCACTCCATTCTCCTGCCTCAGCCTCCTGAGTAACTGGGACTGCAGGCACCCGCCACCACGCCCGGCTAATTTTTTGTATTTTTAATAGAGACGAGGTTTCACCATGTTAGCCAGGATGGTCTTGATCTCCTGACCTCGTGATCTGCCCACCTCGACCTCCCAAAGTGCTGGGATTACAGGCGTGAGCCACCCACCGTGCCCAGTTTACTTTAAGATTTTAAATTACCAAAGAGAATTTAGAAACTATTGTATTTACCCAAAGATTACTAAAGTCACATGAACTAAAAAGCATTTGAGCTAGATTCTATTATGTAAAATATTTGATTTAAGCACTTACTTTTCTTTAAGCCAATTGATTAGGGTTTTTTTCACGTAATTTGGTAGTGAAATATTGCATATACATGACACAAATAAACACACAGACATTCAGACACACAGGCAGGGCAGATATTATAGATTCATAATATTTTTCATTTGTCAGTTTTTAAATCATTTCTCTAACTTTAGAATATTAATCTCCTGGTTATCTGTTCCATGCCCCAAACAATTGTTAGCAAGGCAACTCAATTTGCATCTCCAAAGACATGCTCTTAGGTGAAACAAGGTAGAAAACGTACAACTCAGAGGCACAGAACTTGAATCTAAACAAAGACGAGGTATGTCATATAAATGTAAAGCCATTGTATTCCTCATAAAGTACTATACCAGACATACCAGACAAGAATTAGCATGATTATATACTTATTTACTCAATAAAATTTTAGCAAATGTGAGATGAAATCACTTTGCATAATCTGTAAAACCATATTAAATACGTACTGGTATGATAAACATTCTTCTACTCAGTTCAAGCTGCTATAACAGAATACCACAGACTGGGTGGCTTCAACAACAGAAATTAGTTACAGGGGATGGAAAGTCCAACATCAAAGGCACAGGAAGCCTGGGCATGGTGGCTCACATCTGTAATACCAGCACTTTGGGAGACTGAGGTGGAGGATCACTTGAGGCCAGAAGTTCAAGACTCGCCTGGCCATCACGGCAAAACCCCATCTCTACCAGAAATAAGAAAATTAACTGGGTGTGGTGGCACACACCTGTAGCCCCAGCCACTCAAGAGGCTGAAGCACAAGAATTGCTCGAACCTGGGAGGCAGAGGTTGCAGTGAGCCAAGATCGCATCACTACACTTCAACCTGGGCAACACAGTGAGACTCTCTCTCTCTCTCTCTCTCAATAAATAAATAAATAAAGGCACATGCAGATCCAGCGTCTAGTTTTTGTTGAAATTCAAGCAAATCTTAATCTTCCCCAGTGTTCATCAGTTTTTCTTGTAATCGAATCAGGTGTTAATTAGCTTTAAACAATGCTTCAGAACCTAATGAAAGCCTTTTGAAGACTTTTTATCAAGGCAGAAAATTTGGTTTCTATGTTTTTAAGTTTGTAGACTTTCAGAAACAAAATTATGTAATGATGAAAACATCCATTTTCAAAATGCTCTTTCCACAGCCTGTGCTTCTTTCAGGAAATAATTATTTTCTTTTTATTGATCAACTTGTTGTAAGATCTTAGTAGATTATTTCTCTTAATAAGATTGGGAAAGAGTTTGTACTGAGATTAAACAATTTGTCAGCTCTTCATTTTCAGGTAGCTCACTTGTGGTTGCATTATTTGTAGTATTTCTATTCAATCGAAGTTCTTTTTAAGCCACTAATTCATTTTTGAAGGCTTAGGTAAGTGGAATCTAGGAAAAAAAATCCATAAGCTCACCTAAATGAGTCCAATGAACTCCTGTGTGTTCTAATAATACTGAAATGAAAGCTTTACTGTCAACCCTTTCTCCAACTTGAAGGCCCACCCTTCCCTTCCACAGAAGGTGACATGTGACTGCCCCGACTGTGGGCTCAATGTGAGAGCCAGTGTATGAGTAAATCTTAATGCTTTTCTTAGTTTTCAGATAAAATTTAAAAATATTTCTAGAAATTTCTTCCTCCACCTTCAATAGATGTCTTGAACATCTTATTTGATGACTGTTTGTGATCATGTTCACCAAGTCCTGCTGATATTTTATAAACTTTCAAACTACTGGGTCACCCAGACCTACTGATTCTGAGTAGCTGAGGCAGTGTTGAGAATTGTCAAACAAACTTCACAGGTGATTATTGTACACCACAAAGTCATAATATGCTTCAAATTAGTGGTTCTCAAACAAAGTAGAGGAACATGCTTGCATCTGAATCAACTTGGGATGCTGGTTAAAAATATCCAGGCACGGAGTTCAATCCAAGACCAGCTAAAACTAAATCTCCAGAGATGAAACCTGGAATTTTGTATTTTAGAAGTGCTTTCTCAGGCAGGGCCAGGTTTAGAAACCACTGTAGTCTCTATCTTTGAAATGAGCTTTGTAATAAGACCTGACATTTTTCTTACTCCTTTCAAGATTTTTTGCTAGCAAGCTTTTAGAATTCTTTGAGGTTTTTGGTGTAAATCTGTGGCTCTCAAAATGTGGTTAATGGGCTGGCAGCAACCTGAGAACTTTAGAAATACAAATTCTCAGACCCCACTCCAACCTACTTTGGAGGTAGGGCCCAGTAATCTGTATTTTAAAGCACCCTGACATAAGTTTCAGTTTGAGACAATTGGTTTGGGTCAAATCACGAAAATAATTGCCCTACTTTGGAGAAGGGGGTATAAGGAGAGAGTTTATAATAAATAATTTCATGTTTAAGGACTAAATTCCTCAATAGATGCAATATTGGCAATGAAAAAAGTCACCTTTTCTCTCTGTGTTTTCCTTTATGTTATGTGCTGCAGAAATTGGCAAGAATAGCAACATTTTACATGTTTACAGTAAGAGAGTCTGAGATCAAAATTGAAGAAATCTTTTAAGGTTAAATTCTCTCAAATAATTCCTTCCAAAGACCTTGTGCCAGCTTGTGATTTCCAGGCAGATGTTTTCCATTATACTGCTACTGGGTCATGACAGAATCTCACAGTTTGCAGTCGCCATGACAACCTCACTTTTTTTTTTTTTTTTTTGTCTGCAGAGAATAATACACAGCTCAGAGGTATACGTTTTCTCTTAGTAATGGAAATATTGATCCATCAAAGGAATTGATTAGGTTGACAACTGTACATTTGATAGATCAGCAGTAAATTTGAAGGATTACATTTATTATCCATGTTTTATCTGGTGGACAGTGGCTTATGCCCACTAAATTTTCTGGACAAATAAAGATCCTGTGGTAAGCATATCGGTCTTTAAAACTATAAAAAGCTAGGAAAAATGTTTTATTATTAGTATAAGTTGTATTTTTCAAGTACGAGGAAAAGATTCTAGGGAAAAATAGTCATAAATTTTAGTGATGTGTATTTACTGTTTGACATTCATTTTGAGCCTATTTTCCTCTTGGTCACTTACAAAGATGAAAGCAAGTATTAATTTGCAAGGCAATAATAATTTAATAACATTGTAGACTTGCAAACGGAATATGTGGCATCTAGTTGTAATTTCATTTGGGAACTTACCTAGGCTATCATTAGGTTTTATATACACAAATATGCTATAGCAAAACATTTTCAGAATTAAAGTCCTTTGAAAAATAAACTAATTATCATTTTTAAATTAAATCACAAGAGTTTTTTTCCTCTGCAAGTATATATTTAGACATGATAATATTTCTGTCAGGTGAGCTGCGGAGTCTCACACCTGTAATCCCAGCACTTTGAGAAGACAAAGTGGGAGGAATGTTTGAGCCCAGAAGTTTGAGACCAGTCTGGGAAGCATGTGAGACCCTACCTTTACCAAAAGTTTTTAAAAAATTAATGGGGCATGGTGGCATGCACCTGTTGTCCTAGCTACTTGGAAGACTTAGGCAGGAGGATTGCTTGAGCTCAGGAGTTTGAGGCTACAGTGAGCTATGATCCCACCACTGTACTCCAGCCTGGATGACAGAGCAAGACCCTGTCTCTAAAAAAGGTGGGAGGATCACCTGAGGCCAGGAGTTCGAGACCAGCCTGAGCAACATGGTGAGATCACATCTGTATTTAAAAAAATAAATTTTAAAGATAAAAATAAAATAAAATTTAGTAACTCTTTCTGCTTTGGTATTATTTTCAATTCCACATCATCTGGTAAATATGATGCTGGGGTTTGTATGTTTTCTCACCTTCCACCCCTCTGAAATTATGGATCAAAACAAATTATGGATCAAAAACAAAAATATTCTTTCAAGTATTATTCATAACATACTGAAATCATGTTCTGGTTGGTTTACGATCTATGGGAGAATAAAAATCTTTCAAACAGAGGTATTTTAAATTATGGTAACTACTTTCAGTGCTAGGCCCCATGAAGTCTGGGAGAAAGTACAATGTTCATCCAGTAAGCTATGAAACCTCGCTTCATTTCCTTTATGCAAACAGTGAGTAGTCAGGGGCTCTATTTTCTACTTGTCTTCACAATACTTAATTTTTTATGTTAGAATAATTTTGATTAATTATAATCATATACATGCATTTCAATAATAGGCATTTTTTTCATTTTAATTGATATTTTTATTTTTTGAATTGTGCTATTTGGAATAATGGTGAAAATTTGAATTTCTTTAAAACTGTTTGGAAAGTAATTTTTTTTTTTTACATTATTTCATTGGCAAGCTTCTGCGAATTACAGACCTGAAATTATTGCATTTGGGAATTTTCTTTTTGCCTCCTTTTGCTTTGCATTAGTAGTATGTGTACTTGTATTATTTTCCCATCATAGATTTTGTGCCTTAGGAAGCCCAATATTATTTTCTTGGTTTGTATTTGTATCCCTTCTATTACCTTGTAAGTATGTATTAATGCTTGTTATAATCAATTGAATAAAACCGCTTTATCCCCTGTAAATTCAAACTATAGTACCACAATTTGTAAGTCTAATGCTTAAACCATAGCTTGCAGGTTTAAGCTAAACATATTATATATATACACACATAAATATGATATACATATATAATGTCCTTAGGATTTGAATTGAATGGATGCTAATCTGGTACTATTTTATACATTTTTGAATTTTCAAATATTCTAAAATTAATATGGATGAGTTTTTATAATTTGAAAGAGAACAAATCTAAATTTAAAAAATAACTGGGCATGCTGGTGCATACCTGTAACCCCAGCACTATGGGAGGCTGAGGTGGGAAGATCACTGGAGCCCAGGAGTTTGAGACCGGCTTGGGCAACATAGTGAGACCACATCTCTATTAAAAAAAATTTAAAAATAACAAAAATAAAATTTAGTAGCTGTTTTTCTGCTTTGGTGTTATTTTCAATTCTACATCATCGGGCAAATACGATGGCAGTGTTTGTATGTTTTCTCACCCTCCACCCCCTCTGAAATTATGGATCACATTTTGAAAGGATTAAGTCTACTTATTCAAGAGATATTTTACATCCATACCCTGTCAGAGAGTCAGAGAGGAAGCCTAGAATTCCCCTCTTTCTTTATTCTGTTGTATCCCTTTACATCCACCTCTACTTATCTCAGCAGTATGTGTTAGGCTTTTAGGAAAAAGACAATCATAGGATTTCAGAATTGGAAGAGATAGAAAAGGTTATTAGATTACAGATTACAATTGCTAGTGCTCCTGGGGCCAGGCAACACTACAATGCATGGACTTGCAGTGGCTTCTGATGTCTTAGAGAACACAATCCCTGTCTAAAGAGGATGAGCAGTGAAGACTCAGCTCCAGCTAATTGTCGCCAAGGGAGAATGTAGGCCAGATCTACCAATGTTTAAAAGAGAATCCAGAAATGGGCTTTTATGTACACATTCTAATTTTTAAATGTTGACAACAGATGCATACAGAAAAGCACTGCCAGTCAAAGAAAACATATCTGCAGGCCAAAATTAGCCAGTGAGATGACAGTTTTGAAAAAATGGTTTGACCAAACTCTTATTTCACAGATGAGGGAACTAAAGTTCAAACTGACATAAAATCTTGCCCAAAATCATCCTGGATATCAAACAAACACTTCAGTGCTCTTCGATCTTAGATATTTGTGATTTGATGTAGGTATTTCCTTATCAAGTCAGGAGGGAAGTTTGAAAGCACATCCTGTGTGAGGATGAAGTGTCTGGGAGTTGTTTCACACCTTTAATCATGTAAAGAAAGCATTTGTGTTTGTGGATCAGGAAGTGACAAGAAGGTTTTGTTTGAGTCTGTGGTAAGGTCTGACACCTGAGAGGCAGGTAGTGTAATAACATCTGAATTGTAATACAATATTCAGCTTTCAGGTAGGGTTTTGCTAATGGAAGAGAATTGGTATATTCTATATTACTTCTACCAGATTATTATCTGATGAATGCCTTAGAGACTACCCGTAATTCAGAGAGAGAGAAAATTACATAAGCAAATTGCAAGAATAATCTCTTTCTTTTTGCTTCTATTATTACCTCGCATTTTACTTTCTGCATTTAAAGCACCCTTTTTCTAAAGACTCAAGAAACTTTTAATAGACCTTTGTTAGTATAAACCAGACCATTCTTATGAGAAGTAAACTTTCTATAGGCATACTTCATTTTATTGTGTTTCATTTATATTGCTTTTTTTTTTTTTTTTTTTTTTTTTAACAAATTGAAGGTTTGTGGTAACAAACAGCATATGCTCACTTCTGGTTTCTGTGTCACATTTTGGTGTTTCTGGCAATATTTAGACTCTTTCACTATTACTATATCTGTTATGGTGATCTGTGGTCGTTGATCTATGAAGTTACTATCGTAATTGTTTTGGACGGCACAAATCATGCCCATGGAAGACAGCAAAGTGAATCCAGAAATGTGTGTGTTTTTACTGCTCCACTGATGGGCCCTTCTCCCATCTCTCTTCCTCTCCTCAGCCTCCTTGTTCTCTGAGACACAATAATGGTGAAATGAGGCCATAATGACTTGTAAGTGTTCCAGTGAAAGGAAGAGTTGCATGTCTCTTACATTAAATCAAAAGCTAGAAATGATGAAGCTTAGTGAGGACAGCAGTGTGGAAAGCCAAGATAGGCCAAAAGCTAGGCCTCTTGTGCCAAACAGTTAGCCAAGTTGTGAATGCAAAGGAAAAGTTCTTGAAGGTAATTAAAAGTACTACTCCAGTGAACACATGAATAATAACAAAGTGAAACAGCTTTACTGCTGATACAGAGGAAGTTGTAGTGGTCTAGACTGAAGGCTGAGAGAGGTGAGGAAGCTGCAGAAGAAAAGATGAAGCTAGCAGAAGTGGGTTCATGAGGTTTAAGGAAAGAAGCTGTCTCTATAACATAGAAATGTAAGGGGAAGCAGCAAGTGCTGGTGGAGGAGCTGCAGCAAGTTATCCAGAAGATCTGACTAAGACCATTGATAAAGGTGCCTACACTAAACAAGAGATTTTCAATGTAGATGAAACAGTCTTCTTTTTTTTTTTTTTTTTTTTTTTTTTTTTTTTTTTTGAGATGGAGTTTCACTCTGTCGCCCAGGCTGGAGTGGAGTGACTGGATCTCGGCTCACTGCAAGCTTCGCCTCCCGGGTTCATGCCATTCTCCTGCCTCAGCCTCCAAGTAGCTGGGACTACAGGCGCCCGCCACCAGTGCCCGACTAATTTTTTGTATTTTTAGTAAAGACGGGGTTTCACTGTGTTAGCCAGGATGGTCTCGATCTCCTGACCTCGTGATCTGCCCGTCTCGGCCTCCCAAAGTGTTGGGATTACAGGCTTGAGCCACTGCGCCCGGCCAAAATAGCCTTCTATTGGAAGAAGATGCCATCTAGGACTTTCATAGCCAGAGAGAAGTCAATGCCTGGCTTCAAAGCTTCAAAGCACAGGTTGACTCTCTTACCAGGAGTTAGTGTACCTGGTGACTTTAAGATGAAATTAGTGCTCATTTGTCATTTTCCAAACCTAGGGCCCTTAACAATTATGCTAAATTTACTCTACCCAGACTCTATAGCTGGGACAACAATGCCTGAATGACAACACATCTGTTTACACATGTTTTACTGAATATTTTAAGCTCATATTGAGACCTACTGCTCAGAAAAAAGATCTCTTTCAAATATTGCTGCTCATTAACAATGCACATAGTCATTCAAGAGCTCTGATGGAGATGAACAAGATTGATGTTGTTTCATGCCTGCTAACACAACATCCATTCTGCAGCTCATGAATCAAGAAGTAATTTTGACATTCAAGTGTTATTATTAAGGAAACACTGTAAGGCTACAGCTGCCATAAATAGTGATTCCTCTAATGGATCTGGGGTAAACAAATTGAAAGTCTTCTGGAAAAAATTTCACCATTCTACAGGCCATTAAGAACATTTGTGATTCATGGGAGGAAGTCAAAATATCAACATTAACAGGAGTCTGGAAGAAGGTGATTCCAAACTTTCAGAGGCGACTTTAGATCAACAGATGACTTTAAGGGGCTCAAGACTTCAGTAGAGGACGTAACTGCAGATGTACTGGAAACAGAAAAAGAACTAGATTTAGAAGTGGAGCCTAAAGTGTGAAAAAATTGTTGCAATCTCGGATATAACTTGAACAGATGAGGAGCTGCTTCTTATGGATGAGCAAAGTGGTTTTCTGATATGGAGACTACTCCTGGTGCAGATGCTGTGAACACTGTTGAAATGACAACAAATGACTTAAAATTTTACAGAAACTTAAGGTCGTAAAGCAGCAGCAGAGTTTGAGATGACTGACTCCAAATTTGAGAGAAGTTCCACTGTGGGCAATGCTATAAAATAGCATCGCATTTGATAGCATTGCAGAGAAGAGAAGAGCTTATCAAGGTGGTAAACTTCATTGTTTTCTTATCATAAGAAATTGTCACAGCCACCAAAACCTTCCCCCACCACCACCCTCATCAGTCAGCAGTCACCAACACTGAAGCAAGACCTTCTACCAGTGAAAAGTTTAAGACTTGCTGAAGGCTTAGGTAACCATAAGCATATTTTTTAGCAAGAAAGTATTTTCAATTAAGGCATGTACATTGATTTTTTAGACATAATGCTATGCATATTTAATAGACTACAGTGAGGTATAGATGTAGCTTTTATATGCATTAAGAAACAAATTCATGTGATTTGCCTTATTGTGATATTTGCTTTATAGCAGCAGTCTGGAACAGAGCACACAATATCTCTGAAGTGTTTCTGTATTTCCTCAGTGAATGTTTTGGCCACTGATGAGATTTTATATTCTGATGATCCAGCAGGCATTGCTCCTCATTTCAGAAACTGCACAAGATTGGAAACAGAATCAACCAGGCAAAAGATGACTAAAATCTGCAGAGGGAAGTATGGCTGCTAAGATTAGAGAGGACCCAAAGCCTAAAATATATCACAAGGCACACTTCAAGGGTGTAATAAAGATGACTCTCTACATAGGTGATTCTTAGCCCGGATCATCTAGGAAACTGAAACAAACACCAGTGCTCAGTCAGTGGCCAGAGATTTTTACTGACTTACCCTGGGAGGTGGGCACACAGACACCTTAGCCAGTTTATCTCCACACAGTGGTAATAACACATGATGAAAATATGGTGGAAATAGTAATAGGTCCAGAAGTGGACTAAGTCCTCGTCTAAATCTCCACACCAGGCCCTGTAATGCATTACAGTATATCCAGAATCAAGATCGCATAAAGAATAACCAATGCATCTCAGTCCCATATTGCCATGCTGACAATTGAAGAGGGAATCTAAAGCCTTAGCGAATTGCATTCTAAGTGCCAAAGATGGTTTAGTTCATAACCACCATTCAGGTGTCAATTTTCCTTGTTCTGTTGCAGGGCTGCCAGATAAAGCGGCCTGTGTCTCTAAAACTAAAGATTCTTCAATTTTCTCAAAGCTCAGACGTATGAAGTAGAGGAGATAAGAGCATTGATGGAACCAGGCACCACTTGCTGGAGACATCCTGAGAAAGATGGTCAGAGTAGAGCCCAATGTAAGATCATTCTAGAGACAGCACCAGAATTTGTACCTGGTGGGAATGGGAATAGTCCTTCAAAAACTGTCTTAATGTTATAATTGCATAGCAAAAAAACCCCAATATTTTTACCTAGACAAAGCTTTTTTTGCAATACAAGAAATTATGGAGGCATGAGAGGTTGATACAGAGTATGGGATTAACTACATATCCGAGCCGTCTATTTGTGATGCCTTGTGATGGCTTCAGAATTGGCTTTCTGTAAATGCAATGCTTGAATCCAAAGGTCAGGAACAGAGAGAAAGGATGGATCCTCTAGTATGGTCACTGCCACAGGTCTTGAAGTGATGCCTTTGGGAAAAACAGCAGTTCTCTAACCAGAGGGCTATATTTCTTAGTGTTTACTTCTTTATGTTTACCAATGCAATCACCCCTCAAGGTGTTGGATTAGTATTGGTTTCAGAAAGTGCCACCTCATGGACTCAGAATCCTCATCCTCTACTTTTTCCTCATTGTCCACTTTGATAGCTAATTTTCTGACCCTGAAAGCATCAAAACTGTTATTATCCTTATCTACAGGACAACTTGCCATGCACTTGCTCCTCCGAGGGAGACTAACTCCAGTGATTCCATGGTAATTTTCTGTCTTAATATTTAGAGTTGCCACTTATCACTCTAAAGATAAAAGAAAATATGGATGTATAGATTTATTTACATTTGAGTTCTGAGCAATTCCATAATTTGCATTTAATCCTCTGAGCACCTTCAGATAGAGGTTTATATACACGGTAGGGATAATTAACTTCGATAAATGTAGATGCTTTAATATTTAAACTCAAAAGAACATATCTAGTGAGGACAACACTTTAAATCAGTGTCTCCCAAACTGTTCTGCAGAACTGGGAACAAACAGTTGCCACATATACTCCTGTGTGTGTATTAACACACACAAGCACACAGGATTTACTGGTTTGGGAAATGCAGTCTTAAACAAATGTAAACTGGCTTATTTACTTTAAGACTGCAAAAGTTTGTGCCAATTAACATTAGGAGGATATATCTTAGCACACTTTTCAAATGTATTCAACCAATCAATCCATTTTGAATGATCATGAGATGAGACTAATGTTTTTTAAAAAGAACTTCAGAAAATGCGTTCAAACATAACAAACTGGGAAGTCATGAACTTCTAAATCCCAGACACAGCTCTCATTCTAGCTCCATCACTTTTCCAGCTGCGTGACCATGGTCAATTACTTGGTTTCTTGAGGAGAAACAGGATAAATAAAATCTGTCTCACAAAGTTGCTCAGAGATTAAAAGAGATGAATTATGTAAAGACTTGGAACACAGAGGTCCTCAAGATATTAATAAATCTGTATTCCCTCCCTCCCCTCACTTCCTAGTCTCGTCATGCACATGCATGTGTATTTATTACTCTAATCAGGTTTCCCATATGGATCTTGTTCTTATTTCACTTAACAATTTACTGTGAATATGCATCTGTATTGACAAAGTCCATACGACTTAATAAACCAGCTAGTATACCATGGTATCAAACATAAGTTTCACTGGACAATCGCTTATTATTGTACATTTGAGTTCTTTTCAAATTTTCCTTTTTTAAACAGCTTTATATGAACAGCTTGGAACAAATTACTTGTTTGCTTTAAGATTATTTTCTGGGAATGCATTCCCCAAAGTGAAATTACTAGGTCAAAGAAAAAAAAATTATATGGCTTTTTGTCACAAATAGCTTTGCAGAAAATTTGAATCAATTTACAATGGAATTTAAAATATATGCCTACCTTTTTACCGTAACCTGTCACCAATGGATTCTTATAGCTCTTGCTCATTTAATGGATATGTAATGGTACCTTAGCTTTTTCTTAAGGCAATTTTATTAATGCTGTGGATTTTTTAGTATGCTAGTTTAATATCTTATTTTTATATGTTCAACCTGTTTCTTTTACTCCTTTGGTATTTATTGACTAGAATCTGAATTTGATGACTATGGAATCTACAGACAACCTTATGTTTTAGGGCAAATGTTGTAACATATAATAACTGCTTCTTTAGGACAACTAGCAAGCTTCGTCATGTGACTCCCATCCTTCTCTGTCTCACCACTTCCCCTAGCCCATCCCACTATCTGAGGTTGATAAAGCTTCATGGATCTTACTTTTATTTAGTACAAGAATGATACTACAGCATATTTGGTGCTTAAATCTCTGTTATGGCTGGCCAAGAGTGTTTGTGATGTCAAAATTTATTTTAAAATCCAGAAGAGTCATGATCCCCAAACTTACATCAATAATTCATAACTATGGGCATGCTGTTAAATGAAACTCTGACAATTTAAACATTAACATGGAGAGGGACTAGACTAAATTTTGTAAGATAATTCCAAAGGACTATCTAGTTCCACATATTGTCAAGCTCTGCCTATGGTATGTTTTCCCTATTTCCAAGGCAACTTGACTTCTACCTGTCCGATTCTTTAGGAGCAATCCTGACTGTAGACAACAGGTTCCATTTCATAGCTAAGTCACCGGTCTTACCCATTCAGTCTTGATCTGTAATTTCAGTATTGATTATTAGTCTATCTGTCTGAAACCAGAGGACTAAGGGCCCCTACTGGCCCCTCTCAGGAATAGTTGACTGTTCCCCAAAACTGAAGCATATTAGTGGGGATAGTGTTGGTCTTTAACCTATTGACTGACTATAGATACTGACTTCCTATCTGTCTTAAACCTTAGCAACTATGATGCTACCTTATTATTTACTAACAGATGAAAAGCCAGGTGAATCATAATCCAAAATTTGAGGTTCTACCATTGTTTTCCAGAGGAAAAAAGTGTGTGCTATTTACATGGCACACAGAAAAGCTCTCTCTTACCAAGGTGCACAAAATAAGGACTCTCTTATATGCATATGCATGTTTCAAATACTGCCTTCTTTAGGTTGGGTAAACATGCATGCTTTGTAAAGGAACAGGCATATTAAGGACTGTATACTGAAAGAAAAGAGGCAAGAGAAAGAACCATGATGATAATAACCAGCAATCATCTGCAGAAACACTTCACTAGATGTCACCCCACACTGAAGTCAAGATTAATGTTTTTCTGACAGAACACACTAGCAGGAAGGTGCTGTCTGTTTCCTGCCAAAGACTCTTACTTCTCCCTGAGCTTAAATTGGTGGAATATATGTGTGCAGAAAATGATTCCAAGTCATAAAGCTAACTTTTGGCTTTAAGAAAAGGATTTTAATGTTCATGAAGTTTTGACATTTGAGCAATGATGTATTATGCTAATTATTAAGTAATTTTATATAGTGCATACTTATTATACAAAACTTTGAAAATGCAAATAGGCAAAAGAAGATTTTTAAACATTACCTTATCTCCAGAAATAAAATTTTCAACATTTCAATATATTATTCTAGAACTTTCTCTACACACACACACACAAAAAAACGTTACTTTATATGTACTCTTTCAATGTCAATAAATAGGTTTTTACTGCGAATATACAATGCCATTTACATGGCACAATAGTGTTCTAGTATTTGTTAACCAGTTCCATACAATCATTGATCCTAGAAGCTTGAGATTCTACTGTGTTGAAAAAAGATGTGAGCCTCAATGCACTTTACTCATATGTTTTATATTTATGTGTATGGCATCATCAAGTCTTACTTCAACCATTTTAGCATTTTCCTTTGAAGTTATTATGCAGATCCTAAAAACAATCTGATAGTAAGCTGTCTATATACACGTACTTAATTTAAAAATCTCTTGTTCACTACAAAGATTTTAATTCTAGGGAAGAAAAATGCTTGCTTGGGGTTAGCATTCACTCTGAGGAAGCGAGGTATGACCGAGGATCTTATCTGACTGTAGGTGGGATTGGTCAGTGGGGGGAATCTATGGACGGGTTTTGTGTGTAAAGTATTGTGTGTATGTCTTTTACTGGGAAAAGACTCATTCTTCATGGTTTTTCAAAGGGATTAGTGAAATATTTTTGAGAGCCAGATGTTTCTGTGTTAAATTCCTAATGGGGTTAGTTCAGACAAATTATCTAATTTCTCTGATCTCATTTTCCCAGCTGTAAATTTGAGGTCATAGTACCTATCTTGAAGTGCCGTTGGAATTAAACGAGCTCATGCCTTTAAAGTTCTTGTTCATAAATGCACCAGGAGTTTATTTCTTATTCTATAAATGCATCTTTCCTTTTTTCAGAAATATAATTCAGGATTACTCCCATCAGTTGAGTGAAGGAGTAAATAATACATGATTAACTCTGGAAAATGCTTAGACATATTTTATTTAACTGCACAGCAATGAGTAAACAATACTGCTGCCGTTATTTCCATCTGGCTGTTATCAATATGCTTTTGATATGTTTGCTATAAGCACTATACATCGTTATGATTTTTATCTCTCTCTGATATTTTTTCCCTCTGTCTTTTAATTCTTTCCTACTTGGCAACCTAGTGAAATCATTAAGACCATCATGAAGTAGGTCTTATTGGGTTATAAATATATCATTTCCATTTCTATTGATATTTGCCATGCATTTGTGGAATCCATTGTTTGGGTTTTGAAAGAAAATAATGAGGTGATCACTCTGACAGCTCACCCTCCACACTGTTCCCATGATTGCTTGAGTAACAATAGGAAAGTGGTTGCTTTTCTTTGACAAAGCTTTTTTTATTATCTGGTCCGGTTCAGCCTCATAGCTTTGGTTGCAACTACTCAGAAACTGAAGGAATAAAGTAAGAAAACTTCCTCTATCGCTTCTCTCTAGAACACACTTACATCTTTTTAACAGTTTCCCCAAGTGGATATTGTGTTTAAGGACTGCTTTATTGATCTTTTGTAGTACCTTTATAAGAAATAGTCTCTTTTGCAGGCATGCTATTAAATAGAAAACACACCACTGGTCTTGACTTAGCATAGAAATAAATGAATAAAGTGTGTGTGCTTGGGGAGGGGATGTGTGCATGTACTTGATTTTATGTATATAAAATTCAGTTCTCTGTTCCTCCAAATTTATCCACCATATAAAAATAATAAGGGAAAAAACTCAGCGAGGTGGGAATTTGTTAATCTCTATTTGCCAGCCTTGCTATTATACAATTCCTTTCCCTCCCTTCCGTCCGTCCTTCCTTCCTTCCGTCCGTCCTTCCTTCCTTCCTTCCTTCCTTCCTTCCTTCCTTCCTTCCTTCCTTCCTTCCTTCTTTCCTACCCCTCCCACTCTCCCCCCTTCCTTTCTTTCCTTCTTTCTTCCTTTACCCCCCAGATTGGCTTCTTTGAATGTTTCCAGAAGAAGTTATTAGGTGGCAACTTTCATGTAAGCCTTCAGTGCTAAGCATTTCTTGGCCTTTTATCTTGGGCACCGTGCAAATTGTGGCACCCAAGTTGTTTTACTATTTTAAGCTTCACTTGCTCAAACTGCTTTGCTGTTCACTACTGCTACAACATCAAGACCTAAAAATTTAAAAGAGAGGTCAACATAAGCACATTGTTCCTTTATTCAGTGGGGTTTATGGAGTGTTTAATATGCACCAGATACTACTTTTGTGATGAAATGCTCATTTCTATTTTTAAAGTCTTCCTAGTAAGTGTATTTATTCTCACTTCTGGAAGAAGAAAATCTTTTCTCAGACTATAGTATTATATATTATATTTAATATATACTCTAAAATAAATTTTCTGCTCATTGCATCAGGCATGAAACAAACCATTACCATATGCTAACAATATTTCTATAGTGGAGTTGATACCAAGGGCAGTAGGGGCAGAGGGAAAGGAGACCCTGAAGCTCAGTGTTTCTGAAAGAAATGGGAAAGGCTTCGGCGTCCTATCTGAATTTCTACAGCTAAGTGGAATTTTGCCAAGTTTTTTCAGTGTAAAGGACTAGAGGAAAGAAAATGTATGAACACATGGGAGTGAGAGAGCATCACGTAATTACAAAGTAATAATGAGTTTAGAATTTCAGAAAACAAAGTTGTGGCAGGTGATAAGGCAGAGCAGGTATGCAGTTTTTGAGACAACCAGAGGGAAGTGCCTAGTTTGCCAATTTTTGAAAAGAAATCTGATTTCACAGAGGTAGATCTGACGACTCATCATAACCAACAGAGGAACCAGTCTGGGCGAAATCATGAGACTATTTCTTGAGAATGGAAAGTTATTTGACTTTCATGTGAGAAATTACACAAAAATATTGTGATTGATATTGTTTGAGGGGAATGCACGTTGTTGAGACCACTCAAACTCTATTTTTATGGAAATTAGTAGTCAGGAAAAACACACAAAAAAGGAGATAATCAATATGTATGCACAGAGATTTGGCTCCAGATAAACACCCATATGATAACATCAGGTCTACTCAGCACATTAGTGAAATTTGGCAAGATTAATGATTTTCTTAGCAATCTCCCCAGGAAATGAAGTTTGGCTGATGCAGTGCCATCTTAGGAAAGGCCAAATCTGCATATTATTAACATTTGTGTTGGTGGGTTCCCAAAAATGGGTGTAGTTTGACCCAAAATGAGTGTTAGAATAAAAACCCCACTTGCTATAAGGGTGTGAAACCATCTGAGGGAAGCCAAAAATTAGACATTTCTTCAAGCACAAATGGCTGGTGTCAAAACTAGTTGCAATAGTGCTATGTTCAGCAGCTGCGCCTGCACGGTAACTAGGGAGCTATCTGGCTATGAATGTTTGTTTCACACATCAGAATTTAAAGGAGAGGGTAGAACACACTGGGCAACACCTCATGAAAATAAGGTGGGGTTTTCTTCCTCTCTCCATAACTTGAGTCTGAAGCCTTAAAACGCGAGCAAACCATGATATAATCGTGTTTTCATCTTTGGAAAAATACGTATTTTTCTATCCTACCAATGACATTTTAAAAAGGAACATGCTTATTTCATCATTGGCCATTCCTACTTCATAGCTATCTTAGGTTTCCCTTTTAAACCATCTTTCCTAGAGACCAAGATTGGCCCAAGACCAATTTGTTTACTCTATGCCAAAAAGTTAGTATTTCTCATTTCTCGGGCCCAATTATCTAGAAAGCTTATAAAATGTCTACCTTGGAAAGCCCAAGAAATAAAGATTTTAAAAATAAAGTTTCTCAGAGGAATTCTCAGAATGTTCAATCCAAGATTCTTTTCTGGTTGAGGAAGGTTGCACAGATAGGAATCATAAAAAAGAAAAATGAGGAGTATTGTCTGCTTTGCAACCCTAGGTGTATTTATTTTGTCAGTTCCCTCTTGGTGTGAGCCCAGTGTGTTAAAAGGAAGAGATCTAGAAGTGAGGATCTCCTACAGCCTCCTTACACAACATGACCGCAGTTATTTGGGTAACTTTAAGGAAAGGTCTAGAAGTTAGGGGCAGACCAAGGTCTCCTTTTGTAGCTGCTTGAGCCAGATGAGTATGTCAAAAGCAAAGAGGACCAACAGGTGAGTCTGGGATCCATATAAGGTGGAAGTTCAGGAGACTGGTAACCACTGAACACTTAGCCTATTTATACGCTCAGCTATCAGATGAGACATAGAATTGCTAACCTTCTTTTATGATTCCTATTGTCGTCCCTCATTATTGAGTGTTGTCTATCTGTAGGTATTTTCAAGTGACCTGGGCTTAAGTTAGACTTTGTGGAAATATTGAATAATATTTATTTATCCTTTAACAGTTTGGAAATATCTCATATAGATAAATTTGCCATGCAGGTTCAAAGAAAAACCCAAGGCTTAGCAAGGCAGGTAAAGACAACTTTGCTTTTGGGGCAAAAATCAACTAAAACTAAATCACACAGAAACCCTAACAGAGTATGAGAGGAAAAATTTACCTTGGCAAAATTTTTATTTTCACAGGTATAAATGCTAACCTATGCAATTGTGTACTTGGGCCTGTAGATAAATGCCCCACAATTCTGAAGATCTGAAAGTGGAAACATCAGAGAGACCTCTTGAACATCTCTTTCTGGGGCCTAAACTGTATTGCCAAAGAGGAAAAAAAAAAAAACTTACAGGAAAATTATAGCATTTGCATTTGATAGAATAGGGAAGAAGACAAAAAAAAGTAACTGCCATATCATATCCATATTGCGTGTGAAATATTTTAAAATACTTAATTCTTTTCAACATGCTAAAAGGGATATTATCTAAAAGAATTTAATACACATAATTGTATTTTATGCATATGAACTGCCTATGACAATAGTATATCTTCTTATCAGCAGTTTCAGAAACTAAACTTAAATCATATGTTGAAAAGCTGTCAATAAAATTAAAACGTTTCAGAACCTTTAGTAATTGTAGGAATTGCTACCAGATCTAGTTCCTAAATTTATCAATGTATTTCTTATAATAGATTTTCATACATTCAGCAGTATTTTCTCTTGTAAAAGACAGATTTGAGTTCAAACCTTGACTTTTCCTCATTAAAAATGGAGGTACTAGTAAAAAAAATGAAGATATTTTACAGTTTAAGTAAAATTCTATAAATACTGTAGGTAGATAGGTAGCTAACTTCCTAGTAGAAACTTGGTACGCAATACAAGGAACTTGCTGCTAGTACTAAACTTAGCATATAGTATGAAGGATTATGGCATTGAGAAATGAATATAATTTCATTACTGTCCTCAGCATAAAATATAGGGTAACAGGCTTAAAAATCTTGTCTTCTTGATGGGAAAAGGAGAATATAATTTAACACATTAACAGCAATATTTATTATTATTATCTTATCTTTTACATCTGTTTCAGTTATAAAATAATTTCTCATATTGTCTCAAGATCAAACTATTCCTCATATTGTCTCTTAAGATCATTTGCCTCTTGAACCAAACTCTCAATTCCAGACACAATCGAGTGTCTTGCAGTGGATGATGTGCCTCCTGAGAATAACCAGGAAGAAACAGTTTTTTTTTTTTTTTTTTTAATTAAAATTTTTTTTTTTTTAGGTCCGAGGAAATTGAAGAGCTGTCAAGGCAGCCAGGACTTGTGGAACCAGATCCTGGAGAAAAGAGGAGACTGAATTGAACTGCAATTGAGTTGAGCCCAACTTTCTATGCACCACTTCTCCCCTTGGGACATCTGTTGACTCTCAGCATAGGACAAGGATCTGGAAAGCCTGGCAGGAAACAGTCCTTAATCCACAAACTGAGGTTGCCAGAAAGAGATTTTGAAACCACTGTGACTAAAATGTACCTTAAAATAGATGAAAAGATAAAGAATTTTAACAGAAAATTGCAACCTATAAAAGAAAAGCAAATAGAAATTCTAGAATTAAAAAAAAATACTAAGTTTGAAAACTCAATAAATGAGTTTAGTAACAGACTGGATATAGCTAAACAGAGAATTAATAGGGTGGAAGAAAAGTTAGAAGAAAATATCCAAACTAAAGTAAAGGGAAAGAATGATGGAAGATATACATAAGCAGACAGTCAATACATATGACATAGTGAAATGGCCTAACATATGTGAAACTGAAGTATCAAAAGTGGAAGACAGAAAATGAGAACAGAGAGAATATTCAAAGACTAAGAACTTTCCAAAGCTGATGAAAGAAACCAAAGATTTGAGGAGCACTACAATCCCACAAAAGATAAATAGCATAAATTAATAAATAAAAAATAAATCACAGTAAAACTGCTTAAAATGAAAAATAAGAATATTGAAAGAAAGGATACTGAATTTATCATTAGATGACCTGCACCTATAGAAATATCAAAGAAATTTCTTTAGGCAACAGGAAAATGATTTCATGCAATAACATAAAAATGAAAAAACAACAATACAAATTATAAATATGTGTATACACTAAATTGATATATACCATTTAAAATAAATTCCTATGAGATTTAAATGTATGCAGAATTAAAATTAAAATCCATGAGAACAGTAGAACAAAAAGCTTAGAAAGAGAGACATAATTCTCACATTTTTGGGAAAAAGATAAAAGTACTTTTTTATATTAAACTTTAATAAATGTTAGCTGTAGAATAATCACTATTTAAGTAGTAAAAGAATGTGTAAAGGAGAAAATGAAATGATAAAAATGCTTGGGCCAGGCACAGTGGCTCCTACCTTTAATTCCAGCAGTTACAAAATTTACCTGGATGTGGTAGTGCATGCCTGTAGCTTCAGTTACTCAGGATGCTGAAGTGGGAGGATCATTTGAGCCCGGGGGACAGAGGCTTCAGTGAGTTGAGATTGCAATACTGTACCCTAGGCTGGGTGACAGAAAACATTTTTTAAATGTTTTATTTTTTTTTCCTGCCTTGGAAAAAAAAAAAAAGCAAAACAACAAACACAAAAACACAAAGGAAACAAAAGATAACCTCCATCCCAGTCTAATTAAAATCCTAGCATATATTTTATCTTTTTCAGGAAAACATCCACAATATACTCTGTTGTCAAGTTTGTGATGAAACAAATACTCTCAAAGATGGTTGCTGGTGGTCATACGAAAGCACAGAATCTCGTAAATAAGGGATTGGTAAATTCCGACAAAATTGAACATGCATATACTCTTTAGCCTATTGTATCTCATTCTTTCAACAGTGGCAAAGAAAGGGAAAAATAAGATTTATTCTCTTTCCCCTATGAATTATTAACTCAGAATAAACAAAAAATGAAGAAAGTTTCTCAATTTGCTATTAAATGTACAAAGAATAATAAGATCTGGTTATCGTTAATTTTCAGCTTCGAATACAATTATATTTATTTTATAGATATATTATAGATATGTTATGATTATGAATACCTAACATCATAAAAAGAAAATCAACCCAACCTTGTACTAACACTATATATACAATCTAGGAATAAAGTCTGAAGGTAACCAAACATCTAGATTTAAGTACCAGAGGGACATGTTAAATAACACATTGGGAAAGCAATCAGCAAAATTGAGACCATGGAAAACTCTAAGGAGTAAAGGCTATGGCTTCATCAACAAATAAATTACAGCAGGAGAGAAAGAGAGAGAGAAAGGGAGGTGGGTCAGCGTAACCTGTGGATTAAAAGAGACCATTTGCAGTGTGCAATGTATGAATGGACTTTCTTCGGATGCTGATTTCAACAAAAATCTAGAAAAAACTCATGAGACATTTGAAGAAATGTGAACACTGACTGTATATTTTTTTATATGGAGTAAAGGTGTTTTTAGAAGTTTCCTTGTCTTTTAGATAATTTAAAAAATTTTTTTTAGATTTGGGTGTACATTTTTAGGCTTGTTATAAGGGTGTATTGCATAATTCTGGAGTTTGGCTTCTACTGAATCCATTACCTGAATAGTGAAAATAGTGCCCTACCTGATAGGTATTTTTTCAACCCCTTGTCCCTGTCCCTTCCTCCCCACTTTTAGAGTTCCCTGTATTTATTGATTCCATCTTAGTGCCCATATGTACCCATTGTTTAGTTCCCACTTATAAGTGAGAACATGTGGTAGTTGATTTTCTGTTTCCACATTAATTCACTTTAATTCACTTAGGATAATGGCCTCCAGCTGCATCCATGTTGCTGCAAAGGACATGATTTCATTCTTATTTATGGCTGCATAGTATTCCATGATGTGTATCTACTGCATTTTCTTTATCCAATTCATGGTTGATGGACATGTAGGTTAATTCCATGACTTTGCCATTGTGAATAGTGCTGCAATAAACACATGAGTATAGCTGTCTTTTTGATAGGACAATTTATTTTCCTTTGGGTATATAGCCTGTAGTGGGATTGCTGGGTCAAATGGCAGTGCAATTCCAATTCTTTGAGAAATCTACATACTATTTTCTATAGGTATTGAACTAATTTACATTCCCACCAACAATGTATAAGCATTCCCTTTTGTCTGCATCCTCACGAACATCTATTAATTTTTTACTTTTTATTAATAGCCATTCTGACTGGTGTGAGATAGTATCTCATTGTGGTTTTATTGTGTATTTCTCTGATGATTAGTGATGAGCATTTTTTCATGTTGGCCCCTTGTATATCTTCTTTTAAGAAGTGTCTGTTCATGTCCTTTGCCCACTTTTTAATGAGGTTTTTTTTTTCTTATTGATTTGTTCTTTATAGATTCTAGATATTAGTCTTTTGTCAGATGCACAGTTTGCAAATATTTTCTCCCATTATGTAGGTTGTTTGTTTAATCTGTTGATTTTTTTTTGCTACGTAGAAGCTCTTTATTTTAATTAAGTCTCAATTGTCAATTTTTGTTTTTGTTGCATTTGCTTCTAAGGGCTCAGTCATAAATTCTTTGCCAAAATTCTTTTCCAAATTCTAGGCATTTTCCAATGTTCAGAAGAGATTTACTTCTAGAATTTTTTAAATAGTCTGAGGCCTTAATTTAAGTCCTTAATCCATCTTGTTAATTTTTGTATATGGTGAGAGGTAGAGGTCGAGTTTCATTCTTCTTATGGCTAGCCAGCTTTCCCAGCACAATTTATTGAGTAGGGTGTCCTTTCCACACTGTTTCTTTTTGTCAACTTTGTTGAAGATCAGTTGATTGCAGATGTGCAGCTTTATTTCTGTGTTCTCTATTCTGTTCCATTGATCTGTGTGTCTATTTTTGTACTAGTACCATGCTGATTTGGTTACTTCAGCCTTGTAGTATAGTTTAAAGTCAGGCAATGTAATACCTCTGGTTTTGTTCTTTTTGCTTAGGATTGCTTTGGCTATTTGGGCTCTTTACATGGCTCCATGTGAATTTTAGAATACTTTTTTGTCACTCTGTGAAAGATGACATTGGTAATTTGATACGAATTCCATTGAATCTGCAGATTGCTTTGGACAGAATAGCCATTTTAATGACATTGATTCTTCTAATCTATGAATATGGAGTGTTTTTCCAGTTGTTTGTGTTATCTATGATTTCTTTCATCAGTTGTTTTTTGTGATTCTTTTAGGTAATGCATATTTATGGGTAAAATAATATGAAGCCCGTAGTGTTCTTTAATATAATGGGGTAAAAGTGGATAGAGTCTGAAGGAAACACTAACAATCATGGGTTGATTATTACTGAAACTTGGTGAAGGACACATGGAAATTATTGTATCTATTCTTTCTAAATTTGTATTTGTTTAAAATTGTCATTAATAAACAGTTAAAATGTAATGTCCTCTACCTTATAAAAATACATATTTCTGAGACAGAAACATCATGATTTTTATTTTACGGGTGTGAGGTAAGAACAAGGAATTTGATTTTAGCTGGAGTCCTAAATGTTTCTCATGTACATTATAAAAAATATATGCTTTTATGACTCTCCAGCACTTAAATTATAACATATGATTATGTTATAAAATAATAATTGGCATATCGGTTTCTCATAATATTAAGGTTTATTTTTATCTTAACAATTAGACAATTGACCTTATGTTCCTATTTTCTCTATTATTTCACTAGTACCATTTCTTTATCATGATAGATGTTCAAGCATTTATTTCTCTTGAAGAGAGTGTATATTTCTTAGTCCAGAAGAGTTTTCCCTAAAATTCACAAAACAAAGGTGAGATGCTAATTTTTCCTAAAATACAAAAGACAAAAGCTAATGATATATACCTCTCATAGATCAACTGCTGTTTTGCTTCAAACACTTAAAAAAAATATCACAAAACACACCATATTTATTTATTCATTTGTAAGCTTAAGAGTTTATTATTATTATTGATAGTCATGCCCTTTTGCCTGTTGCTCAGGCTGAAGTGCTTGTGCCACCATGCCTAAGTTTTTTTTTTTTTTTTTTTTTTTTTTTTTTTAGTAGAAACAAGGTCTCTCTATATTGCCCAGCCTGGTCTCAAATTTCTGGCCCCAAGGGATCCTTTTGCCTCTTCTTCCCAAAATTCTGGGATTATGAGTGTGAGCCACTACACCTGGCCAAGAGTTTATCCCTAATCCTCTGCTTTAAATAAATTTACAACTGCACACTGGACTTTATTAGAAAATAATAAATAAATGAATAATGGTAATGATAAATACCTCAGAGCATCTGCTTTGGCAAGATCAGAACTTAAAATCTTGTTATTTTTTGTTCCCTCAAATGAAGATAGGAAGAAAAACTAGTAGGATGAAAAGGCTTCAAAATAAGCGTGTAAGAGTGGTAAGAGAAGGACAGAAAAATCAATCAAGGCATTTCATTATTCACCATGAATTGCTTTTTGTCATTTTTAAATTATCTGAGACAGAGTCTCACTCAGTCATCCAGACTGGAGTGCAGTGGCGCAATCTCGGCTCACTGCAAACTCTGCCTCCCGGTTTCAATCGATTCTTCTGCCCCAGCCTCCCAAGTAGCTGGGAGTATAGGCATGTGCAACCACACCAGGCGAACTTTTTTATTTTTAGTAGAGTTTGGGTTTTGCCGTGTTGGCCAGGCTGGCCTCGAACTCATGACCTCAAGTGATCCACCCACCTTGGCCTTCCAAAGTGCTGGGATTACAGGTGTGAGCCACTGCGCCTGGCCTACGGATTGCTTTAAAAAGTCAATTTGGGGTCTGCTGGGTACCAGAGCTACACCATAAACCACCTGCTGCTTTCCCTCACTTTAGGAAACAGAAAAGCTAAAAACCGTTCTTCAGAATTTAATGAAACATAGAAATACCTATAAACTAATCAAGAGCACTTTTAAAAATTATATTAGGAGTCTTAGTTTTTAAGGTCATTTTGGTGGTTGTGAAGGAGAAAATTCACCTGAGTAATTTTTAGTTGCCAAGTCCATCAGCACACCTGCTGCCATTTCAAATATTTGAATTTTATAGACATATTTGGCCAAACCTCACACTGTATAACCGTGGAAAGATGTTCGTTGTTCTTTTTGCTGTTTTGCAAATGAAACTCTTCTGTTTGCAATGTGCAGCTGGATACACCATTTATTTTCTTCTTGTATGGATAATATAAAACAAATAAGCTTAAATATTTCATTTACACAATAGCGTTCTTAATTATGTTGTCACTTGTTTTATTTAAAATTTTTATTTAAATACGATTTTTATAAATTCTTAGAAGTAATGTATTTGACCTCATTTTAGTCTTTAATATAAATAAATTTAAATGGCTACAATTTCCTGCTATTATCATCCCAAATTTGTTATATAATTATCAATGTATTGAAAAGGAAAGAGTGCCTACCCATAATACTGTCTGGGAGAAATAACTCCATGGGGTTATGGCTCAGATCGATTTGGAGATAATGAAATGACGAAGCAGCTTTCATTTCTATCATTCACTCTGGGATGACTACAGAAGAACAGGATGTGTAGTCCTGTAGTACCCATCATAAAGATTTACACAAATTGTTCCTTTCTTCCAGAGTGCTGTTACTTTCCTCAGTGTTACATACTGTCATTAAATTCTCCACCCTCACTATTACAGCTTCCATTACCACCCACATGGCACTACGGCTTTATCCATGGGTGGCAGATGTTATCACCATATGTCATCCGATCAATTTTCCATTCAAGGGTAATGTAATGTTTGGGGGAAAGCCAACTCACACTTTAGTAAAGGCTGTCTCTGTAGTCTTCACTAGCCGTAAATGTAAGCATCCTTTCAACTTACTGGCTCTGATACCTAACCAAAAATCAGCAGGAATCTTAGAGGCTCATTGCATGTTTCCATGTTAGTTGGGCTCTCTCTCACTATCACCTGCCAAATTGTTTCCTATTAAGGAGTTTGGCATTATTTTGTTTTCCTCTACTTTTATTTATCTCAGAATATTCTGGACAGAGCATCATTACATAGATGAATACCAAAGGAAAGTATCAGTCTCAGGTCTGGTGTATGAGGCTGTTACTGCTTGTTTATTTCTAAGATCTATAGCTCAGCTCCTTGCCCCAGGAGCTGGCATTACTCAGAGAGTTTGAAATTCTTATTCAGTATAATTCTAAGGGGCAGCCAAAGTAAAGACAATATCAATTTATCTGTACAGTTCTGATTTACTCACGTGCTCTCTCTTTCTCTTTCTGTCTCAATCCTCCTTGCTTTCTTCTTTCTTCTCCATTTTCTCCCAACTCCATTCTTAGTTTTGTTGTGGATTTGTATATTTCCAATAGGTGATATTGAACATTTATTATTTGCCAGTCTGTACCTTATGCTCTGCATATTTAAGTATTAAATAAAGTGTAATTCATGTATGATTTCCAAATCTTGAAGATAAACCTTCAATTATTTTGAACCCAGTCTAGTCTAATCACTGCATTTAAATGTTGGGCAATTAAAATGTGGAATGTTAGGGAGATGAGGAAGTAGAAACAATTATGTATTTTTATTGTTTATGAGATTGCCTACGTTTCAAGTACTCAAGCTGCCTGCAATTTGGTGAAGAAACTTCTGTTTACAACAGTAAAATGTAAATTTGCATTTAAATTTTTAAAACTTGGGTTGTGTCCTTTTTCCATTTTTGTCTTACCAGTTTCAGATCTAAATCTCATGGTCAAACTCATTCAAAACCCCTTAATTCCAATGATCACTTGATTTCTCTTTCTTTAGAGGTTTTCCGGTCATTATGTATCTTTCTTGACATGTGATAACCAATAATTACTATGGCATTTCAGGTATAGAAAATCTACATTTTTATATAAAATCAGCCTATCCTTGTAAAATTTGCATTAATACCTTTCCAGAAGACAAGTTGGTTGAGGGGATTTTTTTGGACAATTGGAAATAGTGTGTTTAGGAACCAGTCTAAAGTCAACCTTTTTCTGAGTTACAATTGGTATTCAAACATCATCACAATTTAAAGTTTAAATTACTTGTTCTTAGCTTATAACTTTATACCTAATGAAAATCACCTACTATTTTACTGTTCAGTCATGCTAACTTGTAAAGCTATCCATAGTTTATTCTTGTTTACTTACAAATGTAGTAAGATCAGAAAACTTAGATATTCTACTGTTCTCTGGGAGGACACCGGTGCCTGCAATGCCAGCTACTTTAGAGGCGGAGGTGGAAGGATTGATGATTCCCCGGGGTTCAAGTCCAGCCTAGGCAACAGGATGAGACTTTGTCTCTTAAAAAAATTGTAAAAGAGAAGAACAGTTTGTTAACATTGTTTAATTTTTGTAAAATTAACAGCCTTATTTGGAGTAGTTTTTAGATTCCAGTTGTTGCTATAGTCCACGATCCTCCTCCTTGTTAAGCATTTTATTGGCATGCGTCTCCAGGGCAGGAAGTATGACTGCTGCTTAATTTGGTTCTCTACACATTGACCAATTCAGCACGTTACTTCCATAGCATGTATGTATATATTATACTTTATATATAATATATGTTTTACATGAGTTATTATTTAAAATATAATTTTCATTCATTAGAATGGTAGCTCCATAAAGTCAGAGACTTGGTCTTGTATACTGCAGTACCTTAGTACCGAGAACAGTGTCTTCACATAAAAATGCTCAATAAACATCTTTGAATTCATACTTTGGAAGTGCATTGTTATTTTTATAGGCAACTAGTGAATAAATTCTTACTAATTTGCATCAGTACTTAAGTTATTTTATGAAATATCTTTGAGTATCTCTTACTGTCTGATTATCATGGTCTTTGCACATGGACATAGGCCATACTGGTGGTTTATTAGTCTCTCAACACCTCTGGGAATTTATAGCAGCATGCAAAATATTTTGGCCATTTGTGCCGAATTTTATCCTTGAGTTCCTACAAACATTTGGATGGTTGCCAACAAGATTTGTTGACCTACTTACTCCTCTGTATTGATTAGATCAAGAGTAGTCTTAGTGCTCTTTATCATGTTTGGATTTGATACTTTTGAATCTCAATTTCAAAAACCAATTTAGGAATCAGTTAATGACTTCCTCAAAGAAGACTGGAATAAAAAATGATTTTTCTCTATTTTGTTTATATCCCTTGATATGTTATGAGACTGGAGATATTAAATAGTTCCACTGATCCTTCAGCTTATTTTTTTAACATCTTTGAAGGTCTTAACTTTTATTACTTTGGTCTCTTGCAAGAGTCTTCTTGATTCTGAGTTACATAATTTTTGATGCATCTGTACTATTACTCCTTAAGATCTTTTCAATTCCACTCACTTGGCAAATTTCTGACTTTCAAAAATACAGTTTATTAAGATAGTCTCTTTGGACAGTTAGGTATGAAAAATTTTTATTTAATCATTTGGTCTGTGCCAAGCCTCATCTATTTTCTTAGTGGTCATTATATTATCCCAAAACCTTACCTCTACAGTTCAGTGGAAGAAACTTCACTTTATTAATACATAAGATATTGAAACCCCTTCCTATTACAACCTGCTCTAATTTTGGACTTTCTTAAAAGTTGGCCATTATTTTACTCTTTAGGCTTATTTCTATTTTCAGCTTTTTAAGAATATTTTATTATTTAATTTAGGGTATTTTAACCTTTAGAAATTTTGTAATATTTCTCTTGTTATGAAAGATTTTTAAAGTCACTCAGACACACTATCAGATGGTCTATTACCTTTGCAAGGCAACATGCAGCTGAGCTCCCGTGGCCATCGAGGGCCCGACTGTCACTGCTCCTTAGGAAAGCATCTCCCTCTGTCAATATCAGCCTGTGATATTCGCATCATATCATGCCTGTCAGATGAGCGGTGTAAGGTAGAGACCTGCAGCAGTAAGCAAGGCTCACTTTCTGCCTCTGCTCCTATTCTGTTTATCTGAATTGAAAAGATGGTCTGGTAATGAGTGTGTTTGCTAGAAGACCCTTGTTCTGGGTATATATAAAGTAGTGTACCTGTCTCCATTTCTTTATCTTCCATCCATTTTTCCAACCACCACAGTCATCCTGCCTTACCCCAAACACTTCACTGAAACTGTTCACTGTCAATTCATCAAGAACCAAATTGCAAATTTCATGGGTGACAACAATGCTTCTAAAATTTGAGTGTGCTTGCGGATCTTGTTACAATGCAGATTGTGATTCAGTTTACTGGGGTGGGGCCTGAGATTCTGCATTAGAACCAGCTCCCATGGGATGTCTAAGCTGGAATCAGTGGACTGCACTTTGAATAGCAAGGCATTAGCCCTCACCATAGCCTTTGATAGTTCACCTTCCTGAAATTCTCTACTCCTTTGGGTTTTGCTACACCATTCTCTCCTGGCTCCCCTCCTCGCTAACTGTTCCTCCTAAGCATCTTTTCTTCATTCTACTTTCTGCTTGTTCTTTAAAGGTAAGTAAATTCCCTGAGTTTCATTCTCAACTTACTTCTCCTCTTCCTAGAGGGATGATTCTCAAGCTTTAGTGTACAAAGGAAGTCAGCTGAAAAATGCTATCAAAATGGAACTCCCTAAGCTTCATTCCAAAGATTCTGGTTCTGTAGGTATGGGGTGGAGTCTCTTAGTCTGCATTTTTAATCCTGCTAAAGATGTTTTCCTTTTTTTAAAAATAAATATATATAAATATGGCATACATAACCTCATATTGTCTTAATTAAACACAATGTATGCCATAACCTCATATTGTCTTAAACCCAGTATTTATATACATTTAATTAGTAAAAAGTTTGCTATAGTGAAGCAAACTAACATATTCATCATTTCATATAGCTATACTTTCTTGTTGTTTTTGTGGAAAGAGTAGCTGACATCTACTTATTTTGCATGAAACACACAATACAATTTTATTACCTGTAGTTCTCATATTCTACATTAGATCTCTAGACTTGTTCATCATATGTACATATATATGTATTGTGTGTGTATATATATATATACACTTCTTTGTATCCCCTGACCCACATCTCCCCATACCCCCAGTCCCTGCCTCTGGTAATCACTGTTTTGTTCTCTATCTCTATATATTTGATTTTTTAAAATAAGGATTCTGCATATAAGTGAGACCAGGCAATATTTTTGTGTCTGGATTATATCACATAACATAATGTCCTCCAGGCACATCCACATAGTGGCAAAAAGCAAGATCTATTTTTTAGGACTGAATAATATTTCATTGTATATTTATACCACATTTTTATCCCCTTGTCCATCAATGAATGCTGAAGTTGTTTCGATATGTTGGCTATTGTGAATAATGCTGCAATGAACACAGTAATACAGACATCTTTACAAAGTTGTGATTCCACTTCCTTCTGAGTATATGCCCAGAAGAGAGATTGCTAGATCATATGGTAGTTCTATTTTTAATTTTTTTACAATCATCCATACTGTTTTTCATAATGCTGTAGCAGTTGACATTCCCACCAACAGTGTACAAGAGTACTCTTTTCTATACACTCTCTCCAACATTTATCTGCAGACATTTTGATAATAGTCATCCTAATAAATATGAGGTGGCATTTCTTAGTAATTTTGATTTACATTGTCCTGAGGATTGGTGATGCCGAGTACATTTTCATAAACCTGTTGTCCATTTTTAGGTCTTCTTTGGAGAAATATCTATTCGGGTCTTTTGTTCATTTTGTATTGGGTTTGTTTTTCCACTGTTAAATTGTGTGAGTTCTTTATAAAATTTTTATATTAAACCCTTAGGGTGCTCATTTATTTTCATTACTTTAACCAAACTCTAGATGCTAGGGGTTCCAAACTGAACCTGCACCCCAGCCTTATTTATGAGTTTAACTGACTATTTAATATTTTAATCTGGATATCCAAAAAGTTCAAAATGTCCAAACTAATTTTGTTATTTTGCTCCCAAATCTCTCTCTCTCTCTCTTTTTTTTTTTTTTTTTTTTTTTGCTATCTGAGATAATGGCACCATCATCTAAACAGAAGAATTCTGGTTAGAATTTGTGCCCAGCAAACACTTGCCTACAAGTCTCTGTCTACAATCATATTTGACATAGAAATCACCTGGGAGAGCTTGCTAAAAATGCTGAGTCAGAAACTCCTCAAATGCTTATTCATTAAATCTGGAGGAGGCCCATGAACCTGCATTTTTTATAAGTCTTCCCCCAGTGATTCTGATGTAGAAAGCCCTGAACAACCACTTCTAAAAATGCTGTCTGTCCTAGGGATTCCTCCAGTTATGCCTAACAATAGGAACACAAAGGCTTTGAAAGTATTTTTCACAATAGAGGACTTGGGGGTGGGAATAAGAGATAGTTTAATCTTCCGCATAAACTTTAGCAGAGCCTCCCAAAGCTACTCCAAATAACAGTGCAAACTAAGTAAAATCAGTGCATTTCTATCTAAAGTTAGTGTCAGGTTAAGTCACCAGCATTCCCCTCCTAACAATATTGACACCCCTAAGCCCTTCCTGTACAGTTATTCCTGGACAAATGATTTACCATCATGCCAGTAACTCTTAAAGAATACTTGCTTGCCCTCCCCTCTTATTTTACTCCCTTTGGCCTTATTCCCATGAGGACACATTACTGATTTAAGAAATTGAAGAGCAGGGCTTATAAATATCTCAGGTAGACAGTACATACCTCTATAGTGGTGATATCGACTGTTTATGTCTTCCTAAGGAAATTTTTCAAACCACCTCCACTAGAGGAAGCTCAGTTGAGAGAATTTTTATCATAAAGATAAAAATTTATGGCTTGTATTGCAGTATTTTAAAAATTAACCTGTTTGAAACTGCAGATGAATTTGCTTTATTGCCTTAAAAAAATCCTAATTTGGTGTTTTCTTCAATTGTCCTTTAATGCATGCTATGCCTCTAGGTTCAGAAATGAAATTATTTTTGTTCAAGTTTATTAGAATAAAATTGGAGTTCAGCTGGTCACTTTGAGGCACGGCAACCAAGTGACTGATCTCTTTTTAATCTTTAACAAGTTCTATTATTCACAAATTGATGGCATTTAAGGAATCTGAAGTAATATAAACCACGTAACTTTGAAATATTTGAATATTCTAATGCTCAGAATGAAATATTTTTCATACTGATTAGGCCTCGAAACTGGGTTTGAAAGAAAACATTGTCAAACAGAGGTCGTAGTGCAAATAACACAAAACATAAAAGTAAAGGGTGTTGATTCATTTTAATTTTATGTCTTTGCAAACTGAATATGCATAATGTCATCTTGATGTTCAGTCTCCCTCCTTTATTTGCATATCAAAATGTATAATGGAGGAGGTACATTTTCTTCATTGAGAAAAATCAGTGGGAACTGAAAAACAGGCAATTTCCCTAGGTTTTACTATGAGCATTTTGCTTTGATTTCGGGTAGGTGAAGCATTGATTAAGTCTATTTTTCTAAATCCAAAGCAAGATTTTTTACTTCAGCTGAGGTCATCTGCAGACATTTCCCACAGTTTGGAGCTATTTTTTGAAACATCTTGCATCTCTGCTTTTCTCTCCATATTTCTTTTCTCCACTCCCTTCCTCTCTCCCAGCTGCAGGGATTCGTCCTCTAAAAGAGTGGAGGTGGGAGGGAACAAGGAATGGAAGCAAAGCAGGGAGCATGAGCTAGAGAATGCCAGGATCTGGCTTTTGTTATTGGTTGGCTGCCGCCTGATGGATAGACGAAGGAGGAGTGTACTCTCTTCAGTGTGTTCCGACGGAGCCGAAGTACAGAAACCATATTTACAGGTAAGAGCAAAAAATAAAAAAAAAAAGAAAAGAAAATTCTTTTTTTCTTTAAAGGAGAATGCTTCTCAATTTTTACTGAAACAATTTTATGATAGGAAAATTATTCTGAGGACATTTTCCGAAAGCGTGCCCTTTTATTACTTGAGGAAGCTTTGCAATAAGCTTGCTGTTCTTTCTCTCTGCAAAACCCTTAGCTGATTAAAAACAAAACAAAACAATCACCAGAGGCATGTCTTACCCTAAATAACTTTCTATGCAAGTGTCATTGAAGCAAAATTAATAGATAAAATGAATCATCATGTGTCTCTTTAAAAATGTTTAATTCAAGCTTATGTTACTAGGAATCGCAGGAAGGATGAGAAAACCTCGGTAAATTCCACAGGTCCTGAGAAAATGGAGCCTTCTGTGAATATACAATATAAAATTTCATGTGGTGACTTTTAGTGTTGACAATACGGTAAAAGGCTTAGGAAAACTATTTTTGCAGGTTATAGAGTCTTTCGGCACTAATTTAGAATGAATGATTTGTGTGCATTTAAGCCCTTTTATTTAACTTACTCCTCTTGATAAATCTCATGTTGTTCAATAGTTGCATTATTTTATTCAGTAAACTTTAAGCTTAGGTGATAATTAATGATTTGTCTCTTTGTTAACTTACATGGAGCCATTTTTATTTTAAAGCACAGAAACCTAATTTTGAAGGATTAAACATTGCTGTAAAAAATAGCATCTTAACGGGCATGTTTCATTGGTAGTTTAATTTATCAAACACATCTAGATGAGAATTCCATCAGAGCATTTATATTGTTGATAATATCTCTAGGCAATATTTTTTTAACAACTTTTCTAGTTGCTTATATCTCCTAATATGGTCCTTTATATTCCCTTAGGGAAAATAAGGACAAGTTCTAAGTATGTACAATAAATAACACACTTGTAGTAAAAACATACAAAAAAATTGAACACCCAGTCACTTAATTCTATAGTTACTTTAATTCATAAATATAGATCATTTAACGGTGGTAGAATCTCATTAAAAATTGAGCTTTCAAGAATTATTACTAACTTGAGTACACTGGCAATCAATTAATACCTGTTGATTATAATAATAAAAGTCTTTCAATGAGGTAAATAATTTGTTCATACACATTTTAATACCTTTTTCAATGAATCAAAACTAATAGGAATGACTATATAATTTCTAAGTATTTTTTTGCTATTGTTTTTCTTGTTAATTGTTTTTCAATTTTTTTTATTTATTGCACTTTTTTTGTTTGAGACAGATTTTGTCTTTGAATAAACAGACACAAATATAATAGTTCTTGTAAAATTAAAATAAGAGTAAGAAAATTGCTGAATATTAGGTATGAATTATCTAAATGAGTGGAGAATTACCTTAAATTTCCTAAATGTACTAAATATAGTTAATAACATGTTTATATGGATAAGTGTCATAATGAACCAAGTAAGTATTTTGGTATGGTTTATTTTGAACTATTTCTGGATTTCAAAAATTATTACATAATACTGAAATTTCAGCATGTTTCTAATTATTGATGGATCTTTCTGATTTTTTTTAAGCAAAACAATGGTTGAAATTAATCCACCCCTCACCCCAAGATTGAAATGCAAGGTGATATATAAAACCAGATATTCATCTCCTGAAATGTTTTAGAGGAAATAAATCAATGCAGCTATATTTTTTAGAAATTATAAATTCTGAGTAAAGCTACCTCCAGGAATGAAGGGGAATTGATGAAAATTAGAGAGCAGAGTTCCACATGGTTTTAAATTATTCTGTTTCCTTGGAAACCAGCTGCTGCAGATGCATTTTGCTTTCTTTGGCTAAAAATATCACCCTTTTAATAATCACTAAGGGAGAGGACTGAATAAAACTAGAGTATATTGTTGCTGCTTTTTATAATTTCCTTAATGGTTCACATATTTTGGATGAAAAGTAGATAAACCCTTTCTCAATCAGCATTTCCTATCAGCCACTGGCAGACGTCTGCAAGTCTTATAAAAATGAGACAACTGGGGTAGCTTTTACTGCAGAATCCACAGGAAGAGATAGAGAGAGAGAGAGAATGTGTGCTGGAGTGGAGACAAGAGAGAAAAAAAAAGCATGAAAGAAAACAGTTAAGAGGTTACTGTCCAAGTGAAGGATGAAACAAGGCAAATGAAAACCATGTAAGGCTTTCATGAGAAATGAGAAGGCATCACCATTTTTTTTTCCTTTGGTACAAACATTTTTAAGATTTAAATGTAGGTTTTTAATGGAGCTCACTATATACAACCTTCTGTCCTTTTCACAACACTCTTTCCTTTTTCTCTTTATGTTTGCAGTGGTTTGCAATATACTGAATAATACAATAAATAAGAAGTATTTTTTAATGTATCAATCACTTTAATCATAAAAAGAAAAGCTTGATATATGTCCAGGCTGTGGATAGTGAGGAGCTTTCGAAACACATTTTGACGTTAGAATAAGAATTTTTTAAACTTAATGCCCAAACCATGTTTTTTTAATGCAGTTATTTCCTTACCTTTGTAATCTATTTAATATATATATATAAATTACACATTCCAACAATCTAAAAGCTATTTGTGTTAATGTTAAGGTAATTAATTTAAAATTTAATATAAATTACTGTAAATGCACATATAACCTTTTTGCTTTATTTGAAACATTTTTGCTTCCTTTGAAAATAAACATTACTTTTATGTAGTTTTTCTCTATAAAATAATCACAATTATCATCATATTCTATCCTAGGCATTTCCTTAATTTAAAACATTTTTATTATAAAATTATATGCTTCAAAGGCAGCGCTGTCATCCCATACACCATTTTTTCAAATCTCTCAGCTATTTGTTAAGAGGAAAAATCATCATAAAGCTGTTACAGCTTTCCTATTATTTTTATTATAATTCAGATGAGATACCTAACTCTATTTTCTCTTTACAACTCATTTAAATATTTGTGACATATCGTACTTTATTTTCATAATATTCACCTTAGTCCCATATTAGATTTAGTGTTAGCAGTGTAGCAAATAAAGCACCACATGCTTAAACTATGTGTTAAAATATTTAATATGTAGCCAACATATTATTTAAAGTTAAATTAATTTGTCATGTCAGTATGTTGTTTTTCAAAAAAAGCTAGGATGGTGGGAAGTATTTCGTTTTTATCAATTAACATGAACAAAGCACTTCAGTGACAGCACTTTCAGCATAAACACTGATGACATTAAAGAGCACGCTAACAACAAATCAGATAGACTAGTAAATGGATTATGTGACCTGTGCAGATAACCCCTATTTAAGGCACGACCAAAATTATCAATGCATGTCAAGATCCTGAAGAGAATGCATTTCGTAGGCTTACTCTCAGCTACAGATAATTTAAAAATACAGCTTGTTAGTCATTTCTACTTACTGCTTCATGCTTCTTTCTTTGCTAAAAGTAGCTTGCCAGAATTGTGGGTGGGTTTTCATGGCCTCTTAAAGTCTCACAAAATATACTAAAGAAAACAAAATACTTAATTACTTCCCCTATAATATAAGTAGACAACTTTACATCTGTAATGGAAATCTGCTAGTTTGGCAAATAACCTCTTATTGCTGGAAATGGAGGGGTAGGATTTACAAGAAATGGAAATAACATGAGAGTAAGAAATCTTGGGTCAGATTTCATAATGTTCAAATTGTGCTATATACATAAGGTAATCCAGTCAAATAAAAAAATTACATTAACATTTGTACTATACTACATCGCAACTTAAAGGTATTATTAATCAAATGTTATTTTTGACTAATATATTTAATGCTTGATAGTTTAATACAGGACTTATACAGATATTAAAAGGGGGTTGGTTCAAAACAGCATTATTGCTTTTTAATTACGATTTTGTATGAAGAAGCAAGGAATGGATTTATCCAGCTAATTGTCACATTTGGATATTTCACATATCTCAATGAATCCGTTGGGCGGATCATTTGATTTCTCTGTCAATTGCTTAGATTTCAGTTATTATAATGGTCTAAATTGTTTGAGCTGAAAACTGTTGAATGTGCATGCTCTGAGAAAACACTCAATGTAACTTTTAAGGTATTCAAGATTATAACGATCTAGATAAATATCAGTGCTATTTCTAAGAATCACATATAGTAAGGAAATCACTTTGATATGAGATCAATTTCATGATCAACTTCATGATCTCATATCATGGCCTAAAAAGTAGATAAGCATGCATGTGACTTATTTTCAATAAGCTCTTATATTTTACTTAGATCAAGAGCTTAATATATTATTTTCCAGTACCACAAAGGATGGTGCACACAACACATTTCTCCATATCTCCTGACTTGTGCATATTCATAAAAATGACATTATTTTAAACAAAAATCACCAACACCGTCAAATGTAGTTTTCAAATTTTTATATGTGTAGATATTATTTTATTTTATTTTGTTTTATTTTATTTTATTTTATTTTATATTTTAGAGATAGAGCTTTGCTATGTTGCCAGGCTTGAGTGCAGCAGGCTATTCACAGGCAAGATTATAGTGTATTGCAGCCTCAAACTCCTGGGTTCCAATGATTATTTTGCTGCTGCCTCCCAAGTGGCTGGGGGATTGCAGGCTTATGCCACTGTGCCTGGCAAAAGTAATTTTTATGCAAATGTTTATGTCTTTAAACAATATTTACTATAAATTCCTTGGCGAATACTCATTTATAAGTCATGTATTACCTTTTCATAGTTTAGTCTTCCATTGCCCTAGAAACGTGGGACTGCCCTGTAGAGAGAACTTCTTCCTGGATTCTTCATTTTACCTATGACAAAATTAAGGCACAGAGAGGACAATGATCATTTTTAGTGGGAAACTAAGCATTTGCTTATGCAAAATTACAACAGTCAGACACTATGTGTTTGTATTAAATATTGGATGTAGTGCATTAAACACTGGATGAAAGAAAAGCAGAACTTAGAAGGGCTTTGCATGGAGGTGAAAAAGCATAGTGTGGCCAGATGAACTCTGATGCATAACAACACAGGGATTTTAGAGTTGCACAGAATTCTCCACTTCAGACCTGCCCCTGGTATCCAGTGAGCCTAATGACTTTGACCTACTATCACAGTCTCCTTGACTTTTTTAGTTTGCTGTCATGGTCAAAATGCATTTCAGCTTTGTTTTCTAGCAAGTGTGGATACAGTTAGTTGCTGTCATGTTGTGGATACATCACAATATATTTAATAATGAAACAAATAGTTTCCTAAACAGGAGCCCTGAATGTATTTACAAAGATTTTCATTTGCTTTTCTCTCCTCAGGTTAGGCTAGCCATAAAAAATCAATATTTGTCATCAATCATTACCCAGGTAATACTGGTTGTGATGGTGTCAGCATTTTAAAGCAGAAAGATTCTGGAAAGGGTTTCAAAAGTGATTTAAAAAAAGACATCTTTGTTCTGTCTAATCAAAACTCCCTTCTCGTTGCTCATGAAACTCATACTTAAAATTTTAAATGATTTACCCCCTGTACATCCAAATCAATAAGGGCCCCAAGGGGCTGCTCTCATGCTGCCCACTGAAGTTACCTAGAGCTGAGTGTTAAATGGAAAACTGAGCTTGGGGATGCCATTACAATCTTCTATTTTCAGAGATCTTCCCTCAACATACAGGTAGGGCCAAAGAGAGAAGCTGCAGGCCTGTCCTGTGCTCCCTGCCAGAGCTTCTTGGTGTGTGGTCATTACAGCCACTTTGTGATCTCTCAGTACCCTTTTACTCACTATCGAAATTATCGTTCTTGATGGCAAGGAGTTTCCTTCATCTCTGCATCAACGCCTAATACAATGCCTGATACACAGTATGTGCCCCCAAATTGTTTTGCTGACTGAATAGTTAAGCAAATTGTCTTATCAGATAGTCATCTAGCCTCCTCTTACAACCTCTCAATGGCAGACACTCCTTACATTCTCAGATAGTCTCTTCCTTCCATGTTCTTCTCTGTTAACGCTATTCAGTGTGACAATGTCCATGTCACCTAAATGTCATTAAGCCAAGCAAGGTTTTGTCTTGCAGACTTTTTATTGTCCAAACGCTATCTGTGCTCTCCTACATTAACAGGGGATTTTATCTGCATGTAGTTCCCATTTCATGCTTCCCTGCTCTGTTTCATTGTAATACTGCTCGGTTTCTGATACACACACAGATTATCATATACTAAATCAACGGGTTAATTGTAAATTAATGTAATTAACTGTAATTGTTATATTAATATATAATACAAGTGTTAATTAATGTTTGTGTAAGAAAATATAGTAGTATATATTTAACCAATCTCTGAGTGCTCTCATACATCCACTCTTAGTCAATGAATCCCCATTCTCTTGAGTTAAATTTGTTCAACAACATTTGATTAAAGTTAAAATTGTTCAGCAATATTTTTATGCTGCTCTGGGCTCACTTTCTGCCATTTGTGTTCTGTACTGGTGAACAATTCTAAGCCATACTGCCTGGTAAGTGACAATGCTGAATAAACTACAAAGAAAACAAGTGTGCATGCTTGCATGTGGTGTGTCACTGGGGTTTACTATGCCTAAAGGTAAAAGTAAGCAGATAATATGGGACTGGTAGAAGTCCTTTGATGTAAATATCACCACAACTAGGTAAAAATGACCAAAAGAATAACGAATGAAATATCCTGATGAATTTAATCTGAAGGAAAAGGAGTACTTACCAATGTACTATAAATGTGTTCATTTACATGGAGCTATACTGTGGTATACATATAACCCTTAAATGTGTGATTCAGCCATGCAGGCAGCATGCCTATTTCTAGAAATGCACCCTTTGAGCTAATGGGGTACAGTGACTTTGGCTTATCTCTCTGGTTCTTTAGGTAGTGCAGGATAATCATTGATGGGCTTCCTAATTGATTGATTTTGCAATCAAACAGACATACCCTCTTATTGCCTGTGTAAATTTGGACCAGTTGCTTAAACTATCTGAGCCTTAGTTTTCTTATCTGTAAAATTTGGTTATCTACCTGCGTAGTATTGTGAAGATTGGCAGGTGTACATAGAGGACTTTTCAGCGCAGAATTTGTAGTATAGTAAGCCATTGTGTGCAATTTTTTGTTGTTGTTGCTAGTCATGCTTTTCTGTTTATAAGTCAAGAATGGAAGGAGCAAAATTATCCTCAGTATTTGTAATGACTTCCTAAGTATTATTGCTTGCTGGTGTGTGAAAAAAAATCCCTCTTGATTGGCTAGATTTTCTATTTTTTCCATATTAACTACAATTAAATTGCTGGGCATCATCTGGTAAAATTAGTATTGTATAGGAAAGTGCAATTGTGAAAACAAATCCTAGAATTATTAAAGAAGAGCAAAGGTAAGACCTTCAAAATATTAATATCAAGCATTTTCAAAATTGGGGCATAGTTCTCAGAAATGTAATTGAAGATTTCATAAAAATGTTCTATGGTTAAATAAATTTAGGGAAATCTGGATGATATTTAAATAATATCCATTCCTGTTAAGTCTTTTCTATGCTAACGTACACTAAGACTTTTAATGAAGGGTATGTAATATTAAGAAGTTGTAGGCCAGGCGCAGTGGTTCATGCCTGTAATCCCAGCACTTTGGGAGGCTGAGGCAGGCAGATCACATGAGGGTTAGAAGTTCGAGATCAGCCTGACCAACATGGTGAAATCTCGTCTTTACTAAAAATACAAATATTTGTATACATTAGCCAGGTGTGGTGGCAGGCACCTGTAATCCCAGTTACTCAGGAGGCTGAGAAAGGAGAATCGCTTGAACCCGGGAGGCGGAGGTTACAATCAGCCAAGATCATGCCACTGTACTCCAGCCTGGGCAACAGGGCCAGACTCCATCTCCAAAAAAAAAAAAAAAAAAAAAAAATTAGACCTGTAGGCCAAGCATGGTGGCTCACACCTCTAATCCCAGCACTTTGGGAGGCAAAGGCAGGTGGATCACTGAGGCCAAGAATTTGACACCAGTCTGGCCAATGTGGTGAAACCCGGTTGCTGCAAAAGATACAAAATTTAGTCAGGCATGGTGGTGAGTGCCTTTAGTCCCAGCAACCTGGGAGGCCAAGGCAGGAGAATTGCTTGAACTTGCGAGTTGGAGGTTGCAGTGAGCCGAGGTCACCTCTTGGCACTCCAGCCTGGGTGACAGAGTGAGATCCTGTAAAAAAAAAAAAAAAAAAAAAAAAAAAAAAAAAAAAAAAAAAGAAAAGAAAGAAAAAGAAGAAGGAAGAAAGAAAGAAAAGTTAAAAAAAAAAAGGACACTGTTAGACCTACTTCATCATAGACCCCTTCCCAACACAAAAGTCTCCTACTAAAGTCTTGCAGATTTTATTTTGTATATGCTTGCTTCACTAAGCATTTTTAAGACAGATGATGTGTATCTACTGCGTTATTAAAGAGCCTCTAACTCAAAGGCTGAAACGTGGTCTACATTTTATAACTTCCAAACTGTAAAAATAGCTCCAATGTTCCTAATACAAAAACAATTCCAAAATTATTCAATTACATATGTGTTCATTCTTTATCAGAGTAATGTATTCAGTTTTTTAAAATTTTTGCTTTTTTTTCTCTCCCCCATGTTGTGCTCTTAAACTTCAAAAAAGCAGCACGTGTACATATGTTTCAAAATATTTGCTGTCCCAAGAAGTTTTACTTCCAAAAGCGTGATTCCATTTTGTTTAAACTTCTTCTCTACGAGGAAAATCTGGAAACTACTCCTTTTCTCTCACCGCTTGTCTTCTGTTTACCTTACTTTTCTTCTTCAAAAGTACGTGGTTATTTGTTGAACATTTCTTGAATCTTTAAATAAGATCCCATTCTTCAGTTGCTCACAAGAAATTTATTAAGAAATTGAGTGGGAAACCTATGCCAAGTTTTATATAGAAGGGGTGTAGCATGACTATAAAGAGCACAGTCTATGGAGTCAGGCAAGGTAAGTTTTTTAATTCCAGCTCAGTTACTTAATTGCCTTTGTCAATGTACGTAAGTTACTTCTATCCTAAGCTTCATGTTGCTTCATGATAAAAAGGGAAGCATAGTGCTTAATTCAGAATCATTGTAAGGGCAAACAAGATAACATGTTCACAGAATTTAGTTTCTAGCACCAAGTAAAAACTCAGGAACATTATTATCATCTGTTTATCCAAAAGTGAAGCTATTTATTAACTAAAAATAAATAGAACATTATGGACAATATGAAAAATATCCCAAAGAATTCTCATTAAACCCTCTGAAGGCACCTAGCTATAAAGAGTATTCATAACCTACTTTTTCTGCAAAGGCAATTGAAAAATGCCAAAAATCACAAACGAAGTATGTCCTTTTTATAGCTATTATGAATGTTTATAAACAATATTTATGTATATTTTGCCAGGAAAAGGAAAATTAAGTAACGTAGGCACACACATACACACACAGAAACACATTAAGAATAAAAAGAAAGTATGTGGGAGAAAACATGTAATTCTAAGTATTCAAAAACAAAACAAAACAATATCAAGCAGTAAGATATGGAAAGTCATGAAAGTCTGTGATGATAAAATTATGATTTCAAGTCCCCAAATGCCTGGATTTGAACTCTGGCTCTAAAACCACCTGTGTGACCTTGGCCTCATCACCTAACCCCCATATGCTTCAGTTTTTAATCTCTAAATGGTATTATTAATAATAATGCCTATCTTATATGGCTATGAAGATTAAATGAGTTGATATGTATTATACTAATTTTCTATTAACATGTAACAAATTCCCACAAACTTAACAACTTAAAACCATTTATTTATCAGCTTATATTACTGTAGGTTACAAGCCCTGCACAGGCACTTTGGGAGGCCAAGGCGGGAGGTTTGCTTGAGCTCAGGAGTTCAACATAGTGAGATCCCATCTCTACTAAAAATCAAAACAATTAGTGAGGCGTGGTGTTACATGCCTGTAGGCCTAGCTACTTGGAGGCTGAGGCAGGAGGATCACTACTTGAACCCATGAGGTTGAAGCTGCACTGAGTCGTGGTCGGGCCACTGCGACTGCACTCCAGCCTGGGTGAGAGAGTGAGACCGGTCTCAAAAAAAAAAAAAAAAAAAAAAGAGTCCTGCATGATATGTGTAGGTTATTTGTTCAGGGCCTCACAAGGCTACAATAAAGGTGTCATTTGGCTGAACTCGTATCTGGTCACTCTGGGGGAAAATCTACTTCCAACCTTATTCTGGGTTTTGGCAGAATTCTGCTCCTTGGGCTGATAGAAATGAGGTTTCTCTTTCCTGCTTGCTGTCAGCTGGCTGAAGGCTGCTCTCAGCTCCTGGAAGCTGCACACATGTGCTGTCATGTGACTCTTTCCTATTTCATGTCAGCCACAGAGAATCCCTCTCTCACTGAATCCCTCTCATCCATAGTATCTGACCTCTAGACCTTGATTCCAAGGGCTCATGTGATTAAGTCAAGCCCACCTGCATCATCTCTCTATCTGGTTTGGGTCTTTAATTCATATGCAAAATCCTTTTTGCTATGTAACATAAACATAGCAACATAAACATAACACAATTGCAGGAGTGGTATCTCACAGTATTCACATGTCTAGGATTATACAGGCACAGGGTGTATATATTACATGGTAGGGAATCTTAAGGGCCACTTTAGAATCCTACCTAGTACATATATGAAGTGCTAGAACAGTACTTGGCACATAGTGAGCACTATATGTGTGTTAACTATAATTATTATCTTGAGTAGCTGACAAGTTCATAAACAGTTTTAAAAAATAGCAATGCCACAGTATTGGCAAGAGTGAAGTAATATCCCAATGCACCCTTAAAGAAATGTAAATTGGCAGAACCTTACTGGAAGAACCAAATTGGCAATGTGTATGAAAGACTCAATGTTTCCACTTCTAGGAATTCATCCTTAAAGGTATAATAAGAGATAGATATATACATGTATATAAAATGTTGGCTAGGTGCAGTGGCTTGCACCTGTAATCCCCACAGTTTGAGAGGCTGAGGCAGGAAGATCGCTTGAGCCCAAGAATTCAAAACCAGCCTGGACAACATAGCGAGATCCTCTGTCTATAAAAATAAGAAAAAAATTTAAATAAAAAAGGAAATGCTAATTATACTGTGATTTATAATAACAAATACTGAAAAATAAACCAAACATGTCCCTTTAGGGGTTTGGTTAAATATCATGGCCTAATTATTCAATGAAATACAATGCATTAGACCCAAAACCAAAAATCAAATAAAACAAAAGCACATGGATTTGGAAAATATTGAATAAGAAGGTTATATGCTCATGTTATTAGTGGAGAAACTACAGGTGTAAAATTGCACGTACGGACTTAATCAATGCACACTTCTTCCTGTAGTGTGAGTAGACTCTTGGCACGATACAGTCACTTGACAAGAAAGGAAATATACCCTGACAAACCCCCTGAGATTACTGTAGTTCACACCAGACTGCTGGTGACTGCTTAGGGAGCACCAGCATCTTTCCTGGAGTGTGAGGTGGGCTTTGACAAGACAGGATCACTTAACAAGGGAGGCAACATGCTCTGACACCAACTGATCATGCCTACCCACCAAATCAGCCAGGGCATCCTCGACAGGAAGACTTTGCACCATCTTTCCTAGTGCTCTGTGCTGCCTCTATTCATTCCTACCTCAAAGTGGAAATGGTGTGGTGTGAGCCCTCAGTCCTGATTTATAGTTCTCCTTTACGCTAAACTGGCTAGATCACACACCCAGACAAGATTTTAGAGTATGATTTTTGTTTTTAGCTCTAATACAAGGCATCCTGGAATACAAAATATGTACCAGTGGGGTGGGGAGTACGGAAATTAGAACACCTACAATGCACATTCTGGCATTATGAAATAGCTACGTGGAGGCCATTATCCTAAGCAAACTAACACAAGAACAGAAAACCAAATACTGCGTGTTCTCATAAGTGGGAGCTAAATACTGAATACATATGGACACAGAGACGGGAACAGTAGACACTGGGGAGGGCTCGAGGTGACAGAGTGCGGGAAAGTGGACTGGAAGGCTACCTAATGGGTACTATGCTCATTACCTCGGTGATGGGACCATGCATACACCAAGCACCCGTGACACACAATTTACACATGTAACAAACCTGCACATGTACTCCCTGAACCTAAAATAAAAATAGAAGAATAAAATAAAATAAAATAAAATAGCTACTATTAGCCCCATTTTACAGGTAAGAAAACTTAGACTAAGAGAAATTAAATAACTTGCTCAAGATATCCTATTCAGGAAATGTTGAAACTGGGTTTTGAAGCAACTGGTGTTTCACCATGCCAGGGATTTCTGGTGGTTTCTGAGACTCTGCATATATTTTTAAAAATCTCCCCAGGAAATTTAATGATTTGCCCAGTGTAAGTATTATTGTTGTACTACACAGTACTGCTTCCCTATATACATGAAGGCAAATTAGTAGTAACAGTACAGATTCCTTTCTTTTTTTCTGCGAAGACTTTTTTCCAGCTCTAGCCTCTCAGATCTCAAATTTACGAGATGTGCTTTTTTTTTTTTCTTTTATTTTTTTGAGATGGAGCCTTGCTCTGTTGCCCAGGCTGGAGTGCAGTGGAATGATCTTGACTCACTGCAACCTCCACTTCCTGGGTCCATACGATTCTTGTGCTTCAGCCTCCCGAGTAACTGGGACTACAGGCATGCCCCACTACACTGGGCCAATTTTTTTATTTTTTGTAGAGACCAGGTTTCACCATGTTGGCCAGGCTGGTCTCAAATTCGTGACCTCAGATGATCTGCCTGCCTTGGCTCCCAAAATGCTAGGATTACAGATGTGAGCCACCATGCTCCCTTACTTATGTCCCCAAAGCTCCACCCCGTTATACCACCACCTTGGGGGTTAAAATTTCAACATATGAATTTTATGGGACTCAACGATTCAGATCGTAGCATTCTATTGAATAAATATAGCTATTGTGACAATCCTTATCTTAGGAATACTAGTAAGAAAATTGTATTTTATATACATCTTAAAATGAATTATTGTATATAGAATCAGTAGTAATGCAACAATTCCCATTAGAGCTATTTTATTTTATTTTTGAGACACAGTCCCACTGTCACCCAGGCTATCTTGGCTCACTGCAGCCTCTGCCTTCCAGGTTCAAGCAAATTTTCTTATGCCTCAGCCTCCCAAGTAGCTGGTATTACAAGCATGCACCACCACATTCGGCTAATTTTTGTATTTTTAGTAGAGATGGGGTTGACCAGGCTGGTCTCAAACTCCTGACCTCAAGTGATGCATCTGCCTCAGCCTCCCAAAGTCCTGGGATTACAGGAGATCTATTTTAAAAACCTAATAAGGTATCATCTTTTTGGACCAACTCAGGGCTTGTGAGGGGACCTTGGAGTAGAATTGAGGAACTTCTGACCTCTAACATACACAACAAATACCATTTTTCAGTGCTAGAAAATATAAATCAAGTCATCTGTACTTCCCTCTGTTTGCTAACAGTTTTTTCCAGCCATTTACTGTCAGAAAGAGCATTCTGTATTATAGGGTGTTTTTAAAATATTGTTTATGGTCACTTTTGCTTGACTATGTGGATAGGACAAACTCAATAAAGAATGTTCATAATAACTGTCTTTTCCCGTAGTTTTCCTCCCTTCCCACCTATTACTGCAGACATCTGAATGGGAGTAGCATCCTATTCTCTCTCACAATTTAGCTTTCCCTGTGTGATCTTGCTTCTATTGCCATGGAATCATTACAACATCGCAATTTTGGTAGTACAACCAGAGTGTACTACAGAATTAGATTGGTGAAAACAAACTAGAATAAAACAATTCCTTTCTCTCTCACTCAGTCTCTCTCTCGCTTGCTCTCGCTCTTTCTCTCTCTCTTTCTGAGTCTCCTAAGCTTTGTTTAAAATTACTATATTGTCATTTTGAGTGTTTTAATTCAAAATGTGATTATTCTATGTCTTAATCAGTTCTGGTTACCATGACAAAATATCACAGACTGGGAGAGTTATAAACAACAGAAATTTATTTCTCACAGTTCTGGAGGATGGAAGTCCAAGATCAAGGTGCTTATAGATACTGTGTCTATCAGAAACTAAGGTGGAAAATATTTTTTCCACCTTATTTTTGTGTTTACTTAGATATATAAGTGTGCAATTCAATCTTTCTCTAATGACTTTGTGCAGGTATCTTCAGAGCTTCCAGGGCATAGAAGTATAAATGTGACCAAATATATCACATTGACAGAAATTATTTACATTGATTTTATATTAGATAAAGAAATCAATTAAACACCTATATAGTGCAACAATTTCCAAATAGTTTCCTATAACTGATAAACATAAGGTACAACAACATTTTAAAAAATCAACAATAGCTTTCAGTCCTTCAGAACTTTCCTGCAATATTTCTAAAACTGTCAAACATCACTGCAAGACGAGCGTCTGTCTAACCAAATAAAGGTTATGTTAGGTCTACAAGTGAGTTTTTAAGGTGCAGGCTGCTTGGCTTTCAAGCAGGGTCAACCCAGATCCAGAGTCCTGTAGTCCCTATTGTAGCAGGTAGTGGTGATTTGACTTTCAAAAATATTGAATAAATAACTTTAGGGTGAATGGTAGATAAAATAGTTATTAATTCCGTGCCTCCATCTTCCCATCAATAAATACATCCTTGAGAATGATCACCATCCACATATTGCCTTTACTCTATTGGATTAAAAGAAATATTTCTTTAGAGTGATAAAAGAAAGCTTACATTTGTGTTGTTATTTTGCCACAGTAGCACCACAAGTGGTACATAGTATCTGGATGATTCTTATTTTAAATCTAGTAGGTAAGGTGCCTCCACCATCATCAAATAATTAACAAAGCTAGAAACCAGAGATGGTCCTAGGTGAAATTAAGTAACTAAATTCTTTTAGGAAACACTTTGACCTTCCCCCCACTTTAACTTCTTTCTAAATTCTTATTCCCCAACTCCCACCCCAAAGGAACTAGTGACCTCTTCAGCCCGGTGACTTGTCAGGTTTTCTGATTGTAACTGCTTATTGGAGCCACTAAATCCTCCCTACTAGGCTTTTCCTTTTTCCCATCAAAGCTACCTTCTTTATTATAGACCCTCTGTTTTCTGATGAAATAACAAGCTGATGAGTTGTCCCTTTAAAATGAAAGCCAGATCCTGGCACTATACTACTTAAACCCTATAGTTTTAAGTACCTGTAGTGGTTTTCATCTCACTTAGAGAAATAGCCAAAGTCCTTGAAGGCTCTACATAGTCAAGCCCTGAAGACCTGTCTGATCTTATCACCCACTGTGTCTCTCTTGGGCTTTGGCACACCCTACTCCTTTGTCCTAGACTGCTTTTCCCTAGGAAGTCCAAATTGTTGGTTCCCTTACCTCCTCCATGTTATTACCTCTTGGTGAAGTGACATTAGTTCACTGATCAACTAAAAATGAAATGTTCTTGCTCAGTCAACCCTATAGTCACCATATCACTTAATGGCTTATTTTTCTCAATAGTATTTATCTCCATATGATGTTTATATATTTATTTTTTCTTCTTATTATTCGTCTACTCCTTTCCCTAATAACACCCAGTAATAAGCACCATTAGAGTAAAAAAAAAAAAAAAAAAAAAAAAAAAAAAGAAAACAAAACTTAATGTTGTTGATGTTGCTTCTTTGTCACTCCCCAGCATCTAAAATAGTCATTGGAACATAATAAAAGCTCAGTAGATGTTTACTGAATAATGAATGGCCCGTAAACAAATGACAGACAAATAGATCTCTTTTCTATAGAATAGCATAAATGACCAAAGGATGATACTCAACCAAAGGATCAAAGGATGATACTCAAATTCCCTAAAAAAAAAAAAAAAAAAAAAAGGAGTCATTAGTGTTCAGCATAGAGGCCGACAGAATATGAGGATATGATAAGGTAGAGGTAAGTCTGTCAGAAGCCAAAGCCATCTATAAGCTGGGGATATGAGGAAGCAGAAAATAAAGAAATGGAAGAAGTCAGTCAACAGAAAGACATGGAATAAATATGCCCCAGGGAATTTTACCTACCAAAATCAAGGGTGAGCATGGTGTCCACGAGTCGCACAAGGAGGGTGGTCAGTCTCTAGTTTGCTACTTTCTTAAAAAAATAAAAAAAGTCCCTTCAGTTAGACTTGATTCTTACTACCAGAAAGGTATAGATAGGACCACCATGCTGATATTTGATGGCTTAAGATGTCACCTCTCCTTGATATCATATATTGTGCAGGTGTCTTTTGTAAACAAGTTTGTTCCCCAAACTGATGCATCTCTAGTCAAGAGCATTTCAGATAGTGTGTTAAGCTGATGGGGAAGAGATGTTTTGATTCCCTAGTCTGTTAACCCTTCCAAGTTATCTATCCAAACCAATCTTGGGCTATCTTGTAGAGCCAGTTCAAGTTGGGATTTAATTTACAAGCAGTCTAAATATTGCTCCTTTGACTTTGTAAACAAAATTAGTAAGAGAAAGAAAAATGTAGAATCTAAATATGAATGGGGCATTGGCCAGAGTTAGAGGAGATTAAATAAGAAAAGCATAGAGCAAAATGACCTGGACCCAAGTAACAGCTTCAGCCTTTGGCCTGAGCATGCTTTCTCTGGCTCTCCACAGGTCACACTTCTTGCTACTTATTGTCTCCTTGAATAAGAGGTCGTTTACTATTGTACTTATGCTATCATTTTCATTCAGGTGAAGTATTTCTTGGTATCTTTGTTGCAAATAACTGGACAAAAGAGAAGACTAAGATGAGTATGATTCTATTACATATGACCCAACTTACTTATTGAGGTTACCTACCAGTGTAGGAATCTTTGTTTGCAACCCATGATCACCTTCACTGCTTCTCTATATAGCTATGAAGAAATTGCTACTCTCAAGTTTAGTGATTCATCTAAATTGACGTAAATAAATTTTAAGAAATGTATCAGGCTGCATATGACTGGCTTTCACTGATCATGTTAATATGGAGAGTGAAAAGATTTAAATTAATATTTTATTCAAAAAATATTTAAGGACTCTGGTTTGCCATGTATAAAATCTATTCAGCCAAACTCCTTGACATAGTACTCAAGTATTCCCTGTAGCTCTGCTAAATTGACTGGAGACATGATAAGGCATCTAAATTCTGCAGGTATCGCCATTCCTAGCAACCAATTTGATTTTTGATGGACAAAGAGCCCCAGGAAAGTAGATGCCTTTATACCTGAGAAAAAAGAAATCCCAAGCAAGAGAGACGTACCCTAATCAGTATGCTCTGGATATGACAGCATGCAAGTGAGTGATCTATTTTGTTCTGAACTCTGGCTCTGTCAATGACAATACACGATTTACTAGAACAAATCAAATAAGTGTATTTGACTCCCATTTTGACATTTCAAAACAGTAAGCCATATCTCCTTATGCAGCAAATATATTCATATTTTTAATTTTTACTTTTTCTTATAAGTAAAAGTTGTCAGGACGAGAATAAAAATGATGACTTAGGGTAGAATTGTTTTCAATGCTTTCTAACATTATGAGAAGAATAATTTCTGCATGGATATGATAATGTGGTATGTGTAGTTCAAAAATGTACAACCCCCCCAAATGACTTTGAGACTTTGACTATCCAATCAGCAGCTCCATTGCTCCTGTCCCCGTTACAGGTACATGTGACAGCGCTGCAGCTATGAGTGGAATTTTAAAGGGGAAGTTTGAAGAAGTCGACGGCTCCTCACCCTGCTCTTCAGTGCAGGAATCAGATGATGAAGTTTTCAGCTGTGACAGTGCTGAGAGTGTTGATAGTGTCAATCGTTCACTTTTAATGATTTTACCAGTGAGTATCTAAAGCTCTATTTCAGTTGTGCTCTAAATTGTGTTGCATGGGCCATTCTTGGGGGCTTTAGCCCAATTCACTGGCCTGTATCTGCTCTTAAGTACTTCATCACACCAAAGTATTTGTAAAACATGATATAATTTTGGTTAATTAAACTTCAGCAGTGTACTTCTACTCATTTCTATGGAGTGAGTATATAGGAGGCAGAAATGAGTCCAATCGGAGGTAAGCAGACGGCAACTGAAAATAATTTAATGAATGTGTTCAGCTTGCCGAAATAAATCTATCTTTTGAAATCTAATCAGTTAAGCCATTTTGAACTTCTATAGTTTGGTCAGTGAGTTGCAGAATATTTACAGTGCTGAGTTTAATGCATTAATCACAAGTAATATAATACAATGTAATATATTGTATTAATGTAATGTATTAATGTATTAATTAAAGTAATTAATACATGTAATTACTTCCTAGATGAGAAAATGATGTTTGTTTTTATAAAGATTGCTTATGTGAAATCAAGGCCTTGGAAAACCTTGAGATCCTATAGTTATTTGGACATAGGTAAAACTCAGACTCAAGGCTAGGTTCATGCTCTTGAGTAAGGGCAGCTTTCTTCATGTATATACTTCTCCCAAGCAGTTCATGTGAGTAATACCATCTAACTTAGTATGATGTGTTCTAACTTAAAATTCTACCCATTTTCAAATTACAGTCTTGGTAACAGACGCACATACGAAGGTTGTGAAATAAGTGATCCTTTTCCAACAGCTCTGTGCTCATTCAACCTCAATTATTAAGGGAAAAGAATCTCAAAGTTATATTTTAGAAGTTAACATGCACAGCAAAACTAAATGAAGTGAAAGCCCCTTACCTTCACCCACCCCTCATGAGATGATAGGTGTAAACTTCCTTTTAACATTATAGGCCATGAGTAAAGGTAAAAATTATTCAGCATAAAAGAGTATCATTCAAGAGAGGCTGTTTTCACAATAATTTTTTTCTAGCATTATTTTTCTGGGGTATTTGTATTTGGGGAGTTTAAACTCACCAAAACAGCCTTAATGGGTGTAGCAAGCCAACATGGCACAAATGGCACATGTATACCTATGTAACAAACCTGCACGTTGTGCACATGTACCTCAGAAGTTAAAGCATAATTAAAAAAAAATTACACTGAAGTTCATCCAATGTAGTTCTGTGACCTGAGATCCTATTTTAATCCTCTTCTCTCTCCCCCAGGATTCAAAATTTTATTTGGTATTCATAATTCTCCATCATTGTTAGAATCATTTTGAATAAAAACGTTTGTCTCTTGACTGCAGTAGAACCTGTTTTATTTGGAACTTTTAGAAAGTGTAAAAATCTAAAGAGGAGATAAAAACACTTGGGAGAAGGAAGAATACAGGTGCTGTTCTGAGGATATGATTCTCCAGTTACGTGGAAAAGTTATGGCCAGAGAGTAGAATTTCAGAGGATAAGTTCTGCTTGGGATTTATCTAAAGCCTTTTCACACCTCCCTCCAAGTGACTGTAACCTTGTGGATGGCATTGACATTGCCTTTCCCACTGAGCCATTACCTATGATGCTTAGAAGAGTACTGAGCACTAGATGATGCTTGCAGTTTTTTTATTGAGTGAATGAATTATTTTCTGACACATCTTAAAAGCTGGAGAAAATGAGTCCACTGGATATTCTTACCCTTAGATGAGCAATAGTACATATTTACATTCAAGACCCTTAGGAGCACTCTATTCATATCCTTTCTGTGTACTTGGGAGAACTCTTCTTTTTCCAGTCCTAGAGCACTGCAGGAGCTACCTACTATTTCTCAATCTTTTTCCTTTCCTTTAGCCACTCCTAAAATCAGTTTAAACCCTATATCTTTGAGATGCTTCCTCATCTAGCAGTGCAGTGCAGTGTTTTCCACACCCCTGTGATTTTTTTTTTTAATTGCCAGCATACTTACAACATCCTAGGTGTCTATGACTTTCCTAAAGTTACAAATTGGCTCTCTCCTGGAAAAATCAATTGCAGGACTTCTCTATGCAGACACTTATTGATTTCTATAGCTTGTGAGTTCACAAAGTACCTATAATGTACATTTAAACACCATCAGGCCTTACAATTATGGCTCAAGATGCTTTCCAGATGAAAGTGATGTTCTGGTGGTTTAGGGAGGTTTGAAAAATTATAGGTCAGGCAGTTGTTCTGAGCACCTGAACAGTTCCCTGGAAGGTTAACAGTATAGTGGAGAGTGGTTTTATTTTTTAATAACTATTTTGATGTGTGGTTATAACTGCTCCACTTCACCACCATTACTCTAGTCTAGAAAGGAGAAAACACATACATATCCACTGTGGTCAGAGGAGAATACTTAGGCTATTAAAGAAGGCAACTGCAACGTTTGATAAGTTTTTTTTTTCTCCCTGTAGTGCTGTTCATGTACTTTTCTTTGTGAATTTTCAGGGGTTTTAAGGGAAGCATTTGTCAATACTCCTCTGGAAGCGAATGGTGATATGCATCATTGAACAACTTGTAATTGAATGTGTAATCAGAACCATGACTTCAGATAAACAGTGAGGAGGAAGGGTAAAGAATAAATGGCAATATGACCTACAGAGAACTATCTATCACTATGGGTTACTCTTAGCCTGATCGTAAATACAAAACTTTAATAATTATTTTATAAAGTTGGGCAAATTGAAGAAGAAAACCCATGTTAGTGTTTTTAAGAGGATCTAGTGCTCTGTATATAACTGAGAAAAAAACTAACAATGAAGAGTCAAACCTCATTTTGAATTCAAAGACTATGAGAACTAGTAGGACCTTTGAGAGTGTCTAGGCTGACTCCCTTATTTTGCAGATGTGGAGACTAAGGTCCAGGGAGAGTAATTTGACAAGAATCAAAATGTGAGCTGGTGGCAGAAGACTTTAATGTAGATCCCTAGAGTCTGCCTCTCTACCAGACCACACAGCTCTCTGATGGTTCAGTTACAAGCCTGGCTACTAAGGAGAGGGACACAAATCATCAAGTGAAAGATGTAGCTGTATCTTTTATGCCAGCATTTCTTATATAGAATGAATCTATCTTTTGGTAAATGTAATTGGCTTCTCATTTCTTCTTGCCTTTTTGTGACTTTAGGACAGTGCTAGTGATGAGTTTATGAACAAACTCAATGAGCTAAATGAAATAGTGGGCAGAGAATTCAATTTGAGCATGAAAGAACATTTTGCTTCCCCTTTCTGTAAGTAAGTGACAGGGCAGATTGTTGAGACTTTCCTTGTATGTCATTGACATTGATGGAAATATCTTACAGCAAACATGTTGTTTTACATTTACATGAAGGAAATTGGTTTGTCTTGGTGACATAATGCTACTTGTGATAACGTGAAAATGTTACAATGAAAAGTAGGTTAGATGAAGTATGCAGTGTGAATCTTTAACAGCAGCAACAAATCAAGGGTTAATTCATTTACTTTAAAGGTAAAACCTTTGCATATTCCACTTTTGCCAGATGGATCAATGGATATCCTGGACTCCCTGAAAAAAAGATAGTATCTTTCTATCTTTTGAACTCCAGGACCTTGCATTACTTGTTCAATAATTCAAGAATGCAGAAACCCACTTACCCTGCATTTCAATTGGACTCACTTAGTCACAGCTTCTGACTGAATGGAGTAATTATATTCAACTTTACTGGCTAGGGACAGAGTTGGATTTTATATTTGCTTGTTTGTTTTAATTCCCAACAAACTTCATTTAAATTTGGCTTTAAGCTCAAAAGCACAATTGGACCAAATTTCAAATAAAATTTTATTTATCTGTAACAATGAATCTAGAAAAACAACAGCCACTGTGGTTTTAACTCCCATGAAAAGCTAAATATAAAGGTAGTCCTGGTGATGTTAATGGTACTATCGCTGACATCATTTGAAGGATATGGCTTTATTAGCATGAGATGCAAAATACATCATAGAAAACCTCCAAATTTCCCACATCTATTATTTACTCAGGATGTTCATAGGTGGAACTGATATTGTAGCTACATTTCATGAAGAGCACAAGAATTAAAGTTGCTATTAAATATTAAAGATACCATCTTCACATTAGTGATCAAAACATTTTCATCTGACAGTGTAATTTATTTACAAATAAATCTTAGAGTGTTTGTATTTTATAAACCTCTTGTTAGAGAATCACATCCTTACTTTGGGGCCATCTAGGAGTGGTCACAGGCAATAAATAAATGATTGCCCAACTGCAAAATCTCATGGCTTGAAAAATGCATCCAAACAAATTTAGGTGATTAAAATTCTACTAACCATCTTCAAAGTACCATCATCTTCTAGCTTTGGTTTGAATACCAGAGATTGACTTGCTTTATACTTGGTGTTTATGATGGTGATGATGAAATCAGTGCCTGAAGCAAATGTCCTTGTGTTTCTCAAAAGGTTTTGAAATTCACTGTGCAGATCAGGCAGTCTGATGCTTTCTGACAGCTTGGGGGAAGAGTGTTTGTGTGCAAGTGAATGCAGGAAGGAATTAAATATGGTCCTGCTTAAAAAAAAAAAAAAAGAGAGAGAGAGAGAGAGACAGTTGGTGCGATTTCTAAATGGGCTGCAATAATATTTAATCCTTCCACTCTGGGAAGTACATGTTTGTATATAAGAAGAAATCCTTCTTTTTTGTTTGAGGAATTTGTAAATAAGCTGGGAATATTTTAGGGCCACAGAATTATTGTACCATATGTTTTACATGTTCGGCTACAGTGATCTTGCAGGAACTGGAATAGTTAAAGTCTCAAAAATACTGAACTCCATTGAGAATTGGACTAAGGTCAAAAGCATAGTTTTTAAATGTAAGGAAGAAAGAGCAATCAGAATAAATATAACAAAACAAAAAATGTAACTTACTTTTCAACCAAAAATCAGCACATAAAAACTTGGAAAAACATCTTTTTAATGATATTTAATTTTCAGGTAGAAAAGTATTTGCAGTGAGTGAAAATTACAATGGACTCTCAGTTTGTTGCATTTGCCTTTATCTCACAAATATTATAAAAGGGAGTAGTAGTAAAGACTGAGTTATATAATTTACAGTTCTAGACATTTGAAAAAAATTTTATGAAACTTGATTTATATAGTGAACTCTTAAGTCTCTTTACAATCCTTAATGTACAACTGCAACAGTCTTAGCATCACCAAAAAAAAAAAAGAAAAAGAAAAAGAAAGAAAACATCAAAAACTCAAACTCAATTAAAACAATTTTCAAAAGAAACATGAAAACTGGTGAAGACTGCTAAATAGAGGGCTAAAAGTGCTAGATATTTCCATAGTGAGACCCATTCTGTGCTGGGTCCCATTAATTGTCTCATGTAGATATGCAAAATACATAAACTGTTACATATTTTTATGCCATTGGATTGTAATGTTGGTGGAAATATCATGTGAGATGGAAAATGCACATATTTTACTTACAAATTATATAAAGAATATATACATATGTATATATATGTGTGTGTGTGTGTATATATATTGTATATATAATATAAATACACACACACACACGTATATGTATTTTGAGACGGAGACTCACTCCGTCATTCAGGCTGGAGTGCAGTGACGCAATCTTGCAGTCTTGGCTCGCTTGCAACCTCCACCTCCCAGGCTCAAGCAATTCTCCTGCCTCAGCCTTCTGAGTATCTGGGATTATAGGCAAGTGCCACCACACCCAGCTAATTTTTGTATTTTTAGTGTAGACGGGGTTTCACCATGTTAGCCAGGCTGGTCTTGAAGGCCTGACCTCAGGCAATCCTCCCACCTAGGCCTCCCAAAGTGCTAGGATTACAGGTGTGAGCCACCGTGCCTGGCCGTTATTTATATTTGATCTTGAAATTTGTTCTAATGCCTACAACTCTCACATTTTAAAAAATGTATGTACTTTAAATTTATCAGAGGCTAGGGTATTTAATTCCATCTTTGAGAACCTTGGTTTGGAAGAAATCATGGCAATTAATATTATATATAATTTTTCCAACATAGCCTGTCCTATTTTATGATTTCCTCCAAAGATGCTGTCCATTATCTTCTTGCTATGTCAGATCCGACTTTCTGCTGTTTGCTGTTTCTATGACAACCATCATTTTGGCTTGGAGAGATTAGTACATATTGCGGATATATGTACATTTATAGATATATATTTCAAGAATTATTTACGTGCCAAAAGAATTGATGATTAGGCTTCCCATTATAGTGGTCATTAATCAGTTATAATGAAATGCTATGCTAAGATCATGGTTACATAAGACCGATGTCATACTTTTGGCTTGGATTTTTATGAATAGGCATAAAGCTAGAGAGGCTGCAAAAGGAAACCTAGGGAGTTAAGTTAACTAAGTAATTCATGAACATTAATAAGAAAAGTCATATGTTTTTAAAATGCCCTTCAATGTCTGATAAACAAATGTTTATTTGAAAAATTAAAGGATGGAGTACAAAAAGGATAAACACAGCCTACATTATTATTTCCAACAGAGTAGCTCTTCTGTAGTAGCTTTGAAGTGAGAGTATGGAAATGGTTGAAATTTATAATTACAATTATTTTAAGTTCCTTGATGGCAGGGCCTTTGTCCAATATTTCCCTCACATTGCTTAATGGGAATAATCAGAATAGCGAGTGTTATTGAGCATTTTATCATTTGGCAGGCATTGTGCTCAATGCTTTAAACAAATTATCTCATTTAATTCTCCTTACTTTAGTTCCTAAATATGTTTATTTTTGATTGGTATGTTCATGACTTTTTACTAAAAAAGATTCAACTGATGAAATGTTTTCTTCATCTTAAGCATAACGTGAGTCAACTGAAATAGGCCAATTGTATAGCTACTATTAAGATTGTTAAATACAATTAGGGTCTGCTTCAACAGGTTCAGCTTTATTGAAAAATAAGTTTTCATATCAGATATTCATGAAGATTTCAATTTATGCATACAGTACTGCCAGTATGAACTAGGTAACTTGCCAAACTCCTCATATAGTTTCGTTAACCTTTACATTTATTACTAAATCAGAATTCAGCGTTCTCATTTATTAGTAAATTAGAACGTTGAAATATTTAGAGCTGATGTATTTAACAGTTCTTTGTTTCTTTAAAAAGCTGAAATGTAGGAAAAAGTTTTAGCTTTAAGGATGATTTTTGCAGTATTTTTTCTTATGGTGAAAAAGTATGCAGAACCTACATACTATGCAATTTGTTGAATAATCTTTGGAAAATCCACATAATTAAGTATGATATAATCAACAAAAACAGCTGAATAAATGTATCTATTGACATAAAATATATTCACATTTGTAAAGAGGTTTGCAAAATTCTATTAATTTCATCAAGTTTTATAAAATCTTAAATTCGTGTTATAATAAGATCCAGAAGGAAAAAGAAAAACACACATTTTCTATAGATGGTAATATTCAACAAGTAGTAGATTTCTGGGTGATTTAAAAAATCTATATATATTTTCACAATTTATTTGTATATACTTTATCCTAACTGGATCTATTTTGGTATTATAATAGTTTTCTAGAATTTTCCACCAATATGATTACTGCTGTTTATGACTTACCTGTAGATTAATCTTAGAGCAAATCTCTAAAGGTGGAAATCATAGTTAAAAGGGTATTGTTTTTAATTGCCTTCCAGAAAACGTTACCAATTTATATACCCACTTCTAATATGTGAGTGCGTATTTCCTCAACACCTTACCAAACACTTTACCGAAACTGGTTAGGTATTTTCTCTCTCTCTTATGTCTGTCTGAATCTCTCTCTCTTTCCGCCCACCCACCCTGGCTCTCTCTCTTTCTCTTCCTCTGTCTCTCTCTCTCTCTCTCTGTGTATGTATAAATACATTCATATATGCAAGCATTATAGAGCCCCCCACATACATACAGACTAATATGATTAGTGAAAACATATACCAATGCTTGCACTTGAATTTTTCTGAATATTAGGAAGCTAATTATTTATGTATTTAATCATTTGCCCTGTATGTGTGTGTGTGTGTGTATGTGTGTATGTGTGTGAATTGCCTATCCAGGTTTTTTATTATGATGGTGATTTTCTTTTTCATTGTTCTATAATATTAAGGATTAGTTATTTGGTGAATGCATACACAATATCTTTCCTATTTTGTCACTTTTCTTCTAAATCTGTGTTTGCTAGTGAAACATATTTATACTGTCAAATATATTATGAATTTAGCATTAGGAGCTGTGTAGGCAAACTTCTACTGCCAAGATCAATTGTACACAAATAATTGCTCCTATGATTTTCATAAATTTCTATATGTATTTAAACCTTTAGTCCATTTGAAAATTTTATTGGCATATTGTGTGACATTGAGATAATTTTCCAGTTTTCCTAAAATGATATATTAAATAATATATTATTTGTTATTTATTTGTAATTCTATTCTTATGCTAAATTATCACATATAGTGTGATCAGTGTTTGTGGTTTTCTTTTTGTTACATGCTCTGGTTATTTTAAAAACAGCATTAGTGTTTTATTATGGCTTTTTAGTAAATTTTATTATCTCAGATGAGAGTTCTCAATTTTTCATAACCCACCACTATTAACAGAAAACCAGTACACTACCGTACTCTTAACGTTTAATGTTATCTCACGTGATTATTATTTAAATTTTAGAAGAATATTTTTAAGCTACTAAGCAAACTTGTTACACTGTTGAAATTCCACTAAATATGTAGATTAATTTAGGCAACACATTAGATATCTTTTAGTATTTAACTATTATTTTATACACAGCAGAATTTTACATTTTTCTTTTTGCAATGCATATTCCCTGCTAAGTTTTTAACAATTGTTGTGTCTACTGTGAATGGGATTTTGTAATTATATGTTCTAAAAGGTTATTTTGGGTACTAGAAAGGGTATAGTGTTTTAAAAATGGAAGTGCCTCCACCATTTCACCTTTAATTTAGCCATAGGATATACTTTGTCCTAAATTAAGGAGATATTCTTCCATTAATGCTTTCTAATAAATAATGAATGTAAAGTTGTATCAGATTCCTAATAGTACATAGCCAGGTAATCCTATTTTGACCTATTAATATGATAAACTGAAAAATATCCTTCCTAATGTAAAACTATAATTGCCTTTGACTCTATTTCATTCTAAATTAATTTCTTTAATTTCACATGAGTATCTAATTAATGTGGCAATGTATGTGCATTAAGAGACCTTTAAAATGTTCAAGATTATCTTAAAATACATTTTTAAATGCATTTCAAATTCACATAAAAAAGAGATAATAAGATGAAAGTTATACAAGACAGCACTACCAATAACCCTCTTGCGTCTGATCCTTCATTTTAATGTTGAATGTTTTTGAAGCATCATATAATGTAATCCTCACAAAACAACATTTGAGGTGAGTAGGGATGGTAGTTCTAGCACAGTTTATTCTTATGGAACAGATAAGGAAACTGAGATGCAAAGGGGATAAGTAGCTTATCTAAGTCCACACAGTTTATAAATGCTCGTATTAAAAACTTAAAACCAGCTCAATCTCCCGTGCCGGCACTGTTAACCACTATGGTATGCTATGCTTTCTACAAGAAAATAAAAATGTTTTCATCATTTCCATGCCATGTAACAAATAAAACTGTTTTTAAAATCTTTAATTTAAAAAATTCTGCATTAAATACAAGCGGTCCTTTAGTTCTTATCGAAAGTATTATTCATTAGAATAAAATGACAGTACCACTGAAAGTGATAGAGATTGAGATTCTGATCAAGTTTAACCACCTATGCTGATTACCATTAAAATTAGTTTTGTAAAATCCTGAAACTCTCATGTCTCTGCTTTTAGTACCTCACATGACTAAAGATATATAAATTCTTTATATATCTCAAGAGTTTATTAAAATTCAATTTATATGAGGGCTAACGGAGCACACCGCATGTCAAAGACTACACTGAAGACGTATTGCTGCATATGAGCAGACTGAAAAGCATGTTTCGGTCCTAAGGAACTTATACTCTGCTTGAGAACTTCAGACTAATAGACATGACATTTTTTAGCATGCAACCATGCTAAAAAATATAATTGTCAACTAGTATGTTGTATGGATTGGAGAAAACTTAACTCTTATTTCCAGAAAACTTCAACCTGGAAAAAGTACATCATTAAATGGAAGCAAATTTTGTGGGATTGGAGTTATAAGTTCATTCTTCAGACAAAATGTTTATTGACAAGATCTGATTCTCAGTTTTAGGGAGTCAAAACGAACAAACAAGCAAGCAAAAACTACTAACCAACTTTGGGTTTCCAGTGATTTCTGTCCTATAAAGGAAAACCCATTTATTTATGTCTATTTTCCACTTAATTGGAGAGTAATAAAAGATAAAGGCATTGCTTGAAGTGGAAGAAGAAAAAACTCAAAACATTAGGTTTCAGGATGTAGATAGATAAAGAAGTTGACTAGGCCTCCTGTGCCTTTTTTTTTTTTTTTTTTTTTTTTTTGCAAATGGGTTAAACAATAAATTATTCGCTTAATTTTTTAAAAATCTTCAGTTATCGAGGTAGGATAAAATAGAACAACACTGCTCTGCTTAGCATCTCATGTTCTATAGCTGTAGATGAACTTCAGCTTCGTTTTTGTTTCTTTGTAGTGAATTTTTGTTTTGATAACCTTCATCTGGCATTAATCTGCATTCTTCTTGTCTGATTACTAGACATGAATCAAGGAATACAACTGTCTCCTCTATCTTAAAAGGCTGAAGGGAATTACTTTTCTAACTTCAGGAGGGTTTTTTATTTAAATTATTTATTCAAGATAAAAGAGAGAGAATTCATTCAGTATTGTGGCAACAAAGGCCTGTCAACATAACCACATTCATTTAATTTATCTTACTGGTAATACATAACCACAAGCATTCTTTAATTTCATTTATTTTACTGGTAATACAAGGCATTTGTCCTAGTACTTCTTTAAAATAGTCAAAGTTAATGATTATGGTTATATTAGTCAAGACTTTTTATTGCAAATGATGAAAGCTCTATACTATCTAGCTTAGATAAAACAGAGATATCCTAGCTCATGTAATCGAGAGTCAGGAGTAGGTCACGTTAGGCCAAAGTGGATTGGGGGTTCAAATGATAACCTCAATACCTATCCTGTCCACCATGACTTGGATCTCTCTTCACTCTGCGAAAGACTCATTTTCTCCTACTGTATATGGGATTGTTGGTTCCCCAGATGATCTATGGAAAATGTCTCTGGACTTATAGACATACACATTGCTCTCTTCTTGAAGACAAGAAGGCATCTCTTCCACGCCTAGCTCCAACAGTTTAGATCTCCAGGATTATTTTAATGTGTCAAGTACGTGTCCATTTGTGCTCAGATAGGATCTCTGGCAAATTGCACTTCCCAACTTCCATGCCTACTCCCTTCCAGATGGGTTCAGCAAATAAGATGCACTAGTGGGACAATGGAGGGCAGGGGGAAGGGATACACCAGAATATTCTCACCCACCCATCCATGCCTCAGGTGGTATATCCAGTGGCTTCCACATCTTCTCATGATTCAGGCCTTGTTGCAGTGGACCAACTTTTATATTCCTAGCCTCCATGCAACAACCTCCCCAGGGATTCAGCTCCCAGAAGGCAGCACCCATTCTTGATCTCTGGTGACTTACATCACCTCTTCCTTCATGCCTCCAGCCTGAGGGGTGGTGGCACCTAACCACTGTTGCTAATATCTGAGTTTCTTTTCCCTTTTTAAATTTGGGGTCTCAGCTCCCTCAAAACCATTGTAACTACTTCCTTGTATGAAATTTCTTCACACAGGAATCATTAGACCACCTGGCACGGACTCTGTTTTCTAAACTGGAGCCTGACTGGCACGGACTCTATTTTCTAAACTGGAGCCTGACTGACAACCCTAGCGTGGGCCTCATACCCTTCACTGAATCAAACACTGTCACCAGTGGATGAGGTCCTTTGATTGACTGGCTCATTCATTTCTCCATTGTAGTGCTAACAAGAAAGGAGATGTGGAATATGTTATAGAAAACATAGGAGGAAGAAAAATGTGTTGGGTCACCAATAACAATGGACCCCATATTAGTAATTCACTTTGATCCCATAGTTCATAAATGTGAAAAAAAACTCAACTAAATATTTTTTCAAAACAACACTGCAGCAGTGAAATTATTTGTAAGTGAATAGTGGAAATTACTCATAGCCAATTGCTAATTAAATTTATAAATATTCTATCACATTCTGTTTCGTTTTTTAATTTTCTGGTTAATAAAAAGAACTAATATATTGAGGATATGTTGTAAGTCCCATGACATAAAAATAAGTAAAATGTTTTACTTATTTTCACTATATAGTATAAAATCGGAGTTCATATGCCCATATGAGAAATGAAGAGACTGATGTTAAGTAATTTGTTAAAAGTCACAGAGGTTAGAAATTTCCAGAATATGGCAACCTCTGTTTTTTGGTACTCCAGAACCTAAGCATCTTTTATTACATCATCATGCCACTAATATTTCTCTCTTGAACAGCGTCGAATCTGCAGTTCTCTAATTATATTTTTTTAAAAAATCTTCATTTAGGGCTCCTCTGTATTCACCCTATGGTAAAATCACTTTATCATAAAGGCATCTATTGTGATGTCTATTTACAAAGAGACTTCTCTAATAAAATTCCCTCATATGATATCCAGAATGGATATCATACATTTTTTCCCTTTATTTACACTTTATATTTGACATTGGCATTATGTGCTCCATGTTGTTACAAACAGACCAATTTGGGGTCAGACTAATTACATGATTATATACCCCTTCTGTCTGCCACAACATGCAATGCTTCTGGGGTGTAATGAAAGAACTTAAACATGTGTAAATACTTATTAGGTGCTCAGCACTTTCTACAGGGGACTATTTGGGATACTCCTAACATCTTATTGTGGCAGAAAAGATACGGACATATTATTGCTAGAAAGGCTGTGGCTTGTTCCATGTTTTTTAAGAGAATGAAACTTGTCAGGGCAGCCCTAGCAACCATTCAAGAGCTTATTTGGGCATTCTTGTTCTCCAGGACAAAAATCGCATGGTTTCCATGCAGGAACATATCCATGAAAATACTTAAGGTAGGTGCCATAGACTGCTTGATTAACTAAAAGCTGAGCTAACAAATTCTGTAAATGTCTCCCTCTTTTATTCCTATCGGTGGATATCAGTTTTTCTTTTTTTAGGATCGATTTCTATTTTCTGCAGCTGAACATGAAAGCACACTGACTAACATAGTCTGCAGTTAAGCTGTGTTCTCAGGACCATCTGTAAGAATTTATGCATTTCCTGGGAATCTGATCAATTCTACCAGCAATTCTGTTTTCTTTGTAAGATTAAGTAACCCTGAAATTAATTTTATATTTAAAAGTTGATGTTTGTTTGAAAAAATTGTGAGCCCCATGTCCAAAAGCATTTTGTATTTTAAAATTGACTTCCCTGAATAATTCTGTTTTATGCACACATACAAAGAATTTTATGTTAAAAGCATGGATATTATCATATTACAGACTTTGTTTAATATTTCTGTCTTTCTTTCTTCTTTTTTATTTTTTGGCTTGACTTCTCTATCTTCTTCCCCTATGTTCTTCATTCACATCTCTTGCCCCTGTGGGTAACTCTTGTTGACAACCTAGTTTATATTCTTTTATGTGTTTTTAAAATATTGAATAATCATAAACATTTACATATTCTAAGAGGAATTTTTAGTCAAAAAATGGACCATATTTTCTATGAGGGTTTTCTGTCAAAAAAAAAAACAGATCATAGCTATACATTTTTCTTCATCTTGGTTTTCTCATTGGACAGCACCTTATGGAAATTCCCCAAGTTATTTGTCATAGCTGTATTATAGTAACTTTTATTTGTTTAATAATTTCATAATATTACAAGGTATGGACATATGACAGTTTAGTCTGTCTTTCCCCTATGGGTGCTCATTTGTTTCAGGTTAGTTTTTATGCTACTATGAACAAGGCAGTAATATATGTTCTTTAAAAAATATCCTTATAGACTTGTACTTTACTTTTTATGAGACAGACATTTATGGACTAACACTGACTTAATAGATACTGGCATATTGCTTTTTCCAAAAGGCAGTAAAATACGTACTCCTATCAGCTTTGGGTAAGATTATACTTTTTCCCATAAATACCAAGTAATAGGTGTTTGTTTATCCATCCTAAGAGAGAAAGCCCCTCCCCTCATGATGTCTACATTAGTCATCAAGATGGATAATAAATAAATAGCTCTATAATGTCACAAATACGCTGTGAGGAAAAATAAAGTAGGGTTAAGGAATAGGAATGGGGATAGCTATTTTAAATAAAGATATTTGTAAAAGGCCTCTCCAAAGAGAATATTTTGGGGGCTCAGTGAAGTGAGAGAGTAGGCAATGCAATATCTGGGGTAGGAGGAGGCTTCCAGGAGAAATAATAACAAATATAAGATGTCAGAAAAGAGCTTGATTTGACACTTGTGTCAAGACTGGATACGAAGTTATTGTCAGGTAGTGGAAGTGAAAGATGTGGGGACTTGGCCTAAGGTGGTAGTCGTGGAGATGCTGAGAAGTGGTCAGATTCAGGATGCATCTTGAAGGCACAGCTGAAAGAAAACGCTGATTGTTTGGCTGTGGGGTGTGAGAGAAAGAGATGAACATGAATTATTGATAGGCTTTTTAAAATAAGTGTCACAGAGAGTTCCAATGCACCCTTTGCCCAGCTTCCCCCAGTGTTAACCTCTTACATAACGATAGCACACTTGTCAAAGAAAGAAACCATCACTGGGTATCATGCTATTAAACAAGGTACAGACTCTTCAGATTTCACATTTTACCCATGAATATTCTTTTTTTGATACAGGATCCAATCAAGGATACCACACTGAATTCAGTCATCATTTTGTGATGATCTGTGACAGTGCTTGTCTTTCCTTGTTTTTTATTATCCTGATTTTTTGAAGAGCATGACTAGACATTTTTTAGAATGTTCCTCAATCTTAGTTTTCTCTGATATTTTCTAATGATTAGATTTCGGGTAAGGGTTTTTTGGAAGAACACCAGAGAAGTAAAGTACTCTTCATATTGAATCGTATCAGAGATGTATAATATCAGCATGATGTATCACTAGTAATATTCACATTAGTCAGTTGGTTGAGATAGTGTCTGCCAGATTTATCCACTGTAGCATTACTGTTTTTATTTCTTATGCTCTGTTTTTTTGAAACAACTAACCAAACCCAGTTCACACTCAAGGTCGATGGTGGTGATAAAACTTTACTTCTTAAACGGGGATGATCTGTATATGTTCTTTGGAAACCTTTTGTAAGGAGCAGTTTTTCTCTTCTCTTTCATTTACTTGTTTACTCAGCCATTTATTTAGATCCATATAGACTCATATATATTTATTTTTTCCTTGGGATTATAATATAATACTACCATTAATATTTGTTGCCTAAACTGTTTCAACTCTGACCATTGAGAGCGCTTTCAGGTTTGTTGTTGTATCCTTTTGACATGCCCTGGTCTATCTTACTTTTCTTCTTCCTTACTTTCTGGTATTATACAATGTTTCAGGCTCATCTTGTATTTCCTCTTTCCCGGACCTAAAATCAGCCATTTTCACTAAGGAGCTAGGTTTTAATAGAGCACTTTAGTAAATGATGATGCTATTTCCTGACATGAGGAAGCCCAGAGAGGGTAGAAGCCTAGAGTATGTGTCTTCTGTCCTTTGTTCCTTATTACCTATTATTGTTATTTTTTGGACATACTATGTTTAAGAAGCCTATTGGCCATTCAAGTGGAGTTGCAGAATAGAGTAAACAGTAGATATGAGTCTAAAGCTCAGAGAAGAGGTTCAGGTTAGAGATCTAAATTTTAGATTCATCATAAAGACATGGGATTGGGTTTGATTTCCTTGGACAGTATTAGAGAAGTCTCAGAACTGAATCTGCTAAAGGATGTAGAGTTCAGGAAGAATGGAAGAAATCAGGCAAAGAGGTTGAGAAAGATCAACAAATGAGGTAGGAAATAAGCTAGGAGTGTGTAGTATCCTAGAAGCCAAGTGAAGAAATACGTCACGAAAGGGAAAGTGATTATCAGAGTCAAGTTCTGTTGAGAGATTGAGGAAGATAATGACTGAAAACTTACCATTGGATTTGGCAATATTCCAGTTCACTGCTGACCTCGATAAGTGTCATTTCAGTAGAGCTGTGGTAATGAAGCCTAATTGAGAGGAATTCAATGTAGAATTGCAGCTGAGGAATGGAGAATGCACTCTTTAAAAAAGTTTTTTTAAAAAACAGAGCAAAGAATTAGGGTGATAGTGAGATGGGGAGCTGATGAAAAAGAAAATAATGATTTTAAGATGGGAGACATTAGAACATATTTGCATACAAATGGGCATAATCTAGTAAAATGGAGAAAAATGATGATGTGGAAGAGAGAGGGTATAATTGAAGTCGTGAAAACCTAAGTTGGTGCGAGGAAATGGAACCTAAGTCTTAAGAGAAGGGGTTGGCCTTAGGGAGGAGAAGGATGTTTCTTCATCATAACATGACTGAAGACAGACTACGTGATCACAAATGCTAAGTGTATAGAGGATGCAGTGATAGAAAAGGGAGGAAGTTGAACTGTGGCTCTTTCCATTTTCCTAGAAGCAGTATCATGAACTGGGAGTGAGGAGGTGGGAAGGAATGTGGGATGGCTGAAGAGGCAAAGGTGCCTCTTTGAGCAATGTCATAGAGCCAAGGCATGAATTACCAAGGAAAGTGTGATAAGATTGCCAGACACTACGGGGGATCCACTTTTGTTTGTGGTCATATACCAAAAGTTATGTCAATAACACAGTATCCTACATTTTCTCTAGTTGCAGTCATCTGTTTAACTTCTAGGGGACAGGTTCATAGCAGGAGGAGAACTGAATTTAATCGGGTGGGTTTTTTTGTCACACTAGTTTGAAGAAGAGAGAGAGAAAGGCCTTGGAGGTGAGTGTGTGTGCAAGGGAGAGACTACCATGATGAATAATGGACTCTAAATTCAGTAAGTGAGGAAGTATGGACATTTGTGGAATGAGTGAAAAATGTGTTCAGGTCAAGAAAAGTTTTTATTAGTGAATACATGATTTAAGTAATGTGGAGACCTATGTTATAAAGCTTCTGTAAGGCTTTATACCCTGTTGTTTTTATTTACCTTTTCCAGTGGTAGAACTTGAAACATGCTTTTCAATCCCTTGTATGGTAATCTGTCTAGTCTAGTTTGTACCTCTTCTAGGGCCAGTCTTACCAATTTATAATTTTCTGGAAGATCATCTATTTCCTTAAGTTTTATAATTTTTACCTAAATTGTCACCTAGATTCTCTTATAATTCTAGCAGATTTCCAGAAATTGTAATACCTCTTCCTGTGCCTTTAAATAGAGAATTATTACCTGAACAATTTTAGAAAATTGTTTGCACATTTTTGAACACGGGTGATTGAATGGAAGAATCCCATGGTGACCACCTCATCTATAAATAGTCTAAGATTAATTTGGTTATCTTGTCCACTTTACTGAAATAGAATGACTAAGTACTATTATTCTTTTGGAAACATTTTTTGTCATGTAATAATGTTTCTTATATTTCAACATATGTGAAAACAATGGAAATTCATTTTTGTTGTTTGGTAGACGAATCAATTATGGACTGCATATATTTTTGTTAGCTGTACTTCAACATGTAGGTGAAGGTATAAAATTGGAGTGGTATTGATATTTTAAAAAGAATTATAAATATAATTAACATGACAGTCAGTGAAGTTTCTTCTCTTAAAAAGATAGGGTCAGCTGCACGTGGTGGCTCATGCCCGTAATCCCAGCACTTTGGGAGGCCAAGGTGGGTGGATCATGAGGTCAGGAGATCGAGACCATCCTGGCTGACACGGTCAAACACCATGTCTACTAAAAATACAAAAAAATTAGCTGGGTGTGGTGGCACGCACCTGTAGTCCCAGCTACTTGAGAGGCTGAGGTAGAATTGCTTGAACCCGGGAGGCAGAGGTTGCAATGAGCTGAGATCGCACCACTGCACTCCAGCCTGGGTGACAGAGCAAGACTCTGTCTCAAAAAGAAAAAAGAAAAATAGGGTCAACTCTACATAGAAGATTGTTCTCTCCTGCTAGATTTCTTTGCCCCAGGCCCTTTGCTCTGTCAGGAAGCTGCCCTTCAGAGTAATTGACACTTGTGCTGGTTATAGGAATATTAATTATGCAATGCTGTATTCTGAGATGCAATTGCAGATGCAATTAAACTATTTCACTGAACTTAGAAGTTTTATTATCACTTGAGAACATCAGACAATTACTCCACTTGTGTTCATAGACCATCATTCCCTTTTGACGTTTTTAGGCTGTGATGTGTGCCAAGCTTCCAGACATGCAGAAGTCATCAACTTAGACGTCTCAAATTCTGTGATTCTGACAGGAACAGATATATTCTCAAAACCCCAGCATTGGCAAAAGAGATTTTTTTAAAGGCAGGAACAAGATGACAGCCTTTCAAACAAGTTCTATTTCTTTATAGCTTATCATTGAATCACCTATTAAAAATATTACAAGTGATTTTATAGTTTAGTCAGTGCTATCATTGGGACGTGACCTTCAGTGATCTCGGTGCAGGCTGGCTTGGCTCCTGATTGAAACATGCCAGCAACAGCTATGTGCCTCACTGACCTACTAAAGGTACCCTTTTAGATAAAAAGTTGAAAACATGGAAGAGTGCCTTGACCATTGCCAAACAAGATGGCAGCTGGGATTTGCAGGACAATTTGCAGTGATTTCCATGGGCAACCAGGAAGCTAAAGAGGCTGGAACAAGGAGGTGTCTTTACTTTCCCCACCAGCATTGCAATATTGAAGGAATTTCCACAAGTTAAAAAACTGGTTCTAGGTGACTTTCTCAATTAAGCCCCAAATATTAGAAAAGAGCAGATGTGATTTATAAGTGTTAGATGCACATTTCTAAATGATGATATGGGTTTATGTCTGTCTTATTTTTCATAAAACTTACAATCAGATATCTGACCCTGGGCTTCTTTAAATGAGCATAACAAAGTTGTTTGAAGACAAATGATGTTATATTTATATAAGTATACATTTATCAGTCTTCTACAAGTTTTAAACTCCTCAAACACTTTTCATAGTACCAGGAATGATTATATTTATCCTTGAATCAGCCATAGAGGACATTTGTCCCTGCTAAGCCCAACCATAGGGTGAGGATCCCACTCATAGGTGGTATGAAAAGGCAGTGTTGAGGCTATCCAATGTGCTTGTGATCACCTCATAAAGATAGGATTCCAGGAAAAATGGCAGTTCCCGTTGATCTTTTGTGATGTGCCCAGGGATCCTGCAAGGGAAGAGTAGCTGCCCCTTAATCTTCCTGAGGTACATTACATCCCTGGATGATTCCTCTACAAAGTTGCCTCAGGGTGAGCACTGTCGATCTTAGCACAACTTTTAAAATTCTGTCTGTCACATGTGTGCACACATACTTTTGTTTTAACACAGTCTTACACAGCTGGTGTCCCCAAGTCACATCCACCCAGCACAGGGGCTAAACTGGAATGGTCGCCTGCATCGACTACTGTGCATTGTACACAGAACAGGCATTGAGCACCAGATCCCCAATACTTGGACCTTTGCATTGAATATGCCATTCTTCCCAACTCCTCCTCCTCCTCCTCCTCCTCCTCCTCCTTCAACATTTTTTTTTAGAGGCTGGTCTTGGATTTTTGGGCTCAAGTGATCCTCCCATCTCAGCCTTCAGGGTAGCTGGGGCTACAAGGCTTGCATCCCCACACACAGTCTTCCTTTTTGGTAGACTTCCCTGTAGTGGCTTCACTGGCCTCAGTTAGGGTCAGTTTTATGCATAAGATTTATTTTTATATCCTTTACTTTCAAACAGGTTAGCGTTTGAATCCCTTTCTTCTATAGGCCAGGGTACCTTTGCCTCTGTCTAAATTATAGGTTAATTACAGATATGTGGCTGGGCATTGTGGCTCACGCCTGTAATCCCAGCACTTTGGGAGGCCGAGACGGGCGGATCACGAGGTGGGAGTTTGAGACCAGCCTAGCCAACATGGTGAAACCCTGTCTCTACTAAAGATACACAAAAAAATTATTAGCTAGGCATGGTGGCGCATGCCTGTAATCCCAGCTACTGGAGGCTGAGGCAAGAGAATCGCTTGAACCGGGAGGCAGAGGTTGCAGTGAGCGAAGATCAGCCATTGCACTCTAGCCTGGGTGACAGGGCGAGACTCCGTCTCAAAAAAAAAAAAAAAAAAAAAAAAAAAGATATGTAAATTTAGATCACTAGATTTCTCAATATTTTTGCTTTCCTCAATAGAATATCTTAATGCCTAAAGAAAGACTTTTATTTATTTGGCTGTCAAATACAATTATGTTTTTGAATTTCAACTTTAATAATGGGTAGTCAAAAAACCATAATTTTCTTCTTAGATTTAGTTACAGATCACTAATATAGTCAGTTTTCTTATTTGTAAAATAGGGAGCTTGAATGAAATAGCATCCTCATTTTCTTTTTATGGCAGCAGAAACTTTTATTTTATTTCTAGGATGAAATTTTAAATTGTATCTTAATAAGAAATTACATTTAATAGGGAAGTTATTTTCACTAACAAGAAAAGTTGACTTTAAATTATGAATGCTATTTATAGACATATTCAACTCAACATCTAATTTAATTATTTTGTTTTAGTTGCAAATATCTTTTCTTTTCTTTTTTTTTTCTTAAGACTTCTTCTTTTTTTTTTTTTTTTTTTTTTTTTTTTTATTGAGACAGGGTCTTGCTCTGTCACCCAGGCTGGAGTTCAGTGGCATGATCTTGGCTCACTGCAACCTCCGCATCCTGGATTCAAGAAATTCTTGTGCTTCAACTGCCCAGGTAGCTGGAATTACAGGCGTGTGCCACCATGCCCCGTTAATTTTTATATTTTTAGTAGACCAAGTTTTACCATGTTGGCCAGGCTGAAACCCCTGAGCTGAAATGATCTGCCCGCCTTGCCCTCCTAAAGTGCTGGGGTTACAGGCATGAGCCACTGTGCCTAGCCACAAATATTTTCTAACTTTTTAAAGTCTATATTCAGTGGACACAAAGAGAGGTCTGTTTGTGTGCTTGCTTGCTGCTTGCTTGTTGGTTTTTAATTTCTTCGATTGTAATCTCAGGATATGCATCTTTAACAGAGAAAACAGGGAAAGCTCCATTCTTAAATGTTCCTCAAAATAAGTGCAAAGGATGATCCAAGTTATATCTTCAGTGGTCTTCAGTATGCCATCATTTGAATGTGTAATGTTCTCAATAGAATTTTAAGATATTTAAAATTATACCTAAAATTGTACAGCAAGGTGACTATAGTTAATGATGCCATATTGTATTTTTGAAAAATGTAAACAGAGAGGTTGCTGTATACTCTCACCACAAAAATGATAACTATATGAGGTAGTATAATTTATTAATTAGCTAGAATTAGCTATTCCATAATGCATTATACTTCAAAACATGTTGTAAATGATCAAAACATACAATGTTATCTGTCAATTTTTTAAAAATCTAAAAATCATTAAAAATAACAGAATTGAATTTTGATTACATTTTTCTGAGGTTTCTTAAGTTCATCTACCAAATCTGGGGTTACTCAGAACCAAACTGACTCAATAACCTCTATTAGCACTGTAATTCCAATCACAATTTGATATTTCTGTGCTATTGTTGTATCACAGATAATCCAGTTTATTCCAGATCCTTATTTCAGCATATCTATGTAGATATTGATAAAGTTTAAAGGAAAAAAGCGAATCCTGGAGGCACAATTTGCCTGAGACAAATTTTTTTCTTAAAGATTGTGGTATTTTGTTTGTTCAAATTACAGCAGCATAAGTTGCTTGTGTAGGGTATTTGTTCATTCAAGTAACGTATTTGTAGAATTTCTACACTAGCTATTGTCATTGGCTATGATCAATGATAGCTCTGTTCTGCCTACTATGGAAACACAATAAATGAACAAGCTTCTCTACCTCATTTTTAAAGAAAATTTTTACATTTTTATATGGACTTGGTAATATTACCTTAACATACAAGAGTAGAAAATTCATTAGTGATTTAGAAAAAGTGATTATATACATTCAGTCTGGGTAAATAAAAAGTATGTATCATTACTGCCCAGTTTCATCTCTCTAAATTGTTGCACTAATCACTTCTAATTATGGCACTGTAATTTTAAAGAACAACATTTTTGTTAATGTATGTCATTTCAGAGAATATTTTGTATATTTTCTTAAAGTCTAAGTTATCTTAAATCATGAATATATAAATATTTGAGTTAATTTTATAATGAAATAGTTTCCATTAAGCAAATCAAACAAATCAAGAACTGTAACAAATATTCATTGTGATTTTTATTGACTATCAAAAGCTACAACATTTTGGTTGATTTCCCTGGATTTTTGTGTGTTTTGAAGATATGAATCTCCTAAAGACTAGAAAGTTGCTTAAGTCTAGTGTAATGCTGCTTAATAGAATGGATATATCTTTAACTTATTGTCCCAAATAGTATTTGTTGATTGAAACCAGACAAACAAATGAGTTAAACCATGTATGGATCGTTAGAAATTTACGACATTGTTCTAAGAAGAATATTCTTTGTTTGCTAAATTATATACTATATGATTATTCAGTTCTATATTTAAAACTACACATAGTTTAAGATTTCTATTGATTTTCTCCTATGTAATCATGATGTTGGCACCTTAAAGTTTACTCTTTGAAAACATAACCTTGTGTAACATGCTGAAATGCATTTTCTTTTTTAAGGAAAAAATGAGGAAATATCAACAGACTGAAAATATGTTTTCAGAGGCATAGAATCTTCAGGAAAATACTGGAGTTCCTGAGATCTCAAGGTTAGCAGTTTATACATTATTCTCATGCTTTTACAGATTTGGGATATAATCTGTGCATCTGTTTCAAGTTTCTAATGTGCAATTGGATAATAAGGAAAAAATGATCTTACTTAAATCTGACTTAAAGTACATGTTTTAAACAAAGTCTCATTAAGATTTTAAAAAATCCATTTATATCAGACATACAGTATTTAGTTTCATTAGGCACAATAAAAAGTTGTCTTAATGGAGAACTACTGGTTATTACAATTTGCTTCTTTTTTTTTTTTTTTTTTTTTGAGACGGAGTCTCACTGTGTTGCCCAGGCTGGAGTGCAGTGGCGTGATCTCGACTCACTGCAAGCTCTGCCTCCTGGGTTCACATTATGCCATTCTCCTGCCTCAGCCTGCCAAGTAGCTGGGACTACAGGCGTACACCAGTACGCCCAGCCAATTTTTTTTTGTAGTTTTAGTAGAGACAGGGTTTCACCATGCTAGCCAGGATGGTCTCGATCTCCTGACCTCGTGATCTGCCTGCCTCGGCCTCCCAAATATAATTTGCTTCTTTTTAAAGGGTAGCACTATTAGCATAAAAATATTTGACATTTCTATAAATTTTTCTTCCTGATTGTTAAATATAAACCTATTTAGTGAATTTTTCATTTCTTTTGTATCTTTGGCTGCAATATGCACACATATACACACAGTTTAGAAGGATATCTAATCAGCAATCTTTCTGAAATTCCTTGAATTCCATTCCGTGACTTTCTTTAACTACAGCCAAATAAATAATGCTATCACTGGAAAGTGTGGCTTCAATAAAATGACAATTAATGTGAAGGAACAGGAGGATCTTGGGAATATTTTCTAAGTTGTTTAGGATGATATAACTGGAAAAGAAGAAAAAGCCTACCCATTATTAAGCAGCTTATTATAATAACAAATTAATGTACAATATTCATTTAGAAGTTATAAAGGTAGGCTAAAATGGTTTAGTCCAATTAGATACCTTGAAAAAGTAGATGATTTTTGATGTGCTCATATTGTGGGACCCAGTATCAAATATTCATAATTTTAAATTTAAAAAATGTGATCTTTTATTTTACTTGTCTTGGTCAGGCATGTCTTCAGTATCTCTATCTATTTCTCATTCTTCCAAGGGTTTATTCATTTATTTAGGACTTACCATATGCAAAGCAATGGGATTAAACACTTTGGTTCTTTCTAAATGAATAAGATATGGTCCCTGTTCTCAAAAATTTCCCAACCAATGTCTTACCCAGAAATTAGTTTTACTATTAACTCAAGCAATATATAATTAAAAAGACAAGCCAGATTTTATAAGGGCATGTAATTAATTCTAAAGCTAAATGGAAATTATTTGGAGATTATTTGTATTTTCACATTATAGCTTCTATTAGCCTAGAATGCTGACAGCTTATACCAATGCAAATTTTGCTCCATTACAACCCACACTCAGTGGATTTTTTTTTTTATTAAAGTAGCTCTTGAAGTACAACACAAGTAAGAAATATGAAATTCTAGGAAAGAAAAGTCTCTTGACACAACTGCAAATTTAATGTTATGGAATATAGTTGTGTAATCACCTATGAAAAGAGCAAAGGTGGCCTTGCCTCCATTTTTTTAAAATTCAAGTACATTGGATTTCTTTACTAAGCTCACCAGAGAATTAAATCATTTCCCCAATGACCTGGAAAGACTCGTAGGTTTGAAAGGGATTGAATTCTGTAAATCCGTAAGAGATCATTTGCAAATAGTAGCTAGGTGAGTACAGGGATTTGAAATGGGTGGGAGTGCAGACTCATCTTGAAATGAAGTTGCACAGCACTGTACTTCTCAATAAAACCTTTTTAAAAGGGTAGTGTCTTAAGAAGTTAATGCAAGTAAAGTAATTTAAAATAGTAAACTTCTTTTTTGAAAAACCAGTGAAGAGATCCATTGCCTCATTATGCCATTAGAGAAGGAGCCAAATTGATTTATGTAACAACCATCATCATTCAACAAATATTTGTCAAGTGCCTACTATGTGCATGGGGGTATACGGCGGATTGCTGGGGAGTGACAGCAGTGAATAAAATAAACTATTCTTGCCTGACTGGATATTACATTCTAGTGGATGGAAATAGGTGATAAAAAACAAAATTAATTATGCATTATGTTTGATGGTTATAAGTACCATGGAGAAAAAAGAAAAAAGAAAGGGAATATAGAGTATAAGCAGAGGTAGAATTTTTAAATAAACCTCATGACTTTGCACTACGTAATTTACACAAAAGAGATAGATGCCACTTTTGTTCACATAGTACCAACTAAAAACAAGGATGATGAAATACAACACCTGATGGTAAGTTTTCTAAATCATTATTAAGATATATGTTGTGGCCGGGCGCGGTGGCTCAAGCCTGTAATCCCAGCACTTTGGGAGGCCGAGACGGGCGGATCACGAGGTCAGGAGATCGAGACCATCCTGGCTAACACGGTGAAACCCCGTCTCTACTAAAAACAATACAAAAAACTAGCCGGGCGAGGTGGCGGGCGCCTGTAGTCCCAGCTACTCGGGAGGCTGAGGCAGGAGAATGGCGTAAACCCGGGAGGCGGAGCTTGCAGTGAGCTGAGATCCGGCCACTGCACTCCAGCCCGGACGACAGAGCCAGACTCCGTCTCAAAAAAAAAAAAAAAGATATATGTTGTAAATGCATGTAAAATAAATTTCAATTTCATCAGAAAGAAAAAATATTATTTTTTAGAAATGATGCTACACTTACTACAAATATATGAAATGAGATAATATTAAAGAACATAGGTCTCTCTATGTACATTTTTATTAAAAAATATATAGAGTTGGAAATTAAATCAATTTTGTGCAATCATTAACAAATGTGTGGTCATTAACAAATGAACAAATGGGTGATTAGGGTTTTTTTATGGTAATCTGATTGGAATATTTTCATTCAATGTTTGGTTCTGAGAACAGGAGTCTGGAAATATTGAAGGCCCAAATACTCCTGCCTGTTTTCTTGGAAACCATCTATAGTTTAGAACTCATCATATAAAGTGGTGTTATCTTAAAAGTCATTCAGTCTTGACTTTACTGGTTGGAGTTGAGAGGTTTAGCTGATTTTGTATGCTGAAAAAGTAGTTATTTTGTTTTTATTGAGTTTAAGTCAATGTGAAGTAAATATCTGGCCGTGCGAATAAACAAAACAAAATTTGGATTAAGAGATTTCAAAATCTATTAAGTAATGTGATTTTTTTCCGTCTTCCAAAAGTCAGGCATTGTAAACAGTATATCATCTAAAGGACATGTGTCCAGTATTAGATTATTAAAAGAAACACAAAGTAAAGCTCATGACTGTTTAGAGGCTCTCTCTCTCTCTCTCTCTCTCTCTCTCTCTCTCTCTCTCTCTCTCTCTCTATATATATATATATATATATATATATATATATATATTTTTTTTTTTTTTTTTTTTTCTTTGAGACAAGATCTCCATCTGTTACCCAGGCTGGAGAATAGTAGCAGGATCTCGGCTCACTGCAACCTCAACCTCCTGGGCTCAAGTGATTGTTCTGAGCCTCCCAAGTAGCTGAGACTATAGGCATGCACTACCATACCGGGGTAATTTTTCAAAAAGCTTTCTTTGTAGAGACAAGGTCTTACTTGTAACTCAGGCTAGAAGAGGCTCTTTCTTAATTAAATCAAATTAGAGAGTAGAGAGTGTTTATTACATACCGTATTGTGGAAAGAATTAATGGTCAGCTCTGTAAGAGTTGTAAGCTTGTGAGCTTGTGTTGTCTGTTATGGGAAAGCCAAAAAAAAAAAAAAAAAAAAAAAGAAAAGAAAAGACAACTAGAGATGCAGAGGGCTGGTTGAAGGTTATGGGGGAAACAAAGACTTCTCATGCAGTATTTCTCTGTTAGGGATAGATTCTTTCCAAACCAATATTGACCTTTGTTGTACTCATCTGGAAACTTCAATGGAAAGAACTAGAAACTCTGGTTGAGGATAACTGAAACTTGACTTTTCAAAAGCAAATAGAAAACAGCATATGCTTTCTTTAAATTCCCTTGCTTTCATCCACCCTTCATTTGCTTTACAAAATTGCTAACCCAGGAATCATTTGCAAATCTGTACCACAAATCCAGTTCCCTAGGAATTTTTCCAAATAATGATTCTTCCATTCTCTCACAAACCAACACCCACATGAATTTCACATTACCTGGTATGCCCATGCTCTAGATGGCTCTTTCTTCTCTACCCTGTCTTCAAGTTCTCCAAGTAATTTTCTAGCATTCTTATTCTTCCATCATTCAGGCAAATAATTTAATCCAGTGTTTTCCAACTTTAGCACTATTGAGATTTGGATCCAGGTAATTCATTATTGTGGGAGGGGAGAGCGCTGTCCTTTGCATTGTAGGGCGTTTAGCAGCATTTCTGGTACTAGATGCCATTGGCACTTCGTCTTGAGTTATGACAAACAAAAATGTCTTCAGGCATTGACCAATGTCCCCTCAGAGCAAAATTAGCCCAGATTGAGAAGCGTTGAGCCAGCCCTAGCTTCTACAATCTCAGTAAACTTCCATCCACTCTGCTACATCAACCACAAAACCTCCTGAGCACCTCCAGCATCTTATTCTCAATTAAAACAGCTCAACAAGGCCAGGCATGGTGGCTCATGCCTGTAATCCCAGCACTTTGGGAGGTGGAGGTGGGTGAATCGCTTGAGTCCAGGAGTTTGAGACCAGCCTGGGCAACATGGCAAAGCCCTATCTTTACAAAAAATACAAAAAATTAGCTGGGCATAGTGGTGCGTGTCTGTAGTCCCAGCGATTCAAGTGGCTGAGAGATGAGAATCACTTGAACCTGGATGGTGGAGGTTGTGGTGAGCTGAGATCATGCCACTGCACTCCAGCCCTCCAGCCTGGGGGACAGAGTGAGACCTTGTCTCAAAAAAAGAAAGAAAGAAACAAACAAACAAAAAACAGCTTAACAGATACACTTTAAATATCAGTTTCCCTTGCTAAAGTAAAACTCACCTCTATTTGATCATCTGTATGTTTTCATTATCCTTTTATTTGCTTATACTTGGCCTTGTATCTAAAACATGTTTTACAAAATAATAAGACAATATAAAATAAGAAGAAATAAGGTATAAACAGGTGAAGTGAAAGGAAAAGAGTTTATTACATATGTAACCTGACTTCACCCCTAATCACTGGGGTGATTACATTGAGACTGAGCTAGCCCTTCAGTAGCATTCACCAATGTAATCAGCGGGGTGAGGTTAGGTTACAAATGTAATAAACTATTTTCCTTTCACTTCTTTTGCTTAGAATAAAATTAGACTTTTAGTGCCTTTAATCTTTCCATGTTCTGCTAGCTGTGCTTGGAAGTTTGCTTGGAAAATAGCAGCTTTCTCCCACAGCTCTCTAGCCACTCCCTTCTTAAACAGTACCTGCAACCATGAACCCGAGCTATAGTGAATCCTTTCATGTATTCACATTCATGAGTGCTACAGGAGCAATTATACCACTCTGCAGATTTATGGTGTTCTAATTGGAGGTAGCCCCTCGATAGCATTAACTAATCCTTTCATTCTGACTGTGGTCGGCCACTATTTCAAAAGTTCATTACCCCACTCAAGCCACACAATCTCTCCCCTTCACTGTTAGTGCACCTGCTATTTTAACAAGAAAATTGAGGTCATTGTGTGGAAACTACTTGTGAATCTTTGCAATCCCCTCCAGCATCGAACGAACTAGGTCTATAAACACTTTTTCTTTCCTCTAATCTCTAAGAAGGCTCAGGAGTCCTTCCTGCTATTCAAGGCAAAGCCTATGTTTGATTTTACTTCCCATCACTGAGGCTGAGACCTTTTGCCATTAATTATTTCTTTTTTGTCCTTTATCTCCAACTTTTTCTTCCTTGCTGGCCCTTTTCCTTCAGCCATTCATGTTCTTTACACTCCTATCAAAAAGGCAAATTGACAAACAAAAACAAACCACCTCTTTCTTCACTACCATCCAGTTTCTGTCCTCTTCAACTCATTCAAGCTCTCCAAGCAGTAGTCTACATTCATTATCTCCAGTTTCTAAGATTCAGTCACTCCTCAGCACAGTGCGATCTGATTTCTAACCCCATTTAACAGAGCATGCTCTCTCTAAAGGCACAGATGACCCACAGCCCTTATCTTGACTGACTCTCTCAGGGGTATTTGACACCGTTAACTACATTTTTCTTATTTCAATCCCTAGGCTGTTGTTGCACCGCTCCCTCTTGGTTTCCCTCACATCTTGTGGATCTTTTTGTTAAGATCCCTCTCACTGGCTCTTCTATCTCTATTCTTCCATCCAGAAAGTCATGAACCACAAACTCAAACCCCAATAGGTGGCTATAGGTAATACAAATGAGTGAAGTTGTCTAACTGAAAACAGTAAACACCATAGAGGTCAAACAACATGCCCACAAAAGTTCTTGATATTTTACTCCTATTCAAATGACAGTCCTCCCTAGAGATCCATCTTCAATCTACTGCTCTTTAGTCCTTCTTGCTCTTCCTAATCAAGCAAAGCCATTATTATGACTTTGTTAATGACATAGAGGTCAATGCCTCCAACCCTCTTCTTCAGCTAAGCTACAGAATTACAAGTTATGCTACATGTCTACGGGGTATCAATGCCTAATAAGGACACACACAAAAGCAAACATCAGAGCAGTAAAATAGAATAAAGAGAAAACCAGACACTATATACATGCAGTCAGAAAATACACTGCCAAAATAATCATAAGTCAATGAAGAAACCCTCCAAGAAAATTCTATTAACAAACCCAGGTACACATAATTAGTGTCTGATAAAAGAAACAATTCAAATGGGGGAGGAGGGAAGGGCTATGGCTTATTGAATAGATGGTACTAGAACAATTCTTTAACTACTTGGGGAAAAATAAGGTGTGACCTGTGCATTACGCAATATTAAAGTAAATTTAAATAAAGATTTAAAATAATATTTTAAAATATTATTGAAATTTGAATAAATTCAATAGCTTATAGGTATTTATGTGACTTTGGCCTAGAAAAGTATTTAAGCAATGCAAGAAAGCCAAGTCATTTATTCGTTTTTAAACTTTTAAACAGTAAAATTCACACTTCTTGGTGTACAGTTTTGTGAGTTTTGACAGTTATACAGAGTCATGTAACTTTCACAACAATCAAAGTACAGAACAGATCCATTACTGTTCCCTGCATTTCCCCTGGTCAACTTATCCTTACCTTCATCCCTGGCAACTAATCTGCTCTAGGTCACTACAGTTTTGCCTCTTCTAGAATGTCTTATCAGTGGAACACAGATAATGTAATCTTTACCATCTGGCCTCTTTCATAATGCATTGAGATTCATTCATGCTCTTGCATGTATCCATACATTTTTCCTTAGTATTGTTAAGTAGTATTTATTTGTGTGAATGTACCATGGTTTGTTTATTCATCCATCCACTTAAAGATGTTTAGGTTGTTTAGTTTTTGGTGGTCTGGATATACTGTAAATATCCACATAGAAATTGGTGTGAGAACTGAAGTTTTTATTTATCATGGGCAAATACCCTAGTGGGATTGTGTATCACATGATAAGTGTATGTTTAGCTTTCTCAGACTGCAAAATTGCTTCCCAGAATGACAAATCATCCTAAATTTCCATCAGCAATGCATGAGTATTCCCGTTGCTCCATGCCTTCACCAACACTTGGTATTATCAGTTTTTGTTTACTTATTTTAACTAATCTAATTATTACTCTGGTTTTAATTTGCATATTCTTAATGAGTAATAACATTGAGCATGTTTTCTTCTGCTTTTTCACCATCTGTTTGTTTTCTTTTGTGAAGTGTTAGTTCATATATTTTGCCCAAGTTATACTAAGTTGTTTTCTATTTTTGAGTTTTGAGAGTTCTTTATAAATATTCTGCGTAAAATTCCTGTAGGAAATACGTGATTTGCAAACATTTTCTCTCTGTCTGTGGCATGCTTTTTCGTTTTCATGACCACGTCCTTTTAGAGTTTTAAATTTGATGAAGTCATGATATCAGTTTTTTCCTCCTGTGGATTATGATTTTGATGTTATATGTTTCTTTTTTTCTTCTTCTTCTTCTTCTTCTTCTTTTTCTTCTTCTTCTTTTGGAGACAGAGTCTTGCTGTGTCATCCAGGCTGTAGTGCAGTGGTGCGATCTCGGCTCACTGCAAACTCTGCCTCCTGGATTGAGCGATTCTCCTGCCTCAGCCTCCCAAGAAGGTGGGACTACAGACATGTGACACCACGCCTGGCTAATTTTTGTATTTTTAGTAGAGATGCGGTTTCATCATCTCGGCCAGGCTGGTCTTGAACTCCTGATCTCAAGGGGCTCAACCACCTCGGCCTCCCAAAGTGCTGGGAATACAGGCATGAGCCACCACCCCCAGCCTGATGTTATATCTAAGAGTCTTTGCTTAACCCAAGTTCACAATGATTTTCAACTATGTTTTCTTCTAAATTTATTATAATTTTATGTTTTGTATTTAATCATATGATTTATTTGGAGTTAAATTTGCATATTGTGAAAGATTGAAGTTCACTATTTTACTTATGTACTTACAGACATCCAATTTTTTTTTGTTTGTTTTTATTATACTTTAAGTTCTAGGGTACATGGGCATAACGTGCAGGTTTGTTACATATGTACACTTGTGCCATGTTGGTGTGCTGCACCCATCAACTCGTCAGCACCCATCAACTAGTCATGTACATCAGGTATAACTCCCAATGCCATCCCTCCCCCCTCCCCGCTCCCCATAATAGGCCCTGGTGTGTGATGTTCCCCTTCCAGAGTCCAAGTGATCTCATTGTTCAATTCCCTCCTATGAGTGAGAACATGCAGTGTTTGGTTTTCTGTTCTTGCGATAGTTTGCTGAGAATGCTGGTTTCCAGCTGCATCCATGTCCCTACAAAGGACATGAACTCATCCTTTTTTATGGCTGCACAGTATTCTATGGTGTATATGTGCCACATTTTCTTAATCCAGTCTGTCACAGATGGACATTTGGGTTGATTCCAAGTCTTTGCTATTGTGAATAGGCTGCAATAAACATACATGTGCATGTGTCTTTATAGCAGCATGACTTATAATCCTTTGGGTATATACCCAGTAATGGGATGGCTGGGTCACCTAGTATTTCTAGTTCTAGATCATTGAGGAATCGCCATACTGTTTTCCACAATAGTTGAACCAGTTTACAATCCCACCAACAGTGTAAAAGTGTTCCTATTTCTCCACATCCTCTCCAGCATCTGTTGTTTCCTGACTTTTTAATGATTGCCATTCTAACTGGTGTGAGATGGTATCTCATTGTGGTTTTGATTTGCATTTCTCTGATGGCCAGTGATGATGTGCATTTTTTCATGTATCTGTTGGCTGTATGCATGTCTTCTTTTGAGAAATGTCTGTTCATATCCTTTTCCCACTTTTTGATGGGGTTGTTTGTTTTTTTCTCCTAAATTTGTTTGAGTTCTTTGTAGGTTCTAGATATTAGCCCTTTGTCAGATGAGTAGATTGCAAAACTTTTCTTCCATTCTGTAGGTTGCCTGTTCACTCTGATGGTAGTTTCTTTTGCTGTGCAGAAGCTCTTTAGTTTAATTAGATCCCATTTGTCAATTTTGGCTTTTGTTGCCGTTGCTTTTGGTGTTTTGGACATGAAGTCCTTGCCCATGCCTATGTCCTGAATGGTATTACCTAGGTTTTCTTCTAGGGTTTTTATGATTTTAGGTCTAACATTTAAGTCTCTAATCCATCTTGAATTAATTTTCGTATAAGGAGTAAGGAAAGGATCCAGTTTCAGCTTCCTACTTATGGCTAGCCAATTTTCCCAGCACCATTTATTAAATAGGGAATCCTTTCCCCATTTCTTGTTTTTCTCAGGTTTGTCAAAGATCAGATGGCTGTGGATGTGTGGTATTATTTCGGAGGCCTCTGATCTGTTCCATTGGTCTATGTCTCTGTTTTGGTACCAGTACCATGCTGTTTTGGTTACTGTAGCCTTGTAGTATAGTTTGAAGTCAGGTAGCATGATGCCTCCAGCTTTGTTCTTTTGACGTAGGATTGTCTTGCCAATGTGGGGTCTTTTTTGGTTCCATATGAACTTTCAAGCAGTTTTTTCCAATTCTGTGAAGAAAGTCATTGGTAGCTTGATGGGAATGGCATTGAATCTATAAATTACCTTGGGCAGTATGGCCATTTTCACGATATTGATTCTTCCTATCCATGAGCATGGTATGTTCTTCCATTTGTTTGTGTCCTCTTTTATTTCACTGAGCAGTGGTTTGTAGTTCGCCTTGAAGAGGTCCTTTACATCCCTCGTAAGTTGGATTCCTAGGTATTTTATTCTCTTTGAAGCAATTGTGAATGGAAGTTCATTCATGATTTGGCTCTCTGTTTGTCTGTTACTGATGTATAAGAATGCTTGTGATTTTTGTACATTAATTTTGTATCCTGAGACTTTGCTGAAGTTGCTTATCAGCTTAAGGAGATTCTGGGCTGAGACGATGGGGTTTTCTAAATATACAGTCATGTCATCTGCAAACATGGACAATTTGACTTCTTCTTTTCCTAACTGAATACCCTTGATTTCTTTCTCTTGCCTGATTGCCCTAGCCAGAACTTCCAACACTATGTTGAATAGGAGTGGTGAGAGAGGGCATCCCTGTCTTGTGCCAGTTTTCAAAGGGAATTTTTCCAGTTTTTGCCCATTCAGTATGATATTGGCTGTGGGTTTGTCATAAATAGCTCTTATTATTTTGAGATACATTCCATCAGTACCGAATTTATTGAGAGCTTTTAGCATGAAGGGCTGTTGAATTTTGTCAAAGGCCTTTTTTGCATCTATTGAGATAGTCATGTGGTTTCTGTCTTTGGTTCTGTTTATATGCTGGATTACGTTTATTGATTTGCGTATGTTGAACCAGCCTTGCATCCCAGGGATGAAGCCCACTTGATCGTGGTGGATGAGCCTTTTGATGAGCTGCTGGATTCGGTTTGCCAGTATTTTATTGAGGATTTTTGCATCGATGTTCATCAGGGATATTGGTCTAAAATTCTCTTTTTTTGTTGTGTCTCTGCCAGGCTTTGGTATCAGGATGATGTTGGCCTCATAAAATGAGTTAGGAAGGATTCCCTCTTTTTCTATTGTTTGGAATAGTTTCAGAAAGAATGGTACCAGCTCCTCCTTGAACCTCCGGTAGAATTTGGCTGTGAATCTATCTGGTCCTGGACTTTTTTTGGTTGGTAGGCTATTAATTATTGCCTCAATTTCAGAGCCTACTATTGGTCTATTCAGGGATTCGACTTCTTCCTGGTTTAGTCTTGGGAGAGTGTAAGTGTCCAGGAAATTATCCATTTCTTCTAGGTTTTCTAGTTTATTTGCGTAGAGGTGTTTATACTATTCTCTGATGGTAGTTTGTATTTCTGTGGGGTCAGTGGTGATATCCCCTTTATCATTTTTTTGCATCTATTTGATTCTTCTCTCTTTTCTTCTTTATTAGTCTTGCTAGTGGTCTATCAATTTTGTTGATGTTTTCAAAAACCCAGCTCCTGGATTCATTGATTTTTTGGAGGGTTTTTTGTGTCTCTATCTCCTTCAGTTCTGCTCTGATCTTAGTTATTTCTTGCCTTCTGCTAGCTTTTGAATGTGTTTGCTCTTGCTCTCTAGTTCTTTTCATTGTGATGTTAGCGTGTCAATTTTAGATCTTTCCTGCTTTCTCTTGTGAGCATTTAGTGCTATGAATTTCCCTCTACACACTGCTTTAAATGTGTCCCAGAGATTCTGGTATGTTGTATCTTTGTTCTCATTGGTTTCAAAGAACATCTTTATTTCTGCCTTCATTTCGTTATGTACCCAGTAGTCATTGAGGAGCAGGTTGTTCAGTTTCCAGGTAGTTGAGCGGTTTTGATTGATTTTCTTAGTCCTGAGTTCTAGTTTGATTGCATTGTGGTCTGAGAGACAGTTTGTTAAAATTTCCGTTCTTTTACATTTGCTGAGGAGTGCTTCATTTCCAACTATGTGGCCAATTTTGGAATAAGTACGATGTGGTGCTGAGAAGAATGTATATTCTGTTGATTTGGGGTGGAGAGTTCTGCAGATGTTTATGAGGCCTGCTTGGTGCAGGGTTGAGTTCAATTCCTGGATGTCCTTGTTAACTTTCTGTCTCGTTGATCTGTCTAATGTTGACAGTGGGGTGTTGAAGTCTCCCATTATTATTGTATGGGAGTCTAAGTCTCTGTAAGTCTCTAAGGACTTGCTTTATGAATCTGGGTGCTCCTGTATTGGGTGCATATATATTTAGGATAGTTAGCTCTTCCTGTTGAATTGATCCCTTTACCATTAGGTAATGGCCTTCTTTGTCTCTTTTGATCTCTGATGGTTTAAAGTCTGTTTTATCAGAGACTAGGATTGCAACCCCTGCTTTTTTTTTTTGTTCTCCATTTGCTTGGTAGATCTTCCTCCATCCCTTTATTTAGAGCCTATGTGTGTCTCTGCATGTGAGATGGGTCTCCTGAATACAGCAAACTGATGGGTCTTGACTCTTTATCCAATTTGTCAGTCTGTGTCTTTTAATTGGACCATTTATTCCATTTACATTTAAGGTTAATATTGTTATGTGTGAACTTGATCCTGTCATTGTGATAATAGCTGGTTATTTTGCTTGCTAGTTGATGCAGTTTCTTCCTAGCATGATGGACTTTACAATTTGGCATGTTTTTGCAATGGCTGATACTGCTGATACTGGTTGTTCCTTTCCATGTTTAGTGTTTCCTTCAGGATCTCTGTACGGCAGGCCTGGTTGCTTGTCTGTAAAGGATTTTATTTCTCTTTCACTGATGAAACTTAGTTTGGCTGGATATGAAATTCTGGGTTGAAAATTCTTTTCTTTAAGAATGTTGAATATTGGCCCCCATGCTCTTCTGGCTTGGAGAGTTTCTTCCGAGAGATCTCCTGTTAGTCTGATGGGCTTCCCTTTGTGGGTAACCCGACCTTTCTCTCTGGGTGCCCTTAACATTTTTTCCTTCATTTCAACTTTGGTGAATCTGACAATTATGTGTCTTGGAGTTGCTCTTCTAGAGGAGTGTCTTTGTGGCGTTCTTTGTATTTCTTGAATTTGAATGTTGGCCTGCCTTACTAGGTTGGGGAAGTTCTCCTGGATGATATCTTGACGAGTGTTTTCCAACTTGGTTCCATTTTCCCACTCACTTTCAGGCACACCAATCAGACGTAGATTTGGTCTTTTCACATAATCTCATATTTCTTGGAGGCTTTGTTCATTTCTTTTTCCTTTTTTTCTCTAGACTTCTCTTCTTGCTTCATTTCATTCATTTGATCTTCGATCATTGATACTCTTTCTTCCAGTTGATCAAGTCAGTTACTGAAGCTTGTGCATTTGTCACGTGTTTTTATTTCTGTCAGTTCGTTTATGGCCTTCTCTGCATTGATTATTCTAGTTATCCATTCTTCCATTCTTTTTTCAAGATTTTTAGTTTCTTTGCTCTGGGTACGTAGTTCCTCCTTTAGCTTTGAGAAGTTTGATCGACTGAAGCCTTCTTGTCTCAACTTGTCAAAGTCATTCTCCATCCAGCTTTGATCCATTGCTGGCGATGAGCTGTGTTCCTTTGGAGGGGGAGATGTGCTCTGATTTTTTGAATTTCCGGCTTTTCTGCCTTTCTTTTTCCCCATCTTTGTGGTTTTATCTGCCTTTGGTCTTTGATGATGGTGACATACTGATGGGGTTTTGGTGTGGGTGTCCTTTCTGTTTGTTAGTTTTCCTTCAAACAGTCAGGACCCTCAGCTGTAGGTCTGTTGGAGATTGCTTGAGGTCGACTCCAGACACTATTTGCCTGGGTATCAGCAGCAGAGGCTGCAGAAGATAACATATTGCTGAACAGCAAGTGCTGCTGTCTGATTCTTGCTCTGGAAGCTTTGTCTTAGGGGTGTACCCTGCCATGTGAGGTGTGAGGTGTACGGTCTGCACCCATCTTCTCTGTCACTCACGCTGGGAGCCAGAGGCTGGAGCTGTTCCTATTTGGCCATCTTGCTGATCCAATTGTTTAATCACTTTTTAATAAAAGACTGTTTTTTATCCACTAAATTAACTTTTCATTTTTGTCAGAAAATCAATCACATTTGTGCAGGTATATTTCTGGTCTCTCTATTGTGTCCGATTGATGTATGTATTTGTATGTTTTCTATTATCACACTGTCTTTATTACAGTAGCTTTACAGTAAGTCTTGAAATCAGGTAGTGTGAGTCCTCTTCTTTTACAAAATTGCTTTGGTATTCTAATTCCTTTGTATTACACTGTGAATTTTAGAGTCAGCTTATTGATATATACAAAAAAGCCTGCTGAGATTTTGATTGGAAAATTCATTTATGCACATTGGAAAATCCTCTGAATTCTATTTTCAAAATAAAACACTTGAAAAAATGTTTACTGCATATATGATACAAATGGCCAATATTAGTAAAATATGGAGTATTATTAGATATCATTAAAAATAAATATGAATCTCATTAGGATAATTGGCAAAGGCTTGTGAGAGCATTTCGCAAAAAAGTCCTGATGACCTCTAAACTTAAAAATTAAAAGACTCAACATAATTAGGAATCAAAAACTTTTGCTTTATAATGGTCATCTGCAAATATAAAGCTTTGGGAAACAATATAGAATATTGACAGAGCATCACTGTTAAGGCCTTATTGAACTTTGAGTATATCCCACTGTCCAATTATCTGTGAGGATTTAGGCAAACTGCTGAAACTTTACTGATGTTCAGGTACTTCATCAACAAAGTGGACATAGAGTCTGGCACATTGTAAACACTCAATGTAGGCTATCATAAATACATTCAGCACTGATGAGGATGTGGAGAAATGGACCATATCATACTACAGAGATGGGCCAAGAATTTGGTTCAACTTTTCTAGGTGACTATTTGTCATTATGTATCATAAAATCTTAAAAGTCTGCATACTCTCTGACTTAGGAATTCCAAATATAAAAAAAAATTAATGCAATAATTATGAACACAAAGCAATGTGTACAAATGTGTTTATTGAGATAATATTTAAAGTAATAAAATGGGAAACATTTGCTTGTCCAAAAATGAGGAAGTCATTAAATAAATTATTAAATATCTATGCAGAGTAAACCTTCTGAGGTATTAAATAAAGGTGTTTTCACAGCATATTTTATTATTAGGGAGCTACCTGAAATGTATAAGTGAAAAATAAGTTTATGAAAATAGTATTTAAAGTATGATGCTATTTGTACTTTTTTTTTTTTTTAGACAGAGGCTCCCTCTGTTGCCCAGGCTGGAGTGCAGTGGCATGATCTCAGCTCACTGCAAGCTCCACATCCCAGGTTCATGCCATTCTCCTGCCTCAGCCTCCCGAGTAGCTGGGACTACAGGTGCCCACCACCATGTCCAGCTAATTTTTTGTATTTTCAGTAGAGATGGGGTTTCACCATGTTAGCCAGGATGGTCTTGATCTCCTGACCTCATGATCTGTCCTCCTCGGCCTCCCAAAGTGCTGGGGTTACAGGCATGAGCCACTGTGCCCAGGCACTATTTGTACTCTTAAATGTTGTATGTGCATGTAAGAAAGGATGATTATATATGTACACACACATAAATGTCACACACACGTGCATAAATTAAAAGTGGTATGTCTGGTTGGTTGGATACAGATTAGATTTATTACCTTCTTGGTATTTTTCAGTAGGCTCCAAATTTCCTGAAAACACATCTAATTATTATTTTTAAATACATGTAAAGTATAGAATATGAAGGGATGGACAATCGTAAACAACATAAAGAGATAAATGGCCAACTACTTAAAGTATGTTTATTTCATAGATGACAGCAGAATTTGAGTAGCCTTATTATTTAAGGACATCCACAAATTAATGAGAAGATCAACAAGACCCCAGTAGAAAAATGGGCTAAAAGAAATGATAGGGCAATAGAAAGAGAGAGAGAGAGAGAGAGAGAGAGAGAGAGATATTAGAGAAAGAGAGAGAAAGGAGAGGGAGAGGAGGAAGAGCTAATAAACTATTTATACTAAACAATAGTCAAAGAAATGGAAATAAAATGATATAATATTATGTCTATCAAATTAGCAAAGTTATTTTGTTACATATTTGTTTCACCATCATATACTGTTGATAGAAATGTTAAGTCCTTTGCCTATCTTTTAATCAGGTTTTTTGTTTTTTAGCTATTGAGGTTTTTGAGTTCCTTATATATTTTGAATATTAACTCCCTATCAGATGTTTTGATTGCAAATATTTTCTCCTAATTTGCAGATTGTTTCTTCATCCTATTAATTGCTTCCTTTGCTGTGCAAAACTTCTTAGTTTGATATAATTTCCTTTGTCTACTTTTGCTTTTATTGCTTGATCTTTTAGAATGAAATCCAAAAAATCATTGCCCAGACCAGTGTCATGTAGTGTTTTCCTATGCTTTCTTCTAGTACAGTTACTGTTTCAGGTCTTAGGTTTAAGTCTTTAATCCATTTTGAGTTGACTTTTGTAACTAATATGAGATAAAAGGATAAAGGTTGTTTCATGTTTCTGCGTGTGGATATCCAGTTTTCTCAACACTCTTTATTGAAGAGACTGTCTATTCCCCATTGTGTGCTCTTGGCAGCTTTGTGAAATATTAATTGATCATAGATTTTTTTTTTTTTTTTTTTTTTTTTTGTTGAGACGGAGTCTCGCTCTGTCGCCCGGGCTGGAGTACAGTGGCCGGATTCAGCTCACTGCAAGCTCCGCCTCCCGGGTTTACGCCATTCTCCTGCCTCAGCCTCCCGTGTAGCTGGGATTCGCCCCTAATTTTTTGTATTTTTAGTAGAGACGGGGTTTCACCGTGTTAGCCAGGATGGTCTCGATCTCCTGACCTCGTGATCCGCCCATCTCGGCCTCCCAAAGTGCTAGGATTACAGGCTTGAGCCACCGCGCCCGGCCGATCATAGATTTTTAAATTCATTTCTCGTTTCTCTATTTTATTCCATTGGTCAATTTTTTCCATTTTTATATTAGTATCATACTGTTTTTACTATTATTTCTTTGTAATATACTTTGAAGTCAGGTAGTGATGGCAGCAGCGGGTCATCTGTAGTGGCCGCTGCTATCATGCCAGCTGCAGCAGGGAGGTGCAGCTGGGCCCACATGCTCCATGGGTCCTGCAGGAGCTGGGGATAAATGCAAACCCCATTCCTTCCAAGTTGGGGCAGGAGCTCCCCGGGTGCCACTGCAGCTACTCAAGCCATAGCTGTGGACCCAGCCATCCCAGTGCTCTTGGGGCGAGTCTCCTGGATGCAGCTGCAGCCGCCCAAACCACGGCTGTGTGCCTAAGCATCCCTGCACTCTTGGGGGCCTGGGAAGGCCTCCCCGCCCTCACAGGCTCAGAAGTGCCTGCTCCCACTGCTTGGCTTCTCCCTGCTGTCTCTGCTCACTCCAATCTTGGAGCAAAGTCGGGGCGAGCTCAGATGCTGTCACAGCCCATCCAGGTGTGTACATGCTTGGGCGGAGTTGACACACCAGTACTCTGCTGCCTCGGTTCTCTCCAGACTTTGGGCACTGACAAGCAGAGGAGGGAAACTGATGAGGTGTTGAGGGCAGCTTGGTGCTGTCCTGCAGGTGTCCATTAGCACCTACAGCACTATGACACCCCAGGGATCCTGTCAGCAGTAGTGTGATGTCTCCAGCTTTGTTTTGTTTTGTTTTGTTTTTGTTGTTCAGGATTGTCTTGGCTATTTGTTTTTTGGGTGTGTGTGGTTCCTTATGAATTTTGGAATTTTTTTTCCTATTTCTGTGAAAAGTGACAGCAGCAGGAGGTAGACAGGTTCCTGGGCACAAGAGAGTGGATCTCCAGTGAAGCCCCACTTTTAGGCCAGGGAGGCCTGAAGGCTGGGGGACAGGCTGCCAGTCCCATGGACCAGAGTGTCTTTTCCGTGCCGCCCTATGACCTCCCATGGACCAATCGGTATGCACTTCCCCTACTCTGAGGCCCATAAAGCCGAGGTCTCAACCAGAGCTGAGCAGATGACAGAACGATCTGCCTGTAGAGAGAAGCAACCCACTCCGGGGCCTACTATCTGCTGAGAGCTGAACACTAGATGCAATGACCTGTCTGGCAGAGAGGAGCTATCCACTCCAGGGCCTCTTCTGAGCTATTCTGTCACTCAGTAAAACTCCTTTTTGCCCTGTTCATGTTCCACTTGTATATGCATCACATTCTTCCTGGACACAGGACAAGAACTTAGGACCCACAGAATGGCGGGTCTAGAAGATCTGTAACACAAACAGGGATAAAACATCCCCCTTCTTCACCATGTTGCAGGCAAAGAGAAGCAGAGAAGAACTGCAGCCCTTCAGGAAGGCTAGACCTGGGAGCTCACAGAGCCAGGACTGTGACTCCCTCTGGGGCTCTGCGGTTCCTGGAATCTCCAAGCTTCTGAGCACCATCACATTCCCAGTACCAGTTGGGGAAGCTGCTTACAGTGTGCCTGGTCCAGCTATAGCTTTGCAGAGAGCTGGTGCCTATGCTGGCACCTGGAGCTGCTCCCCAATTGCAGCAGCCAGTGTCTGACTGCACAGTGGCTGGACCCCATGCTCGCTCACACACCCCTCACTGTTCCACCCTTGACTCATCCTTGGCAGATGTGGGATCCAGGTTGGCAGCATGAGCCGAGTGCAGCCTGCCAGGTTGAGTGGATGGAATGAGCTCAATGGGCTTAAACAAAAATCAGGCAAAGGCACTACTGGCCACAGAGGTTTCTGTCCAGAAAAGTGACACCCCAAGGATCCTGTTAACAGTAGTGTGATGTCTCCAGCTTTGTTTTCTTTTGTTGTTGTTGTTCAGGATTGTCTTGGCTATTTGGTTTTTGGGTGTGTGTGGTTCCTTATGAATTTTGGAATTTTTTTTCCTATTTCTGTGAAAAGTACATTAGAATTTTTATTCCAATACAAAGGATTGCATTAAATCTGTAGATCTCTTTGGGCAGTATGGAAATTTTTAACAATATTTATTCTTCCAATCTATACTGTTCTAGAAAAGTTGAACATAAGGTATCTTCTCATTTGCTTGTGTCTTCAATTTCTTTCCTCAATGTATTATAGTTTTCAGCGCACAGATCTTTTATCTCCTTGGTTAATTTATTCTTAACTGTTTTTGGCACTATTATAATTGAGATTATTTTCTTGATTTGTTTTTTGAATAGTCTGTAAGAATGCTTGATTTTTGAGTGTTGATCTTTTATCCTATAACTTTACTGTATTTGTTTACCAGGTTTAGTAGTTTTTTGGTGGAGGCTTTAGAGTTTTCTGCATCATCAGCAAACAGCAACCATTTCACTACTTCCTTTCCTATTTGGATGCCTTTTATTTCTTGTCTTGCCTAACTGTTCTGGCAAAAACCATCATATTATTTGAATAAAGTGGCATCGGTGAAAATCCTTGTTTTGTTTCTGATCTTAGAGAACAAGTTTGCAACTTTTTACCATTAAATATGATGTTAGCTGTGGGCTTTTTATATATGGCCTGTACTGTGTTGTGTACATTGTACATGTATTATGTATATGGTGTACATTCCTTCCATTCCTAATTCATTGAGTTTTTATCCTAAATAGACATTTCTTAAGGAAGACAGAAAAATGGCCAACAAGCATATGAAAAAGTGTTCTACATTATTAATCATTTTAAAAGTGCAAAAAAAAGAATGCAAACTAAAATCACAATGAGATATTACCTCACACCAGTCAGAATGGCTAATATCAAAAAAATAAAAGATAACAAGTGTTGGCGAGGTTAAGAAGATGTAACACTTTTACACTGTTGGTGTGGATATAAATTAGTGCAGTGATTATGAAGAACTGTATGGAGGTTTCCCAAAACATTAAATCTTTTTCTGCCACTGTGCCGTGTTCACCCTCTCAGTTAGAAGTCACCGGTCATCTAAATTAGAAACTACAAAATAGCTGAGATTATTCCCTCTTACTTACCAGTCACTTACAGAAAATCACTACCAAATTCTACTGGTTTCTTTCCTCATGTTACTACTCATCCCCTCCTGGGAGCTGCGTCTTTACTGCCACCACATTAATTCTGTTATTCTTTGTCTCTCAGCTAGATATAGATATAGGCTACCATGAGTTTCCCTGGTAATATTCGCATATCTTCAAATCCATTCCCAATACAGCTGCCTAAAGGCTAATCCAAAACAAATATCTAGGCCGGGCGCGGTGGCTCAAGCCTGTAATCCCAGCACTTTGGGAGGCCGAGATGGGCGGATCACGAGGTCAGGAGATCGAGACCTTCCTGGCTAACACAGTGAAACCCCGTCTCTACTAAAAATAATACAAAAAACTAGCCGGGCGAGGTGGCGGGCGCCTGTAGTCCCAGCTACTCGGGAGGCTGAGGCAGGAGAATGGCGTGAACCCGGGAGACGGAGCTTGCAGTGAGCCCAGAACGCGCCACTGCACTCCAGCCTGGGCGACGGAGCGAGACTCCGTCTCAAAAAAAAAAAAAAAAAAAAAAAAAAAATCTGATCATGAACTTCACTCACCCTCTTAAATTTCTTCAAAGATTTTCCATACTTTGATAAGATCGAAGCTACTTTTAAAAATTACCTGCCTTCCCCATTCTTCTTCAACATCAGTGCTCCATCTCTGATTCTACATCTCATTAGTCCAGAACATTTCCTTTATAATCACCCTCTTGTCTTCGCACCATTTTGCTTTTACATAAATTGCTTGTACTGGTTGGAATGTTCTTCTATTCATTCTCTTCCTCCATTTTTCTGTTACTAGCTCCTGTTTATACTTAAAGGCTTGGCTCTAGGGTCTCCTTCTCCAGACAGTCCTTTCTGAGCTCTTTCCATGTTTAGCACTGTCTGTTTACTCTTAATCACATAAATGACAATTTTATTGAAATTATCTATGTACATGCTATCCTTGCCTCTATACCAGTGAACTCCAAAGCAGAATGCATGTCACTGATGGAATGAGCCAGAAGATCTTTGGAGGTAAATTTTAAAATATCAATATTTATCTTTATGTTGTATTATCACCTCTAACTTCTATGTTTATGCATAATGCAAGTTATATAATATGCTTCTTGATACAGTTTGGCTTTGTGTCCCCACCTAAATCTCATCTTGAAGCTCCCATAATTCCCATGTGTTATGGGAGGGACCCAGGGGGAGATAATTGAATCATGGGTGTCGGTCTTTCCTGTGATCATCTCATGATAGTGAATAAGTCTCACTAGATCTGATGGTTTTAAAAATGAGAGTTTTCCTGCACAAGTTCTCTGTTTGCCTACCACCACCCATGTAAGATGTGACTTGCCCCTCTTTGCCTTCCACCAAGATTGTGAGGTTTCCCCAGCCATGTAAAACTATAAGTCCATTGAACCTCTTTCTTTTGTAAATTGCCTAGTCCTCAGGTATGTCTTTATCAGCAGTGTGATTTAAAAGTGTAAAACTGATGATTATAGTAAATTGGTACCAGTAGAGTGCAGTACTGCTGAAAAGATACCCACAAATATGGAAGGAACTTTGGAACTGGGTAACAGGCAGGCGTTGGAACAGTTTGGAGAGCTCAGAAGAAGACAGGAAAATGTGGGAAAGTTTGGAACTTCATGGAGACTTGTTGAATGGCTTTGACTAAAATGCTGATAATTGTGTGGATAATGAAATCCAGGCTGAGTAGGTTCCAGATGGACATGAGGAATTTGTTGGGAACTAGAGCAAAGGTGGCTCTTGTTATGTTTTAGCAAAGCAGCTGGCATCATTTTGCCCCTGCCCTAGAGATTTGTGGAACTTTGAACTTGAGAGAGATGATTTAGGGTATCTGGCAGAAGAAATTTCTAAACAGCAAAGCATTCAAGAGGTGACGTGGGTACTGTTAAAGGCATTCAGCTTTAAAAGGGAATCAGAGCATAAAAGTTTGGAAAATTTGCAGACTGACAATGCGATAGAAAAGAAAATCCCATTTTCTGAGGAGAAATTCAACCAGCTGCAGAAATTTGCATAAGTAATGAGAAGACAAATGTTAATCACCAAGGCAGTGGGAAAAATGTCTCCAAGGCATGTCAGCGACCTTCATGGCAGCCCTCCCATCACAGGCCCAGAAACCTAGGAGGAAAAAGTGGTTTCGTAGGCTGGTCCCAGGGTCCCCGTGCTGTGTGCAGCCTAGGGACTTGGTGCCCGGTGTCCCAGCCACTCCAGCCATGCCTGAAAGGGGCCAACATAGAGCTTAGACCATGCCTTCAGAGGGTTCAAGCCACAAGCCGTGGCAGCTTCCATATGATGTTGAGCCTGCCGGTGCACAGAAGTCAAGAATTGAGGTTTGGGAACCTCTGCCTAGATTTCAGAAGATGTATGGAGATGCCTGGAGGTCCAGGCAGAAGTTTGCTGCAGCGGTGGAACTCTCATGGAGAACCTTTGCTAGGGCAGTGTTGCAGGGAAATGTGGGGTCAGTGCCCCCAACAGAGTCCCTACTGGGGCCCCACCTAGTGGAATTGTGAGACGATGACTACCATCCTCCAGACCCGCAGAATGGTAGATCCACTGACAGCTTGCACCATGCGCCTGGAAAAGCCACAGACACCCAACACCAGCCCATGAAAGTAGCCAGGAGAGAGGCCATACCCTGCAAAGTCACAGGGACAGAGCTGCCCAAGATCATGGAAACTCACCCGTTTCATCACCGTGACCTGGATGTGAGACATGGAGTCAAAAGAGATCATTTTAGAACTTTAAAATTTGCCCCACTGGATTTCAGACTGGGCCTGAATGGGCCCTGTAGCCCCTTTGTTTTGGCCAATGTCTCCCATGTGGAATGGCTGTATTCACCCAATGCCTGTACCCACATTGTATCTAGGAAGTAACTAATGTGCTTTTGATTTTACAGGCTCCTAGGCAGAAGGGACTTACCTTGTCTCAAATGAGTCTTTGGACTGTGGACTTTTGAGTTAATTCTGAAATGAGTTCCGACTTTGGGGGAACTGTTGGGAAGACATAATTGGTTTTGAATTGTCAGGACATGAGATTTGGGAGGGGCCGGGGTGCAATGATATGGTTTGGCTGTGTCCCCACCCAAATCTCATATTGAATTCCCAGAGGGACCCTGTGGGAGGTAATTGCATCATAGCAGCAGGTCTTTCTTGTGCTGTTGTTATGATAGTGAATAAGTCTCATGAGATCTGGTGGTTTTAAAAACAGGAGTTTCCCTGCCCAAGCACTCATTCCCTCTTGCCACCACCAGGTAAGAAGTGCCTTTTGCCTTCTGCCTTGACTGTGAGGCCTCCCCAACCACGTGGAATTGTGTGTCCATTAAACCTATTTTTCTTCCCAGTCTCAGGTATGTCTTTATTGGCAGCATGAAAAGGAACTAATTCACTTGTATACTAATACATGATGTTATGTATAAATACATATACACACATGCATAGGAGTGCATGCAGAAACTTTTTTTTCAGCCTAGAGTGGATATGTGATTTAAAATTTAAAATGCTGGAAGATCATTGCTCTGAAGTGTTTCAAGGGCAAGAAATATGCCTTATTTATTCAGAACATATAGCATAGTGTTGGGCACACAGGGACTTTGTTGAATTTAACCAAAATTAAAATTTTAGCAAACTCCTATTCCTGTCTATAAAGGTATTTGTGAAGTGTTTAAATATTTGGATTAGGAGAGAAAATTTCTTGCCTACTAAACTTGATGTGTATGAGAGTTCCGAGAGAGAACTGAGAAAGAAATGGAAAGTAATAGAGAAGAAAATTAATGCTAAGAAAACTTTCATGATTGCAAATGTTTTTAAAAATCATGAGGAATGCAGTTTTAACAGATGTATCTCTGTAGTTTGCAAAATGTAGCTAAAATGCAACATTGTCATAGACTAGAAGATCTATGAAGATTTATAAAAGGGACTAGTTATTTTTAAAGCAAATGAAATTTTGAACGTAAAGTATGTTGAACGTAAAGTATGTTTGGTAGCCTCAATTCTCCAAGCTCAGAACTACAAGAGTCCTTTTAAAATTTGCTTTATAAGGAGCTGCCCCAATTTATATAGTATTTATATATATCTTGAGATATCTGTCAATCAGTTTCAATTACTAATCTGATAAAAGGGGCCAGAAGTCTAAACCAGAGAGAATTCCAATGAAGTAAGTGTGATTATCATATAGCAAATGGCTCTCCCAATTTTAATAAAATTGTAACTCCATTTATTTACAATTCCAGATGAAGAATGCAGAAAAAAATGTAAGGAAAAGTCATCTTTATGACTTGTGTAAGGATGAATGGATACACAAATTAATAAAATATTTATAAGCTGTATGTATTTTAGTGTTGTTTTCAGGGTAGAGTTGAATGTATTATTTGCATACAATATGAGATAGTTGGAAAGGAATTTTTCCTCTAATTAGTTTTTTTTAAAAAGTCTTCATGAATATGATGAATTTAGGAGCCTCTCTAGAATTTTTTTCTTATAAAATATATTTCTATCTTTTCCTGATGCTTCTTTATTTTAAGCACAGCGGATTCCAATTTAGTTGTTTCTTTAGATTTTTAACATCAAGCCGAAATAAATATCTAAAAATTTGTGTTACTCTTGGACAATTCTTTCCTATTCTAAGGCATACATTTCCTGAAACAAAATTATTTTTATATCACTCATGATTACCTTTAAAAATCAAAAGAAGTAAATATATAGTATGAGAGATTTCTCATTAAGAAAAATATAAAAACTAAGATATGGTACTGTAATTTAGAACACTTAAAATAATTCCTTAAAATTCTTATTTTCCCTAAAATGATTTTTCAAGGCAGGATAATATGGTATATTTCAAATGTGAACATTTGAGAAATTTTCTTCAAAAGAAGTTTGATTTCCAATTGTCAACATTGTATAACTTTCTTTTACATCCAGTAGAGTTGGTAGATTCAACATTTCTGTTAAATAGAAATCAAAAGTATTGAAAAAATGCCTGCAGTTTTATGCCTCATTTTATGTGTAGGTGTTTCATTTTTTAATTCACTGAAGAAAAAAAGGATGGCATGAATAACAGTTGTAAATACAAAAGTTCAATTAGAATAACAACTCATTTCCAAACTCACTTTCCTAATCGTCATCACCCCCCAAACTTGAATTGATAGAGGAGCTATTCTGCTTTGAAATCCAATCCTCCATTGACACTGTAGCAATGGGAATCCCTTACTTAGCCATCTTTACTGACAATCTCATCAGGTTAAAGGACATAACAAAGTGCTAAGAGAAGCCAAGCTGCTCCATGCCCACATGTGTGCTCTGTGTTGAAACTTCCAGAGGTTTATTGATGCAGTGGGACCAGAAAAATGAGAGCAGAACCAATTTTCTCCATGGCCTTCACCCTTTCTCACAGACCACAAGATAACCACTGTTATCAAAACGACACCAAGAATTTTTCTCTTCTGTTTTTTGTCAAGCTAAAATAATGATATTTCTTTTATTCTATTCAAGGATGCTTTGGTAGGTTCAATATAAACCTTAGCAGGATATTGCTTACATTTAAGACAAGTAGTGTATTTTCATATTTTTTCTCTGTTACTAATATGGGAATAGTAAGGGTATTAAAATAATCCTGTATGTAAGTTTGAAGGCTTTCTATCAAGTTGATAAGTGGAAGAAAACTGTTTTTATAAATGGGGAAAATATAAGACAATGAATTTTACTGTTTTCAACATATCTGTTACAGAAGATTTGTATTGATAAAAATTAATACAACATATAATGAATCCTGTCTAGGAAACAATGAATTCTTCTCGTAACTATAAATCTTGAAGCAAAAGTAAAGAAAGAAAACAAGGTAAAAAAAAAAAATAAGATGTATCCAGTGAAATTAATCATCTCCTTAAAGGTTGTATTGCTTTGTCAAGTAAAGGAAATTCTGCACTTTAGAAAATCAAAACTAGGTGTATTCCATTAAGACAAGGGCTGAAAACTGACAACCTGAGAACTGAAGACGTGTTTGTTTTGGGCCTCATAGTATTTACTAAAATTAAATTTGCTGAATTTCTACTACTTCCCATTTTTTACTCTGTGCTGATGCACATTTTTTGGTATCTATCTGTTCCTGAAGTCATCTGAGTTTGTGACATCTGCTTTAGAAAGTTGTCATTGTATGAGTTTTAAAAAGTTGAAAAGTGTGTAGGAGAGATTCTTTTATATACTACTTGTGAACATGTAAATTCTTTACAATATTTTTGGAATATGTTTAGAAATATTTGTTAAAACATTAATTCATTTGAATCTTCCATATGTCTGCAGCCATTCTTCAGAAGGACTCATATGGGTGCATAAAGAATGTTCACTGACACATTGGTTGTGAGTAAAAAATTGAAAAAATTCTGAATATCTGTCAATAAGGTGTTGATTTAATAAATTATCATAAATTCTTAGAAATATTACATAACTCTTTAATAAATAAAGTGGCTCTAATAGACACTGACATGGAAAAACATCAAGTAAATATTACGTGAAAACAGGAAGTGGTGAAATATTTTCATGTTTCTTTAAAAAAGAATCCCATGATGTTAAAATAATATCTTAGTACATTAATAATACAGATCAAACTGATAATAGAAGTTGTCCTTGATTGGATGGGATTATAGTGGGTTTCTTGTGTTCTAAACTTATATTTCTGTAACATTTAAATTATTAAAGCAGGTATATATAAATACATAATAAAAAGTGTAAATGCAGATGTTTAAGTCACCAAAACTTTCTATAAAAAATTATCAGATGAGAAACCACTTTTCTAGATTATACTTGAGACTTGGCTTGGCTATTGATACTGTAAGAATAATGGTATATAATATAGTCCAAATTTAAACACTTGTTAGATTATGTTTACCAGCTTTTTGATGCTTTTTTGTTTTCTTATTTAAATAAAATGCATTTTTAGAGAGATAGGTAAAATTGCTAAATATGACTCATTCTTAGGAAGAAGAAAAACACTTAAATATTTAGATACATATTTTTCATAAACATAAGAAGAGAAATATTTGGAGCTTCATGAAAAGTAGTATGCTGGGGACTAGGTATATTCTAAATACTTTAGCTGCTGCTGCTGCTGCTTCTTTTTTTTTTTTAACCTACATTTTAAAACTCTGTAATAACCTGTTCTGGAAGGAAAAAAAGAACATATTCCTTCTGGTGCTGGGTAGAAAACCTTGTCATCTCAGCCTTAATCACAAACTAGGCAGTGGGTTACAAAATAAGCTTGGTAAAATTTAGATGCCCTTTCCTTGTAGACCATTTGGTCTACAGATGGACAGATGATATACAAGATGGCCTGCCTGTCATCAAGGATAGAATCAAGAATGAGACAAGCTTACTTGCAGGGAAAGGAATTTGTGTGCTGGCCTTGGCAAATTTTATGTCTGACCTGATCACAATGACAGGTTTATTGCTATGATGAGAGAGAATAAAAACCTTGCTGGCCTAGAGAGGAACTTGATAATGAGGAGGGGAACACGGCCTGGAAAATGAGATCATGGCTTGGACTATTGTCATCATTATCAATAGCAAACATATACTGAGAATCTGCTAGATGAAAGAAACTGAATTAAGTGTGGTGAGGCTGATGTTATAAAATCCACATGGGAAGCTGACAGTATGATATATAGTTACACTGTTGATTTAATGCCATATTTAGTCATTCTAGAAACACCAGAATTAGTAGGATTTGAAAATTTCTGTTTCCCATGAAACAATGACTTCTCTTCTCAGAAAAATGTACAGAAAAGTTTGCATGTAAAATCAGAGGTCACTCATGCGTAGTTCCCTGGTTCTACTTTAAAATAATTTTCTTAACACTAGAGATATGAAGGACAGCCTGGTTTTGAACTCCAAGGTATATGCACATTTGTGTGCCAATAATATACTTCCAAAACCGTTATAACTAAATCTCAACCAAATATTGTCAACACAACTTTTCTAAGCCTTTTTCAATTTAAGTAGAATGGCGTCTTACGTATTCCATTTGTTATTAGTTCTGTATGGGCAGCCTCAGAGTTTGAAAATGCAGATTCGTTTAACCTCAAATTACTCTTGTTAATCTAGTTGTAAATATTAACCAGGCTTAAACAAGTTTCTTCCAAGTGCATCTGTTTATGGTTTTTATTTCTTTCCTAAGAGTCGATTTGACTAAGGTTTCCACAATGTTTCCATAAATTTTAGCTGAATATGGTTTATCACATGATTCTGCCTGTCAAGAAACATGCTAGTACTCAATGACAACATTAAAACCACGCCTTATTTTTAAAAGTATTGGTTTTGTCAGGTGCCAAGTAAATAACGATGGTCTCTAAGATTTTTATATTATTCTAGGTGTTTATTGACCTTACCTTTATAAAATTACTTTTAGGATTTCTAGAGTGTGTAATGTTAAGCATGTGTCAAGTTCTTCAACTCAATGCAATGAACAGAAATGTATGTAAGATTTTTTTTGAATGCTGACTCTGCCATGGAGAGATACTTCTGGCAGAATCTGCTCATTCTTCCAAAAGTAATATTTAATCACAACCCACTATATGTGGTTCTTTCATGTGTGCCAGTTATTGAATACATTAAATGTTATATTGCAGGATAGCAAGATTTTAAATTGTGTTTTCAATTAAATAGATGAATAAAATAATATGGATTAACATTAATTAATACATATTAAGATCTGCTGTAAGACCACATGCTGCACCGGCTATAGTCCTTGCTTCCATATTGTATCCTATGTATGGTATTCCCCAAAGGGAAATTGAAAACAGGATACATAAAACAAACACTCAAACAGGAAACTCTGCCTTCCCTTTGCTCCCTTTATCTCTCCAAAAGAACCATCCACAGCAGTCCAGATCTCTATTTTTTGCATCATTCTATTGTCTCTGCTGCCCAGGACAGAAAATAAGTCACCTTCTTTAAATGTCAAGAGAGAGGGATGGTGGTTAACAAAACCCAACTGTTACTGACACATTCAACTTCGTGCTGCTTTTTCATGTTTATGGCATAGGAAAAAGGAAGGGTGAAAGAAGTTACTTACTGAATGCCAGTGGGTTTATGAATCCTGACCTGGTAAATACTGAGCTTTACAGATTTGTTGGTAAAGACATTCAGAGAATGAACCACAGGGGACCTAAAGGCCCTTAATTCCAGGAACCTCACCTTGAATTTTCCAGATGAAAATATCCCTGCATCCTAGATATATAATGAAGGCTATTTATCTGATCTATCAAATCAATGTCATATTATAAGTAGCTCAAAGAAAAGGTTTTATTATCATCAATTAATATGTCAGTTTTATAAGTATAAATGGGAAAAATTATTATTACCTTTAAATTGTTTTTTTAAAAATTATTAGCAATTATTCAGAGAGTAACACCTCCTGTCAGAGAGCTCACAATTTTTTAAAAAATTCATTTATGGTACATCAAAGAAATATCATTATATTGTTCACTCCAAACTTTCTTTTCTGTAATCGTGTCATTTTCAAGTTTTCATACTTTTCTCTTGCTTTTCCCCTTCTCCACACTCCCATTTCTATTTTCTTCTCTTCATATTGATCTTAGAGTTTCTTTACCTTACCTTAATTAACTTTATGACCTAGAATTACCACTTGCCTTCCATTTTTCTTTTTGATTTGTTCAATTCAGAAACATTTATTATCTACCATGTGCACAGGCACTGAGAATCTTAAATGAAGAAGAGATAGCCTCTGCTTGGTGAAACTCCTGAACTTTTTTTTCCTCTTCAGCTCCTGAGGACAGATGAGAAAAGTAAAACTGGAATGTTTGTGGATGAAGAAAGAGAACAGAGTTGGCCTGTGTCTTTAGCGTTATTAACAAGGACCCACTGCTCCAGCAGTACCTTCAGCAGTTCACTGGTGGCTACAATTCCTTAAAGAGGCAGAATTATTCATCCCATAACATAGGAATATCTGCATGTAAAAATACCTCTGAGAGAAATCCAGTTAAGCTCTTCTTATGTGCAATTCCCAAGACACTTTGTATAATTTCTTTTATTATTTAATTATTATTATTACATACCACCCTATCTCTAATTGTGCTGTTTTCCCCCCAAACCAGTAGGAAAGTGGGGCAGACCATTTTGAGACTCTAGGATTCTAATTTTCAGTGATAGCTTCGTCACTTTCACTAGCTTTCTCCTTCTTTGAAGATTATATCTGCTTCCTCTCCTTTCCCATATACTTCATAAAGTAGCTAGGTACGTATTCTATACCATTTGCCCAGCGTTCCCACTTCCATCCAGTCTCTCACAACTCATGGAGAAGAAAGGACATATCTCTTTCTTATTTCCATATGGACTGAAAGAACCATTGTGTGGAATTGCTTTTGAGATGAATTATTGACATTTTCAATGGCATCTTCCCTAGTATCTTGCCTTGACATTTCTCTCGTTTTTTTTCATAGTCATCTCCAGTAATAGAAATACATATTCTATTACCTTGCTTTCTGTTGAAGTGCCTTCTCCCCCTCTTAATTAAATAATGAAATGATTTATCTTTGCATTGAGTCTTGATATACTTTCTGGCATGTAGCAATACACTTGTGAATACTGTCTTAGAGATACACTTCTCACTTATGAAGGATCTTGCATTTTGCCATTGCTATGTACCTGTTTTAGTCAATTTTCAAGAGGTAAAAACTATGTTTAACATTTCTATCACTTCTTACTTAAGAATCACCACAAAACAGAGAGAGTTTTCTATTTTCCACATTTGGAAAAGAAATACTCCTAACGATAGCTCATGCTACAAGATGTATGAGTTATTCTGGAATAGTGGATTGAAAAGGTACAATGTTATTTAAGCAACCAAGAGAGGCTCAAAATTTTCATTGAGTCTTATCGTTTTTCTTTAAAATTTATGCAACCCTTTGCATTCAACTCCATAGTATGTTTATGTTTGTTGTAATACAAGATGATATTTTGATTACTTAAAGCATTTTCTCTAAGTATTTTTAGTAAAACTGACAGATCAATACGCAGTTTTTACTCTGTGGCTTCATGTAAGTCCATTATGCCTCCTCTGATAGGGAAGCAGGAATAGACAAGATTTGCTTTTTCCTTCACTCTGCCCGACTAGTACACTGAATTTTCATGCCTAACCTACCTGATTTTCTTCCCAATCATATACACACCTACATTTCCCCTCATTCCAGAATGAACTGACTTTTTACCTGACAACATATAAAAGCTTCCTTTATTTTTTTCCAATATTTGATTATTTTCCCCTAATGGCTATGTATTTTAAACATTTTTGCATAGCTCCTGTAGATGTTTTTGATGAAGAACTTAAAGAGAACAAAGGCTTTAGTCTGTTCCATAATTTACAGTGTGTCTTGAACAACTGATGTATAAAAAGATGCTTAATAAATGCATTTTGATGATGACTTTTTAATTCATTTTCCACTCCTCTCTTTATGGGATCTTTTTATTTAAATTAACATGAATTCATATTTATGCTCCAAGTGGCTGCCTGCTAGAGATACGGTTAACAATAAGCAAAAAGTCGGAAGTAAGAATAACAGTAATAAGTGCTGGTATAAAAGTGGTATACATTGTCAGAATTAATTTAATTCTGTGCCTGAGTTATTTTAATTTTCATGTGAGACTGATTTTTTGCTAAGAGTGTTTGTTAGCAGCTATGCTGGAGCAAATTGTAAGAAACTAGAGGTGCTGGAAATCTGAATAAATCTACAGGTGAAGCCTACTCCTTGAACTTGAGAAAACATCAAAGTTGATGTTAATGTACAAATAAACCCAAAGGATAAAACCCAAAGGATAAAATCACTAGTGATTGACCTGTAGTCCATCCCCAATAAAATGACACGAAATGACAAGACTCTCCAGCGCAAACCTCTAACCTATTACTATTCCTGGATAGCAGAGTGCATGTCTCACTGAGACAAGGTGTTGGCAGGCAACCAGTTCTCCCTCTCTTTTGCTCTGAAATGCATTGAATAGGCTGTTGAACTTGTTTATATTATTTGCTCCAGTGGCTTGCCTTGGCAAATTACTCCCTGTCTTTATTGTTAAATTCAGTGTACTGGTAGTGTTTTAATTTTGGTTTGCAGCCCAGTGTTTAACATTTCCACCAGTGTAAACAATATTGGATAAGTTGATATTCTCTCTGAGACAGAAGCTTATAAAGTTTCTCTTTTCCTCTATTTGGTAGTTTTTTACCCAATAACTCGCAAGTCTTTATTTTTGCATTTAAAATTCTCTTAATTCCATGAGAAACATAATTAATACCTGCAATCTTGTCTGTGCTCTACTGCTGGGCAAGGCAGTCTCCTCATTTCCTTCAAAAGCTTAACTGTGAAGTCAGCTTCTCTTCACTATTCTCTTCACACTAAGCCCCGGAGACTCATGCAGACATTCCTGTGTCCCATAACACACCTCATTGATCTTTCCCATTTTACGGCACCAGTTCATGTTTTTCCCCGGGAATCCCTGCTGGCTTGTCCCTGTAAGATTCTGGTTACACTTTTTGATGGGGTTGTTTGTTTTTTTCTTGTAAATTTGTTTGAGTTCTTTGTAGGGTCTGGATATTAGCCCTTTGTCAGATGAGTAGATTGCAAAAATTTTCTCCCATTCTGTAGGTTGCCTGTTCACTCTGATGGTAGTTTCTTTTGCTGTGCAGAAGCTCTTTAATTTAATGAGATCCCATTTGTCAATTTTGGCTTTTGCTGCCATTGCTTTTGGATCTAGAACTAGATGTACCATATGACCCAGCCATCCCATTACTGGGTATATACCCAAAGGATTATAAATTATGCTGCTATAAAGACACATGCACACGTATGTTTATTGCAGCACTATTCACAATAGCAAAGACTTGGAATCAACCCAAATGTCCATCAGTGACAGATTGGATTAAGAAAATGTGGCACATATACACCATGGAATACTATGCAGCCATCAAAAAGGATGAGTTTGCGTCCTTTGTAGGGACATGGATGCAGCTGGAAACCATCATTCTTAGCAAACTATCACAAGAACAGAAAACCAAACACCGCATGTTCTCACTCATAGGTGGGAACTGAACAATGAGATCACTTGGACTCAGGAAGGGGAACATCACACACAGGGGCCTATCATGGGAGGGGGGAGGGGGGAGGGATTGCATTGGGAGTTATACCTGATGTAAATGATGAGTTGATGGGTGCAGCACACCAACATGGCACAAGTATACATATGTAACAAACCTGCACGTTATGCACATGTACCCTACAACTTAAAGTACAATAATAATAAATAAATTAAAAAAAAAAAAAGATTCTGGTTACATTCTGAATTACCAATTTAGTCTAAATCTCTAAAGCCTGAACTCTGGATTCTAGTGACCTAGAGGGATAATTCACCTGCCTGGCCCTGTCTGGAAAGGACCTTCCATCTTCTGTACCTGGTAGTTTGGTAATCCTTCTGTATTTATCTTTAATATAGTTTCTGGGTAATTTGTGTAATTTACGCATATAGAAATAACCTCACAGGAACATTTTGTATATATTCGTAAAAATCAAATATTTTTACATGGCAGGGTTTTCTCTGAAAAGTATGCCCTTCCAAAGAAAATTTTACATTATAACGTCTTGTATTGCTCCAACTGCTTGAGCTTGGAGTCAGTATTTTATATATCACCAAACAATCAACTTCTTTTATTTGAATATTTATCTGAAGAGTCAATTACTGTTTGTAGTTCAAATTCTAGCTCAATCCCCACCTAGAGTTTTTGCCCTTCTCTACCTGAATAGCTGCTATGTAATCACATCGTCTACACCAAATGCATTTTTTTTTTTTCCAGACAGGAAGAACTTCCAGATTCCTTTTTAATTGGATAATTCACATATTGGATATTATACAGATTTATAAAGGAAAGACCCTTTTGCTTTATTCTTTACCTGATCACTTTTCCTATGGCTTCTAGAATTCTGTCTCTCAGCGGCTCCTGAGCACTACAGAGGTTGTCCCATAGGACACGGATTGTCCTAAGGCCTCTCTCCCCTGTCTTCAGCTACTTCCAAATGACTTGAAGCTGGAGGTCTCTCTGCCGCATAATGGGTGGTGCCTTCCTTCAAAGTTTGCTGCCTATTTATAGCACAAATTCTTCTCTCTTCACCTTAGAGCACTGAGGCACAGCCAACCCAGGTGACACATATCATGGGATACAAAGGCGAATTAGATAATCGCTGCCTATAGAGAACACAAATCTAAATGCAATAATGCAGTATCTCCTAAACTCTCATGTGGCCACTGTAGCCCTCACATCCATGATCAGCTCATTCTACTCTTAGAACCTGGTGTCGTGATCTGAGCAGTTGTTTCCATCTCTTCTGTCATACACTTAATGAAGGCGCAAGCCTTGATTACCCCAGTGTAGGGTGACTGCTCATACTTGCTAAGGTAATGGGGTATACAGCCAACAATTCCCTTCTATAGAGTTTATAGTTTTCTAATTATTTTTATCATGTCCTAAAAATAAGATCACATAGGTAGAGACCAAAATTGCCTTCTTATTAATGAGGAAACTAATCTTAGCCAGGTCTAGAAATTGAAACTCTGTTCACCACAGCACTGTCCCTGCTGAAAGTAACTAAATGTACTGTCACAACGTTTGAGGAATGATTAGAATTTTCAAAGATGGTTTTTCAAATTGCCCATTGCCTTCCAGAACTTTTGATACTTCATCTTAACTTTCCTAGCACATCTTAATATTCCTAGCATTTCCTTCTCTGGGAAGCTAGTTTGCCTAATGCAGAATATCACTGATGGGATTGATCTGTGCTAGTAAACGGCATGGAGAAAGTCAAAAGCTTGAGAACCAGGCCTTTGAGAATTAGATGAAGCTTTCAAAAGAAAAATGCCCATACACAGTTTTTCGCATATTATTTCCTAGTATTTAGGAATCTCTTAAAACTCACTGTTTAGTGCATACCTTGTCAGCACTGGTGAAGATGTATGTCTGCACGTGTGTACGTATGAGTGTAAGCGTATATGTACATAACGTATGATAAACAAAGGGCTCCAACAATTCATAGTATAATGTAAACTACTTTTTTAAGTTGTCAATATTTTGTGAACACCTTCACTATATCAAGAAAATATCCAATGCCCTCATAATTTTAATAACTGCATAATATTGTACCATATGGATGTATCAAAATGTATGATCAATTCCTTATTACTGAATAGTAAGGTTTTTATATTTTCCCACTATTAATAATGATGTGTAAAGTTAAATCTTTAAATACATGTATGATTATTCTCTCTGTATAAATTCCTAGAAATTAATTTTAAGAAATGCCAAATCAATGGAAGTTTATCTTGTATATTCTAATTGCAAGTTATCATAGTATTCTCTCTTAGTGATACAGTTTTTACATTGGAATAGACATGATTATGTAGGAGTATTCACAGCTCTCAAGATCTCTGATGTTAAGTCTTTATGAAATATGAAGTAGTAAATCCCAATATTTTTTCTGAATTTACTGAGAATCCGTGGTTTAGTAGTAGCAGTAGACTCTCATTCTCCTCTGAGATAGATCAACCAAGCAGCTGGCTTTTATTATCAGTCGAAATATGTCGTGTGGCTGTGTCCTCTCCTGAGTAGGCTGAGGGTGACAGTTGCCTGGCTTCCTGGGATGGCTGAAATATCCATTGACTCACACTTAATTTGAGGCCTTGGGATTTTTTTCTACTTTACTAGACCAGGTTGCTTCATCTGTCTTCCTTAACTATGCCAGACGTCTATCTGGACTGCAGAGCTCTTCTCTAAGCTATTCGTGTATTTTTACATTGTTATTCTTTTATTAATGACATTTTTATCTAGTTTGTTTACTTTTTTAATTAATAAAAGAAAATGCTGGTAAACACATGGCATGCCAGTTAAAAATACATTTAGCTAGTAAAGAGAAATATAAAAGGTAAACGTGTTTACCTACAATCTTATGAACATTTAAATGATACATTAATAAGATTTGTAACTGGATATATAGTTATTGCCACATTTTCAATATTATTTAGTTGTAGCTTTTAAAGTTCAAATACATTGTTTTCTATCTATTTTTTAAAATTTGACATGGGAGATAAGGAATAAGACATCTCAATCATCAAACTAAATTATTTTCTTTTTTCAAGATTATGTTAATGCTCTTCTAATAAGTGTAGAAAGTGGTTATAATACTAGGATTTAGCTGATTTTTTAATTTTTAATTTTCATGGGTACATTCTAATAGTAGGTATGTTTATTTATGGGGTATATGTGATGTCTCCATACAGGCATACAATGCGTAATAATGGCATCATGTAAAATGGGGTATCCATCTCCTCAAAGGATTTAGCTTATTTTGAAGTTGCAATAAAATTAGTAGTTTCCAGTCATTCAATAAATATGATTGAGCTTCTACTATATGCAAAGCACTTTTCTAGGGCCTTGAACACATCAGTAAAAAAAGAGATCAAGATACTTGCCCTCCAGTATCTTAACTTTCTAGTGAAGAGAGATAGACAAGGTTAATGAAATATTATATTATGTTTGTATATTTTATATATATATACACACAATGTTTGAATAGAATATAATATATATTCTGTATATGTAAAATATAAAATATACAGTATGTTAGAAAGTGATGTGGAATAAAATAAAACTGGAACTAAGTAAGTGGAATCTGAGGTACAGACTAGAGGTACAGAGGGGCTGGACAGATTAGCTTTACTAAGAGAGGAAAAGAACAGAAAGAAATTGAGGAGGTAGTCAAGGAGTCATCTGGAGAAATAGTACTCCAGGAAAAGGGAAGAATTAGAGCAATGGCTGTCAGGCAGGAGCAAGCCTCCTTCTTCACAGCACAGCAATGAGGCCACAGGCAGCTAGAAATGGTGATTAAGGAGAGTGCTGAAGGTGATAAAGTCAACGGACCTAGTTATATGGTTCTTTTGGCTAATGAAAGACTAATTATTACTCTGATTGAAAGGGAGAACCATTGGAGGGTTTTGAGAAGAGGGTAACACGATCTGACTTAGATATTTAAAAGGATCTACCTGGCAACTGTGTTAAAAATTGACTGTAAAAGAGAAAAAATGTAGGAGATCTTCTCAGGAAGCTTGGACCAGAGTGAGAGAGTAGAGCAGAAGGAAGTGGTTTGATTCTGAATATATTTTGAAGGTAGATCCAACAGGATTTGCTGATAGCTTGTGAGGTGCTAGAAAAGGGTGGAAAATTAGAAGTTCACGTGAGAACATAATAAGTTTAAAATATCCTTGTACACTCAGGATACAAAGAAAGTAGTTGTCCTGGGACACGCAGTTCAGGAGAATAGTCTGGAGAGAATATATAAGCTTGAGTCATTGGCATGAAAATGATGTCTAAAATCATGAGAAACCATAAGATCACCAAGAAAGTTAACATAAATAGAGAAAGGAACCAAGAATTGAGACTTAACCCTCTACAATTTAACGAAAAGATCAGGAAGAAAAGGAGAACCAGCAAAAGAGAAAGAGAAGGACCAATCAGTGAAGTAGGAGGAAACCCAAAAGAATGGGTGGTATGGGCCACAAGTAAAGAGTGTGCGTCAGTGAGAATAAGGCCACTGGTTGTGTCAGGTGTTTCTGATGGATAATAAAAGGGGAACAGAGAATTGACCATTGCATTCAACACCATGGAGACCACTGGTGGTGTTGACGAACATAGTTTTAGTGAGCTGGTGGTAGTAAAGGCTAATTTATATGGTTTTATGAGAGAATGGGTGGAGGAGATTTAGAGTGTGTATAAACAATTAATCTCAGGAGTTTTGCTGCAAAGGAGAGCAAAGAAAAGGGGCAGTCACTACAGGAGAAATGGTGTGAGAAGGTTGTTAATATTATAAGTGGGAAAAATAACAGCATGTGTAGGTTGAGAATAATCCAGTAGAGAGTGAAAAATTAATGATGCAGGAAAATAAAAGAATTGCTGGCCCAGTGTCCCTGAGCAGGAAAGTTAGGATGGGATTTAGCACAGAGGGGCAAGGAGCATATTAAATAAATTTGTAATATACATTGACCTTGACAGGGTCATTATGAGCAGTTCAAAAAGTTCAAAATTCTGGTGGAGATGGAAAATATGTAGAGAGGTATCTGGGTTATTGTCACTTATTTCAATGTTATGAATTCTTACCAGGGTCGTGGGGATGTAAATGTCTTATTTACTCTGTGTGCCTGGTGCCTAGGATGAGTCCTGGCCCATTAAATAGATATTTAGTAAATATTTGCTAACTGATTCGGTGATGGGAATGTTTTATTTTCTTCCCTTTTATTTGTGTTTCTTAAATTTAGAAAAATGAATATGTATTACTTTTTAAATTAAAGAATAAACATTGCTGATCTTAAAGAGATAAATAGATCCAGGAAGATACAGGTAGTCATTTCAAGTAAAATGTAATATTTGAACAATAATTTACCTCAGGTAATTTGCTAAACACTCTATAATGCAGAACCAAAATAAAAATTGATACTAGATTGCCTATTCTTTGTTATTATTTGTTTGCAGTACATAAAGTTAATTATGTGTTATTAGCCCCACTTTATAGATGAGGAAACCAAGGCTCAGAAATGTTAAGTACCTTGCCTGAAATCATAACATGAAGTGGAAGTCCTGGACTGCAGCTAGGTCTGTCTAACTCCATGCTCAATACCCTTCTTCACAAATATCTGTCTTCTGTTTGTTTTTGATGTTCTGTTTTGTTTTGTTTTGTTTGAGACAGAGTCTAGCTCTATCACCCAGGCTGGAGTGCAGTGGCGCTATCTCGGCTCACTGCAACCTCTGTTCAATCGGGTTCAAGCGATCCTCCTGCCTCAGCCTCCGGAGTAACTAGGATTATAGGCGCCCGCCATCACGCCCGGCTAACTTTTGTATTTTTAGTATAGACGGGGTTTCACCATATTGGCCAGGCTGGTCTTGAATTCCTGACCTCGTGATCCACCTGCCTCTGCCTCCCAAAGTGCTGGGGTTACAGGCATGAGCCAGGAAGCCCAGCCTGTCTTCTGTAACGCTGGCACTCTACATACAAATGCTACCTAAAAGCTCAGTGCCATATTTTCTTCGAGTCAGATTCATTCTAAACAATTTCTTCACCACATAAATTCAGAACGATTTTCCGGGGGCTTTATTTTAACTTAAAGAGTGTTTTTAATTAGTAGTCTTTTAAGAAATGTAGAGCACATTTAAATGAGTTCAGAGAATTTTCCTCAAATGATGTAAAGTTTAACCAGGTTTTTGAAATAATAGGTACATATCTTTATTACCTGGAAGAAAAGAGGGATTTAAAATATGAAAACCTATCTATAATTGGGATCCTGGAAAATATTACAAATCAAAAAGTGAATTACTTACATTTTTTCCAAAGGTGGATTTACAACTTAGAGAGAAGTACAGCATTTAAGTCAGTTTCAGCGATGTTCTAATTTTCTTAAATTGAAGTACATTCATAAACATTGTAAAAATATTTTCAAATTATATTAAATATATTAAGCAAAAAGTGAGTTTCCTTCATATCTTTCTCCAATTTACTCCCGTCTTAATTGATAACCACTGTCAATGTTTTTTGTGCCTGTCTTTAAGTCTTTTTCTGTGGACAGTAAAAAAATGCTCTCTTGGTATTCTTTCTGCTTTGAAACATACTGATGAACCTCATTCATTTTTATATCTGTAGACCATCCCTTATTATGATGTCATTACTCATTTAACTATTTCCATAAGGAAGGACATTTGAAATTCTTTTCAAATTTTCAGTATCACAAAGAATGCTACAGTAAGCACCTGTGTAATTCTGGGGAATGTGTTTCTGGACATGGAATTATCAGTCAAAAGGTTTGTGCTTTGAAAGCTTTCACAGACAATGCCAAATTACTGAACAAAAATACTGTGTCACCTATGTTGTAGACAAGAACCTGCTTCCCAGTCTCTTGCCAGTACTGAATATTGTCAGTGTTAATATCTGCCAATCTGGTGTGCGTTTGTTTAATTGATATCTCTGGGTTTCAATTTGCGTTTCCTTGATTATTAGGGAGACTGAGCATCTTTTCATACACATATTGACAGTTTGAATTTCTTTTTTTTATTAAGTACCTGCACAGAATTCAAAACGTGCCCAATTCCTCAATGATTTTTTCTTAAGGTTTTACTGAAGTATTTCAGAGGGTACTCTAATTCCACTAAGGAAATAAGAGTATATTTGTAGTTATTTTCAAACTGGAAAGAATTTCTTTTTGCAGGATATTTTTTCTTGACTACAAAAGTAACCATACTAATGGTAAGAAAAAGGATTCAGATATGCAGATAATTATAAATAAAAAAGTATTAAGAACACAATTAAGAAAAATCTGAAAACCACTCGCAATAATGACCTCAAGTTACCCACTGTTAAGGTTTGGGTACTTCTACATCTATGCTTTACGTGAGTTTTTAGTACACCATTTTACAAAGGTGACAGAGATGATATGCGTTGTTTTCAAACCTAATTTATTTTGCTTTTATTGTGAAAATAATGCATGCTTGTAGTAAAGCATGCAAATACTGAAAAAGTGTGGTGTGAAATGCAGAAGCCTCTGCTCCACCCTTCCACTATGAAAATTAATTTGTGGTTTGCTAAATTCCTTCCTCAAAAACTGTCTGCCATTTGGGCATTCAGAACCATTTAGAAGGACTACTTAAGAAATAGTGAGGTGGAAATGCTCTCAAAATATTTGCTGGAAATAATCAGAATTTTGCATCTCCTAAAATACCATGTTAAAACATGGGATTGGGGGTCTTAACATGATTGGATTCCCATTTCTGCCACTTACTAATAGTAGGATCTTAACTATTATTTCACCCCTCCTCAGCCTCCTCAATTGTAAAATGAGATTAGTAACGCATACTTCTCCAAGATACTCTGAGGATTAAATAGCAATACTACTACCTGACACATGGGGAAGTATCCGGTAAATATGATTTGAATTTGAATTGTCCAAACTACTCTATAGAACTATATTTATCTTACAGCTAGTTTTATACAGGAAATAATATATTGACCTTATTTATTTATATACAATAGTCTGTGTTTTATCACAAAGATGACAAACATGATTTCTTTTTAAATGTTGTATATAACATAAACACTATGCTAGTTCATAACATTTTCTTTTCAAACAAAAGAGTCTAAATTGTATGGAAATCATTATGTCCTAAAAATCAAGAGAAACATAACCCTAAGTGAGCAAGTACATAAAATCTACCAGGAACCAGTCTGTTCTTTTTAAGGGACATATTTAATTCTGGGTATCTCACTATTTCTGTGATGAATCTGTTGTGGACTCGATAGTCTTTAAATAGTAGATTTAGCCAAAATTGTGTCAGAAATTAATATGATCCATATTCATGGCATTTTCAGAACTACTCCTTTAGGAATTTCTATTCTAGTCTGGATAAAAAGAATTAACAATTAAAAATATCTTCCCACTGCTTACCTTCCTTTTAATTTCTTTTTTTTTTAAATTGTTTTTCTGAGGTAATGCCTTTTTTCTTTTTTGTTTTTAAGTAGTGAAGGTTATTATAGCTTACTTGAGGCAATCTGCTTTTGAATTCTTGAATGCTTTAAACCTGGCTACCTAATCTACTCTTAGCTATATCGAGATTACCCTGAAAAGCTGTAAAGGAATAATTTTGAGCTGGAGATTCATATTGTGAAGATGATTTTATTTATAATCTGTACTAACAGAGACAACAGTGTTAAGGAATCTATAACTCAGAACCCTGTGAAATATGGTAGGGGCCAGAATAGTTGTCATGTTTGCTAGTATGAAAATATAAATGCTTTTCCAAGATTCATAGCTGAAATTTAGACAGTTTGTTGGGAGAGTTGAAAGTCAGGGTAGTAAATGTAAATTTAAATTTGAGACTAATTTCAAAGTTTATACCTGTAGTCAGTTAATACAAGTTAATCGCAACGTGGTTACTAAATTAGGCAGATATTTGGTTTCGCCAGCATAGAAAACGCAGGGGTTCCATCCAGTTTTTTACTCTTTTATACCTCTAAGTAACTTATCCAACCTTATTTAAGCCTAGATGTGGTAGCTCTCAATTACATATAACATTATTTTTCTCGATGAGCTGTTTCATTTTTATCTATGTCATTTAAATCTTCACAAAATCACTGAAAGACATGTCTCTTCACTGGCACTCAAATTGGGAAGAATTGAAGGGGTGGAAAATATGACACAATGTAGCATGGCAAGGAGATAAAGACCATATTTTTTCTACCCATTAAAACCCGCGACAAGGCCACAGAGGCCCTGGAGTAAAATGAAGATTCATTGTATGGCAGCCTACAGGAGCTTTCAGTCTTGTTGTAGTCCATATGGTGCAGACAACGTGTCCTTTCACATTTGTATTGATGTCTAGAGATAATCATCAAAATGACCTTGAGAACGTGGAGATGAAAAAAAGATATCAGTTCAGTCCTTGATTTTTCTATACTATGTCGCACCTCACTAAGGAATTATAACATTTTAGAGTGGGAAGCATTTTTAAAATCTTTAGCAATTAAATTGCCATTATACATGTAGGACCTTGAATATTCTAAGGTCTGGCTAAATATCCCTTGCCTTAGCAAGGAATTTCAGATGTAGTGAAATGTTAAACATTACTCTCAGAACCATGCTGATCATTGTTAATGATTTGAGGACAAAAACAAGGACATTAATAAAAAATCCATCACATTTTTAAATGGCAATGCCAATGCATGAACAAAAAGATTTTTAAAAGTAAAGAGAAAGATATGGGTGCCAAATGAAAACAGGCAAAATGTTACTTTGATATTGTAGAATATTATCATAAATAAGACTCTATTTTAGAGAGCATTTCAGTATATCAGTGAGCCTGTGGATAAATTATAATGTGGTCCTGTGGGAGAAAGAAAAATCAAGGGGAACAGAGTGGACAATTTATTTTGAATAGAGTGGGAATGGTATTAACAGCTCAATTAAGTGCCAACAGTTTAGAATTAGCTAAGAGTCATTGTCTTCCTGGGACAAATAAATTCTAGCTGTTCTAACTTGCTTTATGTTTCACATAAAGTGTGAACTAAAATATGCTTACGTTGTTCCTGTTGACAACAGAGCAAACCAAAAAAGGCTTCATTAGCTGAGTAGAAATAAAGATTCATTCATCCTTGTTTTCCAGAACACCATCAAGGCACACTATTCTTCAGTTTCTATATTTAGAGCAATGTAGGTATATTTTCACAGGATAAATGTGGCACAATCCATCCTGAATCTTGCCCATTCCTTGCTGTCCTACTTTCTCCCTCTGTCACTTGCACATGCTCACTGGCTGGTCCTTAGGAGGCTACCTTCCCTCCTCAGGCAAGGAATGCTTTCAGAGTTGGTTGTTCTGTGCAAGAACAGCCATTTGGGAAGATGATGGATATAAGCTTTTTCGGAAACATGGTTTCCCTGCATTTTTAGTTTTGCCACATAACTGCCCTTCTCTACCTCCCCTGCCAAAGAAGACTTACTTTTTTTTTCCAATTCTGAAATCAGCCTCTTATATCTACTTTCTCTTACCTTTTTCTATCATCTGCCTCCAGAACTGGACAGCTTTTATGGTCCCTTCTTATGCTATCATTCTTTGATTCCAAATATTCCTGAGCTTTAGATTTAATTCCAAGGTTGTTCCCAAATGGAGTGTTGAAGTTCCTATTTCACACCTGTTAATTCAAACTAATACCCCCAGTCATTTCATCTCAACTCAGAGCCCTAGGCTTACATACTGTTATGTGTTCTCCCAACCCCAATATGAACTCTATAAAACAATGTTGAAACAGACATTGGAAAAGTTCCCACCAGGAGAAAATGAAGTTTCCTTCACACCTTATTTCCATGATGCCTTATTTATTTTTCACAAAATCTTTTAGTCTCCCCCGATACCCAAGTGAATAGTGGGAACTCCTGCTGCCCTCTGCCTGCCACTGATCTTTCTTTCTCTGTTGTCCCTTGGTGCTAAATCACAAGTGGAGATGGAGAAATTTTAAAATAAAAACTCTCACATGTGTCTTATTGTATCCAGTAACAGCAGCAGTCAGTTTCAAAAAGCCCCTGCAGATCTTGCTAATAGCTATTCCTGTCTAATTCTAGCTGTTCACTGCTAAAATAGAAAGCTGGGAGAGAAAAGTTGTATTCCCAGAGGAATTTAAAACTGTGGCACTTCATAACAAGTAAAAATAAATTATGTTTAATAAAGTGCTGATTTGCAAACTGTATGGCTATACTCTGAAACATTGGGTTACCACTCTGTTTCTTGTAGCAAAAAAGAATATGCGAATTATTAAAAAAAAATCTCAGAACTCCAAACACGTTTAGGCTGTGATGTCAGCCTGTTTTCAAGTGAGCCAGATACATAGAAGGAGAGCTTCAGAGAGCATTTTAAGAGTTGCAAAACAAATACATAATTTCAATAAATATGAAAAGTGTGAAAAAACATTCATATTTGTTTTCATTGGGGAATCTAACCTATTATTATGGCACAATGATAAATCATCAAGACAGCTACATTCCTGGCTTAATAAAATTTTATGAAAAACTTTATCACCACAACATGGGGAACCCAGGCTGCTGAGTGTTCTGACACAAAATCTTGGATCACATTTCTCTCTCCACATCTTTCATTTGTCAGCATGTTGGTCAGTGTGGCTCAAGTGGAAATTTCATTAAAAGAGAAGAAAGCTATTCGTTTTTCTGCAAACATCTAAATAACGATCTTATGGAATTCTCAATTAATGTAAATGTGTTGTATACTAAAATAGTCTCAAGGCAGGATTCCACTTGCTGATGCTCTTAAGCTGCCCACTTGAGACCCTGCAACTATCTCTTTCAGCAATCTGAACAGAAAACCAACCAACCATGCATTCCAGCACAAAGCTCATCCTCAGTCAATCAGTATAAGGTGAGATATACTTTGGGTTTTGCAACAGAAGTTAGGCGATTGTCAACTGCGGACACAATAGGATAATAGAAATTAAAATTTATTGAGTTCACCATGAACCAGGTATCTGATCATCACTTTATAGTTACATCTCCTTTAACCCTCAGCAACCTAAAAGGGGCAAATTATCATTATCTTCTTAAACAGGCATCCTGAGACCCTCTATCACCTTCTCCTTCCCTGAAAATGTTAGATCTTGTCTCACTCTTTTTCTCTCTCTAATACCATACCTTCATAATTCTCTCTCTTTTTTTTTTTTTTTTGAGATGTGTGCAATCTTGGCTCACTGCAACCTTCTCCTCCTGGGTTCTAGCAATTCCCCTGCCTCAGTCTCCCGAGTATCTGGGACTACAGGTGTGTGCCACCATGCCTGACTAATTTTTGTAGTTTAGTAGAGACAGGGTTTCACCATGTTGGCCAGGCTAGTCTTGAACTCCTGACCTCAGGTGATCTGCCTGCCTCGGCCTCCCACAGTGTTGAGATTACAGGCATGAGTCACTGTGCCTGGCCATACCTTCATAATTATTTGTAATATCAGTGTTCATGTACATGATTTTTCCAGTGGTAGTTTTGTGATTATGTTCTCTGACCCTGTTACGTTTCATTTTTTTCCTATGTATGTAGCATACACATTTTTATGACCAGTAACTGTAGTCTTTTCATTATCTCAGTCTCAAGCAGCCCACTGTCTAGCCCCTACCTCCTATCTTTCTAGCTGTCTTCTTCCAGCCATCAGAATCCTATAGCTCTTCAACCTCACTGGAACCTACTCTACATAGATCCCACCACCTTTCCAAGTCCATCCTTCTTTACTAAAATAACCTAAATTTCATGGTCCATCATTGTAATCACTTCCTTAAGTTTACTTTCAATTCCCTTTGCCCATCTCTCTTGCTTTATAGTATATGCGTGGTATGACCCCATATTCTATACGTATTTTCATACAGCCAAACATGGCTGGAGAAAGTGCACAACTGCGCTAAGGTATTTCCATTTAAATTCATAACCGCTAATTTCAGCTGAATATAGGTGGTAGCCACCAATTCTTATTCCCCAGATCCACTCATTTCCTCCCTATCCAGAAGATTTATTTCTTTTCTTACTGCAAAACTTCAGTTTCTCTCCGCCCTCATCTTCATGATCTTGTGTCCCATTTCACTGATAAAATAAAAGCAGAATAGAACTTCCATAAGCTTTCCCACAAAATTTCTACCTTCCATTTGTCATTATGGATGTTTGTGTTTCTATCCAAAGCCAGCTACTCAACTGGTGCAGTAGGTCCCATTTCTTGTTGGCTACCCAAAGACACTGCTCCCAGCGGATGCCTCACTGTCCTATATCATCATCATCTTCTACCATATCATTTCTATCAGCATATAAATATACTGGCTTTTTAAAAACTTTACAAATGAAAAGTTTCTTTTCTCCCATGTCACCTTCCATCTGCTGCCCCATTTCTTCCCCCTCTGCTTAGCAAAACTCCTTCAAAGAGCTATTTATCCTCTGATCAGGCATTGTCTTTACAACTTCGTCGAAACTGTGAAGATCACAGTGCCTTTTGCGTTTCTAAGTCTAATTGTAAATTTTCAGCCATCCACTTACTTGGCCTATCAGTAGTTGGAGAGAGTTGATCACTCCCTCATCCCTCATGCATGCTACACGACCCCCCCGCCACTCCTCATTTTTTTAAGACGCTCTTTGCTGCCAGGAAACCACACTCCTGTTTTTTCTCCTATCACATTGTCTGCCTCTTAGATTCCTGTGCTGGTTCTTCCTCATTTCTCCATCACTAAACATTGGAGTACACAGGACCTAGTCCTTAGACTGCCTCTTTTTCCTGCCTAGGCTTTAAATATTATCTGTTCACTGGAAAATTTTTATCTTTAGCTTGAAATCCTTCCATGAACTTCAACTTTTATATATAGCGATAGATAGATAGAACTACCTATTTGACATCTCCACTTGAATATGTAATAGACATCTCAAAGTTAAGTTGAACTAACCTGAACTCTTGTTCTTACCCATCATTCTGAAAACTTTTGCAGACTTTCCCGGAACAAACTGCTAACATCATTATTGTAACTGCACAGGTGAGGATCCTTGGACTCAAGATTGTGTCCTCTCTTTTTCCTCACCCAACATTTAGCAAATTCTTTTGGCTTTACTCCAAAAGATATTGAGAATAAATCATTTTTTACTACAGTGTGATCCAAGCCACCATCATCTATTATCTGGAAGTTTGGAATAGCCTCCTAATGAGGCCCCTGATTCCACCTTGCTGTCCTTTCAAACAGTCAGAGTCATCTTAAACCTTGTGCAGATCATTTATTCCTCTGCTCAGGACTCTCCACTGACTCTTTATTCCACTCAGAGTAAAAGTCAAAGTTCTTACAATGGGCTGCAAATTATAACACTGTCTGCTGATTTTCTCACTTCCCTGATCACATCACCTGCATCTGACTTCATCTCCTCACTCCCTCACTTGCTCACTCGTCTCCAACACTCTGGCATCGTTGTTAGTCGTTGAACATCTTAGATCTTTTGCATTCGCTATTTCTTCTTTCTGGAATTCTCTGTACCCCAGATATTCTCTTGGCTTACCTCCTCACATCCTTCAGGTCTTAGTTCAAATATTGCTTCTCAATGCACCCTTCCCTAATCAGAAAAAAATTGCTTACCGCCCCCTGAAACACAAGACTCTGCATCCTACTCCAATGCACTTACCACTATCTGATATGCTGTATATTTTAGTTAGTTTCATTTTGCCTACATATTTGCTTTGTCCCCTTTTTCTTCCACTTCCACCAGAATGAAAGCTCCTTGAGGGAAAGATTTTTTGTGTGTGCCTAGAATAGTACCTGTAATACAGATAGCATGTGCTCAATAGACACTTTTCCATGAATGAATGGAGTTTTCATTTTACAGATGAGGAAACTGGCTTCAAAAGTACAAAGCCCAAAACCATAGAGCAAGTAAGCTGTGCCACTAAGAATGGAATGCGAGCAATATGACTCCTGTGGCGTATTTTCTGACCCTTTTCTCCTAGAGGCCTCTAAATGGCTTGCCAAGTCATTCAGCCTCTTCTTTTGGGCCTGTTTGCCAGATATCAGAGTAGGAGCTGGGTAGTCAATGACTAACCTACCATACTTTGCCTACTCATTGATAGTGAAACTGAGATGGTTACACAGGTGAGAAGGACTACTTTCAATACAATTGGGCAAATAAAATGGAAACAATGACAAAAGGCTCTTATCCCAGTTTTGTGAATTCAGAGGCTGAGTCTTAATATGTGAGTAGGAATTAGTCAGATAAAGGAAGAGGAGCTATTTTAGATAATAGGAATAGCATGTGCAATGTCGTGGAGGCATAAAGTTGCATTTTATGTTCAGTTTCTATTATTGGGGTATAAAAAGCAACATAGGATATGATCAAAGATAAGACTGAGACAGGAAGTGGAGTCCAGATGGTGGAGGGACTTGGTGCCATGCCTAGTATCTTCACAGTGTGTCCCTCAGGAGTTTAGCAGGGGAGTTCCTTGGTTTAGATTTGTGTTTTAGATTGCCTACCTGGTAACGCTGTGAAAAGGGGGACCAGTGACTAGACCTAGTGCCATGGTCTTTTTAGGAGAAGACAGCAGTAGCAGGGATGCTGCTGAAGGTGCAGAACTGAGAAACATTTGGAGGAAAAGTCAGTGATTATCAGTGACTAAATAAGTCAAATTAGGGGTAGGAAAGGAAAGTATTGAGGGTAATTCCAGGTTCTTGGATTCAGCAACTGGGATAGTGTTATTGGACCAAGGTATGAGATGCAAGAGGAAAGGGATGTTTGATGGCATTGACTATAGGTTCACTGTTTGACACACTGACTTTGTGATTTCTGAGGCAAATCCAAGTGGTGAAACAAGTTTGAAGGTCTAAAGAGATGTCAAGACTAGAGACGTAGATATGGAGGTCATCTACAAAAAAAAAAAAAAAAAAAAACAAACCCTGAGAATGGATTAGATTGCCAAGGCAAACAGAAAGCGAGCAGGAAGTAGTGGGTCAAGAACTCTGGGGACCTCCAAGTGGGAATGGTTGCAGGAGAGAAGACTGGATGAAGAGGGACCTGCATGGCAACCAAGAATCAAAAGTCAGAGAGGTGGAAGAAAACTAGGAGAATTTAACGTGAGTGACAAAAATAGAACATTTCCAAATGTCTGAGAAAAATAAGAAAAAGAATATCTGTACTGAAAAGATCAGTTTTAAAAGATCGGTGGGAGGAGATTCATTGAATCTGAATGAGAGATGAGAAATTAGAATAATTCTCAAAAATATTGGACATAAAATGAGGGTGGAACAATATCAATAGAGCAATGCAAGAAGAGCTTCTCTTGTTTTGGCTTTTGAATAAAATGAGAGGGTGTGATCTGAACTGATAGTTAGCCTGAACACACTGAAATTACCCAATAGTTGTTTACAGCTGGTACCAGCTCTAATTGACTAACTTATCTATTTGGATTGGTTGGAAACCAGAGTCATTGCTAAATATTTTTAATATTCTCCTCGGTGTGATTATAGGCTGAGGGGAAGTCGAAAAGGAAAGGTGGCAAAAGTGGCAATCTTGTATAGCAAGGGTCAGCAAACTGTGGCCTGTGGTACAAATCTGCCTCACTACTTGTTTGTATGTGGCCTTCAAAGAGTGGTTTTACATTTTTAAGTGATTGAAAAAAAGAAAGAAAAGAACACTTCATGATACATGAAAATGTTATTAAATTCAAATTTTAATGTCTACATATAAAGTTTTATTGGAACACAGTCACATTCATTTGTTTACGTACATTTATGTATTTGTTTATCTACAGCTGCTTTCGCGTTAAAACAACAGAGTTGAGTAGTTGTGACGGCAACCATATGTTTTGCAAAAGCCTAAAATATTTACTGTGTGGCTTTTTACAGAATAAACTTGTTGACCCCTGGTTTATAGTATCATATCGGTGAAGAAAGAGGGAGAGTGAATTAGAGAGAGGGAGAAAATGAGATCAAGGGCACATAAGGAAAGATTGGCCTTGAAAAGAATAAAAGGATATTTCATCTTGTAAAACTGGGGGAAAGGATGATAGGACTGTGCAAATATAGACCAGTTTGTTGATGCTGGAGGAGAAAGAGGAGGGAGCTCCCCCACAACCATATATACCCCACACTCTAAGTTAAATGTGTTGGCTGCCATTGATCATGACATTTTAGAGGACAAAAACTGTGTCGTATTCATCTCTGCCTCCCCCACAGCTTTCAGCACAGCGCCTTCCTTTCAGCCATTCTCACTAAATATTTAATTGAATCCCAGGTGAAACTCTATTATAAGCACATTCCTAGAAACCTCTGCCCTTAGGGGCTTGGATTTAATTCTCTTACTATGTAGCCTGCATTTATTAAAGTTTGAGGTTATGTTTAGAGGTGTGAAGAAAATGGAATCCGGTTTCTTAGTTAATTTTCACTTTGCTAAATGGAGTCAATATTGTTAGAGAGAGTTAATATTCTTATTAATATTGGCCATTTTTCCCTTTTTTCAACCTGAATAGTTCCATAAATTACTAAGGGAATTTTGAGAATAAATATTATACAAAGATAAGGTATTCATGCAGATTTTTAAAAAGCCACTAACAATGTAAAAAGAAAATCAGGACCACAGGGAGAGTTGAAAAATTAAGGGGGGGAAAAAAAACTATTGTACAGTAGAGAATATGGCAACATTTGGTTATTTTATTTGGCCAGCATGGTGGATTTTAAGAGTCTGAATATTAATGTCCTTGGGTATACTCTACTCATTCACTGCCATTGTCACAGTTGCTGGTGTCTTATACCTGCTCATACAAATATACTGCCAGCCTGGATCTTAAAATAATTTAAATGTATAATTGCTGATGAAGGGTTATCTGAAAGCACAAGAGCAGTCCACATGACCTGCTTGGGGTTTACCTTTTATCGTGGCATGTAGATTTTCAAAGGTTTTACATAAGTTAGTGAGCAATTTTCTCTGCCTTCAGGGAGGACCATATCTGTATCATTTAAGTTGCTATTTACATTTAAAAAACATTTGTAGAAAAGAAATCCATCATTCCATTATTAAACAAGGGGAAAATATTCAGGTTAAGATAATAAAAGAGTTTGTAAGACACACACACACACACACACACACATTTACATGAATATACACATTTACTCTCATTAGTCAAATCACCAGATCCCTCTTGTTTCCTATGTAGCCATGATAATTACAAATTAAAAAAAATTAAACAGCATGCATGTGAAAGTGTCCATGATTTTACCTACTACTCAATTGATTGTGAATGGGAAAATTAATTTTGCCAGCACTCAGTTTTCTAATGTTCTGTAGTTCCCCACAATCAATCTTTGCATCTCTAAAGGGAGCTGTGCAAGTGGTGACCTATAATGACATTCATCTTGCCATGATTATTCTCATTATTAATCTTCTAACAGGCATAGGTTGCTGAAAGGGATACTCTATTGTGACTGATGACAGTGGTATAGTACCCAACTAACCAAATCTACAAACTCATCTAAATCATCTATGGTACAGCATAGACTAGAGTGCAGCATAGGCTTCAATAACGTGATGTGTCAGAGACTACTGAGAGAGAGAGAGAGAGAGAGAGAGAGAGAGAGAGAGAGAGAGAGACAGAGAGAAATGTGCAAAGAAGAAAAAAAGCAAATTACTTTGCCTGTTAATCATATAAAAATTGGAATATAGGAGTTTTTATTTCTTCTGACTGTTTTCATTATATTCAAAATTTTGGTTATCTGGTACTTTGCTACTTTTATTAATAAATCTCTCTGGTACTAGAAAAAGAGCCTGGTCCATGAAGGTGAAACATACAAATAATACAGTCTGTCAACTATTAATCTCTACTGATGAAAGTGTCCCCTCTATGGTATAATACTCCTCATAGATAAAGGCTAAGTGAAATAAGATATGGTCTTCAGTTGAACAAGCTTTTTACTATCTTAATTTTTAGCTTTCTAACTGGTAAACCTTTAAATACACTAGACCAAGATAAATGCTGGGAAATTGACATTTTTAAAAAACTGAACAAAAAATAATTTATTAATAGACTTTATGCAAGGAGTCCCAGAGTCATTCACAAGTAAATAAAAGAAAAGGGATGTGTGATGAAACTAATAGTGGTACTAATGAGGACAATCAGGCTCTATTGTCACCATTTAGCTTTGACACGTTAGAATGTAAAATAATACAATTAAAACAAGAGATCTATAAAAACAAATATTAAATGTATTGTACACTTTAAGTATCTTCCTATTCTATTTGTCCCATATTATGAAATCACTCTGAATGCAATTTTTTTTTTTTTTTTTTTTTTTTTTTGAGATGGAGTATCGCTCTGTCACCCAGGCTAGAGTGCAGTGGCGCGATCTTGGCTCACTGCAAGCTCTGCCTCCCGGGTTCACACCATTCTCCTGCCTCAGCGTCCCAAGTAGCTGGGACTACAGGCACCCACCACCACTCCCTGCTAATTTTTTGTATTTTTAGTAGAGACAGGGTTTCACCGTGTTAGCCAGGATGGTCTCGATCTCCTGACCTCCTGATCCACCCTCCTTGGCCTCCCAAAGTGCTAGGATTACAGGCATGAGGTTATATTTTTCTTAAACTAACAGATCATTTTGTACTCCTCCTTATCCAAAGACAAAGATTACGATTAGATTCTATTGCTTTCCTTAGGAAATGTTCTTGTTATTTTACCCGGAAATTTTCCCCTAGTTATATGGTGGAAATGTTTATTGAATGGGAATATCAATGTAAATAGTATAGATATAGCCATCTCTAGAAGCAGAAGAAATTGCTCTGTGACTTTTGTAAAGCCCTTTTGAAAATTACCCATGTCACTAGCCTGTGGAGGAAGAGAACTGAGTAGTTACTACCTTTTGCTAGTAATCACCTCAACCACAACTTTTATAACTCTCACGAACAATCCTTATTCATCCATCTTTCTTTTTTCCTGCATCCTCTTCTGTCATGATACTCTGTAGCTAAGCCAAGCTTTACACTACCTTTTCTCTCCACTCGTAAGCTATCTGGTTCCCACTGAATGAGTCTCTCTATTCCCTACAGCCATCCTATCTACTCTGATAGTGTCCACCTAACCCACAGGAAGCATAACTGCAGTTTTGTAGCATTTGCTATCAAATGGAGTTTGAGTTGTTCAAATCATTCTGTTTTAGGTAGGAAGCAAAGCAATTCAGCAATCAGGTGTACTATCTAAAAGCAAAGCTCAAAATATCTATGTATAATTTTGTTAACTGCTCAATCAGATATGAAGTGCAGATCCTTATGGTAAACCAGACTTTTTCCGTTTATGTACTTGGCTTGCAGATGTGATCTTTTAGTGGTGTGTCTTTAATCGCTTTAAACTGTTTGTTTCACTAGTGTTCATGATGTGATTTGGCTCACTGGAGCTTACATTTGAGAAGCAAAAAATGCTATTACTTTTATATTTAGTGATAGCTGTCCACTTCTGCATAGTGGATTTAGGGCCAGAAGACATGCCTTTAAATACTACCTGTCTTACATACAAAAGGAAATACTTTAATTCCTTATATTAGTTAGTAAGGACTACTACTTGTCAAATTCTGCCTTTGAATAAAATTTAAATTTTTCTGCAGTTAAATAATAAAAAGTCAGAATACTTGAGTTGAAAAGAGCATTAGTCTAAACTAGGGAAGTGGCCACTCGAAATCTTTATGCCTTACATTTGTCATCAGTAAAACTGGATAAAGTTACAAGTAAGTGGTCCTTCTACCTTTCATGTCTACCTAAACATGAAAGCAAATGTTTACAACTTCTTAGGAGAAAATTTGAGTCCATCCAAGGTTGAATATATTCAAGTTAGGACACACAGCCCCCCTAAAAGACCATATGAAATTGAGCTCAAAACGCGAGAATGGTTGATTTTTTTTTTCTCTTCTTCAAGAGTAATTTCTTACTTTTTCAATTCAGTAATGATTCTTCTATTTGTTCTGGTTTCTTGATATTCTACAAAAAGTCATTTTAATGTTGGCAATTTATTCACTGAATCCAAAATGGACTGTTTATTTGGATTGTATTCTCTCTACAAATATTACATTTACTCTCTCTTCAGAGAATTTAATGCCAATGTTTACAAAATTGCTGCAACACAGTCCACACCGTAATTTCTTTTGTCTTAGGAAATTATCCACAGCAAGCTTAAATTTTAATATTTGCTACCCACAGTATGTTCTTTCTCTTAAATGGAAAAGATAGACAGTTATGATAGACAAAAAAACCGGTAAGGAATTTCTATTTTGTAAATCCTTTTTCTTTCTGGTCTGTTTGTTGTAGGTTTAACTGGGATGGGCAGGGAGGGATTCTCATTATTAATCGATGTCTCAATAAGTATTTCTTACGTTAAATACTAATAAAGTCCACTGAAATTAATTCTGGATGAATATACATGAAAAGCCCTTATATATGTAATATTAATTAACACATGAACATTTTATTCTAACTTCATTTTTTATTTAACTCATGCCATGAGTTGACAGAAAGCTTTTGTTGACAGAAGTAGTATTATATATTTGCTGATGTGTTGATTCAAAATGTAAAAATGTTTACAAAGGGCCGTTAGCAAAGCCTGAACATCCCCTGATGTACAAGTATCACTATTTTAAAAGAAATCTACCTGTGACTCCAAAGAGACTATGTTAGATAACAGTGTGCAAAATCACAGAACTGGTCTTGGACAGACGTGGAGGCAGGTTGAAGCACATCTCTTCTGCATTTGAAAGAAAAAGAGGGAAAGGAGAAAAGTCATTGACAATGGGGATGATAATGATGATTGGTACTTGAGAGAAGGGCCCAAGAAGTTTTATCAGTAGGATAAATTTTTAACAAGGCTGAAAATGTGTTACCAGCTGTGGAACAGCTGCAACTGGGGGAAAAATGCAAGACATTTTGTCTGATCCAATTCTCATAACCCTGTTGTTGGGGGAGTAAAAGTATATGCAGTATCTCCAGATTTTCATCTGGTTTATTTAGACAAGCTTGAAAAACACAAACTGGAAGTAAGTGTTAAACAATAATTCTGTCCTCTGAGCAATTTGAATCGTACCAGCACATTCTAAAGATAGCTGTCTCAAAGCTCGTGTCCACTTTATGTCTATATTCTAAAAGCACTTTCACAAACACTTGTTCAATAGTGTTGAGTGTTTCTCATGGTAAGGTCTGTGGTGGACTCTAAAGATACAGATACGAATAAGACAAGGCCTTTGTTCTTGAGATTGCAGTTTATTAATATCTTTCAAGAAATACAAACACATTAATAAGGCACAGTGTTATAAAATTTATAGTAGCGTAATAAAGAGATATGAAAGAGAGAGAAAGGGACAAGTTTTTTCACTCCATGTTAAAGGATATGGGAAGAGGCTCCAAAGAGGGGGCCCTTTAGAGCTGAGCCTTCAAGAGGGTGGGAGAGTTAACTCGATGAAGGAAAGAAGAGAGTGTGAGAAGTCAGAGGATGATATTCACATTACTGCTGTGCTATAGACTGAAAATGTGCTTCTATACCAGAGCCTCCCATTTGCAGCCAAAGATTTATTGGGCAATACAAATTAAACGCTACCTCTCAAATTGTTGCCTGGGAAACACTACGTGAGGACTGGTTCTCTTTTAGTACACAATTGTGAAAGCAAAGTAAATATGGCCTGAGAAAGACTCCGTACTTCTATATTTGAATCCTGGTGAAGGAGTGGATGGACTGTAACCTAGCTTAATAGTCAGACAAAATTGAAAACCTAACTTAGGAGTGTGCACCTGTAATGATAACTGAGTCTTGGGCAACCCAGTGGTCATACTTCAACCACTCATAGACTGCTAAGTGTTCAAACTGTGTTCAAATAAGGTAAACGTCAACCTGTAACCAACCCAGCTGTTTCTGTACCTCATCACCCTTTTTTTGTCTATAAATCTTCTCCCACCACGTGGCTGCGCTGGAGTCTCTGTGAATCTGCTGTGATTCTGGGGGCTGCCCAATTCGTGAATCGTTCATTGCTCACTTATACTCCTTTAAATTTAATTTGGCTGAAGTTTTTCTTTTATCACAATTAATAACCATAACAAAATTCAATGACAATATGCTTAGGTTCAGAAAACTTCAGCACCAGGTCTCTCTGGGATAGCAAGAAAGCACGAGTTCAGCTGCTGGACTTTTGTCTTCCAGGCACCCTCAGAGTATAACAGAGACATAGTATAAAGACACTAATATTTTTCCAATTAGACGCATGTGCCACAGGCCTTCTCTGATGTGTCTGCTGTTAAATTTCACATGAAACTGCATAATGCCCAGCTACAAATTTTTGTAGCTTCTGAAGATCTTCCTCCAACTTAAACAAGTACCACATCCCTGTAGTGCCCTTGTAATTTTTCGTGAAAATAAAATCTCCCCCACTCCCCCAGACAAGTAAACTAATTCATCATGATGTAGGGTTTGGCAGCTGGCTCTGTAGTGTCACTCCCTGACACCTAAATGTGCCACCTCTAATCACCCCTTTTGATCTATCGCCACCTAGGGAAAGAATGGAAACAGTTATGTGAACCCCCTTGCAGTACCTGGGAAGCAAATTTAGAAGAGCAGCATAGTGTGTGATTTCTTAAAGAAAATTTTCAAAGAAATCTGTTCCTCAATCAAAGCAATCAAGTCTTTAGGGATCCTAGTATGGCATCAAGTTTCAAATTCAGCCTCAGGGTGGAGAGTAGTAGCAAAGATCAATTTCCTTGATATCTAAAAGCTTAAACATAACAGCAGTTGCAATTATTTAAACGGTATTCCTTTAAAAAAATGCTTTTCTTCTGATTAAAATAATGTTTATTATAACTAATTCCATTACAGTAACAATTCTAATATTAAATTTGGCATTATATTAATAACAAAGATGGAGAATATAGAAAAAACCAAAGTAGAAAATTAAATGGACCTATTATATAATTCTAAGAGATTTTATCATTTTGATTATATTTTTTCTATTATTTTACATTCATGTATATTTAAAACACTGAGATCACAGTGTGCATATTGTTTTATACTAGCTGACAATCTCTTAATTTTTTTATATTTGTCCCTAGTCTTCCTCTATAGCTATTAGTTGTCATCATATTTGTTTGTATTTCTGGCCAATTTTTTCACTGATTATTATTTTGTAAACATTCTTATTGTTTTTACAAAATCATAATGACTGATTTTAATCACTATCTGATATCCTACTATATTAGTAAATGTGTATATATCCTACTATATATATAAATATCTATTAAATATATTTGGGTGATTTAAAGCTTTAATTATTATAAATGTGGTTTCTTAAAATTTTTTTATATGTAAAAGTTGCATTCTTCTTGTTGCTACCTGGTTCCACAGTAGCCATAGAATATAGTAAATTGGAGTGATGTAGCCATAGGCTTCCTAGGGCAAATAAATATTGTATAAATATGATGTAACGAATATATAGAGACAACTTTCAAGCACCTCACTGTGAGTGACTGGGAAACAGTAGCAGTATAATGCCCAATTTTGTCTCGGCTATCATAATTGAATGTTCCATAGATAATCATCAGTAATTAAAAAGGCAAAGATCCAAATCATGCTATGGCCTACAAAGAGTAGCAGTTGCTGTAGTATCCATGGTTGTCAGCTAAAGTTGTCAGGGGGCATAATATTCCAATAAAATGTGTTTACACTCCTCTCTGTTCTTAATACCACATAGTCGGCTATTCACATAAGAAATTCTTAGAATATGTAAGTAGAGTTTATTAAGACTGTTATCAAAATAACTTGTTTTTACTAGTTTGTTTACAAGGCTAAGTGCTTTTCTTGAATGAAATGTTGATGTTCTAAACTAATAAAGGTGTGAAAAGAATATCTGTCCTTTAGCAAGACCACGAGGATTAAATACCACTACCTTCTAATATGAACGAACACATGTGTACTATAACAACATGTGTATATAGCAGTCATACCCCAGTGTAAGAAGGCTGTATAATTTCCTTCCTTCCAAAAATAAAAAACAGAGCCAAATATGTTTGGATCATGGTTTCATGTAATAGTGCTCTTTGATAAAAATAGACATGAATAATGAATACTAAATAGGAAGCTGACTATATGAACAAGAAAGAAAATGCATGCCTCATATCAAAGAAGCCAGTCACTAGCATTAATAGCAAGCCATGGAATTAAGCTCATTAAAACATTTGCCTAAAGGAGAAATCTAATTTATTTCTTGTATTTATTCATGTTGTATGATTAATAGAAAGCATGGAGGTAGATTTCCTGATCAGGAGCATGAGTTTAATCTGCACAGAATACTTTTATATAGTTTTCTTACATGAGTATTACAACTGATGGTCTTCAAGATTTGAAGTTTTATTGTAAACAAAGTAACCACTCTTTGTTCTTTCTTAACCTTTAATCAGGCCACTGAGGGAAATTCCGTGCTTTTAAAAGTTAACTGTGACAGACAGAATTGTCTATCTGGGTTCATAGACAGAATCTATGAATCTCCCTTCTTCCAAACCCTCTGTCAAATTCATTCTTTTAAGAATCTCCTTAGTTATTTAATAAAACTCAGTTGTAATCAAACCAGTCAAATACCTTGTATGACTACAGACAGACTCTAAGACGCATTTCAAACATCCCGGCATTACAAATGCACAGTCCTATCGAGATAAAAAAAATCTTAGCATTTTCAGAGTGATTTTTAGTTTCCTTCACACAGACATTAGTCATGCCTCATTATCTGTGTACATTCTAGCCCTTCTGCCTAGAATACCCTTATATTCCGTAAAAGAACTCCTACTCATTCCTGAAGATTTATTTCCCATGTCACCTCTGCTGCAAAGCCCACCATGACTACCTTAGATAAGATGTCACAGTAGAGCCATACTGGGTTAAAACCACACTACCTGGGTTGGATTACAGTCTCTATCGCGTGATGCCTCAATGGTTTCATCTGTAAATTAGAGATAGTAAAAGTAGCTACCTCATAGGCTTGTTGTGACAGTTATATGAGTTAATTAATATATGCAGAGCCCTTTGGATTTTGTAAATTCTTGATAACTATTAACTATTTTTAGATAGTATTGTGCACACCACCACATCCAACTAATTTTTGATTTTTTTTTTTAAAAGACAGGGGCTCACTATGTTGCCCAGGCTGTATATTCTTATATATTCTTCAATTATAGAACTCATTTCATTGTGCTGTAACATCTCTTTTTATCTGCTCTTGCCTCTAGATGAAGAGGCACTTAGCTTGCAGACTGCAATCTCCCTAACATATCAGAACAATGAACTTCGTTCCAAGACTATAGAACTCAGTGAATGTAAAATGGATAAATGTATGAATTAATGCATAAATCAATAAATGAACCCAGATGAATAATATGCCAAAGTTGTTTCTGTAAGTCTCTGTGATACAAATAAAAGTATGCTCATTCTATTAGCCAAGTATTTGTGGATTTGTATTGGTGAAATAAAATATAGAAAACTATTTTTCTTATGCCTTGACCCCAAAAGCAGTGTCATAACCCTTTTGCTTATGGTGCAACCAATAATAGGACTGATGGGTTTTCCATCAATCCTATTTTTTTTAAACCTGCTCCGTTCATATTTGACTTTAGCGTATGCTATTTTACTCCATGTTTTATTTTGTCAGTTTAGACATCTAATTCAGCATAAGAAGAAATCATTACAGTCAACATTTATGGTCACTAGGAAATAAATGTATCTTTCGTATTCTCTGAGAGAAGGTTCGCTTCATTTATTCTTTTCTCTGGATAAATGCTGTTTTCTAATGCCTTTGTAATGATAGAGACTTAAGGGTGGGGAAAAAATCTGGATACTTTCTTCTCTATGTCACTTTGTATAAAGACTTCTTTACGGCCATGTTCAAATGATTTATGTACATATTGTAGATGCAGTAGCAGCAATTATAGAGCTATCCTTACCACTTAACCTGCAACATTCTGAATGGCCATTCACTGACCACTTAAGCTAACATCTGCTGCTTTGGTAGTCTAATATCCAAATAGAATGAAAAATCGAAAGGATAAAACTCCAGTAGGCTTGTTTACTTCAATAGGTAATGGTGGCGTGTGTGTGTATGTATGTGTGTGTGTGTGTTTTAAGTCTTAGTTTGCATTATCCAAAATTATCTGTTTTTTATCTTTGCATAACTAAAACATATGTGTCTTTTCCACATTGTTTTTCCTAAATTAGAAATCAGACACAAGAAAAAAATATAAACACTATCCACTGCGTACTTTATTTAAGTGAGATCCTATTGTTTTACAGTTATTCTCAGCCTCCCAAACATAACATTAACAATGTTTGATACTAATAATTTTTCACAGTGCTGGAAAGTTAACTAACTGAGGCAAATACAAATAAAAATACCTGTGAAATTACTGAATCTGTGTAATGAAACTACTTTAATTAATGCTCTTTTGGATCTAATTGGCAGCTTAATCATTGAATCATTGACTTTTAAGGCTATCAATAAGATCAGAGACCAGTTTATCTAAACAATTTTAAATATTTCATCATTCTCACTGATGGATTCCTTTCTTCTCCTTCCTCTGTCACCGCCTTTATTTCATGCCCCTATTGTTTCTCCCTGATTCTTTATCACATCCCAGCTGCTGCCCCAGTGCTCCACCAGGCTAGCCCCTCCTCAACTGTCAAAATTGTCTTCTTTACTCATTGCTTTGCCCATACCTCTTATCTTATCCCCTGGTGACTTTACAATGTCCTGCATGTTGCAAACATCTTCTCACCCTCAGCTTCAGAGGGATCTAAGAGAGAGCACCAGACATCCTCCTTCAAAATCCCAATATATGCCTAAATCTCCTGTCACCCAAGTCTCTTCAAAGTCCCTCTTATTATAGTTAGTAAAGCTCTTGCCTTTATTTCTGGGCTTTTCCCAAAGTACCACTTGCTACTAGGAACTCCCTTTTCTCCCAGAGTGCCCGTATGTGGCTTCTCCATCATGACAGCCTCAGGGCAGTGAATCCTCTTACATGGCAGCTCAGAGTTCTTGGACCGAGTGTTTCAAGAGGCTCAAGTGGAAGCCACAGGGTTTCTTAGGACCTAGACTTGGACTTTCCAGAGCATCACTGCTGCAGCCTCTACTGGCTAAGCAAGTCACTCAGACCAACTAAGGATAAAGGTGGAGGGAATCAGACTTTACTTCTTGCTGGAAAGAATTGCAAAGAATTTGTTGCCATTATTTTTATTCTATTTAAAATATTTTATTATGAAGAGAAGTTTTGTCTCTTCTAAATTATAATATCCAAAACTAACAGGATACATTACAATTTGACATTTGATAAATTATTTTTAATTACAAAAGGATTTTTCTGATTTTAGCAGATATATTGAAAATAAATAAGTATATACATAAAATATATACTCACTCAATAAAATATACAAACTTTTGAAAAAGTACCATTTAACACTTTCATATAACATGCTCAGCACATTTTTTAAATTTTAAGCTAAAGAGATTATGATGTTCTTGAGAACAGTGTATATTTCATTTTTATATCCCTAGCAACTGTCTCAGAGCTTGATACACGGTATCCTCTCAATAAATGTTTGTTCAATTGAATTGAATTAGTCCTGGATTTTGAGGTTGACATAGCTAATTTATTGACTTCTCTGAATGTGTTGTGAAGGAGAAGAAAATAGAGCAAGAAAATCCAGCCTCATCAAGGGTAAATCCAATAGTAGCAACTGGTATGTATACCAGTTAATATGGTTCCAGGAAACACAGGTGATGGTGTTAGTAAATCTTTCTTCATGCAGTAGAATGTTCAAGAGATCATCCAGTTAGCATAAGTTCATGTCTAAATTACTGCAAGAACTGGATAACAAATATTTTGCATTACTTCTGATAAGGTTTGTTTATTTTGTAGGAAAGGGGAGTAAATAAAAGAATTCTATGAGGCCTATTTGTCTTTAGAGAAAAAAGAAGCTAATAAAGAGTCAATTGTAAGAGTTGACATAATTTTTTTCCAATTCACAGCTTTTAATATGGCAAAGTATTTTAAAACATCCTTTTAATCTTGGATGGAATTTGCTTCTTAAAGCTATGATCTTGTGTTTCTTTGTTAATTTCATATTTAAAAAATTCTTGGCCCATAAAATTGTTTTATAAGCTGAGCCACCGTTGTTCTTTGTGTAATTTGAGAATCTCTGGGACTATCCTCTTGCCATCTCGCTGATTCCAGAGTTTTGATTAGAAGAATGGGCATATTTTGTAATTTGTTTTTCTCCTGAGGCAATTTTATGAGATTTCAAATTATAGTACTTCCTAAATTTAATTATATTTTTTCTGCATGTATTAGAAAAAAAAAATCACCTCTTACTTCCAAAAGTCCTATCTACTTGTTATACTTGTTTGTCTGTGTAGTTAGAATAATTTATTTAAAAAAATTTTAAAGCAATCATTAGATTTTATATCATATCTTTCCATTTTATTAATATTAGTTGACAATACTTGGTTAAAGCCAATTTAAGGAATTGAAGTACAAATTATTGCTATAGGTTTCCATGACATACTTTCTAAAGACTTTTCTGTTCCCGGTGTGCAGTCTTGAAAACTAAGGCATAAGATGCTGAAATAATTCACCAAGGTCATCTATGACAATAGCTGACCTGGAGAGATTATTACCATCCCGTGATTCATTCTATCTCTTTCTAGTTCTGATATCTACCTCTAAATATCTTTTTCAACATGAATAAATTGTCAGGTTCTTATATTTAATACCATACACTGTAGACTTCCCATTGGAGACTCCCAATTTTACCGGTAATTTGTTTTAATTGCTAGCTACTTTCATATTCCTTGTATTTATTTATAGTTCCTTCTTATTGTTACATTATTCCTTTGCATATATACACACAAATTTCACATATATGTGGATTTTTTTCCCAATTTCCCAACTCTTGTTCTCCCACTCCCACTTTCTAAAAACTTACAAGTAACTTAGTTTTCTGCTGTTTCTTTCCTTCCATTGGGCAACCATTTTATTTCACTGTTGTTGAAGTGATGCAGTAAGAAAAAAATGGCTGCCTTTTGTTTACTTCCTTGTACATTAGCATGGGTGACATGATCAAATACATTAACTAGGATGTACATATCTTAAGAACCCAGAAGTATACTATAAACCAGAAACACTTTGTTTTCCCTTTTCTTTTAATGCCCCAAGGTTTTGCAGCTTTAGCATAGCTCTAATGCTGTGCTAAAAATGAACATGAACATTTGGGGACAAATGTATTAAAATGGTGGTATCTAAAACATACCTGAATATTTCTTTCAATGTTAAGAAAAACCCATCAAAAGGTATTTATTTAAGTCATAAACATTGTAAATCAATGCTAACCCTGCAAGTAATATTATAAAGAAAGATTAACTCATTGTATTTAAAAGCTAAGCTACTTAACCATACTTGCCTATTCTGGTTTTAAATTGTTTTTAAAACTTTCCATTGACACACAAAAAATTTTGAATTATAATATTTTTTGCCCCAAAAGAATTTCTTATTAATGGAAGGCTTAAGGAAATATATATACATGTATATGTACATTCACTTTTTAATTACTGAATTATTTATAAGTACCATTAAATTACTATATATCTAACTATTCAGAAAATTTATTTTCTCATCTGTATTTTTGGTGCTTCTGACTTTTCCTTCTGTGTGTGCTCTTTGTTGCACTTTGCATGTATTTGTCATAAGATTTTCACTGAGACTTAAAAGTAACAAGCTTTCAAACATCATTTTAATTTAGTCATTAAAGAGATAAGAAATCGATTTTTTAAAATAAATTCCAATAACTAAATAGTTCTTTATTTGGAAATCCACAATCCATTTTCAGTTTTGGAGAAATAATTTTATATATTTAAAAATATTTTTAGAAAGACAATCTGACTACACACACATACACACACATATTTGTATATATATATATTAATGTAACATTTGTGCAGTGGAAAATTCCTGTAAATGTTGAATAGTTTTCCCTGAAGCTACTTGTTAACATTGAAATCAGATAAGGTAAATCATATGTTTTATTGAGGTAAGTGGTCTAAAATAAGGTACTACAATTTAAAAAATTAATAAAAACCATATGTCCTTTAGAACTTAAATTGAAATCTGCATTGTTCCTTTAAGTCTGCTGTTCTAGGAATGTGTCATCCTTTGAAAAGATAAATTAATCATCTACTTTGTTTATATACATCAATAAAAAAGATTCACCTTCTCATCTACTTTATCAAAAGTAATTAGGATATCTATTTTTATTCATATATAGTATCTTTTAGTGATTGAGATTTTAATTGAGGATATTTTGAAGGAAACAGCAATTATCTTTTTACAAAAAACAAAACACCAAGAAAAAGAAATGCCAGCAATCTAAAGGTTAAAACATATTGCCAAATCATTCAGTAGCGCAAGGCTCTTTAATAACATTCGTACAAAAGTACTTTCAGAAAATATGAGATAAGAAATGGCTTTTTGCAAGTCCTCCTTCCTTAAATTATTATTCAGCCTCTTATTAAACTAAAATCTAGTTAACTTCTTTTGGAGCTTGCTCAAACATTTTCTATAATAATAATAAAAAAAAATCTTGTGAAGGGATTTCCATAAGTTGTGCTGCATTAGTGACTTAGAGCAGCTTCCTTATCTGTTATTCCTTCCTCCTAGTAGACCTCAGATGATAAAAATATCCATAGACACAGTGAAGTCAGTGGCACGCCTGGCTCTCTCAGACAAAACTCCATGTGATCACATATAGGCAGCCTCAGTGAGGCTGATGCCGTGCAGCAAGCAGTAGGTAATGAGTCTTTGTGCAGAGTGAAGCTCTTGTTGCTGAACAATAAAGCATATGGTACAAGCAATAAAACACAGGGCTGGGAAATTTAAGAAGATTCCTCTGAACCAGGAAGAACTGTGTCTTCGGTGATGCTGACACGTATTATAAAATGATCATTTATTTTGGATCCTAATGAATAAAGAGTGCAAGGACTAAGACTACAGCTATTTGAACAGGTTGGTGATTTTATAAATTACTCCAACACTTCCTTGTGTTTGACTGGATTTAAATTAGAATGGGCTGGTGTGTGTTTTCCCTTAAACAAAAACTTTGCAAGATATTTGTAGTGTATAATATTAAGGATGCACTTGAATTGACCCAATGCGATTAAATTGTCGATGTAGTCAGATGTGACAGAGAAATGTTGATATCATTATATTAAACTGAAAAGTTATTTATTCTATTTTAAAAATTTATGGGTAAGAAACAAATTCATCCAATAATTTTTAATTTCTTATGTATGCAGAAATAATATAAAAGAGAATACTACTAACAAATAGCTCACATAAAAAGCTTCAAAATCATTTTTCCAGTGTTAAAACAAACTGTATTGCAATAGTTTACATGTCTTATAAATTAGATAATATATCATTCAAAATTTGTTGATGTGTTTTAGTATACTGCAAAAGGAAGGTTTGGAATATTCAATTATTTGAATTAAAAAATTTAAAAACAAGGAAATTTTGAAATGTTAATAACACTATTAGAACAATGTATTTTATACTTTAGTAATACATATCTATATTTATTTGTTGTGTGCTTTTAATTTTTCATGTTATATTTCTTTTGACAAATGGAAAAGATTATTGCACAAAACCTTTTACTTTATAAATCTTATTCATTGATACTTAGAGAAAAACAAATTTGCTTAATTTTTAAGAAGAGATTATTTAATGATGCATATTTTTGTTGGTTTACCATTTAGAAAGATTATGCGTCTTTATGTATATTTATAAAATGTGTACACACATGACCTTTTCTATGTAGAAAATAACCACTTCTTGCATTTATGAGCCATAGAGAAGTTTCTGTTTCAAATAGAGAGATTGTTGTGTGTAGCAAAATAAGGGAAGAAATAACTGGAAAATAATAGCACAACACTGAATCTGAATATCTTTGCCAAAGCCAGACGAGCGTTGCTGCTATATGAATCTTTAGATTTAAATACATAGTTTAACTTTGCTCTACATTTTTACTGCTGTATTGTTTTAAAGGCATCCTGGGACCTAAATTCTTTACAATTAATTTTTGGACACCACTTAGGATGATAGTCTCTAAGGCACTTGGGCACATTTAACATTTTACAGAATTACTATAGTGACCTCATGTATTTGTGTAGTGACTAATATAAATTTATGCCTGTAAGATGCTGTTTAAACCACAGCAGCAAAAAGAAATAGCCCATGTGCCTGATTATACGTGCAATATGTATTTGAATTTTTTAAAAAGCTGTGTTTCAAAAACAAGGGAAGTTAATGAAAATTTAAAATTGGCCTTCCACACGTATTTAAATGAAGCATTTGACTATTTGGGTTTCCTTGGTTACCATAGTCGCTGCTGACAGCTTCTTTTGGTGGGGAGGGAGTAAGCAGTGAGAATAGGACTCTAAAACAAAGCGTTAAAATCGTTTATCCATTAATAGACACGGGGGAATGTGATGCTGACAGCCCAGTAAAACCCGTGCCCACTCCCCATCGCGTATTCCTGCTCTCCCGTGATTCAGGTAGCCTGGCAGAACCGCAGTTCCACAATTCCTTACCCAGCATTCCGTTTCAGCTGCTGGAGGACTGCCTGAGCCTTATGCAAATGAGACCAGCTCGGAGGCTTTGACTGCAGAAGCGAGAGGAGGGGGGCAGAAGGGAGTTCAAAGGTCACAGGGCTGGTGGAAAGCTGGATCAGTTGCCTGAAAAAAAATGTACTGGGCTTCTCTGCAGCAGTGTTTTGCAGCAGTTAAATGAAGTGTGCTTTATTTCTGAGAGTGAAGATTTTACAGCGTGTGTGCCGTAGTCGTTTATAGTGCACGCAGGTATGGTGACATTTCATGATGCGCCTGATTTTTTTTCTATTAAAGACACTGATGAGCATTGGCTATTTTAATTCATCGTGGCAATTGGCAGGGTGTTCCTGGTTTTCAGGATTCCCTTAACTAGTTTATGTTTTAATTTTCTTCTTCGTATTTCTCTACTTGAAACATGGGTGTTTTATTCCAATAGAATAATTTCATGTGAGAAAAAACTGGGTTTAGGCTTCTAAATAATTCCATTTCGGGGGTAAGTTCTTTATTGAAGAGAGATCTCTGAGTTGAAACATCTAGATAAATATCGAGGCTTACAACTTTCAGAGGATTTTCACATTTTTAAAAGAAATGTGTTTAAAATAAGATCTGAGTTCCTAGCCTAAGATTCTGGTGATGTATCTGGTATTAAATAATGGAGTTCTTTTGTTCATATCTCACACAATCTCATAAGGACAATTTTAATAAGTATATTTTCATTCCATTTTAAGGGTTTTGGTTTTCAGAGTTTTTGTTCTATGTTTTATTGCCAAACATCTTCTCAGAGCAATAATTTCTTATATTGGGGCTAGATCCTTTAAACCCTTCTTTGATTTTTATAATTGTTATAAATTCTCTTTGGGACTTTTTGGATAATGCTATTTGAACTTAATGTGTTCAACTTCCTATGACTTTTCCTTTCAGTTAAGTCTGCATTGTAAAGTGATCCTTATAAATGTCACAGACAGGACAAAAGTCTTCTTTTTATGCACGAAATATCACACTTTTGTAAAATGTATGATTACATCATAGGAAAGTCTGTCCTGCACCAAACAAATGTGTACTCACTTTTATTGTTCATTTTTTAAATTTCTAAAACATATTTTCAAACAAACTTAATTAAAACAGTACAATCAAACTGTTTACTCCGATCATTAAAGCATTTAAGTATATCAATTCAGCAGTTACAATGTTGATTAAAAAATGTTATTTTCATTTGCATCAACTGTGCATCTGTCTGTATTACAGGTTGTATGTGCATGAAAATATGTTGGAAAAGATGAAGAGGCAAAAATAGCTTTTAGCCATGAAATGACTGCTTTATGTTTTTATATTTGCATAAGATATTTAAAAATGAATTTTATGAAGCTTACATACAAAGATCGAGTACACATTTAAACTTAATTACTTTCTTTGCCCTGAAAAGAGGGAGTTAATTTTATTATAATGATTAAGATGAGGTATTTTGGCAACAATATGTTTTACTGTAAAATAGAGGGGGCCTTGAGGAGAAACCAAAACAGGAGGATAGCTATTTAAAACAGTGAAGGATAGTTATTTCCAGTATTTATAAAATTCACTTAGTGGTTATTCAGGGCCAGATTCTCACCCTTTATCACTCTATGGGGACAGTATGACATTTATCCAGGATCCTGAGATTAATTTAGGAAAAGGAATTCATGTTTTGTTGAGCTTTTAAAAAATTCAAAAACTGACATTTTCTTCTAAAGTGTTTCTCTTTTGAAACTTTCAATAATGACTTCAGGTAAAAGGAGTATTGTTTAAATTAGCTGTTTTCTTTTTATGTTGGTCAGAATATGCTGTCCTCCGGTCCAAACAATATTTATAGGCTTTGCTTTTATATATATATATAATATTATATATATATAATTGTTTTATATATATGTTTAAAACAATAAATATATATGCACACACATATGTATAAAAATATATGTATGTTATACATATTATTGCATATATTATGTATATACACACACATATATATACACACACACACACACACACACACATATATATATATATGTATTTCAGGCAGCCAAAGAAAATATTTTTAGTGGTACATCATATTTAATCCAACAATTTTTTTCTTAAAATGTTTAATTTTATATTTAATTCAGTAGCGCCTGTAGTTTGTGTCTACTAATCCCTGTGTGTGTTATAGGCAGAGAGGGAGAAAAGAACCAAGTTTAACATTCATTTAGGTAGTCCAGTACTTTTAACTTTGTAAATGCAACTTCTATCACAGAGCATGTTCTGAATATGGAAATAAAAACAGTGCGGGCAAAGAAGGAAAGCCCATGAAGATTCTTGGAGAAAACGTGATAATAGAGAAATGTGAAATAAAGAGAATTGTTGTGATTCTGTGAACCACGAGAGAGCTATATATGTCCTGCAGCTAATTTATGGCTTTGAATATCCTGGATAATTTATGTCTCTATGCAGATTCACTCAAAACTTTGAAGTCTTTTGCAATAGCTCGAGCCATGCTACTTCCATACAAATCTCAGCAGCATATACACAGTAAGTCTGTAGTCTGAATATCTAAACGTATCTAGAAAAAAAGATGCATTTGTGTAAATACAATTCAAATCAAATTTGAGAAGTAAAAGAATAAATAGAGTAATCTAAAAACAAATCTTTGGGGATATGCACTTAGTCTACTTAAAGAGATAGTGTTATATCAGGCTTCAAAGGAATCTTTGAGGATTTTTCAAAAATGAATTTCCTGCTCTTTGATTACCAGTCTGTCTTTGTCATCACTTGAAACTAGAGACCATATTGTAGGCTTGGAAAAGATTTCAGGGCAAACATGTTCTACTCAGTCTAGCAGTGTGGAACATAGTCTAAAATCTACAAATAACTGTTGTCATCTCAAAATCACATGTGTAGGTTTTAAGTTTTATTATTGCTATATTTCTTCTCCTGAACTTCTGGAGCCTATGAAATAGAAAAAAAAAAAAAAAAACTAAATTACTGAAACATGTAGAAGGAAAATGCTCAAAATAATTGAATATTCAAAATAATCACATTTCTCTATTTTAATATATTTTAAAATAAACAAAACAATTGTCTTTTTATTGCCTATTCTAGAATTTACATAAAATTCCATCAATTTTATTAAAAATTATAAGAACAATAAAATTATAAAATGATTTTAAAGATCTTATTAGACCTATAGGAATGCTATAGTAATACTTTGTCTAGTAGAGTTGGAAAATAATCTGTATGATATAAACTGATTTTCCAAATAGCTAAAGTTTATGACTATAAAGGCCAGTTTTAAAAAATGCTAATAGCTGTCATGAAGTAAAAATATAGTACACATCATACTGCCTTGTAGAGCAAGGTGAAAGTCAGTTTAGGTTTTTTTCATGGTATAAGAATTATTAGTCCAACCATTGTATTTACTTACTGCAAAAGACAAAACTATTCCTAACTATTCTCCAACACCAAATAGCTTCTTACTATTATATACTTTTTATATATAATTTTATATGCTTTTTATAATTTTATTGTCTCTTTTAAAATGTTAATATATATTATTTTTAACATAGTTAATAATTGTCCTTTTAGAACAATTCAAAAATCAATTTTGAACTTTGCTTTACATTCAATTCTAAATTACTTTGACTTTCCTGGACAGAGAAAGAGAGAAACCTTCCTCCATACTTCTACTATATACTGAACTCCTGACAGATACATACATATAGTATAGGAACATAAAAAATAAACAAAATTTATTTTTAGTTTGTCTTGTGTTCAGAATGTTGAAAATCATTTGAATTCCAAATAAATGAAAAATTTCTCTTGTTGGTACAATGAGAATCTATAATATTGAACTATCAACAGAAATTTGAACTTTATATCAAATAGGAAAATGAGGAGTATCTAACAGATATACAAATAAAAACAAAGAGACCAATTTTTTGGTTCCATTTGACTAATCATTGGTTCCATATACTTCTTGCCAATCTGGGGACTTGTGGTCCATCTCATTTTCAAATCCTGGCATTAAATTCACCACCTTTCACCACAGTGCTAGCACCACAGTGCTAGAATTTTTGGTTGTTCAGTTCTTTGTCTCCATGCAAGCTTATGAATCCACATACTCATTTAGAAATGCATTTAGTCACATGTGTTCATGCTCATGTCTTACACTCTCCCCAATCATAAATAAGGAAAGTAAGACAACTGAACCATCAACCACCATTTCTTTGAAATCTCACTAATATAACACAAAGCAGCTAATGCCATTTTAGTAGGTGTTCTCATATACAGTGAAGAACTTGATCTAAAGGAGTGTTAGTTCCATGAACCTAGTATCAAAAGACTGTAAGAATGAGATCTAGTCTAGCATATTTGGAGAATAACTTCTCATTCTGGTCCTCTTTTGCACACTAGCATATTAAAAGGCCTGAAGATTCTTACTTTAACAAACCTGGGTAACTTTGTTTAATATAGTAAAACCTTATAAATTTAGGTCAATTTATGAACAATAAAAAAAAACAGAAAAATGTTGTATATTGTTTTCTTGATAGGAAAAGCTTTTATTGTGTTGTATATTATGTGTGATTTCAAGCTATATCATGGAATGTGAAGAGGCTGAATAAGGGAATTGTTAAGAACTTAAGTTCAAGTCCCAACCCCGGAGTTGTTTACACAATGTTCTCTGACATTTGCAAGCCATGTGGCCTTGACATGGTACTTGAAACCTGTAAGCCTCGTCTTCTTCATTGGCAAAGTGGTAATATTAGTCTCTATATCAAGGGATTTTTATGAAAACGGAATGACATGATACATACCTGGCACATAATAGGAATATTATAGATGATAGCTAATATTAACATTTTTCAACCCACACAAGTTGATTCCCTGGTGCTGATGAGGCAAGTTCAGCTTAAACTTATAGTTACAGAAAATCCTCATGGAACATCTTAGGTTTCAATGGATGAGGAAGAGATGTGTTTTCCAAAAATAGAAACCTACCAGGATTTTATTGGAGGTTATCCTAGGTAATACTGAGCAGTTAAAGGTTAGAATTTGAATGGGATAAGTAGAGAAGGCAATCAGCATGGTCATCAAGGTTCAAACTATATGTGGCTTCATAGATATGTACCTTCAATCATTCCAACTAGAAGTACAGTCTCCACAAAATCCCCAGGTATGATGTGGCAATATGTGCTTTTCTGAGCTCCCTTTTTTTATATCCTTTAAGACTTTGCAAATTTCCATCTTTGTGCCTCTGCTCTACTATTTTTCCATTCTGACTTTATGCAATTAAGGCAGTAGTTATTCATCTCTGTTCCATCCAGAGTTTCTATCTCATCTATAGCCTATAAGTTTTTCAAGTACAAGGGGAGCCTGGCTCATAGAAAGTGTCCAAGAAATGTTTGCTGAGCCAGTGTTATTATGGTGTATAAAGCACCTAATTCTACCTAATGACATAAAAGTGCTAATTTGTGTGAATCGTGAGGTGATCATCCCTGAATATCATGTTGGTGTTTAGAAATATTGAATCAATTGATTTAGTCACAATGTTTTCCAATAGAAATTTAGAAAAATATGTCTACATTTTTACTTAAAAATTATTTTAATAGTAGCATACCTAGAAGTGCTTTTTGGTAAATATACACTAGTAACCAGTTCGGAGTAGATTGCGGGAATATCATGACTCTACTTTTGTGAAACTTGTTTAAAGGGTGAATCTGCTCTAAACAGTGAATGTCCAAGTTTCAAAAGATTGTATGACTATGGTGCAACTTATTTCTATTGTGAACAAGTTTTACATTTCCGTAGAACATTTACTGAGACTTGAAAATCCAGTAGTTAATTTTACACTATATATTATTTTTTTTTTACTAATTGCTGCTTAATGCAGTGTCAGCTTCAGGCTGAACAACTATTGTTCCCTGTCCTTGCCTTCAATAATAAAAATCTATATTGTGCCTAAGGTGGTGATTTGCTTTGAAGAATGTCCAAAGTATTTTTTTCTACTTGTTGTAATTTTTTAAATCTCCTTTATTTTTTGTGCAGTATCTTTGGCAGGATCCCAGTGCTTGGATGGGTAAAGTTCTAAAGCTTGCCCATATTTTATTCTGATGTCTATTTTAGTGTACTTTATGAGGAAAATGTTTTTTTAAAGTCCCTTTTCCTTCACACTATTCAGATAATTCCTCTAAAGGAAAAGGATGTCATTATCCTAAATAGCCTTTGATTTACATTGCCTCATCTGTTTTGCTATTCAATCAGAAACTTTCTAAAGGACAACGGGAAACTTTTTAAGTGCTAAGAAGAAAAAAAAATGCTATCTTCCAGTGATGCAATAATAATAATTTTTAATTCTTTTAGATCCATGTGTTTTTTTCCTCAATGTGGTAAGTCTTGCAAATTGTCCAAGGAATTAGGCTAAGTACTATCCTTCAGTCTTAATGGCAAGCATGTAAAATAAATTTTTCATTGACTTCACTTGGTACTTTTGTTGTTAGGGAGGGAAAAATAGGCTTACACCAGGCATTTGATCAAATTTCAACAGTTTTAAAAGCCTTGTCATGTTCTTGGTTGTTTCCTCTGGTTTTGATGACTAAAACACCATCTTAAAAGTTAACCTTAGGGGCCCGGCGCGATGGCTCACGCCTGTAATCCCAGCACTTTGGGAGGCCAAGGTGGGCGGATCACGAGGTCAGGAGACGGAGACTATCCTGGCTAACAGCGTGAAACCCCGTCTCTACTAAAAAAATACAAAAATTAGCCAGGCGTGGTGGCGGGCGCCTGTAGTCCCAGCTACGCGGGAGGCTGAGGCCGGAGAATGGCATGAACCCAGGAGGCAGAGCTTGCAGTGAGTGGCGATGCACCACTGCCTGGGTGACAGAGTGAGACTCTGTCTCAAAAAATAAAAAAAGTTAACCTTAGGAAAGAACTTTTGACTTTCAAACTAGTGTATTCCACTATACCATTTTGTCAAATGCCAAATGATGATCAATGTTTAGGGCCAAGAGGCATTCAAAACCAAGTTCTGGCCACCTTGTATGAATACTGATTACAATGGCACACAAGTACAGGCAACATGAAATGCTTCCTGAGTACCTCCCAGCCAGAGAGAGTCATGCAGAATCTCTTTGTAATTATTAGTGAACAGAATAGCTGTCCCTCTCTTTATCAGCAGGACATAAGTCAATTTAGCCATCGGGGTGAGGGAAGCGGGTATGAAGTCTTTGCACAGAGGTCATGGCTTTTGTCATTGATTCTCAGGTACTGGGGTCTGCTTTGTATCAGAGCCTATGTTTTACCAGTTATGCCCTGCCCATCCCATCCCCCCCCCCCACCTTTTTTTGAGACAGAGTCTTACTCTGTCACCCAGGCTGGAGTACAGTAGCGCTATCTCGGCTCACTGCAACCTCTGCCTCCTGGGTTCAAGTGAATCTCCTGCCTCAGCCTCCCGAGTAGCTGGGATAACAAGCATGCATCAACATGCCCAGCTAATTTTTGTATTTTTAATAGAGATGGGGTTTCACCATGTTGGCCAGGCTGGTCTTGAGCTACCAGCCTCAGGCAATCCGCCCGCCTCTGCCTCCCAAAGTGCTAGGATTACAGGCATGAGCCACTGCGCCTGTCCCCCTTATTTTGATAGAAGTGCAAACTGAGACCCAGAGAACTAATCTTCCTACTTAAAATTATGCCACTTGTGAGTAGCTGCTCCAGATTCAGACTCCAAATTTATGTCCATTCATTTACTGAGCAGGCACTGGAATACCTATTCAGTTCACAAAGTGTTTTATAATCAAGTGTGAGAAAAACATTAGGTTGAACAGGGATTATAACACAGTCTAATAAGTACTGATAAATGCACAGACCAGGTGGTGTGAATGCAGAGAGGCCACTTAACCACAGTGTGGTACTGGTCAAGGAATATTTTTCAGAGAAGGACTGGGTCAGCTATAAACCTTGAGCAAGTGATCTAGACTTTTGAAACTTCAGTTTCCTTTGTTAAAACTACTTTGTAGAATGTGGTGGAAGGTTACAGAGAATGGTTACAGAGCATCTGACCCATATTAGGTGCTCACTAAAGGCTAACTGGAGTTATTATAAATGGAATGAGGCTATCTAACCACCTTTTAGGAAAGACAGGTACTGTCCCGGAAAGTGTACCTTAACCTAGAACCATTCCTGTTAAGTATTCCTCAAGCCACAAAGTTGCAGATGAGGCCAGTTTTGGGTAGTTGTTTGAGTAGTATATGGCAGCCAAGACAACAGTAAAGAAATCCCCTGGAAATGTCTCCAGCAGATGCAGTAGGTCCTTTAGCACAAACGCCAGAAGAAACTGAAGGAGCTGGAAAGAGCCCTGTCTTAGGAAGTGGGTGACCCTGATCGTAAAAGGAATGTTGGCAACAGGTTTATAAACTTCTTTTATACTTTGAAATAATGTGTTCCTGGTGAATCATCTCTCCAAGTTCTGGATACCCATCAAAGCTGGGGAAATGGTACAATCACCAGAGCAGAGGTTTTTATCCTGGGAGTCCATAATACATGGCATGCATTTCTGCTATGTGCACTTTTTTTCTGGGGAAAGTGTTCATTTCTTAATCAAATTCTCAAACTGCAAATCATCAAACTGCAGAAATGTGATCCACCGCATATAAAGTAACTCAGTCCTTTAATTCAAAGTCACAAACAATTCTGGCATAAAGAATTCATAAATAATTTGGGAACCCCACAATTATTATTTCTCCAACAAAAATATTTATTAGTCAGGAGTGCTCCCAGGGTTCTTGGCTTAAGCAGACACCTGGACAAGTGAAGTACATTTGGCCAACTTGTGCTTCTCACATTGGCAAGCCACCAGCAGCATTTTTCACATTGGTAGTGCCCCATGGAAACACCTTGTGGGATTTTACCTTGTAAAATCATTGCCAGATTCCTCTTGTTTTGGCGGCAGATATGCTAATTTCTTGCCAAATGGTTTCAGGCAGAAATATATATCCTTTTTTCTTTTAGAAAAATGCATAACTATCCTCAGAATATATGAAGTGATAAATGTTCAAGGCACTTTTTCTTACCCAGTGGTAATAGTTTGAATGACCTAAAAGTCATGCCTTCCAACAAACAATTACATTCAATATGGCTTTCAAAGGAGCATTCCCCCAACATGCATGTGCACTTTTTAAAAAATTAAAAATATTATGCATTGTAGTTACCATCTGTGATTTGCTGGAAAAGACCCCAGTGGGAGGAAGCATAGTATAGATGTATTGACTTCTAATCCTGGCTTGCTAAGAAACTTTGACAAAGTAGTTAATCTCTCTGCAACTTGGTTTCTTTAACTGTAAAATGAGGGTAACATGGCCAAGATTGTCGTAAAGATTCAGTAAGATAAAGATTGTAAAGTAGCTGGCACATAGCAGTTCTATTTAAGTCCTCTTCCTCTTCCCATATCTCTTTACATAATAGTCTCCTGCCTTGTACTTCCCCTGGTCTTCATGTTTTATGCTAGGAAAAAACACACACACACACACACACACACACACACGCAAAGTATGACAAATAAATGACATTAAATTAAACCTTGGGAACAAATAATAGAACAAATTAAACAAACACAAGCATATACAATTGTTACAGGAAAGGGGTCCCTATCCAGACTCCAAGAGAGGGTTCTTTGATCTCACAGAAGGAAGAATTCAGGGCGAGTCCACAGTGCAAAGCAAAAGAACGTAAAGTGGTGAAAGAACAGCTACTCATAGACAGAATAGAGTGTTCCCGAAAGTAAGAGGAGGAACGCGTCCACCTTAGGTACAATGCTTGTATAAATAGGATGAAAAAAAAAGATCATGGGGAGATGTGCTCTGCTACAAGGGTTTGTGATAAAGGATTAATTTTCTTAATTACTATATTTTGCATGAATCAATGTTATTATCTTTAAAGCTAAATTAAGAATGCTTTTGTTCCTAAGATATCTCAGGATATTAGGACACTCCCAAGTCTGAGTGTACTTAGTAAACATTATCAATCTGTTCCCTTAACTGTAAACACCCAGAAGCTAGGGATACCTAGCTTTCTGGGAATGCAGCTCAGCAAGTCCCAGCCTCATTTTTCTAGCCCTCACTCAAGATGGGGTCACTCTGGTTTGAACCCCTCTGACACAATTTCTGTGCTGGGTTTGAAGCACCCTTAGGGAAAGCAGCTGAGGCTAGGAAAACAAAGAGCTAGGTAGTAGCAAAGAGAGGGTCTTCTAAATGACACTTGGAATTTATTTCCACTATGGGTGATGTCAGGGAAATGTGATGTCACTATACAGTACTCAGCTTTGAAGAGGTGGCATTTTTCTTCTTCTATCCCAACTCTACAGGCTGCTGTGCAAAGAATATGAGAGTGTAATCAGTAAGAAGAAAAAGAAAAAGAAGGAAGAGAATTTGTTTAAAGGTTGAACAACAAAAATCTTATAGAACTGAGTCAAAAGCCTGGAAAAAATTCAGAGTTGCTCTGATTTTATGAAACCTACTAAAGAAGTCATTTCTTTTAGAAGGGCACTGCTTAAAATTATGATTAGTTTATTTAGTAAAGCATTTAGACCAGGGATGTCCAATCTTTTGGCTTCCATGGGCTACATTAGAAGAAGAATTATCTTGTGCCACACATAAAATATACTAACACTAAGATAAATGATGAGCTAAAACAAAAAACAAACTCATAATGTTTTAAGAAAGTTTACAAATTTGTGTTTGGCCACATTCAAAGCTGTCCTGGGCCACATTGCAGCCTATGGATCGCGGGTTGGACAAGCTTGGTTTAGACTATATTCAGCGTTTGATTAACATAATAGTATAAGGGCAGAACATTATAGATTATTCAAAATCATGGTTTTTAAAAGTTGAAAATGAAAAGGATTCAATTTAAACTAACAGTTAAACATTTATTCAGAGATTTAAGAACATTTGGTTAATTAAAGCTATTTCTCGAAATTATAAAAGCATCATAGCATGATTTTTTTTTTAACTGAGCTCTCTTTTCTTGAATATTGTAATAAAACCTATATACTATCCATTGAGCCACTGTCCTCTTCATCCTCTATCTCACCCAGTAGACTATCTGGTTGATAATTTGACATTGTGAATATTCTTATTTTTGCCAGCTAAACTCTTCCTACCCTCTATCACAGATGAGCCACTCACAGGTATTATCATCAGCTTGTTTACAATGTCTCTCACTTCACCATTTGAATTTGGTGAAGCAATCAGAAGAAACACTAAAATTACGTTCCTTTCTGAGTAAAGCTAAAGAAGAAAAACTTCTTTTCCTATGCAACTCAATCCAGACACTGGTGTTTCCTGGGCCCTCAGCCCATTGCTGATGGAAACCAGCACTCTTGCCTTATTAAGTTCATTGGAATAGAACTTTATCTTAGTTTTGTACTTGCTGGAAGAATTTACTGGAAGAATGCAAAGTAGATTATTTTGCACTTTCACAAATCACAGAAAATCCTTCCTCTCATGCCACCTTGTAATGCAAGTTGTGTAACATGCCCGTTGATCTAAAATCTTCCACCTTTGCCAAATTACAAAGGTGGAAGAATCTTTGTTAATGATCCTTGCAGTTAAAAGTTACTCTCACTTTGCTTAAATACAAAATCAGCAATGCAAAGGATAAACCCAATCTCCCAAGTAAAAGTGAACAGAGGGGCTCTTGATGCCTCCTATTGTTCCTGATAGAATACCCCCTAAGGCTCATGCACTACACAATGTGATGAAATAAGGATCCTGAAGATCAAATGAACCCAGAACTCGCAACTCACCTTCTTTTCATTTTCCGGCCAGGAAAGAAATAATATCTTATTAAAGCGAACATCCCATTACCATATAAGAAAATTCTTGCCATGCCAGAGTTACTTCCTGTCAAGTTCATTTCTTCCTACATCAGTGATAGGCAGGCCTGTGCTTGCTCTGTTAACCATCACTCAGCACTCAAACTTTTTCAGATTGGTAAATTCATGATTCACCCTAATGACCTTACATGTTTTATTTACTGGGTTTCAAGGGCAGGAATTTTCATGTATGTGGTTCCAGTCTAGATGGATTTTCCTATTTAGATGTTTTAGTTGATTGCGCAATCATTTCCTTTCTCATCAAGAGCACGAATGAGGGCTGTCAGATTAACAAAAAACAACAAAAAAGTAGATTTCTCAGTTAAGTTTGAATTTCAGATAAATTTTAGTGTAAGTATGTCCCAAATGTCATTTTTTTAGTCTGAAATTTAAATTTAACTGGGCGTCCTATATTTTTATTTACTAAATCTGACAACCCTAAGAGGTTGTTCTACAAATCGTGTTACCTGCTCCTCAGACATGGGGATGTATGGTGTTCTTAAGACATGTTTTCTGTGGTCAATTCCTTATGATAGATAACAGAAAGGAAATAGGGGTAAAATATAAGAAGAAAAAAGGATTAAACATTGGATGAATATCAGTGGGATAGTAAGAACTCAGTGAGTTATCTATGAAAACCGTGGAATTTTTAGACTGTCAAAAGAGAGTAAAATGAACAAGATTTCAAGATATACCCAAAGGTTCACTTCAGTCATTCTTCCACAGGCATTAAAATATATGTTTTTATCCATCCTCTTGATTTGACATTTTTAGTCAAACCCTCCTCCTAACATGCTTCTGGTTTCTGATATTTTTCCCTTTGAACTCACCATTTGCTTTGCCTTCCCAATAGGACAGAGATATGTTAAATGAAACAATTGCCTTATAATCACAGAAAATCTAGTGTTGTTTCTTTATTAGTTGTTTCTTGCAGAGAGAGATGGAAACATTTATACTTTTCCGCTACTTTTTCATAAATGTGCTCACAAGCTTCTGCGCAATGGTCATATCTAATATAAATACTAAATAAATATTATGTGTTAATGAAAAATAACAGATTTCTGAGATCATAACATGCTTATTTAATGTTTTAAAATAAAGTAGTTCTTAATTAAAGTTTGCAATAGACAGGGAGGTTTGGGTGCAGGGAAAGGGGAATCCCTAACTGAGAATGTGGCCAAGACGTGAATTCATGGATTATACTGATAAACGCACAAAAAAAAGATAAATCGATGACAGATGAGGAAAGGATACTGGCTTTGAAATGCGATTGAGTCTCTGGAGTCATACCCAGCCAGGTGGGCCCCTGTTCACAGTGTTTTCCTCTCTGCCTAGTGGCCACGTAGTTGAATGATCAAGGGGCAGACACCTGAACCAAGACAGGTCAAAATGTTGCTGAGCCTTTGGAACATTACAGTTGAACTGTGACACAGAGAGAAGTTGCTGGAGCTTAAACCTGGTAATTGCAGAGCTCCAGAGAAGCAATTTTTACAGCCATAATCCCAGAAGCTGCCCCAGTTCCTGTTTCCTGAGTTTTGGTTTCAAGCTCTATTGTAGATTGCATGAACTAGTCCAGTGTTTTCCCAACAGAAATCTTTTGCTTAAGTTAGTCTAGAATTGGCTTTTGTGTTGCTCGCGAGCAAAAAAAATTGTATTAGGCTTTGGGATCAGTTTCATCTCTCATTTTCATTCTCATTCAACCAAATATGCTATTAGGGGAGTTAGAGTGGTAAATGAGATGAATAGCATTTCTGCCTTCATGGAGCTTTCGGTCTAGCAGAAAAAAACAGATATTAAAGTATGGAAATTAAAGGCTCCTATTAATTCACTGAACAAATATTTATTGAGGCACCTATTATATACAAGGCATTGTTCTAGGCACTTGAAACATTTGTAAAGAAAACAAAGATCCCTGCTCTTGTATTTTTTTTTTTAATCAGGAGATGAAAACAGTAAGTAATAAGCATATAAATACATAAATAATACGGATTTAGAAGGTGGTAAATGCTATGAAAATAAATTAAAAAGTAGATCAGAAGGAATGGTATATCAAATGTCCTAAAGACCAGAAAGAAATTGCAAGTTGGAGTAACTGCAAGATTATTAGAGCTGAAATATCAATGACAAGGCCAGTGGCTCAAATGAGGATGAAGAGGTTGGACAAGCTAGATTGTTAAGGACTTTATAAGCTATCTCGAGGATTTTGAACTTTATCCTAAGGCAATCTGAAGCTACTTAAGAGTTTTAAGAAATAGCCTGACATGATCAGATTTGCATTTTAAATTTGTCATTCTGCCTGCAACCTTGAAAACACATTGAAAGCTTGCAGCAGTGGATGCGAGAGAATAATTAGGAGGCCCTTGGCCTAGTCTAAGTGAGAAATGGTGGTGCCCTTGACTAGCATGTGTTTCATGAATTGAACAACAATAGCTGTGATAAAATGTCTGTTTTCTATGCTTAGATTTTCAGCTCTTCATATTTAGAATAGATTAATGCCTGTCCAACTTTATCTCTGTTCTTTGGGCTTTGGTGCTGTAAAAGCCAACTTTAGGGCCAGGCATGGTGGCTGATGGCTGTAATGCTAGCACTCTGGGGGGTCAAGGTGAGAGGGCTGCTTGAGGCCAGGAGTTGGAAACCAGCCTGAGCAACATAGTAAGGTCCTATCGCTACAAAAAATTTTTGGAAACTTAGCTGGGCATGGTGGTGGTGAATGCTTGTAGTTTCAGCTACTGGTGAGGCAGAGGTGGGAGGATCCCTTGAGCTCAGGAGGTTGAGGATACAGTGAGCCATGATCATGCCACTGCACTCTGGACTAGGCAACAGAGACCCTGTCTCTAAAAACTAACAAATCAAAATAAATAAATTAAGTAAAGACAATTTGTAATGTTTGGCGCATTTTCATTTGCTGTGTACTACCAAGTTTAATTTGGCCTCATCTGTAGGAACAAAAATATAATATGTAGGTATTTAAGGAGTACAGCAGCTATAGGATAGGCATTAATTATCTTCACCTGGCTCTGTATCTAGTCAGTCATACATTGCAATCCTCCAACACAGTACAAACAAATCAGTATACAACACTTTATTAATAGGGCCTTCTCCCTAAATCCTTATATTCTTTTCTTTCCTAGAAAGATGATGTAGGTGATATAGAAGAAAACCACATCTCCCTTTAACACTCCACTATTAAGTCTAGATTAAGGGTTATATACTGGTAAACAATGGATCATTCGGCCTTCAAATTTTGTCATGACATTTTTTTATACTCACATAGGGAACACGTAGGGAGTATTTTTTAAAGGCAATGAAATTGGACAGGTATTATACTTCCTTGCTACACAAGCAATTTTTTACTAAACAGGTGTTCCATGGGTGTAGGTATATGTTAAGAATATGACTCCCAGTAATTATGTGAATGTTTAATTGTTAGCTTAAATACTGATCACACCCTTAGCAAACAGTTCCTTACTTCCTTTGACCTGAGTGTAGCTCAGTCTCTTTCAGTTTTAAAGACCAAGACAGAACTTACATGAACCTATAACTCCATATCTTCAGGTCTTGACATCCCCAAATTTAACTAAAAGGAAAAAAGAGACTTTTAATTCTCTTATTATCTCTTCAAAATCTTCCCTTCTCATTCTTGAGGAGGTGAGAAAGGAAAAGAAGAGTACCAAGTACCACCTTTTGTAACGTTGGGACATGCATCCCTGTAGCCCAATTAAGTGTCCTTGATTCTTGAGAAGTCTACCTTTCCTAAAGAAGCTGGGGAGTGTGGGGGGAAGAAGAACATGGTTTCTAACTGCTCCCATTGCAATATCTTATTATAAAAATGTACTTTTTAAACATAGGTTTCCATCTTGTATTACTTTGTGTCTTGGAGTCTCTCCCTTATGAATTACTTTGCATCTTGTTTGAAGTGAACCATTTTAAAATTTATATCCTGTCCTACTTTTATTTCAAGACTTTACTTAAAATATCTTTTTTTCCTTCGCCCTACTCAGATATGCATGAACATTTTATGCATTTCACACTCTTTAAAATGGAGAAAATAATATGCTATAATATGCTAATCTGAATAGTGGTAAAATCTGAGTAGAAATAGAGATTTTATTTTCAAAAGAGTGGACAGTGATGTATCTTCCTATTGCTGTCAGTTATCTCCATTGTTAATATAACATTTATGCAGAAAGACGTGGATTAATAAAGCAATTGAGTAGAACATGAATTTGAGAGTATTCTTGGTTTGATGGAGCCCAGCATAGTGAATGTTTGCTTCTTGAGGGCAGGTAACCATCTAACTTTCTTTTGTATCCCCTATTCCACTCAAGGAGTCAAACACATATACAGTAGTTACTAAATGCATGCTTAGATGAATGAAATGAGTTGAAATTAGTAATAAATACTTATGAAACATCCAACACTGATATAGTTTGGATGTGTTCCCACCCAAATCTCATCTTGAATTGTAGTTCCCATAATCCCCACATGTCATGGGAGGGACCCAGTGGGAGGTAATTGAATCATGGGGACAGTTAACTTCATGCTGTTCTTGTGATAGTGAGGGAGTTATCATGAGATCTGATGATTTTATAAGGGGCTTTTCCCCTTTATTTGGCACTTTTCTCTTCTGCGGCCCTGTGAATAAGTACGTGTTTGCTTCATCTTCTGCCATAATTGTAAGTTTCCAGAGGCCTGCCCAGCCATGTGGACCTGTGAATCAATTAAACCTCTTTTCTTTATAAATTATCCAGTCTCAGGTGTTTCTTCATAGTAGCATGCGACTGGACTAATACAGTAAATTGGTACCACAGGGAGTGGGGTGCTGCTATAAAGATCTCGAAACTGTAGAAGTGACTTTGGAGCTGGGTAACAGGCAGAGTTGTAGCAGTTTGGAGGGCTCAGAAGAAGATAAGAAAATGTGAGAAAGTTTGGAACTTCCTAGAGACTTGGAGGGCTCAGAAGACAGGAAGATATGGGAAAGTTTGGAACTTCCTAGAGACTTGTTGAACACTTTGACCGAAAGGCTGATAGTGATATGAACCATGAAGCCCAGCCTGAGGAGGACTCTGATGGAGATGGGGAACTTGTTGGGAACTGGAGTAAAGGTCACTCTTGCTATGCAAAGAGACTGGCAGCATTTTATCACTGCCCCAGAGATATGTAGAACTTTGAAATTGAGAGAGATGATTTAGGATACCTGGCAGAAGAAATTTCTGAGTGGCAAAAGCATTCAAAAGGAAGCAGAGCACAAAGTTTGGAAAATTTGAAGCCTGATGATGTGATAGAAAGGAAAAACCCATTTACTGGGGAGAAATTCAAGCCCAGTGCAGAAATTTGCATAAGTAATGAGAGCTGAATGTTAATCACCAAGACAATGAGGAGAATGTCTCCAGGGCATGTCAGAGACCTTTACGGAAGCTCCTCCCATCACAAGCCCAGAGGCCTAGGAGGAAAAAATGGTTTCCTGAGGTGGGCCCAGGGACCCCTTGCTCTGTGCAGCCTGGGAACATGGTCACCTGTGTCCCAGCTGCTTCAGCTCCAGCCTTGGCTAAAAGGGGCCAAAGTACAGTTCAGGCCATTATTTCAGAGGGTGCAAGCTCAAAGCTGTGGTGGCTTCCACATGGTGTTGAGCCCGTGGGTGCCCAGAAGTCAAGAACTGAGGCTTGGGAACCTCTGCCTAGGGTTCACAGAATGTATGGAAATACCTCTATGTACAGGCAGAAGTCTGTTGCTGGGACGAAGCCCTCCTGAATAACCTCTGTTATGGCAGTGCAGAAGGGAAGTTTGGGGTTGAAGCCCCCACACAGAGTCCCCACTGGGGCACTGCCTAGTGGAACTGTGAGAAGAGGGCTGCTGTCCTCCAGACCCCAAAATGGAAGATCCACTGACAGCTTACACCATGCACCTGGAAAAGCCACAGACACTCAATGTCAGCCCATAAAAGCAGTCAGGAGGGGAACTGTAGCCTGCAAAGCCACAGGGGCGGAGCTGCCCAACGCTGTGGGAGACCACCTCTTGCATTAGCATGCCCTGGATGTGAGACATGAAGTCAAATGAGATCATTTTGGAACGTTAAGGTTTCATGGCTACCCTACTGTATTTTGGATTTTATGATTTAAGTACTGCCTTGTTGGATTTTGGACTTGGACGGGCCTGTAGCCCCTTTGTTTTGGCCAATTTCTCCTATTTGGAACAGGTGCGTTTACCCAATGCCTGTACCCCCATTGTATCTACAAAGTGATTAACTTGCTTTTGATTTTACAGCCTTATAAGCAGAAGGAACTTGCCTTGCCTCAGATGAGATTTTGGACTTCGACTTTTGGGTTAATGTTGGAATGAGCTAAGATTTTAGGGGGTTGTTGGAAAGCCATGATTGTGTTTTGAAATGTGAGGACATGAGATTTGGGAGGCGTCACAGGCAGAATGATTGTTTGGCTGTATCCCCAACCAAATCTCATCTTGAATTGTAGTTCCCATAATCCCCGCATGTCATGGGAGGGATGTGATGGGGGGTAATTGAATCATGGGGGCGGTTACCCTCATGCTGTTCTCCTGACAGTGAGTTCTCACGAGTTCTCTAATGGTTTTATAAGAGGTTTTTTCCCTTTTACTTGGAAATTCTCTCTTCTGCCATGTGAAGAAGAATGTGTTTGCTTCCCCTTCTGCCATGATTATAAGTTTCTTGAGGCTTCCCCAGCCATGTGTAACTGTGAGTCAATTAAACCTCATTTCTTTATAAATTACCCAGTCTTGGGTGTTTCTTCATAGCAGCATGAGAACAGACTAATATAAATTCTGTACTAAATTTTACTAGGAATTGCACCAGGAAAGGTCAAAGAAGAGATTTTTGACTAGGAATTCAGTGCTGGTTTATGTGACTATCTAGGGCTGGTGTGTGGCCACATCCAAGAAAGAGCCATGTTTATGAATGAAGAGGTTGAAAAGGAAACTAAATTACACAATTGATCCTCAATTTTGAGTGTGCTGCAAAATCACCCAGTTTGGGGTTTCATAAAATAAAGAGTGCTGGGCCCTACTTCCTGGGTATTTCCGATTTGTAGATCTGGGATGGGAGCTGAGAATTTGCATTTCTAACCATCTCACTCCCAGGTAATGCTACTGCTGCTCATTCAGGTAGTACACTTTGCAAAATACTGACTTTGACCTTCCTTGGAGAGCTGGCCCAGCTCAGGGAATCTGAACTCGCTGCTTGCTCTGTGATCTGCACAGAAGTGACTTCAGAGATTTCCAAGAGCAGTACAGTGACAGTGTAACTAAGGGGGTCTCAGAATAGTATTAAGGATCTTTCTTCCACCTGATATATAGGACTGACTATACTCTGGCAGAAAAAGGAGACAATGTCTTCAATACCTCAGATGTGAGTTAGAATCAAGTGAAATAAATTAAGTGGAAGATAGAATGCATGAAATTGCCATATTAATAAAGGTTGGACATCCCTAATCTGAAAATCTGAAATCTAAAATGCTCTAAATTCAAAACTTTTTGAGCACCTACATGATGCCACAAGTGAAAATTTTCATACCTAACCTCATCTGATGGGTGAGGTCAAAACTTTGTTTTGTTCACAAAATTATCAAAGATACTGTAGGGAGTTGCCTTCAGCTTATATGAATAAGATATACATAAACGAATTTTTTCTTTAGGCTTGGGTACCTTCCCCAAGGTACCTCATTATATAGATGCAAATATTTCAAAATCCAGAAAAGTTCAAAATTCAGAACGCTTCTTATCCCAAGCATTATGGATAATGGATATTTAACCTTTCAGTTAAATACTGTACTTTCAGTTAAGTTAATGTAATTTAGCAATGTAAGATCATATACATATATCTAAGATAATTTATAAAATGTTTATACCCTAAAATATCTTTACTTCTGCAAAGAAAGTTTGTGCTCCTTACTTGACTGTGCCAGTTTATGGTAAAATGAAGAAGGTGGAGAAAGGTCAGCCCAGGGAAAGGGGAAAGTCCATTGACCCAAGATAAATAATTTAGGAGAAACCATATCCATGCTCTACCCATAGGCCTTTCAATTCAATTATTGCTATCTCCCAGGTAAATAGCTTTAGGGAGTTTCTGAAAAAGTGGCAAGGGTGGCCGGATGCGGTGGCTCAAGCCTGTAATCCCAGCACTTTGGGAGGCCGAGACGGGCGGATCACGAGGTCAGGAGATCGAGACCATCCTGGCTAACACAGTGAAACCCTGTCTCTACTAAAAAATACAAAAAAAAAAAAAAACTAGCCGGGCGAGGTGGTGGGCGCCTGTAGTCCCAGCTACTCGGGAGGCTGAGGCAGGAGAATGGCGTAAACCCGAGAGGCAGAGCTTGCAGTGAGCTGAGATCCGGCCACTGCACTCCAGCCTGGGCGACAGACCGAGACTCCCTCTAAAAAAAAAAAGTGGCAAGGGCTTCAGCAAGCAGGTAGCATGGGGACGTATGTCACCCATTGCAATACTGAAATGGAAACTACCTAAAATTTAGAACTGTTTTTATATGCTTCATTGTGCTCAGTTAATTAGGTTTCTTGAATTTTAGAACTTCAGTACAAAGGTCGTGCATACTTTTTTGTGTTCCTTCCAGCTGAATTTCATATAATGTTGTAATCAAGGACTTGTGGAGACATTGGCATTATTTTTCTTTATAGATTTTCTTGGACTCAGATGGATTTTCTCAATTTGCCAATAAAAAGAAATAATGATGTTACATTAAAATGAACTATGTCTCAAAATACAAAAACCTTTTGGTAATCAAATGGTTAAATACTGATATTTAATTTAATCTTATTTTCGTTAATTTGAAAATAGAAAAAAAAATCTGCTAAAGATCCTTTCAAGGGAAAGCTATAGCTCAGCTCATGTATAAAAAGCCACATAAAAATGACTCTGGAGACCTTGGCTACACGTTCAGCGGTCAAATATTTCAATGCTCTGTTGCTCTCGTTCCTGTTACAGGTACATGTGACAGCGCTGCAGCTATGAGTGGAATTTTAAAGAGGAAGTTTGAAGAAGTTGACGGCTCCTCACCCTGCTCCTCTGTGAGGGAATCGGATGATGAAGTTTCCAGCAGTGAAAGTGCTGACAGTGGGGACAGTGTCAATCCATCCACTTCTAGTCATTTTACCCGTGAGTACTGAAATGAGAACTGAAGTTAATTGTCTGGTTCTATAGCAAAACTAATTGTGTCATTTTTATTTTTACCTTTAATGCTAGCTATATATATATTTCCTATCAACCAAATACAAAAACATTTACCCAAAAATGAAATATTTTTCAGGGGACTCAGTAGCTTCCTTTATTTAGAATACTTTTTGCAGTGGATTATTTGACTGTGTTAATTAACTAATTGAATTTAAAGATCACATTTCATTAATAATACTTTTCCAAGTAAACACCTAATACTCTGGGAATAGATGGGGGAAGACAAAGAATAAATCCAGTTTCAAGAAAAGTATCCTTTCAATAATTGAAATGATGTTCTGGGAGAAAACATTTTAAAAGGCATTATTAAGGAATGGAGAGTCTAGATTATGATGAGAAGGAGTTTAGGCAGCCAGGGATTAAGAAGAAATGTGAAAGCAGCAAGTCTCTCCCAAATGTGCAAGTGTGTGCAGTCTAATGGCTCTTTCCTAGTAATTCCTCTAGTCTCTCTTCTCCAGTATTTAAAGCCCAACAAGAAAAAAAAAACCTATGCTTTATTTATTGTATTTTTAAGTTTTTTTTTTAGATGGAGCCTCGCTCTGTCGCCCAGGCTGGAGTGCAGTGGCGTGAACTCGGCTCACGCCAACCCCCTCCTCCCAAGTTCAAGTGATTCTCCTGTCTCAGCCACCAGAGTAGCTGGGACTGCAGGTGCATATCACCACACCTAGCTAATTATTTTATTATTTTATTTTATTTTTTGTATTTTTTTGTTTTTTTGTATTTTTAGTATAGACGGGGTTTTGCCATATTGGTCAGGCTGATCTCAAACTCCTGACCTCTGGTGATCCACCCACCTCAGCCTCCCAAAGTGCTGGGATTACAGGTGTGAGCCACCGTGCCCAGCCTATGCTTTCTTTTTGATTCTTTTATTATTATTATTATTTTTTTTTTTTGCCACATTGTAATGTCAGCCCTTCTGTCAGACAAGATAAAGGGAGGTTTGAAGGACTGATATGAAAAATTCTTAAGGTAATGTAATCTATAGTCTAAAGGAAACTGACTAGCAATAGTTAAATAATCTTTTTAAATTTTATATTTCTTAAACAGGAAGATTTTAATATGTCTTAATATCATGAGAGATAACTGGTCTTGGTTTTTTACTTTCCAATTAGTTAATGTTATTAATATATGATTCTATAACAAAGAATTGACATTGGCAATGTAGCAACTCAAAAAAACTGAATGATTTAAACATATTTTAAAGAGGTAATAAGGAACTCAATAGCGGTTGAACACGAAATAAATATAGTAAAATCAATAGCATACCATTAGGCAAGCACAACTAATTAGACAATATGATGAAAAGATGATTGCAATTATTATAGCAAAAAATTTATAAAATATTCAGGGACAAAGTTATTGTGTGATGTAGGTGGTCTACAACTACATTTACATATATCATGATGGTATGCAATGAGCTTGTGCTTTTGACTCAAGAGATGTGTTTATGCTTTGGGTCTTAATACCTGTAGTGATAATAACACATTATCTCACAGGGTATTGCAAAGATCAAACAGAGCAAGTGAGGTAATATACATGAAAAAAGCTTTTGTAAGCATCTGGCACAAGATTACACAGGAGTTGAGCCTAGATATATATACATGTCCTACTACATAGCCTCTACCTTTTGCATGGTCTTACTCTGCCCCTTTATTATATAATATTGGACATATTTTTAAAATGTTATTTCTCGTGGTTATAAAGGAAGACTTAATTAGTGAAGAGGCCGATTATGTTTCTGGATATAAAGGTCTGGATATTAATGGTTTCAACATTAATTTACAAATATGAGAGTAAAACCAAAACAAAATCTTCAACTGGCCAGCGTGCCCAGGCATTTCTAATGTGCCCTATCTAGGAATGCATAGAAAATTTTAACATGTTATATATGAAAATTTTATATATAAGAAAATAACATTATAAGACAATGAGAAAGGGAAAGACTATTTAAGAAATGGTTGTGGTATTAGGAAATTTGAAAAAGAAGTGATTTAGACTCACATCTCACAACATATGCCAAAATACCAGATAGATTACATGGATAATTTTTTTAATAATAAGGAAAGTTGCATTTTGCCAGACATTTAGTAGAATCACTATATGAACTTTGATATGAGAAGAAGAAATAATCACATTGAAAAATACTTAATATATTTAATGATGTAAAAGTATTAAACTTATCTGTTATTAAAAAAAAAACCCAAAGTAAAACAGTTTATATTGGAAAAAATATTTGCATTATTTTCTGGATGGAGTATAGCAAAAGTACATGTAATTTCTTGAGATAAACACAAAGACACATATCTCCAAAGAAAATCCATGTAGTAGGAAATACAATTAGCAAATATTTTAAAGCATTTAACAACAACAGTAACAAAAAGGCAGATTAAAAAATGCTGATGAGATTTCATTAGTATGAAATCACAGAGACTTCATCCCTGAAATCACTACTCATTTCTCCAATAAAAAATACAAATACCCAAGTGCTGGTGAAGCTCGCAGTACAAATTGTAGGCACACACGTTGCTATTAATGGTAGTGATATTTAGAAAGCATTTCGGAAATACAAGAGCCATAAAAGCGTTCATAAGTCTCTACTTCAGAGAATTTATCTGAAGAGGGAAACATTAAAAACAAGGTGAAAACTGTATAAATGAAAATATTTGTGGTTGACAGTAGTCCCAAAAAAGAGGAGTTGGGGAGGAGAGAGAGAAAGGTAACCTAAGAATGAGGTTCCATTAAGAATCCATTAAGTTACGGTAACTCATTCAATTAATTTATTTTCATGATAGCTATGAAGACCTTTTGGCAATATGTACAATGTTTGTGAAATAATGATAACTAAGAAAAGCAGAACACAATATTTTATCTGTACCATCAGGCAAAGTCTAAGTCTGTGCATGTGCAAAGGTAAAGAATGGTAAGGTGCCCTAAAAATTGGAAACAATTTGATTTGTTGAGGAATTAAAATTATGGATGAATTTTTATATTTATTAACTTTTATTTCTGTTAATTTTATATATGTTCTCACAACAAAGTGTCCAACTTAAACTGCTAAAAATTATAACTGTAGTTCACATTGTGTTTATGTTTGCAAAACAGCAGATTGAAATGGCAAGATGAGCTAAGGTATTTATTAGTCAGCAAATATAAACTTTCTTATAAGTTATGTTCAACAGAGATTATTTTTTTCATTGAAGAAAGTAGACTTATTTTACAATGTCTAAGAAGTCATTGAAGTGTTTCAGCACATCATTTAATATCAGTGGTCGTGGCAATGGTTAGTTTACTAACATGCTGTTTTAGCTTTGTATTTAGTATAATCTGGCAGAGATTTTTCATACTTTTTTAAAAAATTAAAGAAATGATTTAATAAAAAGTGCCCTTTTCATTTAATAGTGCTTTTTTCACTATATTTACATTACAAAGAGAGACATAAAGTGGGAAAAAATAGTAAAGTATCAAAAGACAAAATTTCTACCTGGAATATTTGTTGTAGAAAAGATCTGAAAGGTTGGGCACAGTGGCTCATGACTGTAATCCCAGCAATTTGGGAGCGTGAGGCAGGAGGATTGCTTGAGCTCAGGCATTTGAGACCAGCCTGGGTCTCAAATTCCCACCTCTAAAAAAATTAAAAAGAAAAATAGCAAAGTATGGTGGTGCATGCCTGTGGTCCCAGCTACTTGGGAGAATCGCTTGAGCCCAGGAGGTTGAGGCTGCAGTGAGCAATGATTGCACCACTACACTCAAGCCTGGGTGACAGAGCAAGATCCTGTCTCAAAACAAACCAAAACCAAAACCGAAAGAAAGAAAGAGAGAGAGAGAGAAGGAAGGAAGGAAGGAAGGAAGGAAGGAAGGAAGGAAGGAAGGAAGGAAGGAAGGAAGGAAGGAAGGAAGGAAGGAAGGAAGGAAGGAAGGGAGGGAGGGAGGGAGGGAGGGAGGGAGGGAGGGAGGGAGGGAGGGAGGTAGGGAGGTGAGGGAAAGAAAGAGGAAAAAAAGAAAGAAGAAAGGAAGGAAGGAAAAGAAAGAAAGAGGAAAAAAGAAAGAAGAAAGAAAGAGTAAAGAAAAGATCCGAGGTTTTTTTGTTTGTTTGTTTTGAGACAGTGTCTCACTGTCACCCAGGTAGCTGGGACCACAGGTGCACACCACTGCACTGGGCCAATTTTTGTATTTTTTTGTAGAGATGGAGTTTCGTATGTTGCCCAGACTGGTCTCAAACTACTGGGCTCTAACAATCCCCCTGTCTCAGCCTCCCAAAGTGTCAGGATTACAGGCGTGAGCCACCGTGCCCATCCTGTGATCTAAGCATTTTTAGCCAGTGTGAGAGGAGTAGCTGAAAGAGTTTCTTGTTTCTAGAAATGTATTTCAGATTATTTGCTAGTCCAAAAATTGATATATAAATTTTTAGGACATTTTTTATTTATTATATGTCTAGATTAAGGTATGGGCTTTTATTTATATATATTATATGTCTAGATTAAGGTATGGGCTTCTCTGCAATGGTTTTGTTGGATGTGAATCAATGGTTACAAACTTTCAGAAATGTTATTATTGATAAATCCTATTTCTTTAAAATTTTTTACTTAAAATGATTACTTGTCTTATAGTAAAGAAGGATTTTTTAAGACTATCAAATTTGTGTAGCATTAATAAATAATTTAATTTTACATTGTGATTCTTTAAAATGTGGTTGCCCTTATTTAAATCTCACTCATCTTGGGCTAATCTGTCTCATGTACCCCATGTTTCGTAAGCACTAACATGTTGTGTAACGTATCATTTTGTTGTCATTATAAATACAGAAATTGATAAGATTGTTTGGTATGTGTCAACAGCTATGGTAGTAGAAAATTCCATGCTATTGTAAGCTTTCTGTTAAAATATCCAATTTGTAGCATACCACATTATGGTAATAAAAGCTTCAAAATATAAATCAATAAGGTCATTATGGCTTTTGTCTTGGGCTTCTGAATTTTGCTAGGCAACAAGCATACTTACCAGTCATCAACCAAGGTCATATCTTGTACTTCCCTTGAGGTAGAAACAGCAGTCTGTATTGCTGTGAAACGCTTTGTTTCATCAAATCCCTATGGCTCTATAGCCAATCAGCCTGTACTCGAGCACTGTCAAGAGGAGAGCTGCAGAGAAACTAGAATTTTTTTCTGCCCTCTCAAGGTTCCCGGCACTTCACATAAGTAATGAGAAGCTATGTGATAAGCCATAGTCCCAAAAGGAACACATTATGTCTCTTGAAACAGAGTGTTTCTACAAATAAATGTATAGTATTTAAGAAGTGAAAACATCAAGAAGTAAAAGGATATACATTCTAAACTGCACATGAATGCAAGCAGTGGATGTCCTACAATAGAATTAAGATGTTTTTAATTTATGAAACACTTTCACATTCTTGAGTTCATTTAATAGCCAAAAAGTGTTGTGTGATTAGAAGCCAATTATCATGCCCTTTTATAAAAGTAGAAATTAACATTCATAAATGTACTTATACTTTACCCAAGAGCTAAGATACAATCTCCTTCCCTCCTTCCTTCCTTCCTTCCTTCCTTCCTTCCTTCCTTCCTTCCTTCCTTCCTTCCTTCCTTCCTTCCTTCCTTCCTTCTTTCCTTCTTTCCTTGTCTCCCGCCCTCCCTTCTCTCTCTGAATACACAAGGCATAAATATGCCATCATGTGCACCTAAGTCAGTCTTTTCCCAGTGTGATTTCCCTACTACTGGCTCCACATTTCATAATGGGATTAGACATAAAGAATCAATAGAAAACAGATTTGACATTAAACTTTATAAAATATGACTGGAACATGTCTGTTCTCTTTACCAAGCAGTTAAAATGCATTGAAGATTTAGATTTAATTTCAACAAACATGGTATCTTATGTTACAGGCTCTGAGCTAGGACCTTTCAAACCTGTCAAAGTGACATATTCCAAACAGTAAATACAACTTGGAGATACAGTGATAAATTATGTCTACCCAGCATTGTAGTATTACTTTGAGAACTAACTTTAGCAAAGACAAATGTCGCAATCTACCCCTGACTCAATGCTTTTGTAAACAATGGAGGAGTGTTCAGACCAAGCTCAACACAAGAGTTGTAGGAGAAGTCTTTGCTTAAGCAGAAGGTAGGACATCATGACGCTATCAAAAGATCCTTTCTAGTCTGTAATAATATGCTTCTAAGAAACAGGATCCAAAATAGCATCATTAGTTAGAGTCAAGGCCAAGCAGAAAAGGAAGCAGCATAGATAAAGGTGACTCTGAAAATCTACTATTAAGTTAAGAGGTTCCCAGGCTCTTCACACCCACTTATGCCTGGAAAAGAACTAATTCGCTTTGGCCTGGGGGACACGATCTGGGACCAGCTGCAGATCATATGTAGAAACATGCAGATCATAAATAGGTCATGTTCAGACATGGACCAGTTGAATCATTAGGTGTTTATTGTTGGAGATAAAGGAGTTAAGTAAATTATGAGTGGAGGAAGATATTTATGAGCTAGTGGTCCTTTGGAAAATACTCACTTGGATATGCAATAAGGCCTGTTGACTGATACAATAGAATTGTTATCAGATCATCTGTCTGCAAGATTGTGGACTCCAGTAATGATAAATCAGAAATAATTAACCACTGCTACTTCCTCTGGTCTTACTGAGACCATCCTTCAAACTGAAATGTCTCTTTTTTCATCCCAATTTCTGACTATTTAAGTTCTATACCTGCTACAAGGTTCATATCAAATATTTCTTTCTCCATGAAAACTTCACCAAGTCTCTCATTTGACACATCCTCTTTGCCATTTCCTCAGAATCTCCTGATATTTCACCAACATTCACAAACTTTGGCAATGGTTTTCCTTCTTTCCATCCTAGTATTTTCCACCAAACTGAGTAGCTGTGTGATGGCTCATAGAACCGATCAGCCGCATGTTTCCTTGAGCACTCTGACTTGGATTCCTTACTTCTCTTCCATTCATGTCTTTTACCACCACTCATTTAGCACCTAATGTCTGCAGCCTCACTCACAAGACTTTTGCAAACCAGACCAATTCTCCTTCTGAAATACTCAATTCCAGTATTACAAATTCAGATCATAACCTCTTTTCCTTCCACTTCCTTTCTCTCCTCACCCACTTTTTTTTAACTTCATCTCTTGTGTTCCCCAATGTAGCACTCACCGCTTGTCTTTATATACCTTTCCATGCCGCACCAATTGCTCCATTATTTCAGTATTTTATTTTATTTAAAGGCCAGAACTCTTTACCACTTTCCTGCCATGTTCTTCACTCCATATCCATTTTTTATTCAAAACACTTGAAAACTTTACAAAAAGTTTTGGAGAAAATGACAAAATTGTGTTTTCAAACTCAGCTACTTGCTAATGCCACACAACATCCCACCAGGTAGATTTTATCACCATCTCAAAGCGCACAGTGTTCATGTCTCCTCCAGTCACTTTTCCCTCACCACCTATTTCATGTACAGCAGAGCTTGCTTTCTCATCGTCTTGCACCCTTCATTCATATTTGTTATTACCCACATGTCTTTACCCTGATAGGCAGGGCTCTCAAAATGAGTTTTGAAGGAGTTAATGTAAGCTTATTAAAGACAGGAATGTGTGCCTATCATCTGATCAGTATATAATAAGTATTTATATCAATGGATGAATGAATGGACATTTATTAGGTATTTGATACTTGCCATTCCCTACACTAGTATTAGGAGGTGGAAATATAAAAGTAAACGAGACACAATCCAGTTTCTGCAGAAACTCACAATCTAACAGTATTTTAGCATTTCTCCAACACTTACTGTATTCTATTTTACACTGGAGTTATTTATGCACACATCTTATCTTTTCTCGAGATTTATAGAACTTAACTGTGTATACTGCTTGCTACCTGGTGCTGGTTCAATTACTGTTAAATGTTTAATAACATTTAGCTTTGTAAAGACTTGTCTTCTTTAGTACAACTAAGCCTTATAAAGTAAAAAAAAAAAAAAAAAAAAAAAAAGATGCATTTATTGGAAGACTTCATGGCACAAACATTAGTGGAAATAAATACCAACTTATAAGCTAACTATAATTTATAATTTTGATGAGTGTCATTGTGATATATCAGGATCCTGATTTACTACTTATCATATCTGAATACATGTAATGATGAACTGTGTTTTAAATAGGGTCTCACTATAATTATGCATTCTTAACATGTACCTTTCTGGTTTCATTTGCTTATATATAGCTTTCCCAGGCAGAAACATCACTGTTTAATTGGATGCTGTGCAGTTATTTATGCAGGAGCTGTGTAACACACTTGAGGGAGTCTGAGTTGTTTTTACCTTCAACATCCTTTGAATCGGCTAGGAAAAAAGGGCATTACTAAGTCAGATCACTAACATCATATAAATGCAGTTCATTTAGTTCTTGTTTGATTTGTTTTAAATTCAGGATCAGGACCTCACATTTAGCCTTAAAAATAGTAACATTCGATTTAGCTCTTTATTTCAGCCTACTGAGATTTTTAAAAATTATTTCTGTCTTCTTATATATTTGCTTTTTCTCCCACAGTCATGTCTTATATAAATATATCTGAAATCTGTCCACTTATCTCCATTTGTTTTGTACCATGTCACCGTCCTCTTTCTCCTGGACTGCTGCAGGAGCCTTCTAGATGCCCTCTCTGCTTCCTCTCTTGTTCAAGCCTCAGCCCCTTCTCTATCCTGGCATCTTTCAGTCATTTTCAATTCATCAATCACTTTCAATTGAACTCATTACTGTGGCTTCCACAATCCTGTACTTCCTTCCTATGCTTGATCCTTCACTCTCCTGCCTTCTCTCCATCTCCAAACTCCAGCCACACTGATCTTTACTCAGTTCTTTGAACATGACAAATTTCCTTACCCTAAAATTCTGCTTGGAACAATGTTCCCATGACTGACTCCTCATATTTCAAGTTTCAGCTTACATACCATTTCTTTAGTGTAGCCATCCCTGGTCACCTCCATCTAAAGTATGTAGACCCAAAGTCTTCATCTCTTAGAGATATACATGAAATTTTGACAGAAAAAAATGATAGATATTTTGAAGCTGCTTTAAAATAACCCAGAAAAATAAAGAGATAGATGAAATGAGACTGAAAAAATATTGAAGCTTGGGGCTTACTATTCTACTATTTACATTCATATATAATTAAAGTTTTCCACAATACATTTTAAGAATATAGATGCATATGATTGCCACTGTACTACAGCCTGGATGACAATGAGAATATGTCTCTAAATAAATAAAAATTTTAAAAATTTATAGGTCCAACTTATCCTAAAATTATCTGAAAGAGCCAGGGAATATGGCCAAGTATATTATAGTATATATTATATGGCCAAGTATATTCAAAAATATTCTTTTGAAAAAGAATAAGGAAGAGGTGAGGAGTGTGCTTAGCTTCTCAATACTTGAAAAACTGAGATAGTTTAAAACCCATGGAATTAGCTCAAGAGTCTGCACATGGAACAAATAGGGAGCATAGAATCAGACCCACATTTAAATGGCAACATGGTGTGTGACAGAGGAGACATTGCAAATGAGTTGAGAAGTAAGAGTCTGTTCCAGTAAATGGCTTTTTAACAAAAAAGATAAAATTAGATCCCTACCTCATGCCATACATAAAAATAAATTCCCAATGAACTAAATAAAGATCTAAATATTTTTTAAAAATTGTAAAATGTACAGAAAAAATATAGGAAAATATATGTATGTCAGAGTAACATACTGTAGCATGAAGTGTAAAAAATACTATATATTTGGGTACATTAAAATAAAACTGAATATATAACCAAATACCCCACCAAGAAAGTGAAAAGACAAGCTATAGACTAAAAGGAGATATTTATAAATCATTAAATGACAAGGAATTAGTATTTGAATGTAAAAGAATTGCAAAAATAAGGAAGAGCTAATGCAGAAAAAAAAAAAAAATAGACATAGAACCTGAGCAGATAATACACCAAAAAAAAGCTAACACAATTATGAACAGCTGTGTAACTCTATTAGGAACCAGGGAAATTAAAATTGAAAGAAGACATCATTTCACGTATGTCATATCATTAGATTAGCAAAACTTTAAGCGTTTGAAAATACCATGTATTGACAAGCATGTGCTAAAGGAGGAACTCTCCTAACACTGGCATGAGTGTCAGGTGATTAAATTACTGAGGAAACCCAGTAGTGAAAAGTGAAAACTGGAATAATTGTCCATTTGAATAGGATTGCATAAGGTGCAGTTGGTTCATATTATGACAAATTGGAAAATAAGTTGAATTGAATAGCCAGATGTACATGTATAGGCAGTTAAGTGAAATATACAAGTTGCAAAACTCTACAGTATAATAGTACTTACATAATTAAAACACACACAGAGAGCAGCACCATTTTTTTATGGAAGTAAAAATATAACATAGGAAGGGATAATACACAAAAATGTGAGGCTTACAACCTCTAGAGATGAAGAGTAGAATGGATGGGAGTGCCTTAGCTATACTCCCTTACTTTTTTTTTGTATTTTAAGAAGACCTATCTGAAATAAATATAGCAAAATATTAGCATCCATAAATATGGGTATTAAGCACATGCTATTTTCTAGAAGCATGAAATAGTTTATAGTTTTTAAATATGTTTTAAATACCCTATTATATACATATATATGTAAATATATATATACACACCTTTCAATTGGGATGAAAGTCCAAAGATCACCTTACCACTCCTTTGTGCTATTATTTTCTCTTTCAGCAACTCACCCCTTTTTTTCCTTTGTAGGACATATCACAATTTGCAACTATTTTATAGTATACCGTTTTTCTTTTGTGTATCTGTCTTATTTTGTATTCCTATTAGGAAAGGGCAGAAGAACCTTTTAGCACAACATTAGAAACTTCCAGGCCAAACTTGGCCATCAATTAGAACTAAATTTTAACAAATCCATTCAGAGCATTCATCTTGTTCGCAGTGATAGCCAAGTGACACTGTCACATATTTTCTTGAGATCCTTTCATACATATTTATTACCAAGTCTTAAAAGTAGGGACCCATATCTTCCCCAGGTGTTCAGCTCCAGTCCCCACAGTGACATTTAGAAAAATCACCCATGGAAATTGCTTCTGTGCTATAAATACACTATATACTGTCACACTGTATATACAGTTATATGTTCCACATAACATTTTTCCCCTGAGGTATTAAAACAGAATATTATTTCTTTAGTTGACCATCAGTAAAGTAGTTGTCTTGTGTTTGGGAACTATTATGAAGAAAAATATGTAGGTTTGCTCTGATGTTTCTTTCCCTAGTGCATCAGTTGAAATTGTGAGAATGGACTTCACTGCAAACTCATTCCATTTCTTGTAATTGAAAAAGCCACAGCCAAGGAGCCAGAATATTCTCTCTAGGTTTAGTTCTGTTACAATTTACTCTGACTTTGGTTAAATCATTTAACCTGTTTCTTCTTTCGCAAAATGTGAGAATAGATTGGTCTTCAAAGTATTATAATTTGCATCAGATTCTAGTAATCCCTCTTCCCTCCAAATATAGTATGCCTCCAATAGTCCCTTTTGCTTGAGTTATTTATAGTCTTATATTTGAGGACATCTTTGTGTTTTCAAAGTTTATGCTTGTGTACCTACATATAGGTAAATAATAGTAGATATATAATATATATTACATATAGATATATATAATAGTGTGTGTATATATATATCTATATATATATATCTGTTTAATTAAGCCAGCCCCCAAACAAAATTCAATAATTCAAGATTTTCATTTTTGTGGGATCTACAAGATACAATAAAATATTCTATTAAACATATATATACTATTATTTACCTATACATAGTATTATATATATTATATAGTATATATAGTATATAATACTATATATATACACACACAGATAATGCACTCAAAGTATTGTACATTAGAACTGTGGAAAAGACAGTTTAAAAACTAGATCTTAGTAAAAATTGGAAATGATGGTTGGAAAAGGGAGTTGTATGTGTATGTTTTTCCACTGACAATGAAAAAAAATTTATGTACTTAATGATTTTTCACAACTATCTTCAAAGCTGCCTTTCGCTGCCATAAGTAAATGTTAACTTTGGAACATTTCATGAACACAGAGGAATATTCTAACTGGAATTTTTAAAAGAAAGTAACAAAAGAATTAAGAACAGGAAGGAATGATTTACCTGGAACATTTTTCAAAACAGATAGTCATCTGGTATCACGAAATGTTATTTATAAAGCTTAATATCTACATTTGTCTCATGTATGTGCTAATTGTGGTGAGCTTAACCCCACTTGTCAACAGAATATGCAGGCATATAGACAGTATATTTTAAAAGGCTTTACCTGTCTTAAAATATCTTCTACCATATGACTGAAATTCCCACCATTAATGTGATCCCTTTGGGATGGTACCTTTAAGATGACTATTAAAATCCCCATACAGATAGCAGTCTAGTAGTTAAAAATGTAGTGTCTGGCCGGGCGCGGTGGCTCACGCCTGTAATCCCCGCACTACGGGAGGCCGAGGCGGGCAGATCACGAGGTCAGGAAATCGAGACCATCTTGGCTAACACAGTGAAACCCCATCTCTACTAAAAATACAAAAAAAAAAAAAAATTAGCCGGGCGTGGTGGCGGGCGCCTGTAGTCCCAGCTACTCAGGAGGCTGAGGCAGGAGAATGGTGTGAACCTGGGAGGCAGAGCTTGCACTGAGCCGAGATCATGCCACTGCACTCCAGCCTGGGTGACAGAGCAAGACTCCGTCTCAAAAAAAAAAAAAAAAAAAGTAGTGTCTGGAGTCAGATTACCTAAATTCTCATAAAAGACGTTCTAGTTAGAGGCAAGTAATGTAATATCCCCCACCTTTGGTTTTCTTATCTATACTGATTTTTTTTAAAAAGTACCGTATCTGCCTTATAAGCTAAAATGAGTGAATACAGGCAAAATGCTTTACATTTTACTTGACATTTCCTAAGCACCCAGAAAATGTTAACTATGATGACAATGATGACGATGATATTGATATTTTCAAGGAGGGACATCATACATTTTATTAATAGTTATTCAGAAATTCTAACTAAACAGGGAGTAGGTCTCCAGACAAAAGAGGCATGTGACAGTTATGCTTTTGGAAGAGTGGGAGAGAAGCCTGGAAAAGATCGAGATGAGAGATGCAAACATTAATATCTTTAGATGCAGGCAGATCATGTAACTATGAGAAGCAGCCAGGTGTATGACAAGAAGGATGAATCACAGCCGCTATGGAAGTAAGAGTTCCCAGTATTTATTCTTCGATTCTTGCTGGCATTAGTCCTAAAATATCATGAGTTGAGAATAATAATCAAAGAAGTAATAATTGGCATTCATCGAACTTTCATTAAACATTTAATGGGAGGGACTGCACTGATATTTTATGTGCATTATCTTTCTTACTTAGTGCAACCTATGAGGCATCTGAAGCTTGGAAAGATTTTAAGTAGCTGCCTTTTCACAAAGCCAGTAAGCAATCAGGCTAGCATTTGATTCTACGTTAATCTGACTCTGGGTCCTGTGCTTTAATATCGTTATATTATATTGTTTCCCACAATGAGTGTTGAAAACAGCATAATCAATCTTTCTTAATCTAGCATCTCTTTCCAAATTTCTGAAAACATAACATTTTGCATCCAACTCAGAAAATATAGTAAAGTGTACTGCTAATTAACAAAACAGCACATACACTCCATTTTAAATCAGAGAAGCTCTACAAATATTAGACAGGCTGGGTTCAAACAGAATCCTCTGTTTTTGCTTACTAATTCTTTTATGCATAAAACTTTTTGTACTGGCATCATGCATCTTTGTCTTCTGATGCCATGGCCAATAGTCAGAACTTTGGCCTCTTGGGTTTTTCTGAAACTGAACCACCTCAGTCTTCATTTGTAGTTATTTGTTTGAGTGGTATTTTCATTTCCTTTGAGTAAAAGGAGAAAGGAAGAAGAGTTGCTGACACTGTCATGACTGAAGGGGTAAGATTGGGCATTGTGGCACCTCTCAGCCAGGGCTGCTTCCTTACAGGAAGTGCTTCAGAGCTGCGGAGATGGGAGTGATTTGGCAGCTGCCGCCCCCTTGATTGACCGCATCAGGCTTTAAAAATATCAATTTAGCATCAACCCTTTGCAGAACTCTTTTGAAGACTACCTTAATGGAAACATGTGAGAGCTTTTATGAGTGCACTCCAAGATATGACTTATGGGAAATAGTCACAACAAGTGTTTGCTTGAAGTCTGTTGGACTCATTCCTCTGAACTCTATGCACTATCAGAACATCAATAAAGCGTGAATTTTGAGTAAAGACCAAGGCAGATAAATAAATATTGGCATTGGTATTTCTGGAAATTTTTCTGTAATATTTGTCAAGGACAATTTGCTGGAAGAAATGGATAGTAACCTGATGCTTAAAAGTCGAAGGAGGAGGAAGGGAGGAGGGAAGGAAGAGATAATGCAGTTGACTAGATTGAAAATGTATATGTACATGCTCAGAATATGGGATTAGGAAAAGAAAAAGTGTAGTAAGCAAGGGGAAGTATTGCTGAATGGAGATATGTGCTTGGCTCAGGCATGTAGACAGCAAGCAAGTGGGGGATAAATGAGAACGCCGAAGATGATAACTATGTGAGGCAACGTAATAGTTAGCTAGATTTAACCATTTCACTATATGTGTGTATATGTGTGTATATATATACACATATATCGTGAAAGTATATACATATATATGTATATACTTTGAAACATTATGTTATACCTGATAAATACATACAATGTTGTCTGTCAAATTAAAAAATGAAAGAATAAAAATTATAAAACCGATTGCTACTGTACCAGATATCACCTCTTAGTTTCTAGTTTACTTTTCATTTCAACCTCATGATAAAGGTGGGTTTCCTTTCCAGTGGTTAAAAAAAAAATGTGAGCTTTAAAAATGTTGCTTACTCTTACACTTTACATAAATTAACATATTTTAGTTCTCACTGCAATTCTATGAAATAGGTTCTATTTTTAATCTTAGTTTTACAGATGATGAAACTGGAATGTCAAGAAGTTCAATAACTTTCCAAAGGATCCTACTGTTAGTAAAGTTGTGAAGCCAGATTCAAACCCAGACCAGTCTCAGTTCAGTGTTTGAACTCTTAATATAATGCCTGTCTGTAGACGCTTCAAAGTTTCCACTTAGTGATGTATAATTCTTAATCTAGCTTGATTTTAACATATGCAGAATTCTCCGTGGGTGTAGTTTAATTTTCCAAGTATTAAATAAAATCTTTGTAATTTACTTAAAGTTTTTATTGTATAGCTTTATTTATAGTGCCCAAAAAGTAAAAACATTTATAATTTAACACATTTGCTCTTGCCTTTATCTTTTTTTGTATAAAAGTTATCTTTACATTGTCTAGGTGATATTTACAAAACCACAAGATGCTTGCCAAAGTACTAAATGCTTTTTGCTATATACAAAGATGTTCTTTGAACCATTATTTTTGTTGCTATTCTTGGTAGTCAATTAATTCTCTAATTTTCAAAATTGTATTATGTCTATAGTAACAAAATTGATTACCTTAGAATTTCGGAATAATAAACTATGCGTGTGTAAAGCAGAGTGCAAAAGAGTACCATGTGACCTGCATTAATTTTACTAACATTTCGGGAAAAGTATCAGTTATAACCACCTAAGTCAACATACAAATATCAGTAGTGTGTCTATACTTCAGTAATGAACTAGAAATGATCATTTCTTTGTGTTGTGAACATTCAAAATCCTCTCTCTTAGCTTTCTGAAAATGTAGACTAAATCATTGTTAGCCGTTTTCACCCTACAGTGCCACAGAACACTAGAATTTATTCCTCCCACCTCGCTATAACTTTTTATCTATTCGTCAACGTCTTCTTATCCTCCCCCTTCCCCTACAATTCCCAGCCTCTAATAATCACAGTTCTACTCTCTACTTTTATTAGCCCAATTTTTTTTTTAGCTCTCACATATAAATGAGAACACGAGTGGTGTTTGTCTTCCTGTGCCTGACTTATTTTATTTAACATAATGTCCTCCAGGCTCATTCATGTGGCCATAAATGACAGGATTTTATTATTTCATGAGTGAAAAGTATTCCATTGTGTATACATACCACATTTTCTTTATCCATTCCTCTGTTGATGGACAATTAGGTTGATTCTATATATTGGCTATTGTGAATAGTGCTGCAGTAAAGTTAGTATCTCTTCAATATACTGATTTCCTTTCTTTTAGATAAATATTCATTAGTGGGATTGCTGGATCATGTGGTAGTTATAGGTGTAGTTTTTTTAAAGATACCTCCACACTGTCTTCCGTAATGGTTGCACTAATTTACATTCTTACCAACAGTGTATTCATGTCACTTTTTCTCCACATTTTTTGCAGCACTTGTTGTTTTTTTGTCTTTTTGATGAAAGCCATTCTAGTTGGAGTGACATGATGTCTGATTGTGGTTTTGATTTGCATTTCTCTGATGATTAGTGTTGCTGAGCATTTTTTTATAATACTTGTTGGCTATTTATATGTCTTCTTTTGAAAAATATCTATTCAGATCCTCTGCCCATTTTTAATTGGATTGGTTTTTTGTTGTTGAGTTGTTTGAATTCCTCATATATTCTGGATATTAGTCTCTTGTCAGATGAATAGTTTGAAAATATCTTCTTCACTCTGTTGATTGTTTCCTTTGTTGTGCACAAGCTTTTTATCCCGATATAGTCCCATGTATCTATTTTTGCTTCTGTTGCCTAAGCTTTTGAATTCTTACCCATGAACTCTTTCCTTAGTCCAATGAGCTGAAGAATTTCCCCTGTGTTTTCTTCTAGGAGTTTTATAGTTTTGAGTCTTATGTTTAAGTCTTTAGTTCATTTGGAATTGATTTTTGTATACAGTGAGAGATAGGGGTTTGGTTTACTTTTTCTGCATATGAATATTCCGTTCTCACCAAACCACTTATTGAAAAGACTATCCTTCCCCTATTCTATGTTCTTGGCACCTTTGTTGAAAACAGGTTGGCTGTAATTGCATGGATTTCTATTTGGGTCTTCTGTTCTGTTCCAGTGGTCTATGTGTCTGTTTTGATGCCAGTACCACACTATTTTGATTACTACAGCTTTGTAGTGGATTTCGAAGTCAGGTAGTGTGATGCCTCCAGCTTTGTTCTTTTTGCTCAGAATTGCTTTGGCTATTCTGGGTCTTTTGTAGTTCCATAAGACTTTTAGAGTTGTTTTTTTACTGTGAAGAATGTCATTGGTGTTTTGACAGAGATTGCATAGATTTGTAGATTGCTTTGAGTAGTATGGTCGTTTTAACAATATGAATTCTTCCAATCCGTGAGTATGAATGTCTTACTATTTTTTATGTCCTCTCCAATGTCTTTCATCAGACATTTCTTCAATGTCTTTTCATCACACCACTATGCCGGTCTAAAGTTTGTAATGTTCATTGTAAGATCTTTCTTACAATGTGTTAGATTTATTCACAGGGTTTTTTGTTTTTTGTTTTTTGTAGCTGTTTTAAATTGATTGATTTATTTATTTTTCAACTAGTTCATTATCAAAATATAGAAACACTATTGATATCTGTATGTTGATTATGTATCCTGCAACTTTACTGTTAATTTATTTATCAGTTCTAACATCTTTTTGGTGGACTCTTCAGGTTTTTCTACATATAAAATCATCTCGTCTGCAAAGGAAAATTTTACTTACTCTTCCAATTGTGAAGCCCTTTATTTATTTCTCTTGCCCAATTGCTATGATCAAGACTTCTAGAACTATGTTGAGTAAAAGTGGTGAAAGTGGGCATCCTTGTCTTGTTCCCGTTTTTAGAGTAAAGACTTTCAGCTTTTCCCCATTCAGTATGATGTTAGTTGTGGGTTTATCATATATGGCCTTTACTGTGTTGATCCGTGTTCTTTCCATATCTAATTTCTTGACAGTGTTTAATCATGAAAGACTAAGATTTTATCAAATGCTTTTTCTGCATCTATTAAGATAATAACATGGTTTTGGCCTTTATTTTGTTGATGAGTTGTAACACATGTACTGATTTGTGTGTGTTGATGTGTTTACATTTTCATTCATTTCAATAAAATTTTTTAAACTTCCATCTTTATTTCTTCACTGACCTAATAAATGGTTAGGAGCATGTTATTTAATGTTCATGTATTTTTACACTTTCTAAAGTTCTTCTTGTTATTGATTTCTAGTTTTATTTCATTGTGGACTGAGAAGATACTTTACATGACTTTGATATTTTTCTATTTGTTAAGATTTGTTTCATGGCCTAAAATATGGTCTATCCTGGAGAATGTTCCATGTGCTGATGAAAAGAAAGTGTATTCTTCAGCCATTGGATTTAATGATCTGTAAATGTCTGTTAAAGTCATTTGGTCTATAGTGAAGTTAAGTTCTATGTTTCTTGTTGACTTTTTGTCTAAATCATCTCTCCAATGCTGAAATGTGGTGGTGAAGTCCTATTATTGCTTTTGTGTCTCTCTTTAATAATATTTACTTTATATAGCTGAATACTCCAGTGTTAGTTGCTATATATACTTAGAATTGTTATATCCTCGGTTGGGCGTGGTGGCTCACGCCTGTAATCCCAGCACTTTGGGAGGCCGAGGCAGGCAGATCACGAAGTCAGGAGACCGAGACCATTCTAACATGGTGTAACCCCGTCTCTACTAAAAATACAAAAAATTAGCTGGATGTGGTGGCGGGTGCTTGTAGTCCCAGCTACTTGGGAGGTTGAGGCAGGAGAATGGCTTGAACTCAGGAGGCAGAGCTTGCATTGAGCCAAGATCATGCCACTGCACGCCAGCTTGGGTGACAGAGCGAGACTCCATCTCAAAAAAAAAAAAAAGAATTGTTATATCCTCTTGCTGAATCAATCCCTTAATTATATATAATGTTTTCTGTCTCTTTTCATTTTTTAACTTAAAATCTATTTTGTCTGATGTAATTGTAGCTATTTCAGTATGCTTTTGTTTTCTGTTTATGTGGAATATCCTTTTTTTCATCCCTTCACTTTTTTTTTTCTGAGACAGTCTCACTCTGTCACCCAGGCTGAAGTGCACTAGTGCAATCACAGCTCATTGCAGCATCGATTTCCTGGGCTCAACTCATTCTTCTATCACCCTCCTGAGAATCTGACACTACAGGCACACATCACCATATCTGGCAAATTTTTGCGTTTTTTTTTTTTTTTTTTTTTTAACAGATTGGGTCTCACTGTGTTGCCCAGGCTGGTCTTGAACTCCTGGGCTCAAGTGATCCTCCTGCCTCAGCCTCCTGAGTCACTGGGATTGCAGGCATGAGCCATCATGCCCAGCTTTCATCCCTTCACTGTTATTCTTTGTGTATCTTTACAGATGAAGTGAGTTTCTTGTGGGCAACATATAATTGGGTTTTGTGTTTTTATGCATTCATCCAGTCTATATTTTTTAACTGAAAAATTTGAACTATTTACATTTAAGGTTGTTATTTATAGGTGAGGACTTATTCCTATTATTCTGTAAATTAGTTTTTGATTGCTTTGTGTATACTTGGTTCCTTTCTTTCTTATTTTACATATTTGGTTTTTGGTGGTTTTTCTGTAATGATAACATTTAATTTGTTTCTTGTTTGTTTCTTTATCATTTGTGTATCTGCTCTACTAGTACATTTTATACTTTTATGTATTTTTATGATGGTAGACATCATTTTTTGCTTCCAGATGTTAGACTTCCTTAAGCATTTCCCGTAGGACTACACTAATGGCAATTAATTCACTCAGGTTCACTTCTCTGGCAAATAATTTATTTATCTTTCATTTTGAAGGATAGCTTTGCTGAGTTATTTTTAACTAACTTTTTAAAAAAACACTTTGAATATGTTATCCCCGTCTCTCCTGACCTGTAGATTGTTGCTCAGAAATCTGCTGTTAATGTGAGAGAGATTATCCAAGAAATCTAATAATCTGCTGTGCAAATAATGAATTGATGCTCTTCTGTTACTGTTTTAAAAAATTCTCTATCTTTGACTTATGATGGTTTGACTATAATGTCTCTTGGAGAGAATCTTTTTGAATTAAATATATGTTGGATTGTTTGAGCTTCCTGTGTTTGGATGTCTAATATCTCTTCCAATATTTGGTCATTTGATGCTTTCCCACATTTTTTCATTCTTTAAATTTGTTGGGTTTTTTGTTTTATATATATATTTTTTTGGTCTGACTGGGTTATTTCAAAAGACCTGTCTTCAAGTTTAGAAATTCTTACTTCTGCTTGAGCTAGCCTGTTTTTGAAGCTCTCAATTGTATTTCTTATTTTATTTATTGAATTCTTCAGTTCAAGGATCAGTTTGGTTCCTTTTTATATCTAATTCTCTTGAATTTCCCATTCAGATCATGAAGTATTTTCTAGTTTTTTAATTATCTATCTGTGTTCTCTTGTATCTCACTGAGTTTCTTTAAGACCATTATTTTGAATTACTTTTCAGGCACTTCATGGGTTTCGTTTTCTGTGAGGTCTTTTGCTGGAGAATTACGGTTTTCATTTGGAAGTGTCATGTTTCCGTACTTTTTCATGTTTCTGTATCGTTACATGATAGCTGCACATCTGGCATAAAAATTGCTTCTTCCAGTTTTATGGGGGAAACTTTCACATGGAAAGAATTTTTCCTGTAGATGTATCTATGGTGTAAGTTGGGTAGGGTACTTTGGTTTTGGTTTTGGGTGGGCATTGTAGCATAGTGTCCCTATGATTTCCTTGGCTGTAGTCAATATCAGTAATGTCTACGTTCCTCAGTGACTTAGGCAGCAGTTGTTTGTGGAGGCTGTGGTGAGGCTTTGCTGGAGACTGTGGTGCCAGGCAGGACAATCCTCAGGCCCCTAGGTGGCACATGTGCGGACACTGGCTGTGGCAATGATGGGCTGAGCAGGCTGGTCCTTGAATCCCTGGTTGGTGCATGCAGGCACTAGCAGTGGTTATAGTGACCTAGAAGGGCTGTGTTTCCTATCCCTGGAGGATATGTATATGTAGGTGTGTGGTGGTCCCACAACTGGAGGGGATGGTCATAGCAATGGTAGTCCTAGACGTGTGGCTTTCAGACTCTGTTAGCCCATTCTTCAGCTCCCTATGTCCTGTGCGTGGCCTACATAATGTGCTTGACCAATTGTTCCTAGGGGTGTAGGGCACTGCGTGGGCTTGGGTGCTGGAGATGCAACTGAAGCACTGGGTCCAGCTGGTGTCACAATGCTGTAGCACTCTGAGCGGATGTGGAGAGATGTTGGCAGGACCCCAAGGATGTCAGCATGCAGCGGTTATTAGGCCCCAGGGCAGGTTGTAGTCTGAATGTTGGCTCTGCTTTTAAAAATGGTGTCATGCTACAGCAGCTTGAGCCCTGAGGAGTGGGTAGGACCAAGCATGAATTTCCTCTCTAGAACAATGTAGTAATGTGAACTACATGCAGCTCCCTGTACTTGGCTAGGGCCTGTGAGAAGCAAGAGGCTCCTCTGTAGCTAGGATTGCAGGTATCTGTGATGGGAATATGGTTTATTGAGGATCTCTCACACATTTTTCCTGCAGTGAGAAGTCCGTCCTGGCTTTGAGTCAATACTGGCTGACTGCTTTGCTTCCCTCTCTGTGCTGCCATCTCAAGTTTCTGTGCCTCAGAGGGTCCCTGTCACTTCCCTGCTGAATTCCAGTGTTCTCCCTTAGACACTGTATTTGACATGTTAGCTGCAAACAGTTTTGGTTCTTCTCTGTGAAGCATGTTATCTTATTAACATAGCTGTCATTGTCATCAATTTGCTAATACAGATTACCCAAATAGTACCGTCATTTAATTGGGCTCTATGCATTTCATAAAGTTGGGCACCCTTGCTATTGAGGAGCAATAGCAACAGAAAGATCATATGAACCAAGAGCTAAACAAATTGAACATTTACACATTTTACCCCATTTCATAGAACTATGTAGCCAGCATTAGGAAATATTTGCTATCCATTCACCTCTTCCTCTTGTCCAGAGCCCACACACAGCAAATCATATATGTGAAAGGATTATAGAGCACTAGAAATAATAGCCTTCATAGGGATGAGAAATGCCCTAAGGTGAAATATGAAGACTATATTAGGTGAAAATATTTTGAATTGGTCTGAAAGGATGACTCAGTAATATACTAGAGGTTGGAGAAAGTAGTATATACCAACATTATGCTAGATTATCCTTATGAATGTTTTAATTATGTGGTATGAGTTTGGAAAGCTGTTCAAACATTCGGTAACATGCTAGGTATACACTTCTTTTCATTTAGACATACCCTTCCTATTCTTTCTTCAGGGATGGTTAAACAGTTGATAGCATTTAAAGTCATAAAACTGTCAGTCATGAATTAGTGTGAGTGCCTTTGTCTCTAAAAGGAGGCACATGAGGGTCCCAGTGTTGTGAGTATCTTATCATAGGAGAACTAAAGTAAAATAGAGAAAAAGAGCAACCAAAAGGTAAACTAAAGCTAAATTTCTTAGGTAAATACATTTACCTACATTTGTTCCTAGAAGATGATAGAGTAAGTGAGGGATTTAGTATAGGAAAATCTCTTCTTCTATGTCCTAATTTTTCATTTACTGACTTGTAACATTTGAAAATTACAGGATATTTATCTTCCAACCTAAACTCCTTTTGATTCAAATTCATACAATCCGAAAACTACAACTATGGAGTCATATTGACTCTTTTTGCTTCCAGAAAGTATTTTATTTGTGGTGAGCTAAGAGCAAACAGTGCTTCTCAGGGGTTAGTTTGCTGGGGGCCACCCATGAATTTTTTTCATCCCCTATTGTACCTCACAGCAGCTGGCAAAGTCAAGAAAGTGGCAGAAATCTCTAGAGAGAACATGTCTTTTAAAAAATCAATTATAAAGTTCTACACACACACACACTCACACAAAATGGAAGACACTATGAAAAGGAAAAGAGTTAGAGGCTCAAATTCTTGTCTGATATTCTGGCATTTATCCACTGACAAATATGCTAATATAAGGAAGTTTTAACCTGGTACATTTCCCTAGTAGTCAGTCTGACAAAGATAATGAATTAAATATATAACCACGTAAGTCAGAGGACTTTTTATCTTTAAGATTTCTAAACTTGAAATTCCAAGTATAAAAAGTTGAAAGAGCTCTTTCAAATTTATTAGAGCAGCCATTCCTCTAGTTAATTCAGTTAAACTTGCTACTCAGGTTGGGGGTACATATTCTTAGTAAGAGCAAGACTTGGAAACGAAAGGAAAATTCTGAGATGAAAGGTCTAAATCTGAAGTGGACGCCCAAAGAAAACGCATTTCTCCTCTTATTCCTAGGGAACTTATATATCACAGAAGCAAAAATATTTAGTTGCAAAATTTTTAAAAAGTAGAAATAAAGTCAGTTTTCTAGTTAAAATTGCTGCATGGTTTTCCATAATTGTTGTAAGACAAACCATATAAACATGATACATTTTTACAGTTTTTCTTTGTGATAAATGTGTTATAGCCAGAGCTTATAGCCATATAAACCTTCCAAAAATTATCCAAGAAATCTAATAATCCGCTGTGGAAAAAAAAAAAAAAAAAAGGAAGAAAGGATCAAACATTGTCTGGAAAGTGAATAAATAATATGTTTAAGTTTATATATTTTTAAAATCTATACGACTGATTTTATAATGAAATAAAACATATCCACTGAATTACAGGTCCAAAGTGGCTTTTGTCTGTGTATTTTTCCAATTTAAAGATGATATGAGGAATAAGTTTGATATTAAAAAGGAACCTCAGTCTTGAACATATTGAAAAACTATTGCCACTAAATGCTAAAATATGATTTACTAAGAAATAAGGAAATATCTAACAGGGTTGGTAAGGTAGACCATTCAGCATTTATTAGCATTTCACAGATGTCTCTGTCATTTACAAATAGCTTGCTTTGTTTAAATCAACAGAACAAAAAGTGTTCATTTTGTGGCTGATTTTCCATTATATTCTATAATGTAGGCCCATCGTAGGTCATATGAGTACTGGTAGCCCATAAATGCAGTGGCTGATAACTTACATTTGGTATTTGTCAGTTGCCTCCCAGTTCAGTGAATCCACACATATTTTCATAGAAGGAGTTTATCTGTAGGATATTACATTATAATTCCTTTACTACAACCAAAATGTCAATGTTGCCTATGGATTAAGAGGCCTCAAGTTTTCCTTTCCATCCCTGAATTACATTTTTCTCCATCTATATTATAATATTATCATTATGTTTTATCCTTTATATATAACTAATTATTTAACTGACCTTTTTCTAGCCTGCTTTTCTTCAAAATTACACTTTAGGAGAGAAATGACCATCATATAGGTAACCTGGCCTCTCTTAATTTAATTTCTTTCCTGATTGTAAAAGAACATAAATATATGATCACATTAAGATTTATCTTAAGCTCAAAGTCAGAATCCAAACTAAACAAATCACAGTTTCTGGTGAGCAGTCATGGGCCATTGTAGTCCCGGGCGTTGTATTGAGTCCTGTCTGACCACAGCTGTTCTTGGCAGCTTTTTCTGCAGGCGTCCTACCAAAATATTATTACTTGTGTTCTGCTTGCCTCCTTCAGCTTTTTTTTTTTTTTTTTTTTTTTTTTTTTTTTTTAAATACCATTGATGCCAACTCTGGCTTTTCATCTCACTTTCTTCCCAGCGGGCACAATTTTCCTAAAGTGTTCTTCTATTTGATATGCTAAGAATGGGAGATACAGAACAAAGAAATAAAATATGGCCTGGCCCTCAAGGAACTCCTAATTTTACCGATGAGAAAAGGAGACATAATTTCCAGTGGAGCATAGAATGAGTCAGCAGAAGCAATAAAAAGTACGTGAAGCAGCACAGAAGCAGAATATTACTTTTTTAAAAGGAGTGTGGACCAGGAATGTCTTACAGAGAAGAGGATGTTTAGTTGTTTTGTTTTGTTTTTGTAGAAAATAATATAGTTTTATTAAAGAGAATTTAGTTCAAGTTATCATTATCGTTTTCTATTTGTCTTTGTTGTTCTTGATTGAGTTTGTACCATTGGAGGAAAACAATGGTTTATTTTAAACACTTCTGTTATATTTTAGTCTTGATACCTGCAACATACAACTTACAAACATGCTTTATCTCCCTTTCTCTACTGCCTTGGTCTTATTTAGTCCTTACCTCTTATTATTTTGATTTTCCACTTGATGTTTCTACCTATGTGTGCTATTAAATGTTTCTACAGATGAGAATGTTTATTTTGTTCTTTAGAGCATTCAGCTTTACCACTTAGAGAATTTTCTTCAGATCGTTTAACACATTTCCCTACTCTCACAAATGGCAGGCAGAGCTTTCTTCAAGCTGGTCTCTTTATTCTATTTTGAAACATCTCCTTTCTAAAAGGCATCTTACTCTATTTCTGCCATATATTTCACATTAAAAAAAAATAACTTCTGAGATTACCATGGCATTTTGAAAAGAGTACCTTTGAATTCAAATGTTTAAAGTTATTTTTCCTTACAGGTAAGTATTTTTCATTCTAGCAGCCTATTTCCCTTCTTTCATAAATGTATTGTTCATCATGCAGCCAATTCTTTCTAATTTTCGTTTGGCTTTATAAATCTTTTGATTGGTTAATTCTTTATCTATACATTTTTGTAGACATCAAAATATTTGTTTCTAAAAATAATATACTAAAGAGAAGCCTACATTTAAATACCTTTTTTGATGTCTATGTATTAGTTTAACTGCTGCAACAAAATAATAATAGCTTTAGCTATGTTGTATAGTTTATGTTTAAGTATATTATGTAGCTTAAACAAAATGGAAGTTTATTTCTCTCCACATAAAGCTGTAATCCTAAGTAGTCTACTGCTACTATGAAAGCTCAATGGGTTTGAGAACTCATGATTCTTCTGTCTTGTTGATCCACCATATTTAACACTGTTTCTATCTTGTGTTTGAAGTTGGCTACATCAGATCCTGCCACCATGTTCCCATTTCTCCAGTGGGAAGGAGGTAAGAAAGAAATGGTAGAAAAGATACTTTTTTAAAAACAAAACCAAAGTTGCTATATACTGTTCTTACTCATACTCATTAGTCAGAAGTAAGTCACAGGATCCCACTTAACTGCAAGGAAGGCTGGATCACTAGCTTAAAATTCACTAGCTGAAAATTATATTACTAGAGAAGAAATAAAGATGTTGGAGAAAGAGCTACTAGTCTCTATTACAGTCTATACTCATTCATAGCACTTCTCCTCCAACCCAGACATTATGTTTTTAGGAATTTGTACTGTACCTGTATGAGGCATCTCCATACCTAGACTTTTTGGCATGCAGTAGGCTCCCTGTATCTGTGGGTTCTGCAGCCACAGATTCGACCAGCTTTGGTTTGAAAATATTTTTAAAAAATAAAAAATAACAACATAACAATTTTTAAAAGGATACAGTATAACAACTATTTTCATTTATATTGCATTAGGTATTGTAAGCAATCTAGAGACGATTTAACGCAGGGGTACCCAACCTCTGGGCCGTGGACTGGTATCTGTCCATGGCCTGTTAGGAACCCGGCCGCAGAGCAAGAGATGAGAGGCAGGCGAGCAAGCATTACCACCTGAGCTACGCCTCCTGTCAGATCAGCGGGGGCATTAGATTCTCACAGGAGCACAAATCCTATGTGAACCACTCCTGCATGGGATCTAGGTTGCGTGCTCCTTATGAGAATCTAATGATAATGTAATGCACTTGAATCATCCTGAAACCATCCCTCCCCAGTCTGTGGAAAAATTGTCTTGCACAAAACCAGTCCCTGGTGCCAAAAATGTTGGGGACTACTGATATAAAATATATGGAAGGATGTGCATAGGTCCAATGCAAATACTACACCATTTTATATCAGGAACTTGAGCTTTCATGGATTTTGGTAACAGTGGGGATCCTAGAACCAACCCCCCATGGATACTAAGGGAACAGTGTAATCATGCTTTTGTGCTACATTTACATACTGAATTTTTAATACCCTAGGCAGAACATCTACAGCCATAAGATATTTTGACAGTGTACAGTCACCAAGGACTCTCCCTCCTTCCTGAATTCCTACTTCTGAAACTTGGATTCTACTTATAGGTAGCTGTTGTCTAGGCTTTTTGTCTCCTACTGTTACTTTTTCTTTCTTCCTTTCCCTTTTAGAGCAGCCTGCAAGGGAGGCAACTGTTGCCTATTTCCTTCTCTCCACAAAAGGGAGTATCTCCTCGTCTGGCTTTTCTTGTCATAACAGCACATGGAGTCTATTAGCCTCATTTTTCCATTCGTCTTTGAAGCTTTCTCTTATCCCTCTCACTCCTACAACCAATAACAAAAGAGTCCTAGCCACCTTGAACTGTCTCTTGCTTAATTACCTTGTTTCTTCTTTCATCCTTGTCTGTAAAGCAGGTTCAGGGAGAGCATTCTAGAATTTTGAAGGGAAGGAAGGAAAAATAGTCTTTATTTTATATAATTTGGACTTTTTAATAAAAGAATGTTAATATTTTTATTTATTTTAAGCTTTCTTATGTGCATTCTGAAGCTAAAGGTAAAATAGACTCAGATTTTAGATTCTGAATATATGCACCCCACCCTGGTTACACGTGGCCTCCTGAAGGGAATGGATAAAGGCTTCATGCCTGCTCTATAGAATCGCCAAAGAGGGCTTCCATCCGGCCAGTCCTTTTTTCTTCCCGAAACATTCTCTTAAGTCACTCTTTTTATTTTTCTTTGATGTAAGCTCACAATTTCCTCACTTTCAGGGATTTAAATTACTACAAATATCCTGTGGGTTTATCCATTTTGAGGTAACCTGGTACCTACACAGTCCCTTGCTGGCTAGCTGCTCTCGTCCATTGTTATATGCTGGTGCCTCATACATTTCCCCTGAGAGGTCCCTCTTCTACACAAAAGCTGCCTGAGTTTTCCTCTCTCAACTAAGAAGCCTTCTTTTCATCCTACAGTCCACGAAGAAAGCAAAGCACACTGAGGTTCTCACCCTTCCTTCCCCTGCCTCTCCCTATTTCCTCCTCCTTCCCATCACCTCTTTAGTTTATTCTTTTGCTTCAGCAGTCTCAGCTGGCATGCATGAGGAGTCTCTTAGGTGCCACACATCGTATTGTTCATCTCTACAACCAGTGAGGTGGGTATTCTCATTTTACACTTCCTATGTGCCTGGCATACTTCTAGGTATTGGATATGGTAGGGAGTAAGACAGACACTACCTGGTTCTCAAATAACCAACATTTGGGTGAGGAGACAGGTAACAAATATACATATCGTGTAGTTGTAAGTGCTCTTTTAAAAAAAAGTGCCAGGCATGGTGGCTCATGCCTGTAATCCCAGCACTTTGGGAGGCCAAGGTGGTTGGATCATCTGAGGTCAGGAGTTTGAGACCAGCCTGGCAACATGGCAAAACCCCATCTCTAAAAAAAAAAGAAAAGAAAGAAAAATTAGCTGAGCGTGGTGGCAGGTGCCTGTAATCCCAGCTACTTGGAAAGCTGAGACAGGAGAATTGCTTGAGCCTGGGAGGTGGAAGTTGCAGTCAGCCGAGATCATGCCACTGCACTCCAGCCTCAGCAACAGAGCGAGGTTCTGTCAAAAAAAGAAAGAAAGAAAGGAAGGAAGGAAGGAAGGAAGGAAGGAAGGAAGGAAGGAAGGAAGGAAGGAAGGAAGGAAGGAAGGAAAAATGGGAGGCTAGGCATGGTGGCTCACACCTGTAATCCTAGCACTTTGGGAGGCCGAGGTCAGGAGTTCGAGACCATCCTGGCCAACATGGTGAAACCCTGTCTCTACTAAAAATACAAAAATTAGCCTGGCGCAGTGGTGGGCACCTATAATCCCAGCTATTCAGCAGACTGAGGCAGGAGAATCACTTGAACTCAGGGGGCAGAGGTTGCAGTGAGTCGAGATCATGCCACTGCACTCCAGAACTCTGTCTCAAAAAAAAAAAAAAAAAAAAAAGAAAGAAAAGAAAAACAACTGGGCGCAGTGGCTCACACCTGTAATCCTAGCACTTTTGGGAGGCTGAGGCTGAGGTGGGTGGATCGCCTGAGGTCAGGAGTTCAAGACCGGCCTGGCCAACTTGGTGAAACCCTGTCTCTCCTAAAAAAACAAATATTAGCGAAGCATGGTGGTGGGTGCCTATAATCCCAGCTACTGGGAGGCTGAGGCAGGAGAATTGCTTGAATTCAGGGGGCGGAGACTGCAGTGAGCCGAGATCATTCCACTTCACTCCAGCCTGGGCAAAAGAGTGAAACTCCGTCTCAAAAAAAAAAAAAAAAAAAAAAAAAGAAAGAAAAAGAAAAGAGAAAGAGGAGATAGTGAAAGAAATGAGGGTAAGAAAAGGCTTTTCCAGTAAGGTTAAACTTAAACAGAGACTCAAATCAAGTAAGGGAAGGAGCCAGATGGGTATCTAAGGTAAGAATATTCCAGGCAAAAGGGCAAGTACAGAAGTCCAAAGGCTGGATTTAATAACTAACTCAACAGCTTGTAATAAGTTAATCCTTACAGTGTATATGGATTGGTGTACTGCAGGTACATAAACACCTTATTTCCCCCTTCAAAGTATTGCTAACCCTCCATATTTTCTTGTCCAAAGCATGAGATAAATATTTGAGAACAGAGCATTTCTAAAAGCTTACTGTTTTGCTTCATTGCTATAACATGCAGTTTCTTTTGACACTCTCCAAGCAGGTCAGTACAGACTTTCTGTTGCTGCTACCACGTGTTCTGCCACCTTTCATGGCTGCTGCCCTCTCCTCTTGGTACCCAGTGGCCAGGTGACTTCACCCCAGTGTGGACCAGCCTTTCTCATAGGTGAAAGCTCTTGACTCTTCCATACTTTCAAATGCAAGGATAAAATTACTTATATTCTTCCCAAACCAAGAAATATCCATGCGCCTACCTATGGTTTTCCGTACCCTCAATTACATCTCATTTTCTCAAGAACCCAATGAACAGATCCTTTTTCCTTTCTGTAGTTGAACTTCCTCCACCATCTTGTAGCCTTCTTGCTGGCCTCCTTTCTCATGGGATACACATTGCTTATTCTGGCTTTGTGCTTTTATTTACTTTAGAGAAGGTTAGTTCTTCATGGCTGCCTTTGAACTCCTTCACTCCCCATTTGACTGTTCTCTTTGGTCCCTGTTGGTTATCTTAGAGTTTCTATTAATGCATCCCCTTTTCCCACTCAATATTTGACTACTGTAGAAGCCTTCTGGGTAGCTGCACAACTAAGCTTGTTGTCTCCGCTCAATATTCTTCTCCCTCTGGCCTGAGAATACCTTTACTTCTGAAGCATGCCTACTCGTTTCCTCTTTTTAGCAGCCACAGTAATTTTCCTGCCATTTTCTTGATTTCTCTATTGTCTCTGCCAGGTAGTTTGTTTTTCTTTGCTTTGTTCTTCTTTCCATTACCTGAAATCCTTTGCTATTTCCCCTGGAAGCTCTTTTGCACTGACTGCTCTTTCTATTATAGCCACAGACAGCTTTTCTGAGTTCTTTTCTCTTCGTTCTGGGCCCTTGAAGTAGGCATAGCTTACTTTTACTGGGAGATGATTTGTGGCAGTCTGCTAGACATAGCCTTTTCTGCCTCTTTAAAAGAACGCGCTGATACTCTCTCGTCATTGAGTCCACTCTTCTCCCCTCACATTGCACTGATTGCATGAGTCATATGCAAACCATGTTTCAGGTGCCCTCCACTACTAGATAAAACTCACTTCTACCTAAAGAAAACTCTGTCCACTGAGTCACACTTCTTCCTCTTGTCTCATGACCTTACTTTGACAATTGACTCCCCCCACCACTAGTAACGATGGTTGAAAAGATGTCCTTATTTGTTCTTCACCACCCAGAGACACGGTCAGGGCATGCATTTTTCTCATTCATGAATGAGGAACTGTGCTCAGAGATGTTACACATGTTCCTCCCACAGTACACAGTCAGTAATTGGAGAGCTATCTCATGAACCCATTCTTCAGTAGACTCGTTTTCTCTCCACTGCCCTACTATATATATCCCAGTAAATTGTACTGGAGCTGTCAATGCTTCAAAACGTTTGCTAAAACAAGCAAAAAATTCCCTTGAAGCCATTGTTGAATTCCTGAAGAGAATGGGTAGTTTTTAACCCCAGCCTGCCCAGTGGAATTGTCACAGAATTATCCTACCAGCCCTACTCTGGCATGATTTTATACCAAATCATATCCAAACCTTATAATTCATTGCTTACTCTTGTTTAGTATGTTCTTATTACAAATGAGCCCTGAGGGATAGGCTCCAGAGATTCCCCAACCCTTACTACAGACATACTCTTCTTTTAGATCTACTGTTTCCTGATACACCATTTTGTGCCTTTTCCCCCCATTTCGACTTCTTGTGCCTTCTTTTGCAGACCAATGTATCACAGGTTTTCAATTGCTTTCTGTACTTATTATCTCCAACATTTCTCCTCATAGACTAGTGGTTCTCAAAGTATAGACCTGAAATAAAAAACATCAGTATTAGCCAGGCACAGTGGCTCCTGCCTGTAATCCCAACACTTTGGGAGGCCAAGGGGGGGCGAATCACCTGAGGTCAGGAGTTCAAGACCAGCCTGACCAACGTGGTGAAACCCCATCTCTACTAAAAATACAAAAATTAGCTGGGCATGGTGGTGGGTGCCTGTAATCCCAGCTACTCCAGCTACTCTGGAGGCTGAAGCAGGAGAATAGCTTGAACCTGGTAGGGGGAGGTTGCAGTGAGCCGAAATCGCACCATCGCACTCCAGCCTGGGCAACAAGAGCAAAACTCTGTCTCCAAAAAAAAATGAATCAGTATCCTGTGGGAACCACCAAATCAGAAACACTAGGGATGAGGGGGCCGGGCACAGTGGCTCACGCCTGTAATCCCAGCTTTTGGGAGGCCAAGGCCAAGGATCGCTTGAGCCCAGGAGTTTCAGACCAGCCTGGGCAACATAGTGAGATCCCATCTCTATTTTAAAAAGTTGAAAGAAAGAAAAAGAAACACTAAGGATGGGGCCTAAAAATCTCTGCTTTTAAACAAGTCCTTCAGGTGGTAGAATTTTGGAACCGGGTAGTGCAGGCTCTTTATCTCCTCCTTAAATCTGTGGAAGAAAAATTGGTTACGGTGGGAATAGTTACACTGTGGAGATTGACAAACACTACAAATCAGGGTAAGAGCCATGTGTTAAACATCTTCCAGCATATGACTGCTGCCTGTAATTCTGACACCAAGTTTGAGAACGTTTTCATAGGTAATTTCTGAAAGTCACCCTGCTCAAGGGAAATAGTCTGTGCTCCACTTCCGCAGGCTCCCACCAAGTTGTTCTCCTGACATTACTCCCTTGTTCCTGCTTCAGGTTCTGGGTACAGATAGAGGGCAAGAGTGCACCCTCAATGTTTGCCTCTTTCTGCCTCATTATATAATATTCAACAACAGCAGATTCTGCAGCCCTGGAACTCTCCTATAACCATGTCACTCGAGTAGCTTTGCTTTCTTATGCTCCTGTTTGTGCATCTCATTCATGGAGGTAAAGCTGCCGTGGTTTTTCTCCAAAATGCTATGAATCCAGGAGTACAGTTATGATGCCTTTTTTTTTTTTTTTCTGTGAGGCAGCTAAGGCATCACAGGTATGCGACTTGTCCCAGGTCATTTGGTTACTCATTGGACCAGAAGAGAGACATAAATCAGAGGCAGAGTGAAATATTCTCCCTCCAGGATCATTCATGAAATATTCTACCAACTGAGAAATGAAGATATCTCGATATGTTTGATTCCAAAATAAAATTAGTAAATGTTAAACCCCAGAACCATCAGTAAACTGTGAAAATCCGAAGTGGTGGCCTCGCATTAATCCTATTTGATCTCCCTGCCTTTTTTTTCCTTTAAAAGTTTTCATCTTTATTTATCTTCATTTTGCACTCTACCTTTCATTGATTCCCCTTTTATTTCTGGCTGCCCTGCCTGGTGCATTCAGCAAGCCATTCCTTCTCTCAGATCTGGAGGACCCCAAGCTGATTTCCTGTGGTTCACGTCTAACCACTTAAAAGAAAGGTTGCAGCATTTTCTTTTGTACTCAGGTGAATTTGATTGTTTAAAACAAGCTTTCTTTCAAAGACTCTCAACAGACTGTACAAAAGCTTAATCATCCTATCTATATGTAGACTAAAATAAGACCTAGGGTGCATCATCCAAGGCTGTCTATTCTTTGATTTTTGAAGACGTAAAAAAGCTCCTTTTTTGTCTCCTTTGCTGCCTGAAAAATTAAATTCTAGTGTTCTCGGGAAACAATGCATTAATCCTAAAAGCGTGTATGTGTATTTTGAATTGGTCTTTTTGTTTTCTACTAAGACAGCATTTAGAATTGCCATTTTTATTTATTGTATACCTAAGACTGACTCCTTTTCCTTCAAGATTTTGTTTATTCCCTCTGATTTATTGCCTTTCCCTCTTTTCCTGTGGTGCTACCCATTTACAATGCCTTCTCTTTGATCACTTTGAAATCCACCATATGTTTTCCTGTTTGCTATCTCCCGACTTCCCCGTGGCATTAGCTGCAGTGAGTGGTGGACGCCTTGTCGGGACCCATGACAGCTGCCATGGGTCTTTGTTCCTTCAGCTGAACAGCAACAACTTCTCCAGCCTGGGTCTCCAGGATCCTCTCCAGAACTGCTTTCAGTATCTCTTTCTCTCCCAGTTATCAAATGAAAGACAAAGTAATCATTTTACATTTACTCCATACATGGATATATCTCTTACAGTTAATTTCAGCACCATTTTAGGAACACTGTCCTTGTACAGTCACCCTCTAGTGGGAATTTTATCAGAAATTATTGTGTTTCTTATATAATACGATTGATGATATTTGACATGTTCAAAGTTAGCTCTTTGATTATTCAGAGTTAGTGTAGCAAAAGTCTATTGCCTTCATTTATTTAACAAACATTTATTAAAAGCCTACTAAGAGACATACAGAGACATGTGAATGAATACCACAGGGAGGCTAATTATTTGTTAACATTTTCTTATTAGGGCCAAGGTTTCTAATTATTTGTAGAGCTTTTTCATTATGCTCAAAATAAAAGATTTATTACCTGCACTAAACATTATAAAACATTATAACTTAATCATGATTGCCTTACTATTGCAATATTCTGAGCCAGATAACTTCTGAGGAGGTGTATTAGAGGGTTTTACATTTCAATGATAAAATAAATGACTTGTTCTTGGTAAACAGCAGTTATGCCATGCATTATACACATTCAGAATTTCGGCTCCCTGTGACTACCACTTCAGGCAATTGACTAGGGGCTAGAGACAATGTGTGTGTGTATGTGTGGGTGCAGGAAATTGGCTCTGCCTGTAAATTACGGGGGCAACTTGATGTGCAGGCCATGAGTGTCCTGAACAGAGATGAGTGGTGCCAGTGAAGGCATTTTTATATTCTCACTCTAGGGAGCTGTTTACTTTGGTGGGAGAAGACCAATGTACAAGTTGCCTATCTTCTGTGGAAATCTAATTTTACTGACACATATATTTTATTTATTCCATTGATATTCTGTAAACTCTTATGGATGCCATTATAGCAGCTTTCCTGCCTTTAATGTACTATGGATATTAAGAAAAAGCATGATTTTCTCCATGCCTTAAAAGACCTCAGTCTATTAGAAGAGGCAGAAGTGGAAACAGATAAGTTACACAGATCAGTAAGTAAACAATCAGAACATGCCACTATGCTTAAATTACATTTTTATAGCCATAGCTGTTCTATAAATCAGAAGTTAGCAAACTACAGCGTTGCAGCCAAACCCACTCTTTCACCAGTTGTTATAAATACAGTTTTATTGGAAAACAACTACTCTCATTCATCTACCTATTGTCTGCAGCTGCTTTTGCACTATAATGGCAGAGTTGACTAGTTTCAAGAGACTGAATGGCTCGCAAAGCCAAATGGTTAATATCTGGCCCTTTAAAGAAAAGATTAATATGTGGCAATCAAATATGGGTGAACGTGTTTCAAAGGGATGGGTTTAAATACTATTAATATTTAGAGCATCAACTGATTCAAGACTTGCTTGTAGAATTTTTACAATTTCTGTGCTGCATGGCCAGGCCTAGAAATGATAACAAAATATGACTGTTATCACACTAAAAATAATAGAAAATTATTAAACATTTTATGAGAATATAGCATAGGTGTTAATTCTGAATTTAATGTGAACATGTTCTTTTTATTCTTTTATCAATGTCACAAGGCTGTAATTCTATTAGGAAAATAAAGTGAAGTGCCAGGCATGATAGCTCACATCTGTAATCCTACCACTTTGGGAGGCTGAAGCTGGAAGATTGCTTGAGGCTAGGAGTTCGAGACCAACCTGGGCAACATAGCAAGACACTATCTCTATAGAAAATTTAAAAATTAGCATGTGTCTGTGGTCCCATCTACTTGAGAGGCTGAGATGGAAGAATTGCTTGAGCCCAGGAGTTTGAAGTTGCAGTGAGCTATAATTGCAGCCTTGTACTCCAGTCTGAGTGACACAGGAAGACCCTGTCTCTTTAAAAAAAATAACAAAAATAAGGAAACCGAATGTTGTTCGCTCTCCCCATGAATGTTCTATCCCTGCAATGGAACTTTAGAGCTTTACAGTTACATTTTTAAAACCTAAACCTAAAAATCAACAAATCTAACCATTTTATGTTCAAATAGAGTCTCCATAAGAATACTTTATTTTGATTCATAAAAAGGGACTTATATGAGTATTTCTTTATGAGACATTTAAATAATTATGGCATATGCCCCATGATTCAACCATGTCTTTATTTCGTTACTGTTTTATCAGAACTTTGCATTATCAAGTTGAGTTGAAACAACATGGGCTACATGACTCACCAGCTATCAATTTTCATTTCCTATCTGCAAAGTAGAAATTCATTATATCATTTCTAAGGCTGTTCCAGAAAAGAATAAAGCCTGAAAAACACAGCACTGTGGTAGGCATGTGAAAAATATTATCTTCCTTACCTTCTTTTGGTATATTCTGTAATATTTGAACATTTTCTCATGTCATACTTTATGCAAATGCAGTATTTCTGTCACGTTAAACTTAGCAAAAAAACCACCTAAGTGAACTATACACTGATTGTGCAGTTAAGCTTGTTTAATATCTCTTAAAACATTCATCCCAGTTGTTACCTGAAAATACCGATTTAAGAGATTTAAATCTAGTGATGCCCTGTTCCAAAGGACTTAATAATGTAATGTTATTACTAAAAGGAAGGCAGATTGTTTCTTTCTATCACTTAAATCACCTATAACTCTGTTGGCATAAGGATCACTAAAGTCCTAGAGTAAGCGGATTTATAGTCTCTGTCTTTAAAAAGGAAAGTAATGGCCTATTGTGAAGTCTCAAATTCTGGCATCGATAATATTTTGATTTTGTTATTTTTCTAGGATTTCTTATGAACCAGTGTGGAAAATATTTAGGTATGCTTTAATTACAAAAAGAAAGCAAGTTCTTCTGAAAATCGTAGCTTCTTTCATCTTGCTTTGTTCAGCATTCTAATGCCTTTCTTTGTTTTCCACATAAGAACTTCAATCTCCCAGCTCAGGAGCTTTCCAAGACTCCCCACTGAGCACAGAACAAAATCCAGTCTCCTGATCCTAAGATTTAAGCTTGAAACCATGCTAGCCTATTCAGCTATTACATGTTGAATACTAAGGCTGCCTCTTACTGCTTTGCTCATTTCCTCCTTGCTGAGAACAATGCCTGGCACATAGTAGTTGCTCCATAAATATCTGTTAAATATAACTAGTTACTAAAATATAGACAGAAACTCCCCTGCAATCATTCACTATTTGTGGCTCCCTGAATGTGTTCTTCCCCTTACAACCTCTGGATACTTTCCTGAACTGTTGAAATCCCATCCACACTTCCAAGGCCCTGCTCCACAAAGCCTCTCATGATCTTTCAGTAGTCAAAATTAATTTCTTCATTGGGTTTTCATAACACTCTTTATGTCTGTTACACTATTAAACCAATTCATTTATTCTACAAATATTTATTCATAGGCTATCATTGTAAAACATTATTTGAGGTCTGGCCCCGTGGCTCACACCTGTAATCCCAACACTTTGGGAGGCCAAGACAGTCAGATCTCTTGAGCCCAGGAGTTCGAGACCAGCCTGAGTAACATGGCAAAAACCTGTCTCTACTGAAAATACAAAAAATTAGCCAGGCATGGTGGCGTGTGCCTGTAATCCTAGGTACTTGGGAGGCTGAGATGGGAGAATCACCTGAACCTGGGAGGTCAAGGCTGCAGTGAGCTGAGATCACACCACTGCATTCCAGCCTGGGCAATGGGAATGAGAGCCTGTCAAAAAAAAAGAACCACACACACAGAAAAACATTATTTGTAAAACAAACAAACAAAAAAACAAAACACATATTGAGCACCTATTCTGTCTGCCAGGAAGTATTCTAGGAACGCAGCATACAGTGGTAAGTAAGACTGACAAGGGCCCGGTTCTTACAAAGGTTCCATTCTGGTGGCCAAGATGGATAAGAAACAGACTTATGCATAACATCAAGTAATGATACAGACTCAACAAAAATAAAACAGAGAAAGAAAATAAAGAAGATGGATGAGTAAATAGCTCAGACAGAGATGTTAAGGAAAGGATCTCAGAGAAAGGGATATGAATAGAGACCTGGATTACTTTAGGAAGTACCCAGGCCCTGTGCTAGGTGCTGAGAATTTAAAGACCAGTGAAGCATGTTCCTTGCTCACAACCTGGTGAAGAAACCTACCTGGAGGTGATAACAATTACACTCTAGTGTCTAGAAAGTACTCTAATACATCCTGCAGAGGAAAGTCATTCTCACACTGGTATGGTTGCCTTGCTATTTGATGTGCATCTGTGTGCCTTACTTTATTGTTATCTCGTCCAGAAAGGAGCATGTGTTGTTCACTTTGGTATTTCCCCAGAGTGCTAACAGTCCCTGATGCATTCTAGGCCCAGCAGGCTATTGAATCCAGCCAGTGCAGTCCTGAGGAGAGTGTTCCCAGACTTACACTGCAGCTGGGGAGGAGCCAGCCTGGAGCTCCTGGCTTGGTGTTCTCAGCTGAGGGAGCTGATTGCTCTCCCTCTGTGAATTGTTGTACACACTGAGCAGCCCTGTAGCAGCGGATCTGATGAGTGGGAGAACTGCCAAAGTGGGCAGCCAGGCTGGGCCCCTGGAGTGCCCGTGGGGGCAGCCTCTTATTTTCTGTTTGAAAAGCTGACTGAGATCATAGTGGAGACAAGTGGGCAGAACCTAGACAAAACTCATTCTTTTCTCTGTATATTTATAAAAAGTGTACCTTAACACCACATAGGACAATTTGATTCCTTTTGATGACAAAAGCCTGCCTCCATTTTACTCCTGGGAAAAGAAGGAGCTTTAAAGGAAAACGTTAAATTCCACAGTCATTGGAAACCCTTACCCTCATTCCCAGAGGTACATTTGAGACTACAGTCTGTGGGCTAATCAGGTGCTTTAATAAAGAGGTTAGCATTGGGAGAGGGCAAGTGAGACAGAAACAGGATTATCTGTGTTCTTACATGGTATCATAGGATGTTTATGCACACCAGACAAATAGAAATGTTGATACCCTATTTTATTTATTATATTGTTTTCATATGATATAATATTGCCTTGTCTAAAGGCAGTATCTTACCTGATGGTAAAACTGGTCTAGACTTGTTTAGTCTTTGTGTTAGAGGGACAGTAAGCTTGTAGATGCTTTAGTCATGGGCCAGTACAGCTCACCAGGCTTGTAGGCCAGCACTACACAATTCTGTAGGATTAAACATCTATTTGAGAGTTAGAGGTAGTCACTACGTAACAAATATGCAACTTTCCCTCCATCTCTTTGGTTCTACCCTTCCTTGCTCCATACGCATTATCTCTTTCGCTCCCCAATTATTCCTCCCGAGAATTGTAGAGTCATCTCCCACCATGATGTAGAGCCCTTCACCTCCCCACCAGCTTCTGCTTCAAAGCTCACATATCCAAACACACCATGGGGAGTAAGAAATACACCCAAGAGTAAAGAAACCTGTTTATTGTTATAACCCAGGTTCTTAAACTTATGTAAATGCATGCTACTGTTTTAATAGTATTCCTATTAATGTTAAGAGAAACAGTGTCTTCCATTGGCTCAAATGAACTTTCTTGCTCTTATTAACTATGGCCAGTGACACATTCATATGTAAGCAGATTGGTAACTTACACAGAAGCTACTTAGAAATTGCCTGGATTCTAGGGGCTTAATATATATTTATTCAGTGAATAAGTAAATATGAATGCATGTGTGCATAATTGGATGAATGAATGGATAATTTAGGAGTTTATAGGTAAGATTCTTTTTGAGTGAATAACATAGGAAGATGATCTGTATATTTTCAGAGGCCTGTATATGAGGGTAATTGTACTAACTCCATCAAGACATGTGTCTTGAGATATTTTCCCAGTAATATTGATATATTTGTGTTTTTCTGATCCATCCTCTCCCATTAAGTTCTCATAACCCATAGCATCAACATTCAAGAGAGGACAAGTAATCATTATTGCCATGTCTAACTTTGGCTTCACTAGAACTAAATGAACAAATTAATCTTATATACTTAACATAAGTAGGTACGTAACTATAAAAACATACATATGTAATATTTGTATATGTAAGTCATATGCATATTTTAATTCTAGCAAAACTTAATTCTAACAAAAATATTATTGTTTCCATCCATTCTAAAATTTCATCATGCTAATGCTACTATGATTTTTTAAATAATTAGAGTATTAAGAATTAATTAGTTCATTTACTAATTTTTGTTAACAATGCTAGAGCAAAACACATAGATTTGATTTATGACTGGTGGCTTGGCAATGAGGGCAGTCACTGGGCAGTAGGGTTGACCTCTATGGGAGATAACCAGCATACCTATTCACAATATCTCATGTGTCATGGCATACTCAGTTCTGATCCAAGGTAGGTTTGGTTGGCTTGTTTTTTTGTTTTGTTTTTGTTTTTAGCTAAAATTTCTGATAGAATGGCACAATGTATGGCAGAAGGTATTGCTGGATCAAAGCAACAGGTGAATCACAGAACTATGATTCTAGGTTGATTTAACAAGGCTATAGCAGGAACTCATAATATAGCTTGAAATTAAAGGAACAAGTCTATGTTCTGAACAGATGGAAAGACCTTAACAAGACTAGGCCTGTCACTAGGAAAGCTTGAGTTCTAACAAGGAAATGGAACATGAATCCAGAAGCAAGAATAAGGCTACATTTTAAATTGTCTGGGTCTTTATATAGAGATTTGGTGGAAACCCTACTACCCAGTGGGTGTGAGTATGCCCTGAGATGGGGAAACAGATTAATTGTATACCTGGCATCACTAATGGAGATGGAGCTATTAGTGTATTTTCAGACTCACTATCATTGGCTCAGAATTAGGTGGTATTAGTACTCACAGCTGGTCGTGATTGGGACAGGAAAGGAGCGCCACATTCATGACCATTACTGAGTGGTTTCTGCTCTGTAACATACTTTATGGATCTTTGTGAATAAGTACCAGTGCTTATGCTTAATGGAGTTTTGAAAATGTAAAACATATGGTCATAAGTGCCAGAGTATAAGATGACTCGTTTATAGGAATGCCATTTCATGCATGCATTAAACAATTTCATTGTCTTCAATTCAGAAAACTATAGTAGAAGTGTTTCTTAATGTACCAAATGGAGAATTTACAGTCTTTGTAAATCTACTTTTTGTGAATGTTCATTGTGTGAAAGTTGGAAAGTTCAAACAGTGTACAGATACAGATTCATTACTCTAAGACAACCAGTATTTGCATTGTATTAACCCAGTATTTTTTAAAATGTACTATTATGTAGTTGCTACATATTGTTAAACCCTTTTTAATGCCCCTTTTTCACTGAATACTATATCAGGCATTTTCTAATATTATTAAAATATCTATAGAATCTTATTAATTTTATTGGCTACAAAAATATCCCTATATATATAGTACAAGAGACAGTCATTTTACTCAACCATTCCTATGAAGTCAGGCATTTAGGTGTTTTGTCAACGTTTCATTATTATATTTAACTTAGTGATGAATACATTTTGACATAAATCATTTTCTAGGCTGGGAGTGGTGGCTCACGCCTATAATCACAGCACTTTGGGAGGCCGAGGCAGGTGGATCACTGGAGATCAGGATTTCAAGACCAGCCTGACCAACATAGTGAAACCCCATCTCTACTAAAAATACAAAATAAACTGGGTATGGTGGCACATGCCTGTAATCCCAGCTACTCGGGAGGCTGAGGCAGGAGAATTGCTTGAACCCAGTAGGCAGAGGTTGCAGTGAGCTGAGATCGTGCCATTGCACTCCAGCCTGGGCAACAAGAGTGAAACTCCATCTCAAAAAAAAAAAAAATCATTTTCTAAATTTCTGATCATAGCCTTAATACTGATTCCTATATTTAGAACTATTTATTTTTTATTTTTTAAAAGATGAAGATTTTCTCAGGTTCTTGTTATACATTGAGGAATTGCTCTCTGAAAATGTTGTAATCATTATTATGCCAACCAGTAGTATAGAAAAGTACCTATCTCTGTGTACTCTTGCCACAATTGAAAATTTGTATAATTTTGCATTCTTTGCTAGACAGAAAAAATTATATTTTGTAATTTTGATTTTTATTTCTTTGTGATCACTGAAGTTGAACACTTTCTTAAATATATTTTTAATATTTGAATGTTATTTTTTGTCAGCTTTGTATTCATAAACTTTGCTTATCAATTGTTGGGAAATGCCCTGTGACAGAAAAAGTACAGTTGATTCTCAATACTCGTGATAGTTATGTTCTATAAGGTCAGGGAAGACTGATTTAGTAAATACAGAGTCGTTGCTCCTAGTACCTGTGAGCCTCTGGTCATAACATTTTCATCCACCAATCAATACATAATCTTGTTTTGTTTGTTTCCGTTTAAAGACACCTTATTAAATATATGTTGTTGATTGATTAACATTAAACTCATGACCAACAACACTGCAACTTATGCCTGAAAAAAAGCATGTCTTGTCATGTATTTTCTCTACATGACACATCATTGCTTTCTTGCACTTAGGAATAGTAGACAGTACTTGTACTTGGGGGCATTTTAAAACAGCAAAATTACCTACAAAAAGCACAAAACGTGCAAATAATGTGGCACTAAACACCATATGAAGGACACTTGTTTACAGTAGGAGAGCTGAAATAGGAAGGCAAAAGTCACCTTGTTCAGCTTCAACTGGGAACCTACACATGGGACAACTCAATTTTTCACTGTTCTGAGAGGTCTGTGAATGTGTATTGATTTGGAGTTACAAATAAATTCAGAGTCTATAAATAATGAGAATCAACTGTTTCTTCATATCTTAGTGATCTGGCCACAAGGTGCATGGTTACATATATGGCTGAGTGAAGAAGTTAATGAGTGGATGGATAAATATAAATCTGTTCATTTTAAAGGGAACAAGTCAAAAGGTGTCCTTTAAATCCCATGATTTTGAAATATACACAGGAGTTGCCATACCCAACAGCAAAGAAGGGACAAATCTGAGAATGACGAAGTCAGCATTTTGACACCTGAGGAGATGCAGCAGACAGGGAAATGGAAAGGGCATTGCTGTGAAGCCAGGCAGAGTTGAATGTGAGACTCATTTTCCAGACTTATGACCTTGGAGGAGAGCCCCTTGGAGCCTCTAATTCCTCCTTCAGAAAATCAAGATTAAAATATCCGTCTTAGACTGTCTCTTACAGATACCTTTTGTCTCTCATTCATAATTATGATCCTAGGACTTAGCATTATTCCTGATATATTTGCCAATTATCTGTCAGAAATATATCAGATATTCAGTGTCCATTACCTTTATGTGCCAAAACCAAATATCAGATCCCAAAAAAAGTATTTAAATTCCAGAATGCTATACATTTAAAGTACAGAACAGAGAATTTTAATTGTAAATTGTAAAATCCTTATCCTGTGGGGCTAGTTGCCTCCAGTAAATAGTTAACACATATTGATTCTCTGTGTCAGGCACTCTACTGCTTCATATAAATGATTTATGTGAATTCAAATCATATAAATGATTTATTGATTTCTTTACTTTTATTTAACAAACACTTATATAGTACTTACTATGTGCCAAACTTTGTTTAATGTGTTACAAATATTTATTTAATCCTCATAACATCACTATGTGGTGAGTATTATTATTAAAACCATTTATACATAAGGTGACTGAGACAGAAAGATTAATTTGTCCTAGGTCACCCAGCAAGTAAATGACAGAGCAGGATATGAACTAAGTGCTTTTTGTCCACAGTTCATGTTTATGCCATTACTTCATCACTGCTCTAGGAGATTCCAGATAAGGAATTGATGCAATAGCTGACCTCAGGTGGCAATGAACCTACTGGTATGTTTCACTCCAAAGCCTGCATCATTAGGATTGATAGCTTCAGGCCACTAGCAGTCTGGTACTGCAGAGGCTTACAGGGGTTTACTACTTACGCTGCTTCTAGCAGCTTCTAAGATGCAGGTAGCTTTCTCTACCCATTTTCTAAATAATGTAGCTACATTATTATTGCCTAATTCTAGAGTTTGGATCCTGGGAGCAGCTGTTCATAGGATATAACAAGGAAAAAGAAAGAGTATGAGACCATTCCAGAACTAATAAAGGAAGGCAACATAGTGTCAAGATTAACAGCTTGAGCTTGAGCTTGACACTGTCTGCATTCAAATCAGGCTTCTGTGTTACCGGCTGTAAGGTTTTGGTAAATTACTTCACCTCTCTGGACCTCAGCTTCATTTACAAAATTGGTATAGTTTTACCTATTTAAACTATGATCGTGCTGCTGTGAGGATTCAATGAATTCATACCTATAAAGCAATAAGAAAGGTCCTTGACACATGGTAAGCATACAAATAAAACATCACTAATAGAAGCAACATTTGAAAATAATCCATTTATCTTTTACCTAGTTCCATCTCTTGTGTTCTAGTAGGTTTCCAAACTTTTGTGGTCGCACACCTGTATTATTAAAATGTTTAAACATGCATACCAATATCTTTGTTTTATGTATAAATAATGGAAACCTATTGCTGTAGTAATAGATTGTGTGCAATTTTAAACCAGACCACAACAATGGTTCACCAGTTCTAGTTTACCTTTCTCTAATACCCTTGAGCTGCCCTGGGGCTCCCCTGCGTTGTCAGTGCTTAGACCTCCCATCCCTGAAGAGTTCTTTACTCAAAGCTATCTCTCGCCTCCTCCAGTCTTTCTCAATTCCAAAGACTTACTAAAGACAAAAGGGTAACTTCTTCTGTTGAAGGAAAGTAATTAAATTCATTATCATCTGGGAAGAGTAATTGTGCTTTAACTCTCCCAGGATTATTCACATACTCAAAAAATGTCCTGTGTTATCCTTACTGAATCCTTTATCAAAGGTCAGGAGTCTGGGAACCACAGCAGGCAAGTCTACCTTAAAAGAATTCTGCTTCTCACTTTTTCCTTTTTTCCAACTCTAAAGTCCGAGAGACCCTTTGGGAAGTGAATTGGTCTCTGGCAGGGATCAGAGATGAAAATTTTCCTCATGTAAATCACTTAAAAATTAAATTTAGAGTTATTGAAGGCTGTGTACATGAGACAGAGATCAGAGGAACTGGTTAGTAGATAATACTGAGAACCAAGATTTGGAATTTTAGTTCGCTCCAGATGATAAAGGAAACATGGAAATTTTTTGAGAAGTGCTCTTTAAAGATAAAAGAGGTTGGATCCTGCTTTTATAAAATGCAGTATAAGCATTATTCTGCTCCTATCCAAGGAAATATAAACTCCTAAAATGTAGAGGGGAAACAAACCTCTTTATACCTTCCTTTTTACAGTCCAAGCTGAGGTTACATTTGGCTTTGGAAAGAATATTTCTTGTAACAAATAGCCCATATGTCATAAGAGTAGCACAGATAAAAGACAAAAATAGACTCTTTGGGATGTTTCTATGCATCCAGTTGTACCTGAGAATACACACACACACACACATACGGTATAATGTATGCATTGCCCTATGCAGCATGTAGAAGTGAAAGCAGAGCGGTAGCTAACACCGCTCTTTGGGGCTGCCAAAATGATTCCAAAGAGCTTTATACTGATTCTCTCCTCTGGCAAGATGCTTGCAAAGGGAAGTATCTGTGAGCTCTGAGGAGACTTAGAGGAAAAATATATTTCACAGGAATAAAAACACTTCATTAAGCGTTCCTTAGGAAACCTTTCAGTTTGTAGACTCCTCACAGGGAAAGATCGTTTCTTCAGGTGATTTGAATTTTGCTTTCACATACTATATGATAGCTATGATATATTTACTTGTGAGATTATTGTTTTGCAAGAATTGCAGTCTTTAGTAAGAGAAGTGGCATTGATAAAATTTCTGGAAAATCTAAAAATGATAATGCATTTTTTTCTTTTCTTTTTTTTTTTTTTAGATTTAGTCTTGCTCTTTGCTGCCTAGGCAGGAGTGTAATGACGTGATCTCAGCTCACCGCAACCTCCACCTCCTGGTTTCAAGCGATTCTCCTGCCTCAGCCTCCCAAGTAGCTGGGATTACAGGCATGTGCCGCCATGCCCAGCTAATTTTGTATTTTTAGTAGAGATGGGGTTTTGCCATGCTGGCCAGGCTGGTCTTGAACTCCTGACCTCAGGTGATCCGCCCATCTCAGTCTCCCAAAGTGCTGGGATTACAGACGTGAGCCACCGTGCCCAACTTACATATTCTTTATGACTGTATTTTTCAAATTTGCTCTGTGCTATATTCTGTCATTTAGAAACTTCGGTAAAGATGGTTGGAGTTACATGCAGGAAAAAGAGACGGGAGAGAGAGAGAGAGAGAGAGAGAAGATTATAGAGTGATTCTATTCTCCCATGGGTATTTTAGAGTATTCTTTAACAACATAAAACTGCTAGATGATGCAATATGAGCTAAATTACAAAATTTTAACCTATAAACCCCACTCATGCATTTAACACATGTGTATTGAATGACTACTGTATGCCAGATGCTTGGAATCTGTGAATGAAAAAATAAATCAAAACCCTGTTGGAAAACATTCCCCCATGTGCTTTGCACTCTTCTGCATCTTTCTGAGAATAATAAGAATGCACTGCCCTGACTTGTCCTTACTTGGACCATTTCTCAATGTTGTGTTTGTAGCAAGCAAGCTTGAGGGATGAGGAAATGTCTTCCTCTGGGACAAAGAACAGTCTTGCTTACTGCTTGCTAAAAACCAGTAGGTTGGCAAGCTTTTGAGCCTTTGGTGCAGTACAAACCCACTATGTGCATAGCATCTGTTTGGCCCCTCCACATTGCCCCTGTAGAATTTGGGGATCAAGGAGTACCAACCAAAACATGATGCTCTTGTTGCTTCCTGGGCTGTGAGTAATACGGTTCTTTATTTTTGGCCCTGGAGCCTCATGTCTTTTGCCACCATCCGTGAACATTAATAAAAATGACTTTAAAAAATTAGGGTAAAATCAGTCCCAGACATGCCAAAACCCTGCCCTCATTCAACCTATATTCTAGACCATAATGTTTCAGTTCTATCATGATTCCATATTTTTATAAAATTTGAAATCGTCCTTGCTTATTTCTGCTCCTTCTCTCATGATCTCATCAACTAGGCCTTCTACTTGTGTCTCATCACCATTACCCTTATGAAATTAAATTATCTGTCTTAGAACACATGCATCTGTATTATAAAATTTCACAGGAAATTAATAAATCTTAAGCAATATGATTTTTTTTACAGGACAGTCACTCCTTTAAGGCACAGATGACAATTTAAGTACTAAGAGGCAGAATCATTTTGTAAAACCATCACTAATGGGCTGCTAATGGCAGGAACTTCAGTCATGTGTTTTTGCTAGAGGTCAATACCAATTAGCGATACATTATCAGCAGGATTTCTCTTTCAAAATCATTTATAATATTCAGGTAACTCTTCCCCGCCAGCTACTTGCTTTTTAGAGATGAGTTTACAAACTCATTATCGTTGGATTTTTTAGAGATTATGGAGCCAGGGTTAGTTTGTCATGTTAGATCTTCTGATGTGTAAAATATAGCATATTTCAAATGGTTTCTAATGCAAAAGTTATGTGTACCCTCAAGCCATGAAAGTCGTGTACCTTTGCTTCAATACATATTTTTTTCTTTGAAAAATACCCCAGGAAAACAGGTAAAGTGACTAGAAATTATTGAAGAAGAAAGACATGTTGAGAGTGAGGCTTCAGGGGAAAACTCTTGAATGTCATCTTATCATTCAGAATTAAAGAAAATATATTTAGGAAATATAAATGCTTACTTATTTAGCCCATTGTTTAATTATGCATTCATTTAGTTTAAACAAACATGTATCAAGTGAATTTTAGTGCCCAGCAGTGTGCTGTACCCTGAGGGTTCCATAGTAAGATATAATCCTTGCAACCCAAGACCTGAGTAGAGGAGAGAGACACACACATACTCACATTTTTATTATCAGTATCGAAGCAAGCATGCTTTGGAAATGTGTAGAAAGAACAGTTACTTCATCCTAGGGACTCTGTGGAAGGCTTCCTGGTGGTGACATTTAAGCTGAGTCTCAATTTTATTTTTCTAGTACATATTGAGTGATAATTCTATGCCAGACATTGTGCTCACGTAATTATTTTATCCATAGTTTTGAAAATTCTTAGACATTGACTTAGTCCATTTTCGCTGCTGTAACAAAATACCATAAACTGGGTAACTTATAAACAGCAGAAATTTATTTCTCATAGTTCTAGGGGCTAGGAAGTCCAAGTTCAAGGGCACCAGTAGATCTGGTGTCTGGTAAGGGTCCACTTCCTCATAGATGGCACCTCCTTGCTGTGTCCTCATATGGTTGAAGGTGTCACGGTCTCTCTGGGGTCTCTTTATAAAAAGGGCACTAAGGCCAGGCACAGTGGCTCATGCTTGTAATTACAGCACTTTGAGAGGCCGAGGCAGGTGAATCACTTGAGACCAGGAGTTCAAGAACAGCCTGGTCAACATGGTGAAACCCCATCTCTACTAAAAATATAAGAATTAGCTGGGTGTGGTGGCATGCACCTGTAATCCCAGCTTCTTGGAAGGCTGAGGCATGAGAATTGCTTGAACCTGGGAAGTAGAGGCTGCAGTGAGCTGAGATTGTGTCACTGCACTCCAGCCTGGGTGACAGAGTGAGACTCTGTCTCAAAAAAATCAAAAATAAATAAATAAATAAAAAGGGCACTAATCCCATTCATGAGAGTGCCACCCCCAAAACCTAACAACCTCCCAAATGCTCCACTACCTGATACCATCACCTTGGAGGTTAGAATTTCAACATATAAATTTTGGAAGAACACAAACAAACATTCAGACCATAGCAGATACTGAGAAGATTAAGAAAACTTGAAGTGCATGCCCAGTTTTAAAATGTGATCTATTTACAGAAAAATCATAGTTATAGTAAAATTTTCCCTTTGTTTTTGATGTTTGCAACCCTCCCAAATCACTCACCGACAGCCAGCTAACAGAGGATACCCAAGTAAACCCAACTGTCCCTCTCCTAGCTGCCCTTATGACCTCTGCTTTAATTCTAATTCTGCAGCCCTGTATCTCCATTTTATTTGTTTATTTATTTTTGAGACAGGGTTTTACACCTTTCACCTAGGCTGGAGTACAATGGCAAGATCTCTGCTCACTGCAACCTCTGCCTCCTAGGCTCAAGTGATTTTTCTGCCTCAGCCTTCAGAGTAGCTGTGACCAGCTAATTTTTGTGGGTTGTTTTTTTTTTGTTGTTTCTTTGTTGTTTTGTTTTTTTGGTTTTTTTGTAGAGACAGGGTTTCACCATATTGCCCAGGCTGGTCTCAAACTCGTGAACTCAAGTGATCCACCTGCATTGCCCTCCCAGAGTGCTGGGATAACAGGTGTGAGCCACTGCACCCAGCCTGGATCTTTATTTTAAATGTAGAATTTCAGACATATGGATTCAGTAAAACAGAGTAGATTAAATTCCTCCTTTGTTTTTTAATGACTTAGATTTTTATTTGGGATAAGTATAGTAAAGGCTTTTTTAGATTTAATGGCATTTCTTTTTTTTTTTTAAGCATGCATCAAGATTTCATCCTTCTCAGCAAAGTTAAAAGTTCAAGTGTGTGATTTTGGGCCCAGTCTTGCTCTCCAGAATAATTTCCAAGATATTTTAGAATTTTTTGTTGCTCTTGTTGCTGTTGAGGATTTGTTTTGTTTTGTTTCTTTGTTGTTGTTTTTAAGTGATGTTCTGACCTGGATTATCATGATGTATTAGGCTTGACAGGGTCGCATTGTTGGACCAGATGAAATACTGCTTGGGAAGTCACTGAGCAGGTGGAAAATGCTGTTTAATCCTTGTAACAGGAGAGGCTCATGGTGGTATTGAGAAAATGTAAAACACAGCAAAACAGGTTAGTAGAGCTGAAGAATAGCAAATGTTTCCTTCTGTCATTGTGTCAGAATGCCTCATGCGGCTTTATTTTGCACTGAGATATTCCATGTCCCCAAAATATTTCTCCGGTGGTGGTAATGAATTGCATTGCCCTCTTGGTTGTAAGAGCGCGGGTATTCTGCTGAGGAGCCATATGGTTCCCATTTATTTTAATGTGTCTTTGACATCAGGAGAATTGCTGAGACAGCAGAGGGAAGTGCTTACACCTTGAACTGCAGCCAGAACTGTGATTATTTATGTTTAGTAACGACTCCTTTTTTTCTCAATAAAAAATGATATAATCTGAAGATGTTATTCATGTTGAGATTTTAATAACACTGGAGTATAGGTTTATATATTTTGGAAATAACTGTTACTTTAGTGGCAGTGAAATTTATTTCTTAAGCATGAAGTTTTAGTGTTTAATTGCACATATGAGAGATTAAGGAAACAAGCTGGGAAGTAGGTAGTACTTGTTTTCTCCCCGATAATAAAGGAACACACTTTTTATTTGGTTTAACAGCATCACCAAGATAGTACTCTGCATATGTAATGCTTTCCATCTGTGGTTCATAAGATTTTTTACAAATGTAATTATTTCTCATAATATTCATGTGAGGTAGACAAACATAATTCTGAAAATATTAATGGAGAAACTAAGAAATGCAATGCTCATTAATGTAACTTGTATAATGGATTTTAGCAAGTATTAAAATTCAGATTTTAAATCGATTACATTATCTGACAATTTATTATTTTCCAGACATCGGGACAGGAAAATATTTTCTCTAATTCATTAGCAATATGACATGCTTACAATAAAAAAAAAAAAAAACACTCTTTAAGAATGAAAAGGCAGATGCCTCAATAATGTATGTTCCATATGTAAATGTTAATATTGGCTGTGTGGAAATCTTTAAAAATTCCATGGAAAATATTATGTTATCTAGAAAAATGTAGATAATGTGGAAAGAGAAAGGAGCTGATAACATTGATCAAAATTCTGTAAAATGGTTCTCAACAGTAATAACGTCAAGTGCTAGCTGAGTACAGATAGTCCCTGACTCCTTAATGCTGGTTGGACTTATGTTTTTTGATTTTACAGCGGTGAGAAAGCAGTAGGCATTCAGTAGAAACCGTATTTTGAGTACCCATACAACCATTCTGTTTTTCACTTTCAGTACAGTATTCAGTAAATTACATAAGATATTCAATTCTTTGTTATAAATAGGCTTTTCATTAGATGACTTGGCCCCCTGTAGGCTGAGGTAAGGTATTCTGAGCATGTGTAAGCTAGGCTAGGCTAAGTTATGATGTTCTGTAGGTTAGGTGTATTAAATGTATTTTGACTTACACTATTTACAACTTATGATGAGTTTCTTGGAAAGTAACTCCATTGAAAGTTAAAAAGGAGCATCTGTGTATTATATAGAATGGGGGAAAATTCCTAATTTTTGGTCTGCTTTGGTTAGAGCTGAGCAAAATTCAGTGCCTATATTCAGCAAAACATTAATATTATATTGTGTTTTCAGTATTTTTCTCTTGGATTTTAATATATAAATTTTTAAAGTGATTTGTTGTGTAAGAACAAAATCGAACCAAAACGAAGACTGATTGTCAAATGTAGAATTGGAACACCAAAATTCATGAAGCCTAGTGCTATAAATTTGATTTATTGATGCAAAAGGAAAATCATATATCTAAATTAAAATAAAAATTAGTAGATCACTCAGTGGTACAATTTTACATATAATTTAATCTAAACTTTTAGTTTAACAATTCATCATCCCCAAAATTAATTGCATTTTATGTTGATGGCTAGGGCATTCTGCAGTTACATTATATTTTCAGTGGGTTATTAGTTTTGTGTAAGCAGGAGGATCGGTGCTAAGTCAATTAGATATAAAAATTATTTATAAAAGATAAAATACTTAAAAAAATTTTTTTTGCTTTCTTGATCTGCAGTCCAATGCTCTACCTTTGAGCTATACCCCCTCTTAAATTTTTGTTTTTTTAATTTCGAGTTTATAAGTTTAAAATATAGTATGTCTTGCTTTTGTCCTAGCAAACAAAGTGCCATTTTGTTGTTGTTGTTGTTGTTGTTTTGTAGATCACTCACAAGAATTAGGGGGGAAGAGGAAAGGGCATCCTTAAAAAATAAAATGTGTGGATGAACAATTGCTAGTTTTGCAAAGTGATCACCTTTTATGAGTTAATCATATTAATTATTTATGACATGAAGGCTGGAAGGTCAAAGTGTGTATTAAATTTTCATATGCAGCTTTCAGAATTTACATCAAAATCTTGGGCAATAAACCTTACTTTTTTCCAACCTGAGAATTTTCAGTAGATGAGTACTCGATCAAACCAACCCTATGAAGTCAAATTCAGCTTGCAGAGAGCTGAACAGCCTGGGCTGTGCCTGTCAGCAGAGACTGGGAGGAGAGCTGGTTCCCTTCATGCATATCTCTTGCTTGCTTGTGTGGACGTAACCGACAGACTGAATGGATGACAACGTGACATGCATGTTCATGATCCAAAACAAAGCTTTAGTCAATCAGCTTCAAGGGTCATCTTTTTATATTATTTCTGTTCTTGCTATTTTGTTCTTGTTGTTTAAATGCGTATGCAGTATTTGCACATATCTTGATAGAATACTTATTATGTCACTTAGTCTTATATGAGAGGATTTTTTTCTTTGTAAACTAGCAATTTAAACAAAAGAGTCTTGTCTTGAATTATTTCACTCAGACGCTGCAATGCGCAAAAGACATTATTAGTCTTGAGGGTAATCCATTGTGAATATTTTCAATTTAATATAGGAATGGGAAATATTTACAGCTAAATGGATAAAGTACCTAATCCTACCTATGAATTATAAACCTAGTTCTCCTCTACCAAAGGATTGATATCAGAATGACAACTGGTTCTTATATGTGTCTATCATATTTTATATGGTCTAGTCTACTTGCTGCTTTACTAATACATAATTTGGTTGGTTGGTTAGAAACAGGGAAGAGTGGCATTTAAGGGCTGAGGAGAGACATGCGCTACAATTTTAATAGCATTTAGAGCTATTAGTCTTAATACAGGGAACCGAATATATCAGCAAGAAATAGACTTGGACTAAAAACGATGAGCATCACCTAAGTGGAGGCTACTTTTTTTTTTTATTTTTATTTTTGAATTCTACTTTCATAGTAATAAGCAATAGTAAAAAAGGAAAAAAATAAGACCCCTGACTTGTTGTCCATTTGGTACATTAAGATACTTTTTTACATTTACTGCCTCTGTTTCAGTTCGGATTATTCTTCTGGGAAGAAAAACAACTTAATTCCAAAACATTGAATAATTAAAAACATTTCCCTATATCATGCCCGTTGTTTAAGGTGGGATTTTTTTCTTTTGTTTGTGATTGTTAGTATGTGTTTTAAACTCTTTATAACTGAATGTAAAATAACAGATCAGCTTATATTACATACTTAAGGTAATTTGGATTTTGTTCATGGTTAGAAAGAAAATAGTCCCAATTAGTCTTTGTTTTCATTTTGCCTCTCATTCACCCATGATACTTCTTTAGTATAAGTCTTTTGGAGTTTTATCCACTTAAACAATGTATTACTAAATCCCTTATTTGAGCAAATTAAATTTAAAAAGCTGACTGGGGCAAGTATATTCAGGAAACAAGAATGTGACTGGAATAAAAAGGGACAATTAGAACAAGGAAAGATTACTTTTAATACCAAACTAGATTTCATTTTCAAAGGAATTATTGCTATAGTTCTTAGTTGCTAGACCCATTTTTACTCCTTGTGGTTAAGACTTGAGATCATGTAGGTGACACAATTATCAAGAGAAGCCAACCTTGGCAATCATGTCAAGTTGGAGAAGATTTGAGCATATGATCACAGGAAATTTACAGAAGTCATTTGTAAATGTTAAGTTAATCTTAATAACTTCAATCATTAGAAATTGATTTAATATTCAATCTGTTATGCTAATTTCTATACGAAATAATTTCTGATGAAACTGGATCTTCTGTTTATAAGCTAAACTTCCTGGTTTGATAACAGATTTAATCTCGATTTGTTCTTCAAAAGGTAAGAAGCAACACACACATCACACATCTTCAGAGCCCCTGATCAGTTTGGTCTGTATGATTTAAAAACACAAATTTTCATTGCCCAGTGCTTACCAAGAAAAACAAGTTGATTTCAGCAATCTCACTTCGCTTCTACTAAGTTTCATCTAAATAAATAAATTCAAAACCATAGACTTGCAAATTATCTGGCATTTTCCTTTTGATCAGTTTAAGAGAGATGAGTTTATTATTGACTTTAGACCCAAATGGTAGAATTAATATCTTCCACAATTCTCCTCTCATTTAACATGAAACTAGACCATAACTTTTCAACCTCCATGTGCCAAACTTTGTGCCAAAATACATAACTCTGTTTACTGCTTTCTGCCTTTCTAGCAGGACTTTGCTGATAGGTGTTGTACTTAAAGAGGATGACCAGCTCATTGCTCAAGCATTCGCTCCAGAGTGGTTGCCCTGTGGTGGAATTGGTGGTCCAGAACCTGATCTTCAATTTTACAGGCCCAGATATGTGATTGTCTGTGTGCATGCAGAAATGGCCAAACTCAGGTGGAATGATACACTAATAATGTTCACAAATAGCTAAAACACAAATCAGAAAGCAAATTTGATTATTTTCAATAAGAAATAAAGTTGACAAGTCAGGCAGATAATCTGGTAAACTTGAAGATTTATTCCATACCATATAAACAGATTGGTTTGTGAGTGTGGAAAGAGCAAAATCGGTTGAATTTTCCTAGAGCCTAGTGTGAATGAGCTGTGATACTTGATATACTCATCCCCTGTAGGGGATCAGAATATTCAGAATATTTATTTCATCGGAGTACTTGCTTCCCTGGATGATACTGCAAACATACTGAATAATTCTTAGTTTTTGGTTTCTATTTTTAATTGGCTCTTTTCACGAGTTCTTTGTTTATATAATTTATATACTGATTATTTTATGTGTCTATATTCTTACCCTGGCATTGTGGATTAGTCAGTGTTCCAATTCTTTTCTCCATTCATTTTGAAAGCTTTTTTTTTTGTTTCTTTGTTTTGTTTATTCGTTTTTTTATTTTTTTGTTCGTTTTTGTTTGTTTGTTTGTTTTTTGAGACAGAGTTTTGCTCTGTCGCCCAGGCTGGAGGGCAGTGGCATGATCTCAGCTCACTGCAAGCTCCGCCTCCCAGGTTCAAGCGATTCTTCTGCTCAGCCTCCCGAGTAGCTGGGATGACAGGCACCCACCACCACGCCTGGCTAATTTTTATATTTTTAGTAGACACAGGGTTTCACCATGCTGGCCAGGCTGGTGTTGAACTCCCAACCTCAGGTGATCCGCCTGCCTCAGCCTCTCAAAGTGCTGCGATTACAGGTGTGAGCTACTGCGCCTGGCCTGAAAGCATTCTTTCAAGGATAGGTAGCTTGGCAGGCCATGGTGGCTCACGCCTGTGAGCACTTTGGGAGGCTGAGGCAGGTGGATCACGAGGTCAGGAGATCAAGACCATGCTGGCTAACACGGTGAAACCCTGTCTCTACTCAAAATACAAAAAATTAGCCGGGCATGGTGGCGGGCACCTGTAGTCCCAGCTACTCGGGAGGCTGAGGCAGGAGAATGGCATGAACCCAGGAGGTGGAGCTTGCAGTGAGCTGAGATCGCCCCACTGCACTCCAGCCTGGGTGACAGAGTGAGACCCACTCTCAAAAAAAAAAAAAAAAAAAGGTAGCTTCTGAAGATAGTGAGTATCAGTAACTGTGTGTTTATTCCTTTAATTTATAAAGATCAATATTATCTCTACTATATGTAAACATTTTATAGTAACACGAATATGGCCAGATGTGCTGAACATAATGGTGTTCCCAAGACCTGGGCAGTATATACAGTAGTGTTGCATTTAGATACTGTTGCTTCAGGCTGGTACTATGGTTAGGATAAAAGAAAAGGAGCTGAAAGACACTTCAAAAATAGTGTCAAAGCTGGGCACGGTGGCTCACACCTGTAATCCCAGCACTTTGGGAGGCTGAGGCGGGCAGATCATGAGATCAGGAGATTGAGATCATCCTGGCCACCATGGTGAAACCCCCTCTCTACTAAAATACAAAAAATTAGCAAAGTGTGGTGGTGAGCGCCTGTAGTCCCAGCTACGCGGGAGACTGAGCCAGGGGAATCGCTTGAACCCAGGAGGCAGAAGTGCAGTGAGTTGAGGTCACGCCACTACACTCTAGCCTGGTGACAGAGCAAGACTACATCTCAAAAAAAAAAAAAAAAAAAAAAAATGGTGTCACGTATGAAAACAGACTAATTATTTTTTATTCATTTATTTATTTAAACTGGAGTCTCACTCTGTCACCCAGACTGGAGTGCAGTATTGTAATCTCAGCTCCCCACAACCTCTGCCTCCTGGGCTCAAGTGATTATCGTGCCTCAGCCTCCCGAGTAGCTGGGACTACAGGCACGCACCACCACACCCGGCTAAGTTTTTGTATTTTTGGCAGAGATGGGGTTTCACCATGTTGCTCAGGCTGATCTCGAACTCCTGAGCTCGAAGGATCCACCTGCCTCAGCCTCCCAAAATGCTGGGATTACAGGCATGAGCCACTGCGCCCGCCAAAAACAGACTAATTTTCAAAGCTCTCATGAAAGCCACATTCTCCTTCTTCTTTTCTTGCTCTTGACCTTGCTATAGTAAAGCCAATACTGAACTCTGTAGAGACACACAGTAGAGCTTAGTCTTCTTGGAAAGGGCAGAAATTACTAGGTAGGTATATCAGGGAGGTTTCAGATTCCCTACGGGAGATGTGCTGAGTGAATTTAGTCTGCTTCTCTCAGGCTCAAAGGGCAGAGACTCGTTTTTATGACTTCATTTTGTGATGTTAGTCACATTGAGGCCTGGAGGCAGGAGAGAGCCCATAAAGGCTCATGTTAGTCCTCTGATTCAATCATCTGAAGAGAGACTTGGGTGGCTCTTAACTTCAGGAAAGCCACACTTCAAATATGCCCTATAAGGCTGATCTTGTAGTATTTCGAAGACTTCCTTTTAAATAGATTCCATAGGCTTCTGAATAATTGTTATCACAATGTTATGTAGAATATGCAAATGCTAAAGTAAACATAAGCACATGTTTGAATTATAAACCCTAATAGATAGGAGGAAGCACTATTCCTAATTCCTCTTGACAGTGTCAGCACTGCCAGGGGCTCAGCTGAAGGCCTTCTGCTCCCTGACACTGTTGTCTTCAAGGCCTTAGAAAATCACCTCCGAGCTCTGGTTTTTTGGGAAAAGGTAATTTGGCTTTTCTGGGAAAGCATGGTGCAAAAGATTCATCCAGAAGGATGAATAATTCTTTTTTTTTTTTTTTTGAGACGGAGTCTTGCTCTGTCGCCCAGGCTGGAGTGCAGTGGCATGATCTCCGCTCACTGTAAGCTCTGCCTCCCGGGTTCACGCCATTCTCCTGCCTCAGCCTCCCAAGTAGCTGGGACTACAGGCACCTGCCACCATGCCCAGCTAATTTTTTGTATTTTGAGTAGAGACGGGGTTTCACCGTGTTGGCCAGGATGGTCTCAATCTCCTAACCTCATGATTCGCCCACCTTGGCCTCCCAGAGTGAAGAATTCTTATAATCTAAAACTGCAGATGGAGATCTAAATACATTTGGAAAGGAAATTTGTTGAGAGTGCCACCAATTGTCTAAAAAGTAAGTAATAAAATTACCAGATGTGACTAGGCATGGTGGCTAACACTTATAATCCCAGAACTTTGGGAGGCCGAGGTGGGTGGATCACCTGAGGTTAGGAGTTCGAGAACAACCTGGCCAACATGGTGAAACCCTGTCTTTACTAAAAATACAAAAATTAGCTGGGCGTGGTGGCAGACACCTGTAATCCCAGCTACTCAGGAGGCCGAGGAAGGAGAATCATTTGAACCTAGGAGGCAGAGGTTGCAGTGAGCCGAGATCATGCCACTGTACTCCAGGCTGGGCAACAAGAGCGAACCTCTGTCACACACACACACACACAAAATTACCAGAGGTGTGTATAATAATTGTTTTAAATGAGTACATTCAAACCTTTTTCCTTATCTATAAATTTATGGCCTTGAACAATAATGCCTTTAGGGCATCATTTTTATGATATCAAGAGCAAAAAAGATATAAAGTTATCATCACAAAACCAGAAGCTCTAGCCTGCTGTAAGGGGTGATGTATGAGGTTGTCGGATTTGATAGCAGATTGCTGGGCAGATTGTTAAATTTGCCTTCTCTGGTGATCTTTTACATTTTGACAAATTCTTCCTTGTTTTAAGATGATTTAAACATATGGTTATGAAACAGATCAGAACTTTTAAATCAAATTGAAAGTGTACTGCCTGGAGTACAGGTGTGTTACAGTGAATATATACATAAATAAATGGAAAAGTATGCACAAGTTGGAAAGCATTCCCTTTCTGGCAATATATTCTGGAGAAGCAAAACAGTGGAGAAGAGGAAAGTTGCGAATTTCTGTGCTAAGGTCGTAATTCTCTTACTCTCTAATATTCTGAGTCTCTTCATTATGTCTGAGTTTCTCACCACTGGAATGGAAGCTCCACAAAGGCAGGGATCATCATCTGTGTATTTATTTATTTATTTATTTATTTATTCTTTTTATTTTTTGAGATGCAGTCTCTCTCTGTTGCCCAGGCTGGAGTGCAGTGGTATGATTTCGGCTCACTGCAACCTCCACCTCCCAGGTTCCAGCAATTCTCCTGCATCAGCCTCCTGAGTAGCTGGGATTACAGGTGTGCACCACCCTGCCTGGTTACTTTTTGTATTTTTAGTAGAGATGGGATTTCACCATGTTGGCCAGGATGGTCTCAATTTCCTGCCCTCAGGTGATCCGCCTGTCTTGGCCCCTCAAAGTGCTGGGATTACAGGCATGAGCCGCACCCGGCATCATCTGTTTTTAACTGATGTATCCCAATCATCTAGAAAGTGGCTAGCACATCGTAGGCTCTCAATTTATACTTACTGATTAAATAAATCCATAAAATGGTATTAATCATAGCAGCCTCTATATATTTGGCTTGAATGTTTCATGGGGGAGAAATGAGACAAAGGAGCTTGAACTTCCTTGGAAGAAGATTCTTATATAAATCCGATTAGACTCAATTTTTTTTCATTGCTTACACAGCCTTCCAAATCAAAATCATCTTGAAGCCAGCAGCAGTTGACGTCTTCCAGAGGTGGTATGATGCCAAATCTCAGCCTTGCTCACCTCCCTTAGTGTGGCCTCAGCTGTATGCTGAAATATGGTAGTGAAAAGACTGGGCTCTGAATAACAGATCCCAGTTTTTTCATTAGTTGTATGACCCTGGCCATGTTTTTTAACCTTTGGTAATTTGGTTTCCTAACAATGGGGACATGAGTAATATCAACCAGGGAGTTCTAAGGATAAAATGAGATAATTCATATAAAGTTGCCTGCATAGTACAGCACATGGGAAGCACTCCACAAATGTTAAATTATAGCATTTTGCCATCTGAGGATTTCTTCTCAGTTCATTTTCTTCTGTTCATTTTTCTGCTTGAGCACTTGTGTCAGTTTCCTTGGGCTGCCATAAAAATGACGGCAAACAAGATGGCTTACAACAGCAGAAATTGCTCACAGTTCTGGAGGCTAGATGACCAAGGTGTTGGCAGGGCCAGGCTCCCTCTGAAAGCTTTGAGAAAGGATCTTCCCTTGAGTATTTCAGTTTCTGGAGCCCCCGACATTCTTGACTTGTGGTGGAGAATCCCCATCTCTGCATCAGTCTTCACACGGTGTTCTTCCTGTGTCTCTTCACATCGTCTTCCCTCTACGTGTGTCTGTGTCCAAGTTTTAACTTTTATAAACACACCAGTCATCTTGGATTAGGGCCCACCCTAGTGAACTTATTTTAATTTGTTTACTTCTGTAAAGTCCCCATTTCCAAAAGAGACTACATTCTGAGGTACTCGGGATTAGAACTTTAGCGTATTTGATGGAGAGGGACAAAATTCAACCCCTAATAGAAGAGCAAACAGGAAAAAAACAATGAACTGAGGAGAATTCCTCAGCTAGCAAAATAATAGCATGATTCTTTCTTCTCAACTAAGCATGCCTTTCCTTCCCCAGCAGGGGTGGATCATATAATTTGGCAGCAAATTAGGAGCTTTCAGGTTTAGGCTTACCTGTCTTACTAACAGTCTACATCAAAAAAAGTAACTCAAATTCTACAGACCTGGGTTACTTCAATGTAAAATGAAGGGGCTGAACCAGATGATTCTACCATGCCTTCTAATTTCAAAAGGTCATATTTACAAAGTGTGGCCCTCTTTTTCTCAACTGCAGTCAGTGTCTACCTCTCCTGGGTTCTCTGTGCATTTTGATGTTCCTGTAACTAGTAATAAAGGCTCCCATCATTACTATGAAAAAATCAGTATGTGAGATAATTGATATGTTAATTAGTTTGAGCAGTTTCACAATGCATACATATATCAAAGCATCACGCTGAGCATCATAAATATATATAATATCTATTCATCAATTAAAAAATAAATAAGAAGGGCCGGGCGCGGTGGCTCACGCCTGTAATCCCAGCACTTTGGGAGGCCAAGGTGGGCGGATCACGAGGTCAGGAGATCGAGACCATGCTGGATAACACGGTGAAACCCCGTCTCTACTAAAAATACAAAAAAAATTAGCCAGGCGTAGTGGCGGGCGCCTGTAGTCCTAGCTACTCAGGAGGCTGAGACAGGAGAATGGCATGACCCTGGGAGACGGAGCTTGCAGTGAGCTGAGATTGTGCCACTGCACTCCAGCCTGGGCGACAGAGCAAGACTCCGTCTCAAAAAAAAAAAATAAATAAATAAATAAATAAATAAGAGGAAGAATAAGTAGTTCTGATATATCTCAGGCAATTTCATTTGTCCCAATGTATACTTACATTAGAATCCCATTGTTCTTAATGCTATTTAATGAGAACACTGATCTTTTCCAATGAAAGTTTTATTAGATTTAGATTGATAAAGTATCTAAATAGTGCCAGTGAGCCTTTTTGTGTGTGTTTTTATTGCTTTTTGAAATTTTCTAAAATTTGTAGACATTTGTTTTAATGTCAAACACCCTCCACATAGAAATAAGATCTGAGGCATGAGGGTTTGTACTATGTGTCTTTTTTGATTATAGTATAATACAACTTCTGTGAAAGCCATAAAACCAAAATTCCAAGGGTTAGAGGAAATGAGAAATTACAGTTGTCCCCGGTTATCTGCAGTGTTGATTTCCTCAGTTTCAGTTATCTGTGGTTAAGCACAATCCAAAAATATTAAATGAAAATATCCTGAAATAAAGCATTTTTAGTTTTAAATTGCAGGCTGTTGGGAATAGTGTGATGAAATCTCACACTGTCCCATTTCCGTTCCCCAAGGCTTTGAATCTTCTCTTTGTCCAGCACATCAGTGTTGTCTATGCTACTGGCCCATTAGTTACATAGTAGCCATCTCGGTTATCAGATCAACTGCCGTGGGTATCCCAGTGCTTATGTTCGAGGAACCCTTATTTTACCTAATAATACCCCAAAGCACAAGAGTAGTGATGCTCTTATATCATTATAATTGCTTTATTTTACTATTAGCTATTATAATTAATTTCTTACTGTGCCTTATCTTAGGTATGTATATATAGGAAAAAACATAGTATATATAGGGCTCAATACTGTCTATGATTTCAAGCATCCACAGGAGGTCTGAGAACATATCCTCTAAAGATAAGTGGGGACTACTATAAATGCTGCCACAGATTCACAGACTATTGACAACTTTCCTGAAAGTTTGCTTAGAATATCGTTTACTTAAAAGTACAGACCACCATTATACTTAAAAGTCTACTCTGCCACAGCTAGAAGAAAATTTAAGAAAGAAAATAAGAACTCTATGCCTACTCTGGGATGTAACAGTTTTAGAGTGCCTTAGCCAACAAGGGTCGACCATAGATAGATTCAAGATCACCAAATGGCATTTTCTTGGCCTTGTCTGAAAACTGCTGCCCCAAGTGTTCACGGGATTGTTTCTTTCTCTTTCAGCTTCCTCCATTCTCAAAAGGGAGAAGCGGCTGAGGACAAAGAATGTACATTTTAGTTGTGTCACCGTGTACTACTTCACCAGGAGGCAAGGCTTCACAAGTGTACCCAGTCAAGGGGGCAGCACCCTGGGGATGTCCAGCCGCCATAACAGCGTGCGCCAGTACACTCTTGGCGAGTTTGCAAGGGAGCAGGAGAGGCTCCATCGGGAGATGTTGAGAGAACACCTTAGGGAGGAAAAACTGAACTCCTTAAAACTAAAGGTAAAAAACAAACTCATTTTCTGCAAAGTCTCATATCCTTACAGCAATTTGATTGAGTTAACCGTTTTCATATTTATAATCACGAACCAAACTGGGCATTTTACATAACAGACTGCTGGCTGACATTTTTTTTAAAGCAAAACAATATAGTCTGTTTACTGAAAGCAATGTGGGAAACTTATCTGACATCATTTATTCATTCATTCCACCAATATTTACTATTGAATATTGTGAGATCATATACCCTGTGCTTGGGCTAGGGCTAGTAGTTGACCAAAAATAGATGTGGTTCTCTCTCTATAGGAACTCACAGAATAATAGAAAAGAAAAATATTAAAGTGCTAAACAAAATAAAAGCACAACTTTATCGAGTGCAATGTAGAAGAGTTGCAAGGTATTAGGAAAGTTTATAACAGGAAATTGATGTGGTCAAGGGAGTCAAGGAAAGCTTTCTCAAGGAAATGAAATGAAAATCTGAAGAGGCGACTAGGTGAAGAGGATTGGCAAGAGCATTTCAGATATCAGGAAAAGCCAGAGCTACTGTATTAGTCTGTTTTCACGCTGCTGATAAAGACACACCCAGGACCAGGTAATTTATAAAGAAAAAGATTTAGTGAACTCAGTTACACATGGCTGGGGAGGCCTCACAATCATGGCAAAAGACAAAAGGCACTTATTACATGGTGGCAGCAAGAGAGAAAGTGAGAGCCAAGTGCAAAAGGAAACCCCTTATAAAACCATCAGATCTCATGAGACTTATCACTACCATGAGAACCCTATGGGGGAAGAGACCCCAGGATTCAGTTATCCCCCACTGGGTCCCTCTGACAACACATGGGAATTATGGGAGTTACAATCCAAGATGAGATTTGGGTGAGGACACAGCCAAACCGTATCAGCTACCTTCTGCCAGGAGGGAGCACAGTGAGTCCACAACGGCTTGTGTGGCTGGAGCAGAGGCAAGAAGAGTGAAGTAACATGAAGGAGGCAGGAATGGGGCTTTGTAAACCACGTTAAGGTATTTTTTCCTCTTCTTCCTAAGGCCATAAAAAGTCATCAAGAGTTTTAAGCTGAGTTGGAGTGGCAGGATATGATCCAGCTCATGAAATGGTGGGAGAAAAAGTTGCGGATAGGGTAAGCAGTATTGAGAGAGGATGGAATATATGAAATTAGACCAGTTAGAAAGCTATTACCATAGTCCGGGAGAGAGGTGACAGTAGGTTATATTAGACTGGTAAGGGAGTCGAAGAGGGATGAATAGAGGGAGAAATTTAGCAAACAAAATCACCAGTGTTTGATGACAGGTTGGATTTAGGAGGGAAAGAAGGAGATTGTCAGGAATGACCCCTAAATTTCTGGCTTGCAAAACTGAATGGGTTGTAGGTGATAATACTGTTTGCTATGACAGGGAACACAGGAAGGGGACAGGCTGAGGGTGGGATGTGGAAAGTGATAGTGAGATCATTTTTGGACATACTGAGTTGGAGGGGCTTTTGAGTTACCAAGAGATGGCAGGAAGGTATCCAAGTGGAGAAATTTATTTTTGTGCCACTTTAGAGATTAAATGGGGAGAAATACGACACTGAAAACATCTTTTGTCAGCTAAAGACACTCTTCCATTGGATTATCACCTTATGAATTCATAGGAAATGTTTTTCCATCATTATCTAATGACAACGAAAATCTTTCTTAGGTAATCCAGGGTACTTAACATAAATGGTCATTTGTTAAGTACCTGAAGCACCATAAGCACAGCTGGGTTAGTGTTACTTTTAGTTTTCAGAATAAAGTCAGTCGGCAGGGGTGTGATGTGTGTTTCAAAACATCTTGTTTTTATGTACTTTGCAATGTATGTATGTGCCATGTTCCCAATTACATGGCAAAGCAGTCACTTAAATTAAGCTGGATACAAGCTAGCTTAGAGCATGTCTCTTATTTCCTTTACTAGTATTTTTGGCAGGTTTCACTGAAAGTCTTGGGTCTCATTAAAAGTTTTGTGGGTAGCAATCCACTATTATTGTTGTCGTTTTTTATGCTTGCTCTGCGTGTAGCTTAATTTAGTAAAAATTCTCAGATTTGCTTCTCTTCTGAAATCCACCCTCTGCCTTTGTCACCCACAGCAAACAACTCTACCCTCTAACCAAAGAGTGAAATCGTTCTCCAAATTCAAGTATTGGTAGCACAATAGTAATGGCTGCCAATTATTAAGTTATTTTTATTTGCCAAGTACTTTATGCCCTTGATTTAATGTAATTCTCAGGAAGACCCAGTGGAAAAGGTAAATTATTAGAACATGTTTACAACTGAGAAAAAAAAGAAGCACAGAGATGTGAAGTAACTGGCTCACCAAAATAGAAAACAGATTATATTATCTTATTACTTCCTATTCTTAAATTAATTGATTAGCTCCTATAGGCATTGAGAAAGACAATATTTGTACCTATGGGGAGTCATCCTGTCTGGGGTTTGGTACTGTGTGCAGTGGTTTTTAACAGTTGGGGGACTGACTTGCTATCTGAGAACCAAAAGATTTATTGTGGTGAACTTTGAGGCACGTGGTACATGTGATGAATGTTAGGGGAAGCCACAAACCTATAGCAACCTTCCCCCATGTGCTATGTACTATAATTTGTATCCAGCTACTTTGATACATTTTTTTTAAACAAGCTGAATGAGAAAAGAAGGCGCAAAAAGACCACTCTATTACTAATTTGTTTTTTAAAATTCTGCTTAGTGTTAGATGTTGGAGAGGCAATCATCTGAGCGAGTGTCAGGTCTCGGTTTGTCATTGGTAAGTGAAAACACAGTTTTCCCCTTTGGTGAAATGTCGACAAAAGGCATTTGGTTATCATCACTACTTCCAAATAAATACCAACCTAAAAGATGAGATTTTTAGATGATCCAATCTTAACTTCACTGTGTTTAAAGTATTCAGAAACACATGTCACACAAAGCTAAAAGATCACAGCAATGATCTTTTAACAATAAGCTTTTTAAAACTCTGAGGAGAATTAATGGAGAAAAACTTGTGTATATTTTCACTGTAATTCCTCTAGTATATGAACTTTTATGATTTTAAAAATATTATTGACCATGGTTTAGCTATCCAAAGTCAGCTACCCCAAAACACAGCTATTCAAAAATTTCACTCTGATACTTGAAATTTCACTTTTAATGTGATATTTGTTTGAAACATAAACACCTCTGGTGTAAGTAACAAAATACAGATGCCCCTCAATTTGTGGCGGAATTATCTCCTGATAAACCCACTGTTAAATTAAAATATCATTAAGTTGAAAATGCATTTAATACATCCAACCTACTGAATATCATGGCTTAACCTAGCCCACCTTAAACATGCTCAGAACACTTATGTTGGCCTACCGGGCAGGAAGATCACAAACTGGCCACACAGTTTGCCATGGGGTAGCAGTTGTTCATCCTCATGATTGCATGGCTGAAAATACCCTGCATTGCACGAGGGTATTGCTAGCCCAGCAAAAGATCAAAATTCAAAATTCAAAGACTAGTTTCTACTGAATGTATACTGCTTTTGCACTATCATAAAAATCATAAAAAGCTGAACCATCGTAAACCAGGGACCTTTTGTAAATGTGGCTAAATTGATTTCATTATTTTGACTGGGGCAGCAGAAGGGTCATTAGTACAGAAGAGAATTCCAAAAAGAGAAGTAAGCATTGTTAAAGACAAACTTTGCTTACTGCGAGTTGGCCTGAGTTGGTCCTTTGTGAGTGGCAGTGAATTGCCTGCTGAATAAGGAGGGAGGAAAGGCAGCATCTGACAAGACAGACATTTCCAAAGACATCATTATGGAGACATGGAATACAGCATGGGAAACTCATTGAACTCAGAGCTACATAGTTTTCCTTCTACTCTGAGAACCAACAGCCCCAAAACAGGAAGGAAAAGCTCCTCTTTCCACTGTGCCTCTGAATCTTTCCAGGGTATCTCTGCTGAGTTCCAAATAGAGAACCCGTTTATATAATGGCACCTCTCGTGATGGGGCTTTAATAGAGAAATGTGAGAAAAAGAAATACATTCATAGACACTTCTAGATGTTGTAATACATCTATAGATGTTATTTTGAAAACAAAAGTAGAAATGTATGTTTTGATTATAAAATTGCTCCTAATTTAGTAATTCATCTTCCAATCAAGTTATAAGTTTAGATATATCAAAAAATAATATGTATGTATTACCTTAGTAGAACAAATCCAATTCTATTTGGGGGAGTCCAGGTGTGTCTTTTTTTGTTAGTGGTGTTGGTGTTTCAAACATTGGCTATAAACAACTAATAGAGAAAGCTGATTGAATAAAATGCATTTCTAGAAGAAATAAGTAGCTTTAGATTTCTAAATTACAGAGCACAGTTCTTCTTCTCTGTCAAGCCCATTCAAACATGTCATACTCTTCACAGTAATCAATGCAGTCATCTTAATACTCTACACTTTTCCAAATTAAGTGCTTAGATTTCATCATCTGCGCTATATTGTTGAACAATTACATTAGCCTTTATTCCCAATTCACATGTATCTGTAAAATGCATTAGGCAGCCATTTGTATGTTTTAAAAGAGCATTGGTGTTTCAATTGCCTCTGGGTTCTATCATACTGGATTCTACTACCTTGTTCTAAGAAATTTAATTTAGCTTCCACAGCTTTGGCTTGCTTTTCTCTTAGTATTTTTTCAACCCAAGTTGTTCCTCTTATTTCTGAGATCCAAGGGTCTATCTTCATTCTTGCTGCCATTTCTAATTGCTTTTCAGAATTATATACTTTTCTCAATTTCTCAGTCATATGTTCCTTGAGTAATGCATGGCTGATACTTGCCCTCCTTCCCTCATTTAAAAAACAAACAAACAAAAACACAGTTGGCAGATGGTAAGTCTTCCTTTAATGATTAACCTTTAAAGAAACTCTACATAAAATTTTTTCATCCCAAATCTCAGATTTATGACTGTGCCCTACCCATTTAGTGACTTACCAATGTGATATTATAATTCTCCACTTCACCTCCAGCCCTTCCTTTGTATCTCCTCAAAAGTCTTATGATATATCTTCCAGATAAGGGCCTTAAATGCCCTGATAGATAGAAGGAATTAGAGGCTTTTGAGAGACGGTTGAACTATATCAATCATCAACATTTTTGGATGTGTTATTAACTATGTCCCCATACTCTGATTCTTTATTAGATGTGTCAGAACCTGCTGGCCATGATATGTTTGAACTCCACTTATCCTTACAGAATTTCTGTTAGACTGTAGAGATTATGCCACAGCATACTTGGTGTCACAGCTTCCGGAATGCATCCCCAAATGGAGGCCTGCTTTAACATCAAATGGAAAACTCTGATGTGCCAAATACCTGCTCTGTCACATACACAACCTATTTTGACAGAGAAAATTAACCTAAACAAAGTGATGGAGACTGAAAGGGTAGGCTGCAGCCTCAGGCAAATGCAATACATGTAAGAATATGTTCTTTCAAAATATTGTTGGTATTTTAGTTTAAATGGAACAACTAAGCATATGTAATCAAATCTTTAGTTTCTTTCTCTGCAACAAACATTGGACTGTTAATTTAGGGAAGTCACTTGCACTGATTCTTCTGATTAAAATGTGGGGTACATTCAGTGGTGTACTGGAGGCAGCTTGTTAAAGTTGCTCACTACAGTGGATTGTGTACTTCTCTTCCCAACGGTAGCTTGAAATCAGCTATGATGGGTGAATTTAAACCATGAGATTTGGCAAACATGACAAATTAGAATTTTTTTCCAGAGTGTCAGTTGTTAAATATTTACTAGCATGCTACTGGATCTGTCTAGCTTATTAGCTACCACTGAAAGAAGCAATGCTGGTCTAAATCAGAGGGTAGGAGAAAAAATTTTGAGAGGAAATTTTCATGTGTCTCGTATGTTGGTACTGTCATCATCCCTCCTAGTGACTGTGTGGTAATATGTATTCCAAGGTCCTATTGTGACTTCAGGTTGTTGAAATTCTCATAAGCTAGCAAAAACAACCAAACATTCCTGGTTCTTCGAGGGCGTAATTAAATTGGTTCCAGTTTGCCACCAGCAGTTAACTTTAGCTAATGAACTAAAGAACTATATTATAAGATTTGACTCAATATCCAAATGATATACATATTTTCCTTTAGTTTTTCAGAGACCTTATAGAGGAGGTCATCTCTCCAACTCATACCACAAAACCAGGAATTTATTGTATTAGATACATATCCTATGCTTTCTAGCCTCTTATTGAACAATTCTGGTGATCCAGAGCACACAGCTTTTTGAAGTAGCCCATTTCATTTTGCAGCTTTAATTGTTAGAAAGCTTTTCCTTACATTGAGCAACGTGCTTCCATGTGGTTGCAAGCTTTTGACCCGAATTCTGCCCCGTAGATACACAGAGTAAATCTTCCCTATTCTCTGAATTCTGGTTGTTTGAAAGCAATGGTGATGGGCATGCAAATATTTGAAGAAAGCTTGTGGGCTCTATGTGTTTCTGTTCTATAGGATTAAACGTCCTTGGTTCTTTCCACTGATCATCCCAGGGCATGGCTTGTAGGTTCTTTGTTGCCCCGGTTTCCCTCCTCTGGATTCAGTGCTATTTATGTCTCCTTCATAATATGGTACTTGATTGATCTGGACATGGTGCTCCAGGAATATGTTACATTATCTTCTCCCAAGTTCTGGACGTTCTTTCCATAGAATACACTAAGGATATAGTGGCTTTTGGACTGTGATCAATTTTGTTGTTCTTATTAAGCAAGTTTTGTTACATTTAATTTCAATAAACTTGGTCTTGTCATCTGTAGATGTGATAAGCTTGCCTTTTAGGTCTTCATCCAAGTTGTGGACTAAAAACTGCATTTAACAAAACAAGGCCAAGTTTAGGATATCCTCTCAAGGTAGCTATCCTCAAGAGTAAAAGGAGAAGCACCCCACCATGACCTCCATGGAGAAACATTGCCAGGGTGCACCACTGCTACTAATAGGATGTATAGATGCCGTATCCTTCATTCCTGACCTCCTTGGTGGTACAAAAAAGGCTGAGCATCACTGGCCTTAGAGGCACTTTTACTGCTCAGCTAACTAAAAAGTCATGTATCCAACCATATTCTTATTAATCAGATTACATTCCATTTTTCACATGAAGAGCATAAAAAATTCTTTCAGAGTGAAAAAATGGGAAATTCTCAGAACTAAATTCTTGTCTTAGAGACAAAATAAGAAATTCTCTGGCCAGGCAGGGTGGCTCACACCTGTAATCCCAGCACTTTGGAAGGCACAGGCCGAAGATTTGCTGGAGGCCGGGAGTTAAAGACCAGCCTAGGCAACATAGTGAGACCCCTTCTCTACAAAATGATTTAAAATTTAGCTGGGCAGTTGCATGTACCTGTAGTCCCAGCTACTTGGAAGGTTGTGATGAGAGCAGCATTTGGGTCCTGGAGTTGAAGGTTGTAGTGAGCTATGATTGTCCCGTTTTACTGTAGCCTGGGTCCCAGGTGACAGAGTGAGATTCTGAGAAAGAGAGAAGAAAGAAAGAAAGAAAGAAAGAAAGAAAGAAAGAAAGAAAGAAAGAAAGAAAGAAAGAAAGAAAGAAAGAAAGAAAGAAAGAAAGAAAGAAAGAAAGAAAGGAAGGAAGGAAGGAAGGAAGGAAGGAAGGAAGGAAGGAAGGAAGGAAGGAAGGAAGGAAGGAAGGGAGGGAGGTGAGAAAGAGAGAGAGAGAGAAAGAGAGAAGAGAGAAGGAAAGAAAAAAAGAAAGAAAGGAAAGAAAGGAAGGAAGGAAGGAGAGAAAAAGAGAAAGAAAGAAAGAAAGAAAGAGAAAAGAAAGAAAGAAAAGAAAGAAAGAAAGAAAGAAAGAAAGAAAGAAAGAAAGAAAGAAAGAAAGAAAGAAAGAAAGAAAAAAAGAGAGGAAGGAAGGAAGGAGAGAGAGATAAAGAAAGAAGAGAAAAGAAAAGAGAGAGAAAGGAAATTTTCAGGACTAGAGCACTGGTTTTCCAACTGTAATCCATGGGGTTTGAGATTAGGGGCCAGGGCAGAAAGCCCAAGATGCAGATCTCATTCTCACTTTTATCTTCCATATATTAAGGTTCTGTGTGGAATTTTAATTGAAAAGTGGACACTTTCCCTATAGTAAAATTAGGCAATAGTCTAATAATTACTGCTTTTGTTTTGTCTCATGTACAGAGACCATCTTTTTACGTATTTTTTTCTAGAATATTGTTACCCAGAATTAGCTTTTTTAAAAAAAAAAAAAATTATTCCCACTTTGATTATCTTTTAATTCTTTTCTCTATGACTCTTCAAAACTGTTAGGCTGCACAACCATAACCTCAAGCTTTTTCATTGCCTGAAAGCATGAATTGTCTGGGCCTGGAGATTCTTCCATAAAACAGCTGAGTCTTCTTTCACTGTCTCCTCACCTCCTTTTTGTTTTAAATCCTTCCTGACATGCCTGTTCTTGCATTTTTGGTTTGAAGGTTTTTCTTTTTGAAAAAGACTCTGGAATCAGAATAGGAAGTAAATAATTCTGCTTTGTGACTTTGTACCTAGCCTTCCTTTTCATGTCTATTCTCTCTTCCTCCCCACCACGTCAATAACTTGCACGTATATTTGTGCTCTTACCACATTATATCATATTTATTACATGCTCATCTCCCCCAGCAGACTGGAACCTCCTGATATGGCAGAGCTGTTGTACATCTATAAACCCCCATACCTAGTATAGTGCTTAAAATATGCCATAGTGATTAAGAATATTCATTTATTCGTTTTAAAGATGTATTAATCAATTACTATGGGACTGGTAATTATCAAGGTGCAAAGGATATACTGGTAAATGAGACAGATGTCATCTCTGCTCTCAACATGCTCACAGTATGATAGGGGAGATAAACAGTAAATCAATCACCAAAGCTAATATAGTACTACAAAACTAGACCACAGGCTATACAGATTTCTCAGGCCAGGATAAGTAAGTTAAAAGTCAGCTGAGAAAATCAAAAGAGTAATACATTAGCTCAACCTGCTTCAATCAGCTTTTTCTGATGTCATCTCCATTAGAAAGGCCACCTCCACATGCCCACAAAGTAGGACCCAAAGGAAATACTAACTGGTGAGATGTTGTATTTTGGTTTGCTGTCTGTTGTCTTCGTTACTGACCTCTCGCTTTCTGTGTCTGAATCATATCCTTTCTCTCTTTTTTTTTTTTTTTTTTGAGACGGAGTCTCGCTGTCGCCCAGGCTGGAGTGCAGTGCTGTGATCTCAGCTCACTGCAACCTCCACCTCCCGGATTCAAGCAATTCCCTTGCCTCAGCTTCCCAAGTAGCTGGGACTAAAGGTGCCTGCCACCACTCCTGGCTAGTTTTTGAATTTTTAGTAGAGACAGGATTTCACCATGTTGGCCAGTCTAGTCTTGAACTCCTGACCTTGCGATCCGCCCACCTCAGCCTCCCAAAGTGCTGGGATTACAGGCATGAGTCACCACACCCGGCCCATATCTTTTATTTCTAAGTGAACTATTTCTAGGGAAGCTTGTTCTGCTCTTTTGTCTCTTGCCCCACAGCACTGAGATCAGCTCTTAGAGTGTACTGCAACCTTATCTTTTTTTCCCCTTTTGTTCGATTTTTCTACCATTGCTCATAAGAATTTTTACTCCAACTGGTCTTGAAAGCATGGCTCAAGCTTTGGAATCAAATAAACCTAAGTTTGATCTTCAGCATCATCACTAATTGGCTATTATCTAGACTTTGGCAAATTGTATTCTCCAAGCTTCAATTTTCTCAACTACAAAAAAATTTACTTTATAAGATTGTCATGCAAATTAGGTGAGATAATTTATATGCAATATGGACCTTAATGGCTAGTATTTACTATATGGCAGCTTAGGTCATTTTCAACATCATCTTTATTATAATATGCAGTAATCAGTGCTTGTGAAGTTGAAGTAGTTTTTCACATTCTTGTTTCTGGAAATCGCTCTTTGTCACACGTGTGAATAATTCAGTAATGACCAGAAAATTTTGTTAGCAAACGTACCTTTCAAGTGCTGCAAAGAAGTGTTTTTATTTTTGTTTTTTTGTTTTATTTTGTTTTGCCTTGGCATTTTAGTCAATCTATACTTTTAGTATTGTTTCCCTTTTCTAATCATTTTATTAGTTGAATTGAATTAGGTGTTTTGGGGTCCTTGATGGCAACAAAAATTTTATCTCATTAAAATTTATGGAAGAACTCATTCACAACATGATATGGTAAAAACACAACAAAAAGTTGAGCCTTGATTTTTATTTGGGATCCCTATATTTGACTCAAAGCTGCCTGAGAAAAACTCCACTGATTCTGACAGTAATGTGTCCCATCCGTCAGGTGTGTTTAGATGGGCAAAATAACTTATCCTGTAGGGCTTTGGGAATGGTTTTCTCATAGTTTATCAGTGCATACAAATCTGCAAAATTAAGATGTTTGGTTTTCATCTGTCAAAAAAAAGTTATAGTGGTTTTATTTGTAGTGAGACTGAACAAGTTTACACAGTGGCTTAAGAACTAAGTCCCTTTAAAGTGTCATCATTGGAACATGTGCATGCATGCCCACTCACACATGCCCACCCCACACATATATACACACAAGGGCCTTGACCTGGAGATCCTTCCAGTACAACATAGATATATGCATACAGAGATAGGATAAACATAAAATAAAGATGATTAAGTCAAATCATAAATTAAGTCAGTATTCATCACCTGTAAACTAGCTACGCCAAATGGCAAAGAAGAACTTCTCTCTGAATAACTGCTATTTATCTACTTTTAGCTCTTCAATTGTGGACCAAGACAGGGAGTGATCCCATACAAGTTCAATCATCTGGATAATTTTTAGGTCAATGACTGTATCATACCCTGTCCTGTCTCAGGCCTTTGAAACTATTGTTGCTCAGCATGGAATGCCTTCTGTCACCACTGTTCATTTAACTGCTACTCTATTTTCAGATTTGAATATTGAAGTCTTCCCACGTCACCCCACTGCCAGACCCACCTGTAGGTGCCTCTCCTACATAACCCTCAAATGCCCTGTGTTCACCCTAAGCTAGGAAATCCTTATGAACTGGGTTAAAATTGCTAGACTCCTTGTCTGTTTACTCCAGTTCACTGGGATCAAGGGCTGTATGTTGTGCACCAGTACACCTAATGTCTGATTCCAGATAATCATAAAAGACTGTTCAGTACATGTCAAGTGTATTAAAAGAGTAGATATATGTAATTATTATTACTTTTAAGAGCACAAGCTGTAGAGTCACGTAGTAGGATCGTAACTTGGTGCACATCCTCATTACTTGCAATCTTGGGCAAATTATTTAACATTCCTGTGCCTCATTTTCCTCATCAGTTAAATGAATACAATGATCGTATTTGCCTCTTGAGATGTATATGATCCTAAATGAGCTAATGCAGGTAAAGTGTTTAGAACAGTGCCTGGCACACAGATCCAAAAGCTGTTATTAATATTATGTCATATCTGTTTCTACCACTTCTCTTTCACCCCCACCTGCAATTTCTCTTTCTTTCACACTCAAGAAAACACAGAAATAAAAACAGGTTTAAGGGTCAAGGCTATTTGGTAATCTCTTTAAATCACATTTTTTGCAGACTTGCTTTGAGCTCTTGGGGAGGCAACATTAATTTTTTGGAAAAAAAAAAAAAAAAAAAAAAAAAAAAACAAGAAAAAAAAAACAATGCAGGAGAAATAATCCAAATCCTAGATTGGCAGTATCTACTTTATCTACTTGAGAAGAGACCTTTCATTTGAAAGTACTGGTTATCCTATCAACAGAATAGCTTTTAGACACATTGTGTTTAATTCCATGTTAAATTCCCAGCTTTGTCTTGAGTACCGTAGAAAACTCATAATCTATCTGTGAGATATAAAGAAAAGCATACTGAAAGAGGAGTCAGGAAATTGGGCTCTATAAGTATGTCTTAGAGAAGTTACAATTAATTTAAGTTTCATTAATGCATGAAATAAGGAAGTTGCATTTGACTAACTAAAGTCTGAACATTTAATGATTCTATTTGAGATAGGAAAAAAAAGACATTTAATGGTAGCATCATGTCAAGAGGAAAAATGGACAAAATGAATATCTCTGTGAATGAAGATGGGTTGTATTTATAAAGAAAAAGAGGTTTAATGAACTCACAGTTCCATGTGGCTGGGAGACCTCTCAATCACGGCAGAAGGTCAAAGGCATATCTTACAAAGGCACATGGAAGCTGTCAAGGCTTGGGGCTTGCACCCTCTGAAGCCACACCTTGAACTGTAACTTCACCCCTTTTAGCCATGGCTGGAGCAGCTGAGACACAAGGCACCACGTCCCTAGGCTGGACATAGCAGGGGGGCCCTGGACCAGGCCCAGGAAACCATTTTTTCCTCCTAGACCTCTGGGACTGTAATGGAATGGGCTGCTGTGAAGGTCTCTGACATGCCCTAGAGACATTTTCCCCATTATCTTGGTGATTAACATTCAGCTCTTTGTTACTTATGCAAATTTCTGTGGCAGGCTTGATTTCTCCCCAGGAAATGGGTTTTTCTCTTCTATTGCATTGTCAGGCTGCACATTTGTCAAACTTTTATGCTCTGCTTCGTCTTGAACGTTTTGCCACTTAGAAAGTTCTTCCACTAGATAACCCAAATCATCTCTCTCAAGTTCAAAGTTCCACATATCTCTAGAGCAGGGGAAAAAATCCACCAGTCTCTTTGTTAAAGCACAGCAAGAGTCACCTTTGCTCCAGTTCCCAACAGGTTCCTCATCTTCATCTCAGACCACCTCAGCCTGAACTTGATTGCCCATATCACTATCAGTATTTTGGTCAAAGCCATTCAACAAGTCTCTAGGAAATTCCAAACTTTCCCACATTTTTTTGTCTTCTTCTGAGCTCTCCAAAGTGTTCCAACCGCTGCCTTTTACCCAGTTCCAAAGTTGCTTCCACATTTTCAGTTATGTTTACATCATCACCCTACTCCTAGTACCAATTTACTGTATTAGTCTGTTCTCACGCTGTTGGCAGACATACCTGACACTGGGTAATTTATAAAGAAAAAGAGGTTTAATGGACTCACAGTTCTACATAGCTGGGGAGGCCTCCCAATCATGGCAGAACATGAAAGGCACATCTTACATGGCAGCAGGTGACTAGGGAATGAGAACCAAGCTAAAAGGGTTTCCCCTTATGAAACCATCAGGTCTCATGAGATTTATTCACTATAGTGAGAAAAGTATGGTAGAAACCACCCCCATGATTCAATTATTTCCTACTGGGTCCCTCCTACAACATGTGGGAATTATGGGAGCTACAATTCAAGATGAGATTTGGTTGGAGACACAGCCAAATCATATCATGCATCATGGAGGAAAGGAGTCAGCAAGAGTAAGTGAGGCAGTCCTGGCTGACCACCTCCATTTATTTGCACTAGGTCTTGAGAGGGTAATCAATGTGAGTTGGTGGACAAAATTAGGGAGCTCACTGACTTTTTCCCCTAAAATGCATTTGGAAATAATCTATGTAGTGCTCTGATTTTAAGAAGCACTTAAACTCAGTAGTTTTGGCCTGGGTTTTAAAGAAGCAAATGGGCACAGACTGGAGGAAAAGACTGGGGAAGGACTTCAGGGGGATAGCAGGGATTAGCAATATGTCTCGAAGGCTACACACCAAACCAGAAACTGTGAGGAGAGGATAGGCCAGTGACCAGCCTAAGCTAGAGTATCTCCAGTCTTTATTAGAAATGATAGAGGTGATATTGAGATGATGAAGAGAAAACCCTATCAGCTCACTTCAATGTTAATGTCAGATTTTGAAAATCTAGATTAGAAAACTTATAGTTTACTGAGCAAGAGTGATAGAGTATGTAGCTCTTTTAGATTTTCTTTTCTTTTCTTTTCTTTCTTTTTTTTTTTTTTTTTTTTGAGACAGGGCATCACTCTGTCACCCAGACTGTAGTATAGTGGTGCGATCTCGGCTCACTGCAACCTTTGCCTCCCAGGTTCAAGCGATTCTCATGCCTCAGCCACCTGAGTAGCTGTGATTACAGGTGTACCCCTCCATGCCTGGCTAATTTTTGTATTTTTAGTACAGATGTGGTTTTGCCATGTTGCCTAGGCTGGTCTCGACTCCTGACCTCAAGTGATCCACCTGCCTCCATCTCCCAAAGTATTGTGATTACAGGCATGAGCCACCGCAGCTGGCCAGATTCTTAATTAAATTTTTATTTTGAAATGAAATTCCTTATTATAATTTTAGTATGAAGGAATAAGAGATGCAGATTTTATTTCTCAGGGCACTTATATTTGGAGTAAATTGAAGCTGCAGTTCATATGAGATACGGTTGTTTGTTTTTTAATTCTTAGGCGCCAATTGGTTATTCATGTTGCCCTGAAAATTTTGGTATGTTTTTAAATGTTTGCTAAAACCTTACATGTTGACTTTTAGATTTCATATATTATCTGATAACAATCATTTTAAAAAATTAGGCTGATAACAATGATTTAAAAAAATAGAGGTGGCTCGTGCCTGTAATCCCAGCACTTTGGGAGGCCAAGGCAGGTGGATCACCTGAGGTCAGGAGTTTGAGACCAGCCTGATCAACAGGGTGAAACCCCATCTCTACTAAAAATACAAAAATTAGTTGGGTATGGTGGCAGGTGCCTGTAATCCCAGCTACTCAGGAGGCTGAGGCAGGAGAATCACTCGAACCTGGGAGACTGAGGTTGCAGCTAGCCGAGATCACGCCATGTACTCCATCCTGGGAAACAGAGAGAGACTCTGTCTCAAAATAAATAAGTAAATAAATAAAAATCTCTGTTGATATAAAATGGAGATTTTTTTGTTGTAATGTTACCAACTGCACAAGTAAGCATAAATATTACAGAACATGGAGATTAAGTAGGAAGTGTTAAAGGGAATCATGCTACCCAAGTCCTGAGTGTGCTTCATGTGCTGAGGAGTCAGGAGCTTGCTGAGGTTCACAGACACAAGCCAAGAATTAATGAAAACAAACCAAAGTGCCATACAGTGGTAAGATGTAAAAGGGAAGATTTCCTTTCTGTTACTACAGCTTTACCTATCACAGAGGATTGAGTGTATGTTAGGCAATTATACACTTGAATTCATTAGAAAATCAGATCTTTACAGCTAGAAACATGCAGCTTGTTACAAATAACAATTAACAAAAATGATAAACACAACCAGTCAACGTGACATCCTACTAGTGACTATCACAGTTTAAACAATACATATGTAAAGAAATGCCAAGGAAGGAAATAAATGTTGGATTATACCAAGAAACAAAATCCAATAAAGAGGAATGTGTACCTTTGCATGATCACAGATTTTAGCTCTGAAACATTCAGAAGTATATATATATATATTTATACCTTATAAAGTATGTATATATATAAATACTTCTAGGATCTCACTTTGCCACTCAGGCTGGAATGCAGTGGTGCAATCATAGCTCGCTGCAGCCTCGACCTCTCGGACTCAAGTGATCCTTGCATCTCAGCCTCCCAAGCAGCTGGGACTACAGGCACCCCCCGCCATGCCCAGCTAATTTTTGTGGTTTTTTGATAGAGATGGGGTTTCATCATGTTGCCCAGGCTAGTCTTGAACTCTTAGCCTCAAGCGATCTGTCCACCTTGGACTCCCAAAGTGCTGGGAGTACAGGCGTGAGCCACTGCACCTGGCCTTTGTGATATATTTAACATACACTTGCTACTGTGTTATTTCCTCTGTGAAAGTTTCTCTGCTTGAGGGCAAAGTCCAGTCTTCTATTTGTTTTTTAATACATTCAGAGTTTTCCAGTTAGAGGGTTTTTTCCAATAAAATTTCTTATCTAAATCTTAGACTTTTTCCCGTAAAGATGAGACAATGATGTCTGATGTTGCAAGTATTTTAACTGTGTGATGGATGAACTGTTGTTAAGCTCACCAAGCTTAGTAATAATTATAATTAATGAATTTTAGGAAGTAATAAATTTAAATATGAAAGAATTAAAATTCCTTCTGTATTTAGAACTTCTATGATTTTTCTCATGGAGTTTCTGCATTAATTCTATGCTGCTCCTCAGGATAGATATCTTGCTCATATTCAGACAAAACTTCTTTTTCTCAATGCTTTTTAATGAAGGAAACATAACATGATATAATAGTAAGAAATGAAATACTGATTCAGGGCTTACTGATGGATGAGATTAATTTAGAGAAGAAATATAAATAGAAGCAGACTAGTCACGGGTGTGTGAGACACTTTCCACATGAGCTATTATGCAGAAGGTACCGTTTTGGGTGAGGGTTTGTGTGAACTCCTCTGAGGGCAGAGTTTATTGTTTCAGTTGCTGGTTGCTGAGACCTTGCGGGCCCTACCCTCTGTTCTTTGTCTTACTAAGAGCACACTGACCTGACTGATTACTTTATATCAAGCCCTCATTCCTGGAATGTTCTGTAGAATAATTGTATCTGTAATCCCTGTAGCACAGTGCAGCACACCTTTATTTCCTGGTGCATGGTTTTGCTGGAGCTCAAAAGATAGTTGTTATTTCAAGGACAACATATTCGCTGAGTTAGGTGGTGATGGCTTCCACAAGGATGCTATTACCTCTGAACAAGGACACATTTATTCCATCATTGGAGGTGTCCATCGTGAACTGTGTCTAAAGATAGCTTTCACTAATGAGCATTTGTAACCTTTGGTGTTTTTCACGTGGCACTCTCTAAAAGCTCCAACAACTGTAGCTCCTAACATTAGGAGGTTATGAGTTCCAATTAACAGTCTTCTGTTACCAGTACATTTAAAAACCTAACATTTTGATGCCTTTATTTTACTTCTGTGATTTCTCCTAAAGATTAAAAAAAATGATCTAACAAACACTTGTTGATTACGGGGGACATGATGATATATAACAGTTCATTCTCACCCAGTAAAGACATAGAGATTTTGTACCCTGCCCTTAATGAGTCTCTTATTTGCTGCTTTGTGTTTTTAGATGACTAAGAATGGCACAGTAGAATCAGAAGAAGCCAGCACTCTTACACTGGATGACATTTCTGATGATGACATTGACTTGGACAACACAGAGGTAGACGAGTACTTCTTTCTACAACCTTTGCCAACAAAAAAACGAAGAGCTCTGCTGCGTGCCTCTGGAGTGAAAAAGATTGACGTGGAGGAAAAGCATGAACTCCGAGCCATCCGCCTCTCACGAGAGGACTGTGGCTGTGACTGCCGAGTGTTCTGTGATCCAGACACGTGCACCTGCAGCCTGGCTGGCATTAAGTGCCAGGTAAGGGTTGAGATTTCAGGGCATCCAAAGACAAAACATTGTCTACCACCCCCTAAGGAGGCAGTCATGGTACCTATAATGAAGCTTCCCACATGTAAAAGAAAATGTTGTGGCAAGGCAAAACATGTAATTCAGGAAGAGAGAAAGACATAATTCACGAAGAGAGAAAGACTAATTTAAGGACATTCATGGGAATACATAAAATGCTTATACATATAAGATATAATTTGAAAGACAACCCAAGTAGCAGCTAAGTTAATTAAAATTAGTTTATCTTGGATTCTTGTATTATATCACCTTATTTCAGCTTTTTACCAATATTGAAGGATATCATGACATCCCTAACACTGGAGTGTGTATTTTCTGATCCATCCATGGGATACAAAGTCATGATTGATTAAAGATGGTTGGATTAGTGGAAAGATTACTAGCTTGAGACTGTGGAAAACGAAATTGTACTCCCATCTTTGCTATTTGCCAACTGTATGAAATTGGCAAGTTAGGTAAACCCTCTGGGTTACTTTCTTTATCTCTAAAATGAAGGAGCTGAACTAGGCCAGGGGTTGGCACACTGTAAGTTCACAGGCCAAATCCGACCTTGCCACATGATTTTGAGTTTTATTGGATCACAGCCACATTTTTTTTTCTTTACATATTGCCTATGACTGCTTTCTTGCTCCTACAGCAGAATTGAGTACTGTGGTTTTGCCACAGAGCCCATATGAGCCACAAAGCGTAAAATACTTACTCCTTTGACTTCTGCAAATAAAAAGTTTACCAAACCCTGATGATTGGCAACCAGATAATTTCCTGGTCCCCATTCATTTATAACATCATTGGTGCCCTATGATTAGTGTCACTATTTTATGTAGAAACTTGGCTTTTTCAATAAGGAAAGCAACTCAAGTAGGCAAAAGAAGAGGGCAGTGCCTCTCTGCTAAACAGTTGCTTAAGATTTATTCACAGAAAAGAGATTCATGAATAAAAAATTACAGATACAAATTCTGGCTCTAATATCCGCTATACTTTTTACTGGGGCCAAGATGATTGTATTAGAATAGTCTGCCTATTCTTCTTTAGCATAGGAAATTCCCTGGCTGGATAAGGTGACAGAGCAAGTTTTCTTCTCTTGCCTATACTCTGGTCTGCATACAGATTAATCTGTGGAATCTGAGACAATTGGCAAATCTCTCATGAGTACCCTTGGATTGTCCAGAACTCCACCTCTCACCTGAGTGAAGAGGTCAGTCCAACACTTGTTGAACCCGATCACTCTATCTCCAGTGTCCAATGACCAAAATCATTTTGGAATATTGATGAAACGTACATGCTCTTCCCTCAAGAAGATTGTATCTCATGGAATGGGGAGGGAAGGGGGGATTGAGGACTTAAACACATGAGTCCGCCAGTCATAGTCATGAATGTGCATATCCATTGCAGCCCTGCAGTATGGTACACACACATGCACCTATGTACCAAGCACCCCAAACAATGAGAAGGTAAGCAAACGAGAGCACATTGTGAGGGTGCATGATGCTAAGTCGTGTAAGTCCATTTTATAATAAGCAAAGGGATAAGCAAGTTTATAATAAGCAAAAGGAAAAGTTAACATGGGGTACATCATATATGTTAGATTAATAGCATGTGGAGAGGAGTACAGTAAGTTTGCTTGTTTAAAATCAGGCACAAGAGCTGGGATGCAGCAGAAAGAAAAGGAACTTGGGGGAAAGACAGGAGCATTGAAAACATGGGAGCAAAATTAAAGAAATGGAGGGAAGGGAAAGTGGGGAATAGAGCAAAAAGGGAAGAAAGCCATGGAGTGGGTCAGCGAACTGAAAATACACACTTATGCCCATAACCCATTTTTATTTTGAATATAGGTATAAAAAGCGGTTAACTCTTATGTTTTAAGCCCTCACTTTCCCCTTTTCATTTCTATTTGAAGTTTGGTTGTCATTTGCTCTGGCATACGTGGAATTAAGTGGATTACTTAATTCAAAGAAGTTGCTGAAAGGTTCTGGGCTTTTACTGGGTTTGTAATAGTTCCATGGTGCTAATCTGTGCTCTTCCTTCCAAGGTGGATCGTATGTCTTTCCCGTGCGGCTGCACTAAAGAAGGATGTAGTAACACAGCAGGTAGAATTGAATTTAATCCTATCCGTGTTCGGACTCACTTTTTGCACACAATAATGAAACTTGAACTGGAGAAAAACCGAGAGCAGCAAATCCCCACGCTGAATGGCTGCCACAGTGAGATAAGTGCTCACAGTAGTTCCATGGGCCCTGTCGCTCACTCCGTAGAATATTCAATCGCAGACGGTTTTGAGATTGAAACTGAACCCCAGGCTGCAGTGCTGCACCTGCAGTCTGCTGAAGAATTAGATTGCCAAGGAGAGGAGGAGGAAGAAGAGGAGGATGGGAGCAGCTTTTGCAGTGGAGTCACAGATTCTAGCACGCAAAGCTTGGCACCTAGTGAGTCAGACGAGGAGGAGGAGGAGGAAGAAGAGGAAGAGGAGGAGGAGGAGGACGATGATGACAAAGGAGATGGCTTCGTGGAAGGTTTAGGCACCCATGCCGAAGTTGTCCCTCTTCCTTCGGTTCTTTGTTATTCTGATGGCACTGCCGTTCACGAAAGCCACGCGAAGAATGCTTCTTTTTATGCCAACTCTTCAACTCTGTATTACCAAATAGATAGCCACATTCCAGGAACTCCAAATCAGATCTCTGAGAACTATTCTGAAAGAGACACTGTCAAAAACGGTACCCTTTCGCTGGTTCCTTACACCATGACCCCGGAGCAATTCGTTGACTATGCCCGACAAGCAGAAGAGGCCTATGGTGCCTCCCACTACCCAGCTGCCAACCCCTCTGTAATCGTTTGCTGCTCCTCTTCCGAAAATGATAGCGGTGTGCCCTGCAATAGTTTATATCCCGAACACAGGTCCAGTCACCCTCAAGTGGAATTTCACTCATACTTGAAAGGCCCCTCCCAGGAAGGGTTTGTCTCTACCTTGAATGGTGACAGTCACATTTCAGAGCATCCTGCTGAAAATTCTTTGAGCCTTGCAGAAAAGAGCATATTGCATGAAGAGTGCATCAAATCACCCGTGGTTGAGACAGTCCCTGTTTAGTAGCTTAAATTATTCTAGGACCAACTCTTCTCCTATTTAAGGCACTGTATTTAATTGGATTTCCTGGGCTCATCATTGTTTAAACTGAAGACCAAGAAAACTTGGACGATGGTTAATCCACCAGACTGTATTTTGTTTTTTCCTTTCTAGCCACATGACTGTGGCATTGCACAAATACAGTCTCTGTAGGGATTTTAAAAGATTTCAGACTGTTTTGATAGAAAATGCTAAATTTTAAAATGCATATCTCACAGTTGCCTACCTGTCAAACTGTGTGAAACCTGCCAATCTGTGTAGATCAGAGCTCCAAATTTTGGATTATCGGGCCTGTGCAAGATTGTTAACTAAGGCTGGGAAATAATAAGATTTAGAGTCCTAATTTTCGATATATCTGAAGATAATGGTGACTTTTTAATGTAAAAGTAATTATTGTAAGAAAAAGATTTAATTGTTCCATGTGTATTTTATTTATGGTAGTTTAGAAGTCATGTTTTGATGAAAATGAACAGCCGCATGTTCATTCAAGCTGAAGATGCATAGCTAGTTCCACAGAGCATGCCCACATGGATTGCATCTGGAATCCATTCACATTTTTATGATCATGACTGATCAGATTTGCAAATTCTTAAGGGTGAAATAGGCCTATTTTTGCTATTTTGGACAAATAAATGATTCTATATGTGCAGGTCCTTACACAGTTTTCTCTAAAGTTAAGAGTTAGGACAATCCTCTGGGGAGAGTCTAGTTCACTGTCCTCCCTCAGCTGACTCCAGAGATGGAGGTAGAAGGAATTGCCTTTCTTTTTTAAACAGCATCATCTTGGTTCTTAGCTTGGACAGCACCTTTAAGCTCTACCCCCTACATCAAAATGCACTTTAGTGCCCCTTCACGGTACCTCGTGTGGGGTGGGGACTGAGAACTCTTTGAGATGAAAAATTTTTTTTTAAATTAAAAAGATCTTTAACTATTATAAGGTTCATATAATTAATATAGAGGAATCATCCAATGATACTTATGAAGGGAAAATAACCTATTTTCCTTCGCCACTCTGAGGACCTAACTCAGTAAATGCAGAGGAGGCTGAGGAAACATGGAAGAGACACGACCTCAGCAACCAGCCTTTTCTCCAGCGTGATCAATCCATCTCTACAAAATCAGTGTCTAATGAGATTTCCACTTAGTGACTAGCTGATTGAAGGGGGGCCTCTACCCAAATACTCAACTAGGCCTTTCTTTTCTGAAGCATTTCTGTTTGTCTTGCTTGGGACAACTAGCAGAACAGTCCAGAATGCATTGCATACTTTCTAATTACCTCACATTCTCTTATTAAAGAGAACAGATAGAAATAAAACATGCACTCCCCACCTTTAGATTATCTGCACTTGGTTCGTCGGAGGACTTCTAGGATCCCGTTTCCCTGTAAATTAATTTAGGTAACTAAATAGTGTAATTCTACCTTTTTTTTTTTTCCAACGCAATATGACTATGCTAAACCTGTTTCACATTTTTGACCTTCTATTGTTATATCACTTCACATGTTTTATAACTATTTGAAATGTGGACATGCCTTGCTATTCAGTGACTGCATCGCTACTTATTTTTTATGTCTTTTAGACTTGGGTGTTTAGAATTATGGATATAAATATATTGTAGATCTCAGTTTCTAAAAAAATATTTTATTTAATTGAACTTAAAAATGCTTGATCTAGAGAAAGTCCTCCAATGGAAAAAGTTTCTACTAAAATTTGTTTTGGGGAAAAAATGTTTACTTGGCAGCTTTTCCACTGTGCAGTTGGTTTCTGCCCCTTCTCTTGCCCCCTCCTTTGGGCCAAATTTATAACCATTAATATTAACATTAAAAGAGCTTTGGGTTGGTCTTTATGTAGGTTGCAGTAATGAGAGCAGGGTTGTTCCTTTTGAATGATTGGCCCTTTGGGCTAATCGGAATGAGGACTTGTTGAAATCTCAAATATATATATATATATGTATATGTGTGTGTGTGTGTATATATATATATATATATATATCCCATGTGTCTACAAAGTGACAGTTTTTAGTGCTTAATCTCCAGAATTTTACCCCTACTGATACAATCGAAAGAGCACAGGCCCAAAGAGAAAATGACAAGAGGCTATTGTTCCTTCCTTCAAGCACATGAAAGGATCATGTGTACTGTATTTGCTGGACCATTACAAGCTCTTGAAGGATCTGCTTGTGAAGTACTCTGAGGTTATTCTTGGAACACAGAGTGTGGGAGAGTGGGGAAGAGCCAGCTCCGGCCTGAGCAAAGCTGAAGGGTAGAATGACAGTCCAGTTTCTGAAAAGAGATATTTTAATTTTAGTTCAGCTTTATTTTCCTAAGACAATATGAAGACTACTTTTTTATTGGTGGCTAGGTCTTTGTTTTCTAGCTTTGTTTCCAAAAGGATGCTTAAAAAAACACAGGGCTTTTTCCCCTATCCATTCATCTGGGGTAGAAAGTCACTGCCCTGTGAGACGAATTAACCTTCTGATCATGACAGCTTTTATTCCAACTTTTCATATACCTGACTAACCTGTAAACATCTCCCACAAACCACATACACAGGCTACTTATTAAAACTCTCCCATATATCTAACACATACACATGCACACACATACAAAATATATGCATATCACACACTTAGAGAATGACAGATTTCAGGCAATGGCCAGTAGTAAGTATTGAGTTTTTCTGACCCCAGAATCTGGTTGGGCTTTATGATCTAAAAAAATGTGGTTTAAAAAAGAGGATAATTGGTAAAGCGGTAGTTTGAAAATATCAGGTCAAAGTTGCAAACATACTTATGATGGAATCATTTCATTGTTAGTTCCTTTCCCAGAAAAGCTGAGAGCACACTGTTCCATCTGACTTTTTTTTTTCCATTAATAGCCGTTCTGTTCAACAAAGAACTGCCCACATGCCAGGAAAGTGCTATAGTCCTTCTAAGCTTTTTAAAATGGGGATCAAGCTACATACAGCCAGTTGGAATACTTAAGATCTTTATGCCAAGACACAATAACCTGACCTGCAGCTGTTGTATTGCCCCCATAGTATATCTAGCCAAACTGTAGTCTTTTTTGACACACAACTTTTTAGTCATTCACTATCAATTGCAAAGCTTCATGCTCCGGTCCTGGCTGTTCTAGTACCAGTCCTATACCTTTAAATGAGACTTAATTCCCAGTTATAATCCTGGCCAAATTTATTTGAAAGTCAAGTGGCTGAAGCAGCTTGCATCTCTTTTGTCATTCCCAATTTCCTTTGGGGAAAAGAAGTCAATGAAAGAGATTTACTTAAGTTTTCCCCCTTATCTCTTGATCATTAATTATTAAGACACGGGTAAAATTCATTTGTCGCATGTCTTTTGGTTGATTGAATAATATAGTTACTTTTTGAAAGCCCATCATTTCTTTGTGATAAAACCATTTTCCCAATGTGACAGCCACATGTAAAATGTGAAACTCATGTTTCTTAGAAGGATTAAAATCTTCACAATTATATATGGCCCTGCAATACTCCCTGAATCCCTCCCCCACAAAAGAAACTATGGGTTGCAAAAATACTAGTTACAAATTAATCAAGAAGCAAAGAGATCGTTAAGTGTTATGTTAATGTTAAAATTTTACACTCTAATAGATGGCTTCTAGGCAAAATTTTGATATGATTACCATTAAACAGGAAAACATACTATGATTTACTTTCTATAACTTGCTAATCACTATTTCTTTTATTTCAATTTTTGATATTGTTGCACAAGTTTATAACTCTTTAGTCTTTATATTCAAAATGTATTAAGTATCAATTCTTTCTTTTAACAAATACCTACAGAACACATGCTGAGTTAGAACAATTGTCTTGGGTAGTAAAAAGAGGGGAACACTACAAATTCTAATGGATAATGTTAATGAAGGGTGACATGAAATAATCAAGCTTTCTCAAATCCTCTTAATATGTGATTTTATCAAGTGATATTAGAAAAATTGACAACAGTTCTTGTCTAATTATATGTGAGCTGCAACCAAAAGAAACTTCCTTTTCCTAAATTAATAGAACTCACTGGATCTTCCTTCATCTCTCTCCCTCCATCTGAAATGTATGAATTAAATCTGGACCCAGCTAGGACTGAATCAAATGAAAAGAAATTTGTGATTAATTGCTTCTTCAATGTTAGAACTATATAAGTGATGCTAAATTTACACCAGCAAACTCCTATCAGACAGTTTCAAGGAGGATTTGACTCATGCATACCCAGGAAACATTTCAGGAAACTTTTAAGACAACAGTGTGGAACACAATCACTCTTACTTCTATTTATAAAAAAATCCTATCAAAATAGCAAAATCCTGTTCCAAATTCCAAAGACATCAATTTGCAGCAGGTGGAAAACAGAGAGGTCATTAGACTCTGTCACTTTCAGCTGGAGTTACAAACCATCAAATTAGCAGGTGGAAAATTTGTATTCTCAGAAACCAAAAGGAGACTGCCTTTTTAAAAGGTGTCATGAAACCTTCTATTTCTCCAAATATAACTCAATATTTCTCTTTAAAATGGCATCTCTGCTCCTCATTCTCTTGAAGACAATTTGCAGTGCCATTGTAGCCGGTGTATTAAATACCAAGCTTAAATGGGAAGCACCTTTGTGCTTTCGAAGGCAAGACTTGTCTGCAATTTTAAATTGGAACTGTTGGTTGTATTCTTATCACAACCAAAACCCAGCGTTTAAAGGCTTGATTACTCTTAGGTCTAATATGAATTTTCAGCTTCTGATTGCATTACTTTTTCTGAAATCTGCTAACTAGTGCTGGAATAACAAAAATGCCTAAGCCAAAGTGCTATAACTTTGCACCATATATAATTGTGCAGAAAATAGATGTTTTCTACAGCAGTAAAGAATTTGATTGATTTAATTGAATATCAGCAATTTAAATACCCACTAGAATTACGGAAGTATTAGAGTGGAAGTGAGGGTGCAATGAAAGTTAATAAGTGGTGGTGTCTTCTAGGAATTATTTTTTTAAAAATGCTCAGCAGAGCTAAGCTAGATCTTATTACACCATACAGACTAGAGTTACAAACGACAGCCCCAAACCTAGAAGGGGCAGCTACAATGTGGACACCCTTTCAGCCCAGTTGGTGCTCACTTCTGCTGACCAACATTCATATCAATTACATTTTTACTGTCTATAAGTCATTTGATGCTTTAGAAAATGAAAACACACACCTACAGCATTCGAAAGAAACTATTTTGTTAAAAAATATAAACACATTTTATATTAAAATAACTGATCAATGACTTTCATGATTGTCAAAAGTAAAAAGTGCAGACATTTAAAAAAGCTCTTCTTTAACATTTTACCTACCAAATCTAGATATTCTATGTGAGTCCTTGAGACAGTCACTTCTAAATTTTATTTGACTCCTTTCTTGGCTTTTTCAAACTGGACCGTGAGACCCCCTTCCTAAACAATGCAGGTGTTTTGTTTTATTCTTTTTTTCCAGAAATTCAAGCTGAAACATTTGATGTGACCTGTGTTTTACCTGGTGATCAGTTCTCAGACTGGTCTAAGTCTGTGTTGCCTTGGGTTTCCTATGCTGAGAGTGGTAATGCCAATAGAATGATGGGAACCAGGAGAGTGAATATGATGCGATTCAAAGCCTAAACCAATATGTTTCAGTTCACTTTTATATGTGGATTTTTAAAATATTCACATCTAGCCTGGAATTTTAGTAAATACAGATACTTGTTGTATCCATGGGAAATGAAGTCATTTCAAAGATATAAGTCACGTTGGTGACTACTTTCTTTTACTTGTGATAAATATATCACTATACAGGGTAATTGCTTTTATAAATTTGATCCTTTGCATTGGCTTATAATTCAAGAACTGTCAACTTCACTGTGTCATCTTATGTCATCTCTCATAAAAGTTTCTGGCAGGACTAAAATTTCAAAGGAATGTGATAGAATTTATTTTGGACAACATTTGTATTCAGCATGCTAATGATGTAATTCCTCTCTTTATCATTGCCACGGTGATAGTTAAGTTCATTCATTAACTCATTTTAGTGACATGTGAGGCCATTTAAATATTTTTAAGATAACATATATTGATTAGAGTTAGAAGGAAACAAATTTATGGTAGAAATTAGCCTTGCAATTGCCTAAGTTAATTTATGTGACCTGATTGAACAGTTTTAGTTGTAACTTTAGAATAGCTTCTTTGTTGGAGTATCTCTTTCCTTTCTCTTTTGGTTTTCTCCCAATATTTTTATCTGTCTTGGGATTATCTTAAAAGGTATTTATTAATGAGTATTTTGAAGAAAAATGACTTAGGAGATGTCTGTTTTAAATTTATCTAGGTACTTGTATTACCAGAGACACACTGGATAAGGCTACTACCCTCTGCCCTTCTTGTCAGGGGCATGGCTTCCTAATAATGGTTTTGCTGTTGTCCCTACATAGGGGACCTATGGAAAAGGAGTTTGAAATTTCTACCTTTGTAGTACATCGTATCCAATTTTGTTTTGCTCCTCCTTTTCATGTGGTCACCAAGCTTTTTTCCTTACCCATTAAAAAAGCCACCCATCTTTAAAACAAATTTAAAGATCTATATACATTATTGCAACTTTAATAAAAAAGAGAAGAGAAAACTAAAATCCAAATCTCAATTACCCTAAAATGGAAAAACCTAAATATCTAACCTAGGAACTTGTTGCCTGGTGGTGGTAGTTATTTTGTTTTGTTTTTAATTTATTTAGTGTTGGTCCTTGAGTTGTTTAATGGTATCCAAATGATACCTGAAGGTGACTGATTTTTAAGATGTAATAGTTGGCAAAGTCATTTCATTTGTATCTCAAACAAATAGAGCACACTGCCATGGGTTACCATCTGAACCCTGATTCATTTGGCACTAGTCATGCCAAATGGGGATCTCAGAATTGTTTAATCTTTTCAAAGATACTCACAATGGCCAACTATGTGTGAATAATGGAAAGTTTGAGATTCTTCTGTATTCTTCAAATTTTATGGTCCTGAAACTAGGGGGGATCTCCAGAGGTCATATGGCTCATCGATCTACCGCCAGGGAGGACTGTCACTCAGGCATGCCCAACAGGAGAGATCGCCATCTATTCTTAACATCTCTAGGGAAGGCAGTTTCCTTGGCAACACAATTCAGCTCTCTTAGGTTTTCTCACAATAAGAAAATATCTTGGCCAGTCTTTGAGGGTTAGGCACCTGGCAACAGTTGTGGTGATTTGGGCCATTGTACTAGGGGATTCAAGGGAAGCTGGGTTTCCCCCTACATTTGGTAATTATTACATTACTACTGCGTGATAGTTCCATAAGTCTCCTAAGAAATCAGATTTTTAAAGAAAGACACGGATTCAGAGACAATGGTCAGTAACATGACCAGCTTTTGACAAATATGGCTGTATTAGGTTTTCATAAAGTTGTTGTTGTTTGTTTTTGTGATTGCTCTTATGTCAGTAGGTAATGTCAGGAAAAGTGACTCAGATCCCCAGTGACAAACATCAGAACTAGGATCAAATGACTTGACTTTTAAACTGTTCCATTTTCTCAGAAGTTACAATTACAAAAGTAAGCATTTTCTACATTCTTACTTCTAAGTAATGACCTTCTCATTAATCTTTCCTTGGCTTAAAATGGCAAATAAGAATCCAAAGTTTTTCCACTCCTCCTGGGGGAGATAGGAGTAGTTGTGAAGAGTCTGATGGAATAAAATAAATAAAATGAATAAAAACTGTAGAGATTTACACAGCCACCATTTGATCCCAGCCTTTGTCCCTGTGTTATTTAAACAATGGCTTCTTGCTTTCTCAGGGGTCAGGAAAATGATTTAAAAATTTGTCTTCTTGACAAGGCCTGAAAACGAAGGAGGAGTCCTGGAGAATGGTGATTTTTCTGGTTACATCAGTTGATTCAAGCACTCCCTGGAGCTTTCAGAGCCTTTTTTGTCTGCTCAGAGTTGACACCCAACTCAGAGTCAGAACTCACCGGAAGATGAGGAGCGCCCCTGAAATCAATGTTTCGTTTCTCCATGGGATTTTTTTCAATCTTGGTACAGCTGCATATCTCCCCAACTCGGACGCTCTTGTGAAATGACAGCCACATCAGTGTGGTTACTCCCCACAAATAACGCTAGGGGGAAATGACCCTTTTTATTTAAAAAAAAAAAAAAAAAAAAAAAAAAAAAAGGCTAATGCTCTAGAATGATCATGTAAAGAATGGTGAATAAAATTTGGCCCATGTTTTAATTGACTCTAGGCACCTCTATGGAAATAAGTCTGAGGCATAGTTTGTGAAACATGTTTCAAAAGTGTTTGATGTATAATAAATGCTAGAAATTTACAGTACAGAAATAGTAAAAAAATAAAAATAAAAATAAACCTGTAGATTACAGCTCTGTTCCTAAGAACCTCAGCCTTTATTGTGTCTTAGTAAAGTTGATCTGCTTTATTTTTAGTTTATTGAATTTCTGGTGTAATAGCCTCTTAAGATAGAACTATTAATACATATGTACTGGTTAATGCCTGTTTATGCAGAAAATGGCACTTTGTTCTTTCAGTGTGTTTCCCTCAGTGTCACAGGGTATATCAATTTGATAGATCATTCGACATTTGTCAAAAATACATGTTTCCCATTTTTAAAATATGTATAATTGGTTGCATAGACATATGTCACTTTTTGCAGCGTCTTCATCTTGATCATAGTTTTAGACATCAACTATGTCTCACTTTCCAACTGCCATAGAAATTTGGTACATTTGCAAATTCTGGTGGAATCTAGTGAGCTGAATGTATTGGTAGATCAAATGATCCAAAGGACTTGGGTATTATCCTTCAGTCTGTGTTGAACCATTCAGATACTGGGAATGGTCCTTACACAAGGGAAGTCTTTTGAGAATATTTGTTTCCTTATTTTTTGTTTGTTGCTGGCAAAAAAAAAAAAAAAGTAACTTTAAAAACTCAGAAAAGCCACTGAACTGTATTTTGTGATGTTATGGTTAGTTTTATCTTTCAGCTGATTTTTATTGTTATTTTCATTCAATATCAACAGTACTTCAATAGATATTTATTAGTTATGTTCAATCTAATGACTTAAAACGGTTGAAAGGGAGGAAAATCAACTCCAGTCCACACATACAGTCATGTTACACTAAGATGTCATGTTGTATGTCGCACAGTTTCTAGATTGATTTCTCTTGTGTGTAAGTTATAACATCAAAAATGCCAAAGGGTATATAAAATAAGCTACAATAATATTCAACAGAACTTAACCTGGACCTTATGTTGTAATAATTTATTCATATTAGCTGTAGTCTTCTGTATTTATATTTTCAGTATTTATTATGAATGACATGGAAATTCGTGTATTTATTGTGGCTTTTTATTGCAGTGTGTATATATATATAACAAATAAGCATTTTTAAGTCTTATCCTTAAGTTTCTTTTATTAGTGGCACTTGTATTATGCTGTACTTTTTATTACATATTGTACAATATCTTGTCCATCTGTTTGCAGCAGAGTAAAACCGGTTTCTAAGTTGTATCTACTGTTGCATTTCTGTTGTGTGTTGTGTAAAACCTTTGTTCTTACATCCTGAGCTGCAATCCCTTAACGCTGTCCCAGCACACACAAGGATACCTCCCTTCCACTGTGTAACAGATACTATTCTTGAAAAGTTGTGTGTGAAGCCAGTTCCTGTGAAATGGTTCATTACATTGTCATTTCAAAGATGTGTTAACTTTATTAGGATTCATCCCTAAGTGAAGATGCTTATAGCACTTTACTTTCTCAGCTATCCAACCCCTTCATCAAGTGATGATGCGTAAACAAACACAAGGGCCGGAGGAGAACTCTCTATGTAAATGAAATTTGGAGGATATTTTTACAAGGACAAATTCAATCTCTTGTAAGTAGTATCCTTAACTTAACTGCTTAGTAGTATTTTTGTTTTGCTTTGCTTAAAGCAGAATCTGTGTGATTTGATGTTTAGAATATACGCGTACGCATGGGTACGTATATATGCCCATCTGTTTAAAGCTGCTGGCTTAAAGTAACTAAAACTTAACTTTTATTGGCAGTAGGATGAAGGAAAAAAATTGAATTTTTTTAAATCTCCTATCATATGCAACACACTTTCTTCCAACAACTTGTTTTATATTTAGAGACTGGATCTATATTTTTAAAAGCAAATAATAATATGATTGTGCGATCATCCTAAAACTCAAATTTGAACATGTTATTCACTGAATTAAAAATCTTGTGTGGTGTTTTCTCCTCACTGCCAATAAAACAAAATTGAAACTCCTTGGAATGCCTCACAAGGTCGTCTGAGATCTGGGTACAAGCTCTCCCTTTACTTCCCATGTCCTCCACTGCCCACAAGAGCGGTTCCTTAGATTTCACCTGCTACTCCATTTTTCCCTGCTTCTGTTCAGCTTGTCTCTTCTGCCAAGAATATACACCCCATAAACCTATCCTGACAGCACAATTCTAATGACCATCTATTTATTTTTCAAGAGAAAACTCAAATATTCCTTCCTTTATGTTGCCCTTCGAGTATTCCTGAAAATTGATTGCCTGTTGTTTTATGCAAAGCAGACATGTATTATCAGAGCCCCTTTGAGTCTCACTGCACTTGCTTATTTATGCACCTACTCCCCCTCAGTACTTCCTGAGAACAGAAAACTCTTCTCATTACTCTCTGTCTTCTCAGCATTCAGCTTAGAGTTTAAAACACGGTAGATGCTTAAAAATACATTTACTGATGTATGCAAAGTACAAAAATGAGTGATGCAAAGTCCACTCCTGTACAGGAGTTCAGATGAGGGAAAGATGGCTGGCTGAAACCGTGGAAAAGGTGTCAGATTCAGAGAGAGAGGGAGAATTTCAACTAGCACGGGCACCCCCATGGTCCACATTATGGAGCAATTTGAGGAAAGGCTGATCAGAACAAAATCACTCTTCTGGTCGGGGGCAGAAGGACCTGGTTAAGAACAGATCATTTACTCTCAGGAACAAATGACAAATCAGGTGAGGAGAGTGAATTTAGAGAGTGCAAAGCTTTAAAGACCAACCCAAGGAATCTGGCTTATATCCTTAGGGAAATCAGGATATTTCCTTCAGGAAATCCTGAAGATTTTAGAAAAGGAAAATCAATCAAATAAGAGTGATTTGCAGTGTGGAATATCAATGTGGCTACAGTGCACAGACAGTTTGGGAGGATGGAAATGCCGGAGTAAAACTCTTTCCAGTCGCTATTGCAGTCACTGTTCATTAGAAAAAATTAAGAGTTGAGAACCTACTCTGATTTAGGATCCTGCGCAAGAATGTGCTACAATGAGGAGGCACTGGGGGAAAAGACAGGCAGAGTCCCTCTAGACAAGCAAGTAGAAAGATGTGGGTAATTACAGCAGAGAAAAAGCTATTTGAAAGCCTATTATGATGTGAGAGATTAAAGGTAACAAAATAATTATAAGCCAAAATACCATAGGTGGAATATGGAGAAGGACATAAGAAGATCGACATCACCAGCATAAATTAGAATGTTATAAGGAGGAAGAGATATGTTCATTTTGGACAGCTTAAATTGATGCTGGGATACTCAGTGAAAATAACAAATGGACAGAAGGAAATGTAAGTCTAGAGTTTAGACAAAGATATGAGATTTGGAGCAAATGAGAATTTTACAGGGAGAATATATATAGAGAAGGAACTAAATAACAGAGAGGACCGAAGCTTTAGAAAGGCTAGTGTTTCAGGCTGTGTTTGCCATAAGCACACAACTCTGAGATGGAGTTTAGCATGCAGGATTTCCATGAGGAATCAATTCTTGTGGGAGCCAGTGGGAGGAAGCAGATTAGGAAAAGACAGAAATCAGGCTGTGATGCAGACCGACCCCACTGGAGTGCTCTAGAGGATAAGGGATCCTCTGAGTCATCCCCTCGCGGGCTGAAATGGCGGGGCCTATATAGCCACTCCACAGTCAGTCTCTGGATGTCTTCCGCCCCAGAAAGGGAGTGCTCTGAGATGAGCTGGCACTCTGCAGTGAGGAGAAAGCCCGAAAAGAGCTGAAAGTTGAAGGATGTTTTTCTGACAGCACTCTTAGGATCTGGGACAAGTCCTTCCTTGAAAGGGAATTTTTGAAGGTAGAACAGCTCTGTGTCTTCCATGTCCATCCCTCAGGTCCTCAATTCATGTCATCACTTAAATTTCAGGGAACAACTCCTTCAGGATTCTGGTGGGCCTCTCTCCCTGGGGAAAACTTAAAGGAGCAAGGTTAGTAAAATAAATTACAGTTCCTGCCACTCTGGCTGGTCCTAAAGCCACAGCTAAAACTGACCATCTCCCTCTCTCACTATTAATTCTACATTCCTCTCGGCTTCAGCAAACACAGTTGCTAGCCTCAATGGCTTACTTGGTGGTGTGACCCAAAGCCAAAAGGCACCTAAGTGAATATTACTTCCTGCACCTATTATGTAGCAGTAGGCCCATCTCTTCCTGAGGATCAAGGTCAAATACCTCTACCAAGATGGTGAGGTATTTTTTCTCCTTGCCTAAAAATCCTAGGATGTAGCAATAGCTTAAGTCCAATGGGACTCTTTAGTCCCCTGATAAAAGTGTGACCTCTTTGGGGACTAGGACCTCTAAGACTGCAAAGACATTTAACCCTACAGAGTTGTGGAATAGGAACCACAGTTTTCTCCTGTGGGTCATGTTAACTGGAGCCATTCCTGCTTCCACCCAATGGAGTTTGGACCCATGTGTTATTCCTATGGGGGACATATTATTATGTAAAGGTTTTTGATTCAATGTCTATACTGGATCCTGGAGGATAGTAACCTATTCTTGCAGAACATCATCTCCAAACTTGGACTTCAACTGCACCTTCTACAGGCCAGTCAATGCTCTGTCAGGCCAGGAGCTTTGAAGTCTGTGATATGATCAGTGGGTCTCATGGTCATGTGCCCAATGCCACACCTCCTTTAATGTAAATTAGTTCACCTGCTCTGATATGATGTTATGTGGGATCCTAAGTGAGTAGATCAAATATACTGTAAGTCCTTGAATAATGGTGTTAGCCAAGGCCCTACAGGTAAGAAAGGCAAACTTATACTTGGAATATATGTCTATTTTTATTTAAAACAAACAACAAATAAAAACACAAAAAAATCTCTGGCCCTTTTAAGATGGAAGGGGCCCAATGTTATCAATCTGCCAACAAGTGTCTGCTTAGGCTCCAGAAGAGTAGTGGTATATGGAGGGCCCAGCATCCGTCTCTGTTGCTGGCAAACTGTGCATTTGGCAGCAGCGGGAGCTTTATCAGTCTTAGTAAGTGGCAGGCCATGCTCATGGACCCAAGGAGAGCCTTCGTGGCTCCCACTGCCACCCAATCCATGTACCTATCACAGCAGCCCTGGAGTAGCCAATAACTGAGGCTGGCTGCTTGCTGCCAAAGAGCCAAGTTATTCTGTCTGTATTAATACTATCAAAAACAAATATAATGTGAGCTACAAATGTGAGCTGCATATGCAATTTTAAGTGTTCTTATAGTCACCTTAAAAAGAGTTAACAAAAAGATAAAATTAATTTAATAATATATTTCACTTAACCCAATATACCAAAGATTTCAACATGTAATCAATATAAAAATTATTGGTGATATTTTACATCCTTTTTGGAAGACTAAGTCTTTGAAATCCAGTGTATTTTGCAATTACAGCACATTTCAGTTTGGAGTAGCCATGTGTGGCTAGTGCATACAATATTGGACAACACAGGTCCACGCTGTTGTTTAGTGTGTCTTCTGTGGTGGTTGCTCTCTAGTTGATAGGTGTTAACATGTGACACAAAGATCTTCACACTTTGTGTCCTCTCTCACAAGTCATTCACATGCTTATACTCCAAGCCTCCTATTCCCCAATCTTCTAATATCTCTGCTTTCAGCATCCTGAGCCAGGCTATTCACTTCTACCCATCAGTCCATATATATTCTAACAGAGCTCCTACTTATTCTTCCACACAAAGAGAATCACAAAGTGGACCTTAAAGCTCTGCCTATTTTAAGGATTTTTCTCTAGCCCCGTGAGCTACTCCTGAGCAAGATTGCAGTGTAGCTGCCATAGATTTTTGGCTTGTTTGGCATCCACCTACTAAACCAGCCCATCTATAAACCAAGTCTGAAGGCTTTTTCCTCCTCCAGAAGTGAGCCATGTGGCATCCTCCATATGGAGTGAGGGATGAGCTGAGGAAGAGGTTCAGGGAAAATGATGGCAAATGACATGGAAGATGGGACTATCTTGTCATGCAGCTTTTTTGTGTCTTCCAGTCCTATTTATGCTTGATCCAAGTTTTCTACTTCTAGAATCCACCTCTTAAAATAAAGTGCTGCTAGCCCTGCCTTAAGATACGTGGTTTTACAGGTGCAGTGCCTTGGTGTCCCATAGCAGGCACGTAATTTCTTATGAGGCTTCAGTAATATATCAGGAGTTGTTTCTCAAAAGGCATACACATTACTGCTACAAATGGCAAAGCTTTAATCCCATAGCCTACGTTGGGATTCTACCACTGGCACTTAACCTCCACACAGCATCTTTTCCCACCACTGCTACCACTAATATCGTGGTGTCTGCTGGCTCACATGACCCAACAACAGGGCTTGGTGGACTGCAACCAATACCTCCTACTGAGATTGTCCCTGCTCTACGTCTCATTCAAAGCTGGCAGCCTTTTACATTGCCCAACATACGGGTCAGAGCAGTATTCCTGAATGAGAAATACGTTGTCACATCTAGAACCTAAAGAAGCTTACCAAGTGTTGTGCTTCTCTTTTCACGGTGGGAGTTGCAGCCTGTAATAATGTATCTTTACTATGGAAGAGACACCCTGAACTCCCCACACCACAGAATGCCTAAAGACTATATTAGTGTGGCAGGCTCCTAACTCTTCAAAGGGTTTATCTCCCATCCTCCACTGTGTGTGTGTTTCACCAATGCCACCAGCATGTTGACAAGTTATTGCTCATCTGGCCTAATTAGCATAATACCATAAAGGAGTGGTATTCTGTTGGAAATCTAGAGAGTTGAGATCTCTTTGTACTATATTATGACAGAATACAAAAGTAAATATATATTGTTGCCCATTCTATGCACATGCAAACACTTTCTGATCCTCTTTTTCTAATTGGAATAGAAAGAAACACATTTGCCATTTACATAACCTCATCCATGTGACTGAGGTTGGTTAACCCACTCTAGCAAAGATACTACATCTGGCACAGCAACTGCAATTGAGGTGACCACTTGATTGAATTTGCAATAATCTACTCTCATTTCCCAGGATCCATCTGTGTTCTACAAGAGGAAGTCACTGCATTAAGATAACTTAAGTAGGGATATGACAGCAACCACTACCCCTATATCTTTTAGGTTCCTAAAGGTACTAATAATTTCCGCTATTCCCCCTGTACTTTATGTACTACCTTGATTTGGGTGGGGGATACAAACAGTTTCAGAAACACCCACTTGGCTCTCCCCACTTCTATAGCTTCTGTCCCACTCACTAAAGGTTCAATGTTGGGATTGCATATATTCCAAACATAAGAACTTCAATTACATACTAGCAGCCAGGGAAAATGACCACTGCGTGGGTCCTCAGACCTAGTGGACTTACTGCAAGCCAGATCTCTGCCAGGAGTCTGTTCATTACCTGGTTTCTACACGCTCCCACTTTAGAACAGGAGGGCCCCATGCATGGTAAGGCTTCAGTTCTCCGGGTATCAATGTTCACTCAGACCCAGTGTCAAACAGTCCCAAAATGTTTTGAGTGTTCCCCTTTCCCTTGTACGTAGTCACCCAAGTAAACAGTTGTAGGTACTTTTAAAGATGGACTGGGGGAATCATTATCATATATACTTGAATTGTGTCGCTGGGTCTTTCTTCCTAGGGACCTGGCCATTTCTTCAGTCAGTGGGTCCTGGGTCTGAAAATGAACTCATATCTGGAAAGTGAGCAAAGGACTACAACATCTTATTGGCATGACTATCTTATTGGGGTGAGTTCCTTCACTAACTGGGGCTTCTAATTATTTACCTTAATTTCTTGTGATGGTATAAACCAAAGTCTCCTTGTTGGCTGCCCATCTATTTTGCCCCCGGGGTTATGAGTTTCTATTAACCATCTCTACGACTCTCTGTGGGTCAGGCCCTACTGGCTGCCACTCTGGCTCTGCTGCTCATTATGATAATTGCATCCACCTGCTTTTCAGCAATTATGTGGCACCTCCTATCCTCTGTTGTTTCAGGGTCTTTTCATTTCCATTGGATTGTTTGTGCCTCAGTACCATCAGTGATGGGGTCCACATTACTAGCCAAGTGACAAATGATAAAGCTTCAAAATTTACCTTATCAACTTCATTTTTGGACCATTCTGATACCAAATGTCAGATTGGGTTTTTAAAGACTCTGAAATGGAGTTGGACTTGCAAGGTATTTATTAAGTTTCAAAAGCTGTGGAAGCCAGGAGGAGGAAGCAATTGAACAGAGAGACAAGTTGAATTATGAAGCAGGCCTGACAGAGCCTCAGCCCAACCCTCAAAGAACTCCAGAGCCGTATGACTCTTTGGTGTTGTCCCCTAGTGAGCCAAACTTTTCAGATCTTTATATGTCCTCCATGATCAGTCATTGGATGTGGATAGCTAAGGAAGGTTGTGCTTTTGAACAAGGCATCACTCTGTAACTGAGGTCATCTCTGAAAAAGAAGTAACAAGTCAGCCCTGAAAGAAACCTGAGTTGTGCATCTCCATATCCATCACAGCCAGATTTGGGATTCAAAAGAAGGAAATAAAGACATGATTTTGTATCCAAGAGAATCCAGAGTAGGAGTTAAGAGAGAAATGGAAAGTCTTGAGCTCAGGTTTTAAAAAGGAACATGTATATTTACCAGGACAGGAATTGTCCTTCCTGAAAATCAGATCACACATGGAATACCAAGTTCAATTATGGCTACTGCCATTTAAAAGGAATATCCACTTACTGAAATGTGTTCGGGGAGAATGCTCAGAACAGTAAAGGAGCTCAAAAACACGACAAAGGGCTAGTTGAAAGAATGAATGTTTACACCAAATACAAGTTTTCTTTAGACAGCTAAAGGGGCTTGAAATTATTCCCTATGGAATCAAGAGACAAAAGTCTAGGAAAACAGAAGTAAGAAGTCTAGGAAGACAGAATATAGGGAGGATAATTTTAATAATTAAAACCAAATGAAAAAGTACTATAGATATAAATTAGCCAGATGAAGGGGAAAAGAGGCATTTTGGATCAAAGCAGGCATCACAGGCAACCATGGAAAATTCAGATTGGCCAAGTATAAGACCACTAGAAAGTGACTGGAAGGGAAAAGGACTATGAAGTCAATGTCAGATCATCAAGGTCCTTGTATCTCATACTTAGGACTTTGGCTATTATGCAGTGAAGTAGTGCCTGGCTTGGCACTTCAAAAGGTGAATCTGACAGCTAGGAAGATAATGGATTAGGGGAGAGGTATGAGATAGAAAGCAGGTAAGCCAATTAAGAGTAACTGCGATCTCATGCCTGTAATCCCAGCACTTTGGGAAGCCGAGGTGGGTGGATCACAAGGTCAGGAGATCGAGACCATCCTGGCTAACATGTTGAAACCCTGTCTCTACTAAAAATACAAAAAAATTAGCCGGGAGTGGTGGCGGGTGCCTGTAGTCCCAGCTACTCGGGAGGCTGAGGCAGGAGAATGGTGTGAACCTGAGAGGCGGAGCTTACAGTGAGCCGAGATCGCCACACTGCACTCCAGCCTGGGAGACAGCAAGACTGTTGCAAAAAAAAAAAAAAAAAAAAAAAAAAAGAGTAACTGTGATCAATAGAATTCATGTCTGTCTTTCTGCTCATTGTATTTGCAGTACCTGGCATTGTACCTTCACATAAAAGACCCTCAATAAATATCAAATTGATGAATGTTCAAGGAAAGTACCAATGGTTGAACTAAGACAACGGCCATGGGAATACAGAGGGGTTGACATTCAAAAGATCTGTAGAAGGTGGAATGGAAACTAAAGGAGAGGAAGAAGTCAAGGATAATAGATTTGTTGATTTGTTCCTAGTGGCATACCTGCTCTGGACCTGAAATACTGAAGGAAAAGTGGTTGGTGGGCAGGTGCTGGGGAGGAAAAAAGATTGCTAAAGGTCCCATTCATCATCTATGATTAGGCTCTATCTGTTGTTGAAATTTCTCAACAAAGTCTCTACTAATGTGCTTTCTCATTGATGTTTTCTATGCACAAGTTCCCCGTGATTACCAGCACCCTGTCAGTATAGAACAGCCTGTTTCTTTGCTTTTCTCTCGTAAAGCAAAGCAGCAAGCCAATTACTGAGATCATTCAGATGAAAATTTTACTTTTGCCTGAATTAGCCAGAGAATTGAAGCATAAATGGACCTTTTCACTTGACTGATTGAGATAATTGCCTCACTTTTCTAGGGGAGACCTATAGCTGGGAGGCTGTATTTGGTCACCAAAACATGTTTGTAATATACATTATTGACTTTTCTTGAAACAACTCTGGTTGGCTAGGTGCCACACTCAAACACTTGCCCTCATCTTTTTAGGTATTTGAAACAATACAGAGAAATACCATGCCTGGGAAACTCAGTGTTGAATTATTTCATTCTTGGGCAGCCCTTAAATACATCAGCTCAGGCCTCCAGTAGAGGTAAAATGGCATCTAGGGGAGTCTGGGAGAAGGCGGCAGGGCAGGAGCGTGGTTCAGTGGATAAAATGCAAGAAGTGAGAATTAGCTCCAGGTGCATGGGAACAAATGGCTTTTCCTGAAAGAATTGGGTAGGTAGACTTGAAAGAAACATGTAATTTACATTTATTATTGGGAGGGGTGAGAGGGGTTAATAAAGAGAGCTGAGTAGGGGCAGACAATTAAAGCAGCAGCAGGGCTCAGATCAGAGCCTTTTGGCCTGGATCTTGGGTAATAGAAGCTTTTTCTAACAGCATGAGACATGGGAAAAGAAGGCTTCTAAAGAAACAGCACAGCATCTGAGCTTTTCTGAAGCTTTTGCTATCTGGTGGCCTGCTATGACAGCCTGGGCGTGTACAGACAATGCGTGTTCAGTACTGACCTACAAAATTCACTGCAAAGCAAGATGTGTATTAGAAAAACCCATACAAACTTCAAGTCTATGAGGAAAGGTTGTCATGTAAATGTGTCTGTAATTACTTTGTGATGGCTCCCCTTACTGGCCAAGAGGCAGAATGTCCTAGATCCTGAAAAGAAGTAGGAGGAGGTAACACTGAGGCAGCCTGGTTAATTTCTAAATTTCCTGTATTAAAATATATGTGTGTGTGTGTGTGTGTGTGTGTGTTGCTAAAATAAATGTTTTATTTTCTGAGTATCAAATGAAAAAACAGAAATCCCAGCCATGGCATTTATAAAATCCACCAGGATTATTTTTTAATTTTTTAAATTTATTTATCTTCAGTGGTGTTTAGAGTCTGCATAAAGTTTTGTGATTATAAAAAATATGACTGCTTTAAATGTTTCAATTTTTAAACTTTTATATTACATATAATTTCAAAAGCAATTTGAGGTGATGGATGAGACATACTCACACATCAGAATTGATATATCCAAACAATCTACATTTTGGGGAGAGATTATACGCTAACAATAAGGAGGTTGTCATTATTTAAAGCAATCTTGATTTTTTTTTTGCATAGTTTCATTGTTTGGAATATTGCTTTAACTGTGGCAAATAGACATACATTAAAAGTATATTCAACATCTTGTAATATCCATAGGTCATTCAGAATCAACTATGTTGAACTAGTTGAACTAGTAAAGTTAAAATGTTGTATCCAAAATAATAAAAATGATGCACATATCTTCCAAACTTTTCCCCAGGATTCCCAAAGAATAATCTTAAAAATGTCAAAAAATATACTAAATATATATTACCCCCCTTTCCCACAGGCTATGTATGTTGCTATTTATTTAAATATAAGTAATGGAATATTGTATTTTAAAGATGTTTTGTTTGTTAATATCTCTTTATAGGTGTCATAAATATTTTTATGTATACGAAAATTGGTCTAAGAAGACCAACTGAATTGCTAGTATCAGACTAATTTTTTTGCTTTAATATAAACCAAGTCTGACATATCTTGTTTACAAACAAATAATATTGGCATGAAAAAAGTCACACCATTACACAGATTTTTTATTTAAGCTGATCCTGCAATAGATAGGATACTGTTGAAACTAGCAGTTTACATTAAAATAATTAATTTTCTTCAGATTTTTTAATTCCTTCTGTACTTTTTTTGATATATGCACTGTGTTAGAAGATTCTAAATTTGTTGCTGTAGTAACAAACACCCCCCTAACCTCAATGGCTTAAAACATGGTTTCACTCCAGGTCCATCTTCAGTGGGTGAGGTACTCCATCATCCTTGTTCAGGCGCTAAGACTGATGGAGCCTCCACCGTCTGCAGCATTACAGGCAGGGGGAGGAATTTGGCTTCTCATGTGCTGCTTCTTAAAGGTTTCTAACTGGAAATAACACATGTCACTTCCACTCATATTGCACTGGCCAAAATAAGTTACATGGACAGAAATAGAACTGCGTTTTACTTCCTGTTGTCTTAATTGACCCCAACAAAGATGCTTTAATCTTTCACAGAAAAAAAAGAAGTTTGGGTCATGTTGTCCTACAGTATGTTTGGAAGAAGAACAGAAACATTGCTGAACAGCACCAATAACTCCCACATTCACCCTAATTGAGGAACTTCATCTTAATGCAGGGAAAGAGGACAGTGCTTTCATAGCTGAGAATCCAAAATAGTGACAGGATGTAGCAAAATTTATATTTTGGTTTCTTTTTTAACAGAAAGAGGCCTAACATTATATTTGCTGGTTAGGTTTAATGTCTGAACTTCTTTTCAAGTCTTACTTTTTATTAAAATAAATTGTGCTTAAATTGAGCTCTCTGAGGATTCCACAGGGATTGATCGATTTGCCTGGTTAGGGCTTCTCAGGATGGATGTCAGGAGTGGGGCAACGGCATGAGAGCAGCTGTTTTCAGGGCTCCAGCCTCAATCTTAAGCGTTGCCATGGTGACAGCTGCCCACAGGAACCCACTGGGAGCCCAGTAGGAGCACTGGCTGCCAGAGCTTTGTATCAGTGTGCCATCCCCAGCCTTTCAGAAACAAGCATAATGAACTCTTTAGCCAGGGTGTTTCTGCCTACTAACCTAAGGGACAGTTTATTCTTGCTTGAATTGTCAACTGCCAGCTGTCAGTTCAGGCAAATCAAGTCTATTCTCTCTTTCCTCTTGTACCCTTGCTCTCAGCTTATTTTCATATCAAATTCCACTTTTCTCTATTTTATAGCTACACAATTAATAGCTATTAATAGAGAAAATTCAATTCATAAATTTAGATACAATAAAAAATCCAAAGATATAAAGTCCTCTAACACAGCACTGCCTAATAGAATTTTCTGTGATGATGTAAATGTTTCATATCTATGCTGCTCAATGCAGTAGCCACTGGTCACCAGCGGCAACTCAGCATTTGAAATGTGGCCAGTGCAACTGAGTAACCAAATTATTTAACTGATATAATTTGAGTTCATTTTAATTTTAAATAGCTATACATGGCCAGGACTAATGTATTGAGTAGCACGGTTCTAGAATCATAGTCAAATCCAGGGAGTGGCACCAGCTAGAGCTGGCCAGGCAGGAGCCACAGTTAGCAGCATTCTCTCACAAAGTAGCATGTTTATTATCTGCTTTAGAGTATATTATTATTATTATTATTGCTGTATAAGGTGTGCCTTGGCCTGCCCTAACTGGCTGTTGTAAATTTAATTATGTAGCTAAAGAGGAGGAAACGGAGGCATGATTATCTGGGCCGTTACAGGCAATAATCCTCTACAAGCAAGACTGAAAGGGGAAAGGTATTAATATTTCTGAATAATGTATCAGCCACATTACAGTGATTCTACAAAAGAACTGGATTCTAGATGGAAGTCATGAATTCTAGTCCCAGATTTTATGCTAGTAAATTGTATTACTTAGAAAGGACACTCACTGGGAGGCCTGCATGTGTTTGTGTGTGTGTGTGTGTGTGTGTATGTGTGTGTGTGTGCGCGTGCGTGTGTGACTTTATTTATTTATTACTTTTTGCCTAAATTCCTCTTCTGTATAAAAGGGAGTGTAATAATATTTTCTGTGTGCTTATTAATATGACAGGGGCTTTATGTAAGTCTTATTTATTCCTTTTAAGAAATCCATAAATTCGTGATTTTTATGCAGATTATACAGATGAGGAAACTGAAGCTTAGCAAAGTTAAGTGCCTAAGATTTCCCAGCTAATAATTGGAAGGATCAAAATTCATTCAAACTCGTCTGTCTCCAAAACCCAATTTCTTTCTACGAAATCCCATTAGAATGTTTCTAAAATCCCTTCTAACTCTTAATCATCACTAAGTGAGTGCCATGTAATAAATACATTGAATGAGCTTTGCGTACAACCCAAAATAGAATTCTTAATTGTATTCCATTTTTAAAAACATGGTAACAACTGCAACTACTAGTTATTTCCTAACCTGGAACCACTTAAGATTTCCTAATCAGTGGCTTTCACCCCTGGCTTTGCATTAAAATTATTTGGAGAGTTTTTTTAAAATATTGATAGCAGGTATTCTTCTCAAATGACTTAAATCACCATGTGAAAGAATGGGACTTAGAGACAGGTTTTTTCTTGGTTGTTTTTGTTTGTTTATTTATGAGGGTTGTTTTGTTTTGTTCTGTTTGAGACAGGGTCTCACGCCATCACCCAGGCTGGAGTGCTGTGGCATGATCATAGCTCACTGCAGCCTCGGCCTGCTGGGCTCAAGCAATCCTCCCATGTCAGCCTCCCAAGTAGCTAGGACTACAGACATGCACCACCATGCTCAGCTAATTTTAAAATTCGCTAGAGATGGCTTCTCACTCTGCTGCTGAGGCTGGTCTCAAACTTCTGGGCTCCAGAAATCCTCCCACCTTGGCCTCCTAAAGTCCTGGAATTACAGATGCGAGCCACCATATCCAGCCAGGATAGTTTGTTCTTAAGTCTCTCATATGATCTCAAAGTGCAGGTTGTGCTGAGAACCATTTCCCTAACGTAAGGCGTAGAAATTGAGCCACCTGCTAGGACTTCAGGACCCTGCCTCCAGGAGGAAGCCCCCTGACAGCTTGGCTGATTTTATCTTATGTGTTTATGTTAGGGAAAACTGCCAAATTGAAATAAGAAAGCCATCTTCCACAAGCAAGCTTCTCCTCCTAAAGACTAACCATAATGCAAGAGAAATTTTCCATTTTCTCTCAGGAATCAGAAGCCTTTGCCACATGCACGACTGGAAGGAAAGTAGTACAAATAGGAGGATCCTTACCTAATGGGAGAAGGGAGATCTTGCCATTCAGGACTTTGCTTTGAATCTCTTTCCACGTGCCTGGGTGCTGTCACAGTATGTGTCCATATTCAGACTGCAACAGGGTTTGAGAGGGTTCCTTGCTGGCAGGCAATGTCATAGGAAAATAGGTTTTATGAAGCAGTGATTCCCCCAAGGAGCAAAGGAGTTGAATAAATAGGGTAATTCCTAGATTAGAAGAGCAGGCTTGCCTATGCTATTACACCCAAACCAACTGCCTTCTGTTTTTCTTTTTTTGACCCAAATTCTATGCAGAATCTTATCAAAATAAATAAATACATAAATAAATAATGACTACAAACAAAAAACTCAATAACTCCTAATATTACTTAACTTTTGCATGATTTTGAATGTGTCAATGCTTATCTTAAAGCACTGTTGTACTAATTTCATTCCTCTACTTATCCTAAAAGATCTTTAGTGACGTGCCTTTTCTCACAGCAGTGCACTTCAGACTTGGGGAAGTTTATTTAAAATGCCTATTTCTAGACTCCATTCCTGGAGGTCTAGAATGGGATGCATTCATAACATATATATTAAGTGTTCTAGGAAATCAATAGGTAACTGGGATAGGCTAAATAATGGTCCTCCAAAAATGTCCTCATTGTTGTCCCCAGAACCTATGAACATGTTACCTTCAGTGGCAAAGGGACTTTGCAGATGTGGTGAAGGATCTTGAGAAGGAAGGTTATTTGGTTATGCAGGTGGTCACAATGTTATCATAAGGGCCCTTATGAGAGGGAAGCAAGAGGATCAAAATCAGAAACAGATGTGATGATGAAGCCAGAAAAAGGTGTGATGATGATGCACTTTGAAGATGGGGGAGAGAGAGCCATTAGTCAAAGGATGCAGGCAACATCTAGAAGATGCAGGCACTATCTAGAAGATAGAAAAGGCAAGGAGACAAATTCTCAGATTGTTTCTAACACCCTCAAAAAGAATGATGCTCTGCAACATCTTGATTTTAGACTTCTGACGACCAGAACTATAAAATAATACATTTGTGTTGTTTTAAGCCACTAAGTTGGTGGTAATTTGTTATAGTAATAATTGGAAACTTGTATAGTTATTCATGAAAAAGAGCATTACCCCAAATAAAACACTTTCTATAGAAATCAACTTCAATATATCTTATTATTGTAAAGCATCCTGGAGCACTAGGAGTGAAGTAAATTGTTCAACTTCACTCAGGGACTTAGGGAAAATCCAGGACAAAAGTGGAATTATCTTAGTTTGGTTCTATCTCTTTATCCTGGCACTCAAGGTATCTTCCCCTAGTCTAGGCCAACCTTTCCCACATTATCCCGTTATTTCTATATCCTTACTTCTATAAGCAAGCAAAATAGTGGATATATTTTCTCCCTGAATAAGCCCCATTAATTTCTGTTTCACTACCTTGATACATAGACTTCCCTCTTCCTGAAGTCCTTCCATTCTTGAATGTTAGGTTTCACTAAAGGTCGGGTCCTGCCTCTTCCTTAGCTATCCAGCATTAGGTGAGTACTGACCTTGGAACTCTTATGGTTGTCAGTATGGCTGCTCTTTAAAGATCATGATGAAGAATCGCTAGTCTAGTTCTTCCTCGGTGTGATGATCTGATTGGCTCTGAGGCTTGTGGATACTTCCTAAAGCAATATTGAAGAAAGAATGAATGACTAAAGACCGTAATCCAAGTCAAGTGCCTAGATTTTCAAGTTCCCTCTCTTTATGAACTATATTTCACTTATTTCCACAAAGTTTTAAAAATAAATACCCAATGAACTTTAAAAAAAATTTATAGAGATGGGTATCTCACTTTGTCTACCGGGCTGGTCTTGAACTCATGGCTGCAATCCTCCCACCTCAGCCTCCCAAAGTGCTGGGATTATAGCCATAAGCCACCACACCAGCTGCAAATAACCTCAATTACATGTTCTGTTAGTATAGATAGATATCTTCCTGGCACAACAGTAAAAATCTTCTTAATTACTTGACTGATAGATGATAACTCAATATTTACATCTCACTGGGGTAACACAACATTTTAAAACATATTTCTTATTGGTATATACTTCACATACCATAAACTTCACAATTTTCAAGTGTGGTATTCAGTGGTTTTTAGTATATTCACAGAGTTGTCTGACCATTACCATTATCTAATTCCAAATATTTTAATTATCCCCATAAAGAAACCCGTTAACCATTAGTAGACATTCACCATTCTCCCTCCTTTCTCTAAGCCACTGGCAACTAATAAGCCACTTTCTCACTCTATGGATTTGCCTGTTCTGAACACTTCATGTCAATTAATCTTACAATAATCAAGTGGTCTTTTATGGCTGGCTCCTTTCACTTCACATAATGTTTTCAAGGTTCATTAATGTTGTAGTATGTATCAGAATCTCATTTTGTTTTATGGCTGAATAATATTACATTGAATGGACATACCACATTTGTAATCCCTTCATCAATGACAGACATTTGGGTTGCTTCCACCTTTTAGCTAATATGAATAATTTTATTTGTGCAACAATTTTTACTTTCTGTAGGTATTTGTGAACATATGTTTTCAGTTCTATAAGGCATGTATGCCTCTAGGAGTAGAATTGTTAGGTCATAAGTCATATGTATAACTTTTTGAGGTCCTGTCAGACTGCTTTCCACCTCTTCTGTGGCTGCATCATTTCCCATTCCCACAAGTAATGTATATGGATTACAGTTTCTCCACAACCTTGCCAACAGTTGTTATTTTCCATTTTTATTATAGTTATGCTTGTAGGCAAAAAGTAATATATCTCATTGTGGTTTTTAGTTTTCTAATGGATAATGATGCTCAACATCTTTATTGGCCATGTGCATATCTTTTTTTTTTTGGAAAAAATGGCCATTTAAATCTTTTGCCCATTTTTAATAGTTTTTTTTTTTTTTTTTTTTTTATTGTAGAGAACATAGCCTTTTAAATTAAAATAAGAGTCCAGAAGTTGGGCTATATTTCCCAGATACTAGCTAGTATCTTGCCCCTTTTCATAGATTTATTTGTATACCTCAGGTTATCAGTCCCACTATAGATCTCCTCCCTCACAGCAATCAAACTTAGGACTTCATCCGGAAATGGGTGGAGAGACCACTCTTGCAGCTCCAAAAATGCTTACCTGGATGGTCAATGACTGTCTCCTTCTTGTCGCTCAGCTCTCTGAGAGTCCTTGGCTGGCTATGCAGTTCGCTGCACCCAGTTACTTTCTCCTCATATATATATGTATATATTTCTTTTGTTTTTGAGACAGAATCTGATTCTGTCACCCAGGCAGGAGTACAGTGGCACAAACAGGGCTCACTGCACTTTGGACCTTCCAGGCTCAAGCGACCCTCCCATCTTAGCCCCCCAAATAGCTGGGACTACAGGTACGCCACCACACCTGGCTAATTTTGGTATTTTTGAAGAGATGGAGTTTCACCACATTGCCCAGGCTGGTCTTGAGCTCCTGAGCTCAAGAGATCCTCCCGCCTGGGCCTCCCAAAGTTCTGAGATTACAGGTGTCAGCCACGGCACCCGGCCCACTCAGTTACCTTCTATGCATTGCCTGTTACCTTATTTTATAGCTTTCGTAGTAGTCATTATCTGATATTTCTCATTTGTTTGTTTGCTGATTATCTCTTCCTTTTGGGAGTGTGAATTCCATGAGGCCAAGACATTGCCTGTTATGACTGATTGTGTGACTGATGCTGACACAGTGCCTGTCACATGGTAGACTGGGGCTGAAGTTCAGTTCCCAGGGGACTGGCTCCTTAGGAAGTAGCATGTGTCACGGGAAGATGTGTGACATGGGGAAGAACTTCTTGAGGAGTTACCAGGTCCTCCAGTATCAGACCCCTTTATTTTACTTTTTAAAAAGTTTTAAAGAAAATCTGGCAAACTACAAGTATACTCATTTTAATAGTAACTATCAGAAGCAAGTCTAGATTCCAGAAACTAATTTAACTCAATGAATGTGTTAAACTAGTTCAAGATTAATCAGAATCCCTTAGATGTCTTTATTCTTCCTGCAATACTAAATGAAACATAATAAACATTTTATGCTAAATTTTTGCATAGTTTTAAGCTCATCATTTGTGTAGTAGTCTCATTGCTATCACAGATAGAAAAGATAAGGTCTGAATCTATATTGCTCCCCAGGAAACTACATTTTAGCAGCACTTATGAGTAGTCACACCCATCTAAATTCAAATCCTAGCTCTGCCACTCACCTTCAGGAAAAACTTGGCCAAGGTGTTTGACTTATCTGAGTCTCTCCCATCTCTCACTGAGGCTTTCCCAAGTGGGGAAAATGGAGCCAGTAATATAGGCCTACAGAGCTGTTTGAAGATTACAAACAAAACATTGCCCACAATAAGGGAACAATAAATGTTAGCTAATTTTTCTCTCTTTAAATTTCTGTTTCAGCTACAACTCTGTTACGGGTAGGTGTGAGTGAAAGAAATTAGGTAAAAAAAAATTATCTAAAGAAAAAAACATTAGGGAAAACAAAATAAGAATTCTCATTTAGTTGGATAACAGTTCATGAAGGTTTTTCACTGCATGATTGACTTAAGGATTCAGCACCATTTGGGATTTCCTCTTGGCTAGAAGTTGGATTTTATCCAGTTTCCTCTTTCCGTGGGCAGTGTTCCCCAAACTTAGCTGGATAAAGATGTTATTTGAGAATACAGATTCTGGAATGCACTTCAGATCTCCAGGTTGGAAACTTGGAAACTTGGTCTTCAAGGATCCTCATGATTGCCCAAATAGAGAAAAACAATGCTGTATTTTTTTTACTCTTTGCCAGAAATGAGATAATTTTTTATTTCTTTTCGAGGAAGACCAAAAAATGAACGTGAAAGATAGTTAGAATATACTTAGCTTGACTACTGAGATAGAAATGATGCTAAATAATTGAACAGGAAATTCAGTCAGGATCGTAAGAATAAGCTGCTAAAGAACATTATGTCAAGCACAAAGAAGGTAAGGATTTGCTTCAGGTACACTTGGTCAAATGCTACAGGTGTATGAGAGATGAAACTTAAGACTCAATTTCCTCTTGTATCAAGATCAACTTTCCTCTTGTACGGCTGTACCTAATTTAGTATGTGCACTACTGAAAGAGGTGTTGATTCAAAGTGACATGTGCACAATGCATTTCTTAGTTTGCAGTCTTTGTTTCTAAAATTATCTCTAAATTAGTTGCTTAGAGCCATATAAATCTATTTTAGGAGATGTAGTAAGTGGTTGAAATGGTTAATATGCTTTTAGATTTTTATGATATGATTTTAAAAATCTATTTGAAATAACAGCAGAAGAACAGTTCAAATAGTCCTATCTTAAATTCTTGAAATAGAGGCCAGGCGCAGTGGCTCACGCTTATCATCCCAGCACGTTGGGAGGCAGATGTGGGCAGATCACAAGGTCAGGAAATGGAGACCATCCTGGCTAACACGGTGAAACCTCATCTCTACTAAAAATACAAAAATTAGATGGGCGTGGTGGCGGGCGCTGTAGTCCCAGCTACTCGGGAGGCTGAGGCAGGAGAATGGCGTGAACCCGGGAGGCGGAGGTTGCAGTGAGCCGAGATAGCGCCACTGCACTCCAGCCTGGGCGACAGAGCAAGACTCCATCTCAATAAAAAAAAAAAAAAAAATTCTGGAAATAGAAAGTCATGGGGAGAAGAAAGACTGCACCTAAAGAAGAAACAAACGAGTCCTACATTTCCTGCACGTAGAACAGTCTAAGGAAAACGCATTTGCATGTTTCGTTGTCTTTTTTCCATCTCTCATTGTTTTCTCCATCCGTCTCCTCTGGACCACAGCACCCTCACAGATATAGTACAAGTAGGCCAGCCACACCCCAACCAAAACTCTCCTCCACTTAACAAACAAATCTTTTATTTCCTCAACACAGTGCCAAAGTCTCAACTAAGTTTAGAAAAAAGGCTTTATTTCATTCATAACTTTTTATCATCTCAATGATACCTATCTTATTTTATGATGGAAGCTATAACTCAAGATACATATAAAATTTAGGGAATATTAGGCAGTATAAAAAACTAAAGAACAAATCAAGCTATAGACAAGAATGCCAGAGACTCTAATATTATCCCACTTTTTAAAATAACTTGAGGGGCACTACCTCTTATAGTATTCATGGTTGTCTGAAACGTGAAATTGAATTATCAAGTCCTAAAAAACTCAAATTCCCATCCCTCATGCAATCCCAATTCCCCTAAATAGGAAGCACTTAATAATAATTTGTAACCAAAAAAACTCAATAATGCCCAGGTTTCAGTAACATGACATGTCCGAGAGGTGGATCCATTCCTCTATTTAAATTAAGTTTATGTCATGATATCTTCATTATACTAAGGGAAAAGTAAGGTTTAAAAATAGAAATCCATGGTTGTTTTATTTTTGTTTTGTTTTTAGTTTGTTGTAGCTGTTGTTTGCTCTCCGTGTTTTATTTTTACATACTTTCAAATTTACAGAAAAGTTGTAAGAGTACTTTTATGGATGGGATGTTTGTATCCCTTCCAAATTCATATGTTGAAATCCTAATCCCCAGTTTAATGTATTAGGGAGTAGGGCTTTGGGGAGGCAATGAAGTCATCAGGGTGGAGCTCTCATAAGTAGGATTAGTGCAGTTATATATGGGACCCCAGAGAGCTCTCTTGACTTCTTTTGTCATGTGAGGATACAATGAGAAGATGGCACCCTGCCCCTTAGAAGAGGATGCTCACCACAACCCAACCATGCTGGCACCCTGACCTTAAGCTCCCAGACTCTGTAGCTGTGAGAAATACATTTCTATTATTCAAAAGCCCCCTAATCTATGGTGTGTGTATGTGTTTTCTTTTAATATACTAGTCCAAGCTGACTAAGTAGTACAGAAAATTTTCATGAACCCTTCACTCAAATCCCCCAAATATTACATTTCACCTTGTTTGCTTTAACTCTCAAACATCTTTTTCCTTGAATCATTTGAGCGTATGGTCTGGAAATGATGCCCTTCACCACTAAATCCTCCAAATCACCATGGATCCAAAACCTGCTAGCTGGGTGAGTCTCCAGACCCTCTGAAGGATAAAGGCTCATAACATCTCTCCCTGGGCTTTCAGATCAACATTTGGTTCCAGTTTCTAATAGCTAGAACATCTCCTTAGAAATTTGGAGCAGCTTCTGCACTTCTCTGAAAACAAGAACAGAGTAACTATTGTCCACTCTACCAGAGCCTTTGCTTTCTAATGCTTTTCAACATTTAAAGCCACTCCAGTATTTTTAAAAATACAGCTCTTCTTCTACCTTAGCTGCTGACCTAATTTAGCTGAATACATTTTATTAAATATTTATTAAACATCAGTTCATGGAAGCACTGTATCAAATGGGTACACAAGGGTAATGCCCACTGGGCAAGTTTCCAGCTCATCAAAAAGCACAGCTCTGAATTAAGAGGGTGGCTGAGGCTCTGAAAGGAATAAGTGCAACAGTGAACTTGACTATTTGAACATGAACTTGACTATTTGAAAGAATGTTCTGTGATAATAGCAGTAAATAAAAAAAGATGGGTTAAAGAAGCAGAACCAAAAACATGATAAACACAGCGTAAGATCAGCTGTATTTCATCTTCCTGCATAGGTACTGAAATATGATCTTTTCATTTAATTTGCAATTGTTCACTTTCTTGACAACCAAAGGCGGATAAGTGTTGTGGAAGCTGAAGATTATATAATTTGGGAGTTTCTCATTTAAAAAAATGAGAACACAAAATAAAGTGTAAAAATAAATACTGAAAATGATCATTTAAATCTCAACAAATACATTTTGAAATCTCAAAAATATCACAAAAGTTAATAAAAACAACAATTGGCCAAAGTGGCTCATGCTTATAATCTCATCACTTTGGTAGGCCCAGGCAGGCGGATCACTTGAGCCCAGGAGTTCAAAACCAGCCTGGTCAACATAGCGAGATGCCATCTCTACAAAAATAAAGCAAAAATTAGCCAGGCATAGTGACATGTGCCTGTAGTTCCAGATACTTGGGAGGCTGAGGCAGGAGGATTGCTTGAGCCCAGGAGGCCGAGGCTGCTGTGAGCCATGATTGCATTACTATACTTCAGCTTGGGCAACAGAGCAAAATCCTGTCTCAAAAAATGTAGTAGTAATTTTGTTAATTAACTTACATGTCTCTATAATATTTTTACTGCATTATTTAGCTGGATACTCTCTTCATATAATGAGCACTTTCTACATACAGAATAGAAAAAATAATTCCATCTTACCACTAGCATAATAGGATACAATTTTTATCAATAATAAATAAATTGACTCCATCACTAGAGTCAATTTAAACAATTCTTCAAACTTCCCCCTATAATTATATCCTTGATCTTCTTGACAGTACAGGCAAAATTTTCCTGTAATTAACAATGAGAGGGTGGGGGTAGTATATTATGTCAAGTCCCCTCTTGGAGGAATTTATCAGAGTCTTTTCAAATGTAGAACCTTTTGTTAGAGTCAGTGTAAAAGAACAAGAGGACCTCGGGACATGGGAGAGGAAGAAGGGCAATGAAAATAAACAATAGCCTTAAAAATAGAAGCAGAAAACAGAGCTAGGTGAGAAGATGTTGAAAACTATCTTTACTGAACATTGACTCATAAGGCTTTTGGTAACTTTTTCTCTTCTCTCATCACAAAATAAATTTGAATGCCAAAGGGCAGGCACAATTCCACTGTTGAGAGAAACAGATCTAAAAATAAGTAGCAAGTAGACAAGAACGAGCAGTGAACATGAGGAGAACCATGGTGTCTACTTTTAGGTTAACTATGGAGGCATGTAGGCACAGATGGAGGAAGTTAGTTTATCTTTGCTGCTGCACTTAAAAAATAAAAACCAAAAATATAAATGCCATCAAAACGTTGACTCTTCTTTAACCAAAATTTTTGGTTTTATATTTAAGGCCAAGCCCATTTAGAAGAAAAGCACATTCATTTGGGTTTTGTGGTTTGGAGAAAGGACTGCCATAGAGGAGGTAAAAGCCACAGTGGAGCATTCCTGGACAATCCATTGCAGGCTTGGGAAATCACCATGCAGGCAGCTCCTGCTCCGTAATAGTCAAAATAGCAACATGACCACAAATAATTCAAAGGCCGAAACATTTTGTTCCCACCAGTTCAAACTCTCCTGTTTCTGTCAAATGGCTGGTAATCCTATCTCCTCTACTAAGCCTTTCCTAACTGAAACAGTGGCAACTTCTTTTGAATTCTACTATTTATTACATAAACACACAATTCTCGTGGTTCCCTTATCACTCCATTAAATGCTCTCTGATTGAAACACATTGCAAATCCTTTTATGCTACATTTGTTCAATGCTTGTTGCCTTGACTGTATATAGCCTTAATATCCGGTAGGTGCTTCTAACTAATCCTAAGTTCCACATCTAATTTACAAAGCATTTTGCTTGGCAATGCCTCTTATGATGCAAATAAACTAGTATTTATCATAAATGCTTTATGATATAGACAAGCAGACTATTTTAGAGAAAATAAGAATTAAATAATGGTAAGGAAAGCAAACCACCCCTGTGATGTGCATGCCCTCCGCCACCGCCACTTTTCCCTCCTTGGATGGTGTCTCACTCTCCACCTTCTCTTTGTCACTTGTCCTCGGTCGCACATCAATCTGGCCTCCGCCCTCCAGAGTAGACTTATTCTCCCTGCCTAAAATGTTATTTCTGCCTTCTTCATCTAACCTTGTTCCTTTTCATTATTAAATGCTTCCTATATACAGAAGACTACATAAATTATGTCTTCACGGTAAATAATAGTAATACAGTGAACAGCTGTGCATCCACTTTAATAAATAGAATGTATTTTTGAAGTCTTTGTGTGTACTCTCATGCTCGTGTCCTTCCACATTCTGAGGTAACCATGTTCCTAGTTTACTGTTGATCACTGTCTTGTGGGTTAGTCCAACTCTTACTGTTCTTTAGAGTTTTACTACCTATTTCTCCCTGAAAATACATACATTTAGTTTGGAAAAAAAAAAAAAAAAAAAAACCTCAGAGCAATCGCAAGCCTAGTGGAGTAACAGAAAAATCAACATTGCCACTAAGAGAGGACATATCCCAGAAGATGAGCTGACAGAGGCTCTCCGTTACAGCACGGTTTCAGTTTCCCTGGGAGTTTACAAAAGTCATTTGCAGGGAAGTCAGAAGGAGAGAGACTGGGGATGTAGGGCTCTCCGAGGCAGGGCATCGAGGTGGTCTGTGAATGTGAATCTGGAGCTGGAGGTCTCCAACCATAAGGCCAGGAGAGGTGGCAACTCTGCCTTCTCTGCTTCTGAATTCACCACAGCCCACCTCCTGCTCTTCAGAGTAGGTGGAAGATCACCCTCTTTTGCCCATCTGAAGAAGAAACTCCAGATTACTAATGGGAAGCTAAAGGGCAGTCGGCCAGGCAAACTCTGAGTTGTCCTTCAAAATGCAGCTCAGGGTTTCCTCTTCCAGTAGAACTTTTCTGACACCCACATGCAATGACCAGGGTCAACCTTTTAACCCCCTGTGCACTCTGTGCTAACCCCTATCAACAGCTCTCCCTCCTACTGTGATCATAGCAACAGCTGTCCCTCTTCCTCATTAAACTGGATGTTCTTCGAGGGAAAAAATTATTTTATCAATTTTACTAATAATAACAGTATCATCTGATATTTGTTTTATTTTATAAATGTGGACAAACCTCATTAACATTAAATACCAATATTTAAAAATTGTAAGGCAGAATATGTGTTCTTGTTATTCCAAATTTATTGGAAATAAAGAATTTTGAGCGTCTCTTCCGTTAAAGAAAAAGTTCTGTGAGTGCTCCTTGCATTTTTCTAGCTTCAGGCATGCGGCATCTCATAACATTTCAGTTACTGTGTCATTTGCACAGGTGAGGAGACCTTTCCACGTGGATACATGTGAAATAATGGTGTTACAAAAAGTGGTACTTTTCACTTTACTTTATGCCTAGAAACAAACACATGTGCATGGTACTACATAAATTAAAAATATGATTTAATTATCTTCTACTTTTTATAACACAACTGGAAATTGTTTTTACTTTCATAATTAGGAGGTGAACAGCAGGTCTACAAAATATTAACAGAAAAAGCTAGTAGCTTTTAATTAAACTTTTCTAACTATAACTTTTAAGATAAGCCCCTATGCTATTTTAAAGTAAGCTATAAAATTAAAGTTAGTAAAAAGAAAAAAAAAGACATTAAAATATTGGACATTACCTCACCATCCAGAATTAAGCAGGTTATAATGCTGCACATCCTCCCTGAATTCATGTATTTTTAAATAAAATAATTCTGAATATTCTGGTCTTTTACCTGATTTGTTTCATTCAACATATCCTGGGTATCTACCCATTTCAATAATTACACTTCTAAAGCCATAATGTTTAATGTCCGTATATGAATCTCTAAGCATGTAGTAAAATCATAATGCAAAATAAATAAAAAAACTTTTTTTTCAGAAGACTGGGTGTTTTGTAAATGAGAGAATTGAACTTCTTAAGGGTTTAGCCATGATTCCAAACACACAAATATTTTTTATTATTTTTATACCATACATGTTTTATATGTAAAAATTTCCATATGAAAATTATATTATTTCATAATATATGAAAATACATTAAAGCAGTCTCATTCCAATAAGTGTTTGTATTTTTTCCAATCTTCCACTGAACAAACCCCTGACAAATATTCTTCTGTTAAAATGTTGCAAATATCCTCTTTTTTAATGCTAGGATAAATTTCTAGAACTAGGATTGTTGAGCAAAATGGTTTGTACAATTTTAAGGCCATTAATATATATTGCTAAATTGCCACCCAGAAAAGTAATGTCAGTTTCCATTCCCGCCAGCAATGAATGAGTGTCATTTTCTCTCATTCTTTGCCAGCACTGAACATAATGAAGAAGAAAAAAAAAATCTCTGCCAATTTGATCAGTGAAAATTTGTGTTTCATATTTTCTCTAACTTGCATTTCTTTAACTACTAGCGTGATTAAACATTTTAAAAGTTTTTACCCATTTTCTACTTTTTCTTTTATTAATTGCTTATCAATGGTTTTTTTTCTGTTAGGGTATTATTATTCTTATGTATTTATGAGGTTATATAATTAAAGATTTCAAACTTTTGTCTGTCTCACTTGTGGCAGGCAGAATAAGACTTCCCCCAAATGTCCACATCTTAGTCCTCATAAAGCGTCTGAATATCTTATGTTACATGACAAAAGGGAATGGAGGTTATAGATGGAACTGAGGTTGCTAATCAACTGACCTAAAATAGGGAGATTACCTTGGATTATCCAGTGGACTAAATGGAATTATAAGGTTCTTAGAAGTAGGAGAGAGGTGGAGGAGGGATCAGAGTCAGAGAGAGGCTTGAAGGTGCTGCACTGCTGGCTTAAAGATGGAGGAATGGAGCCACAAACCAATAAATGCTGGGGGGCTCTAGAAGCTGGAAACAGCAAAGAAACAGATTCGCTCTTCGAGCTTGCAGAAGAACACAGCTCTGCCAGCATCTTGATTTTTGTCAAATGAGACTCATTTCAGACTTCTGATCTGCAGAACTGTAAGATAAACAGATTTATGTTGCTTTAAGCCACCTATTGTGTGGTAATTTTTGTAGTGGAATCGGGAAACTGATTCACATGTTGCAAATGTTTTCCTGATTTTTATATACATAATCTTTACAAAGCAATCAAAATGTCCCTTATATTTAGTGCCATTTAAAAATGTATTCAGTACACCTCTTCTATGCTCAACTACAGCGATGCAGATAAAATTTGACCAAAAATACAATTTTTTTTTTCTTTAAAAAAGGAGGGTGTTTCCTCTTGGCTCTTTCTTTCTCCTTTTCTTTCCCTTTGCTTGGAGGTGACTGGGGGCTGAGGAAGTTAGAAGAACAAGGAGAAAATGGCTGAGGAGATAGTCGTGAGGTCAGGAGCCAAAAAAAAGCTGATGACATAGTCAGTAGATTGGTTACATGCAGGGGGATTAAGGAAATAAACAAATATTGAAGATAATGAGAGCCAGGTTTCTCACTGTCAGAGAAGGGATTTATAAAAATGCAAATGAGCCAGTGCTTTGGCTCATGCCTATAATACCAGCACTTCCGGAGGACAAGGTGGGTGAATCACTTGAGGTCAGGAGTTCGAGACCAGCCTGGCCAACATGGCGAAATGCTGTCTCTACTAAAAATACAAAAATTAGCCTATTGTGGTGGCACGTGCCTGTAATCCCATCTACTCAGGAGGCTGCGGCAGGAAAATTGCTTAAACCCTGGAGGCAGAGGCTATAGTGAGCCGAGATCTCACCACTGCACTCCAGCCTACATGGCAGAGCAAGACTCTGTCTCAGAAAAAAAAAAAAAAAAAAAAAAATATATATATATATATATATATATGAAAATGCAGAAGGCTAAGGTATTAGGCTGTCATTGAGAAAGAGGAGGGAGGGAGAAAGGTACAGATGAAACATATATATATAGATAGATAGATAGATATACTTTTATAATTAGATGGAGATATATAGAGATAGATGATCTATAAACCCAGCTCTGTCAGCCTGGTAGTAATGAGTATACTAAGCACCCAGATCTGGATTTATAAATGCCTCTACTAAAAGGAACCAGACTGCAGAGAGAAATGGTTGATTCCAAGGTTGGTAAAGAGAAAGTACAAAATTAGCCCGAAAGTATGGAAATGTTCTAAGAATGATGGAAACATGCAAAATAAACCCACAGAACTTAGCTTGAAGAGGGTCTCTTGGCCAAATATGAGACAAATGAAGTATCAGAATAAATGATGATAGTAACCAGATTATAACCCATTGAATAAAGTAGGAATCCATCAGACCATAATGAATAAATAAATGAATTAAAGGAAAAAATTCTTGCAGTATAATGCCAACGAACTAATGTAGAAGATGACATGTGTCAGAGAGGAAGTTGAATCAGGTAGGAGTCATCAGTGGATACCAAAGCCAGTGGGCAGAAATTTGATGAAGAATTATATATTTGCACAGTCTTGAGTATCTCCCCAAAAAACACTTTCACTCACAAAGGGGAAAATGGTGGACCTATGGTCCAGGAACATGTCAGACACCAACTTGAACAGGTTGTCAATGTTAACATCTCCAGAGTTCAGATGAATTAACATTGAAGGATTCCTGATATACTACTGGAAGTACAGTATCATTTCAGTGCTATTCCTGATAAGAATGTATGGCCTGATTGTGAACAGAGGAAATATTAGATGGCTCCAGGTTGATTGACATGGCTTATGCTCTAAAACTGAAAACTACATGAAAGTCAAGGAAAAGACTGTCAAGTCACTCCATGTTGAAGGAGACTAAAATATATGACAACCAAATGCAATGCATGATCCTGTTTTGAGTTCTAGAACAAGAAGGAGAAAGAAACATTATGGGAACAGGAATATTTGGATGAGATCTTTGGAATAATTGGATGCCAGTATTGTATCAATGTTTATTACTTGATTTTAGATAGTGGTATCTCTATTACGTGGGAGAGTGTTTTTTGTATGAAACGTACTATGGGGTGTTAGGAATCATGGGACATACTGACTACAACTCCTATGATCCCAAAATGATTCAGGCAAAAAAATAATGAAGTGTGCCTGTGTGTGTGTGTGTGTGTGTGTGTGTGTGTGTGAACTTTCATGCCACAAATATTTATTCAAGCCGATAAGAGATGTTAATCACTGTAAACTAAATATTGAGAATCCAAGAATTTAAAAAATGTAATAGTTATTCCTTTATCTTAGTGGGCAATTAAAAATATAAACAATGCCTAGAAAAATAGTTTTACACAAGAGGTAATTTAAATGGGCCTAGAAGACCATAGATTTCAAACATTAAGTAAAGTAATAAACAATAGGCAAAATATAGTAGTGTAAAATTGAATGGCATTTCAGGGAATAATGAGGTCAGTACATTAGATGTAAGTGACGCGAAGGAATATAGTGAGGGGAAAAAATCCCTAAAAAAAAAAAAAAAAACAACTAGAGGCCAAATTATGACACTGGAGCTTTTGGACATTATCTGACCAAAGAGTAGAAAGCCACTGTAGCTGGGCATGGATGCTAGTGCCTGTAATCCCAGCACCTTGTGGACAAACGCAAGAGGATAGCTTGAAACCAGGAATTTGAGACCAGCCTGAGCAATATAGTGAGATCTCATCTCTAAAAAAAAGAAAAAAATTAAAAAAAATTTTAAAATTAGCCAGATGTGATGGTGCACACCTGTGATCCCAGCTACTTGGGAAGCTGAGGTGGGAGGTTGAGGCTGCAGTGAGCCATGGTTGCCTCCTCACACTCCAGCTTGGGTGACAGAGAAAAACCTTGTCTCAAAAACGAGAAAGTCATCGTAGGCTTTCAGTGGGCAAATGATGTATTCAACTCTGTAAGTTATTAACCAAAAGCAGTTTCAATATAAAAGCCCATATAAAAATACAGTTTAAGAAATAAGCACCAGAACAAATAATTTCTGAAACATTTTCAGTGGATTATTCCAATGGAAATAGATAAAAATGTGTCCAAGTAAAGAATCTGTTATAAAAATAGGTTATAAAATAAAAATGTAAACATTCTTCATACTCAGCATCTCCAAGTACTCAAAGATCCCAGAGTCATAGCACTTTAAAACTAATGTGATTTTTAGAAAGGAGTAGAAAATGTGCTTAGCATGCAGCTTAAAAACATAAAAATATTAATTTGTGCTTTTTTAATATGGCAGAGAACATCTATTCTTTCATTTAAACTGGAGTCTCGCCTTCTCCACAAAGACACAGGGAGAGGAAAATAATTGGCAAGAATAGGAAGTGAAGAATTTATGATTCTCAATAGAAGTATGTATTGAAACAAAATCGGTACTACATGTCTTCTAAAAATTGCTGCTGGATGGCCTAATAAAGGCTAGGTGCGCGCAAGGCAGCTGAAAAATATACTTGTTACCACAAGAGGGAAGGTGTTTCTCCAAGTGCTTTGCAGCAATCTACCAAAGTTTGGAAGTTGGGGCAGTAGAGTTGACTGACATATCCTGAAGCCATCTCAGGTATCAGTCTAGGGGTAGGGCAGGCAACCTGAGAGAAGTCCCTCTGATATGCACTAGAACTTCACCTGCTGCCCATTGAAAGTTGAGTGAAAGGCCAAGAGAAGTACTCCAAGTTGCAGAAAAGTGGGGGCCATACTGCAGAGAAAATATAACTCCCAAGTGACCTAGAGAGTTGGACAGTCTAGTTATAAAACAGAAAGACCTCTTCCATGATTTGAAAAACAGGTGTCTGTGCCATAAAGTATAAGGAGATCTGAAATCTCACTGATGAACAATCCTCAAGCTCTGCTGAAGACCCTAATTCTGCCCTCAGAATGTCTTTATACAATAGTGAGCTGAATCTTATTAAAGTTATAAAAAATTCAAATGTTGCTTAAGAACAGATTAGATTCACCCAACTCCAGCAGCTTAACAGAGGAGCATACCCTTTTCTGTAGATAAACATTGTCAGTCTCTACTGTTTTTCATACACAACACTCAGTATGAGATCAATAACAAAAAAGACAAGAAGAAAAGTGTTACCCTCATGACATACAATTTACTCATGTAACAAACCTGCACATGTACTCACTGAATCTAAACTAAAAGTTGGAAAAAAAAACAAAAATAAGATATTTAGAATATCATCAAATTTGGAAATTAAGCAATATACTTGTAAAGAGTTCATGAGTTGAAAAGATAAACTGAAAAATAATTTGAACAAAGTGATAATAAAAACACCATATATCATAATTGTGGTGTGCTGCAGCTGAAGTATTACAGGAGAATTTACAGCTTTGAACAAGAAAAAGGGTTTAAAACCAATTACTCAAGTTTCCACCTTTAGGGATGCACCACCATGCCTGGCTAATTTTTGTGGGTTTTTTTTTTTGAAGAGATGGAGTCCCACTATATTGCTGAGGCTGGTCTTGAACTCCGGGCCTCAAGTGATCCTCCTGCCCCAGCCGCCCAAAGTGTTGGGGTTTCAGGCATGAATCCCTGCATCAGCCAAGAAATAATATTTATATTACACATTATCTTTCAGAAAATAAAGGTGGAGGAAACAACTTTCCAAATGGTTCTATGTCCAGCATAACCTTGATAATAAAACCTGGCACATTATAAGAAAATTCCCAACTAATATCTTTCACAAATATAGACACAAAAGTACCCCACAAAATCTTAACAAATTAAATCAATCAAAATATAAAAAGTATTTGTAATGCAGGTTGTAGTCAGGGCAACTAAGTGAGAACAGAAATAAAAGGTATCCAGATTAGAAAGAAAGAATAAAACTATTTCTACACACAGATAGCATGATCTCATATATAGGAAGCCCTAAGGAATCCACTAACAAACTATTAAATCTAAAAATTCAGCAAGGTTTCAGACTACAAGATCAATATATAAAAATCAATTGTATTTCTATACACTTGCAATGAATTTAAAAAAACCTCAAAAACAAAACTAAGAAAATTTATAATTGCAGCAAAAAGAAAGACAGGAATAAATTTAACAAAAGAAGTCCAAAATTTATAGTCTGCAAACTATAAAACATTATTGAAAGAAATTAAGTATTACAATAAATGGAAAAACATCCCATGTTCATGGATCAGAAGACTTAATATTGTTAAAATGGCAATCTCTATCAGAATCTCAGATATCATTGTGGCAATTGACAAGCTGATGGTAAAGTTCATATAAAATTGCAAAGGATACATAAGAGCTAAAACAATCTTGAAAACACAGAAAGCAAAGTAGAAAAAAATCACACCTCTCAATTTCAAAATTTACTCCAAAACAATGACAATTAAAATAGTGTGGTGCTAGCACAAGGACAGAATATAGATAAATGGAATTGAATTGAGAGACCATGTTTCTATGGTCAACTGATTTTGACAAGAGTGCCACAACCATTAAATGGGAGAAGAATAGTCTTTTCAACAAATGGGGCTGGGACTATTGGATATCCCCATGCAAAATAATGAGGCTGAGCCTTTACCTCACACCATATACAAAAACAAACTTAAAATGCATCAAAGACTTAAATTTAAAACTGGAAACTATAAAAATTCATTGAAGAAAACATAGACATAAATCTTTATGACCTCAGATTTGGCAAAGGATTCTTACCTATGGCATGAAGAGTATGAACAACAAAAGAAAAAAAAATGATAATTCAAACTTAATAAGAATTAAACCCTGTCCTTCAAAGGAAACCACCAAGAAAGTGAAATGACAATTTCACAGAATTGGAAAAAATATTTGCAAATCATATCTCTTATATGGGACTTTCCAGAATATATAAATAACACAACTTACTAATAAAAAAGACAATCCAAATTAAAAATAGGCAAATAATCACAATAAACATTTCTTCAAGGAAAATACACAAATTACCAATAAGCACATGAAAGATGTTTAACACAATTATTCATCAGAGAAATGCAAATATAAACCCAAATGAGATACCAATTCAAACACACAAGGATGGCTAGAATCAAAAAGTTAGATAAAAGTGTTGGTAAGGATGAGGAGAAATCAAAACCCTCATACATTGCTGGTGGAGTTGTACAATGGTGCAGCCATTTTGGAAAACAATACGTAATTCCTAAAGTGATTAAATATAGAGAGACCATACGACCCAGCAATTCCACTCCTAGATATGTACTCAACAGAATTAAAAGCATGTTTTCAGCTAGGTATGGTGGCTCATGCCTGTAATTCCAGCACTTTGGGAGGCCAAGGCAGGTGGATTGCTTGAGCTCAGGTTTTAGAGACCAGCATGGATGACAAAGTGAGACTCCATCTCTAAACAAAATACAAAAATTAGCTGGGCATGGTGGCATGTGCCTGTAGTCCCAGCTACTCAGGAGGCTAAGGAGGGAGACTGGCAAGGCTGCAGCGAGCTGAGACCACGCCACTGCACTCTAGCCTGGGCAACAGAGCCAGACGCAGTCTCAAAAAACAACAAAACAAAACAAAAACAGGCATTCAAGCAAAAACTTATGAACTAATGTTTTTGTGTATACACAGTAGAATTATTCATAAAAGTCAAAAAGTGTCAAATGTCCATCAGGTGATTAATGAATAAACAAATGTGGCTTATCCATATAATGAAATACCATTTGGTCATAAGAAAAAATGCTGATACTTGCTGCAATATGCATGAATCTTAAAAACACTGTGCCTAAATTAAATAAGCCAGTCACAGAAAACCATATATTACATGATTCCATTTATACAAAATGTCAAGCATAGGAATATCTCTACAGACAGACAAGTAGATTATTCTTTTTTTAATCCTATGTTATAAAAGGAATACTTGTTTATGACCAAGTATAGGTTATCCCATGTATGCAAGGTTGGTTTCACACATGAAAAGCACAACATGAGTAGGATAAAGGATAAGATCCTATCATGAACTCAATTGAACAGAAAACATGCTTGACAAAATTCTACACTTATGCATGATAAAAACTCTCAAACTAGGAATAGAAGGAAATTTCCTGAATTTGATAAGTGCAAAATCTATAGCAAAGACCACACTTAAGGGTAAAACAGTGAATATTTTCCTCTTAAAACTACAGTAATCAAGACTGCGGTTCCCATAAGCAAAGACATCTAGACCAATAAAATAGAAGAGTCGGTTCAGAAATTGACACATACAAGCATAGCAACCATTGATTTTTAACAGTGGTACCGACACAATTCCTATATTAGTCCATTCTCACATTGCTATAAAGAACTGCCTGAGACTGGGTAATTTATAAAGGAAAGTAGTTTAATTGCATGGCAGGAGGGGAAGCAAATGCATCCTTCTTCACATGATGACAGGTAGAAGTGCAGAGCAAAAGGGGGAAAAGCCCCTTGTAAAACCATCAGATCTCATAAGAACTCACTCACTGTCACGAGAATAGGATGGAGGAAACCGCCCCCATGATTCAATTATCTCCAGGACATGTGGAGATTATGGGAACTCTAATTCAAGATGAGATTTGGGTAGGGACACAGCCAAACCATAACAATTCCTTTGGGAAAGCAAGTTCCCAAATGGTGTTTGAACAATGGAAAATTAAATTAACAAATCTCAACCTCCTGCATCACTCTATATACAAAATACATTTCAAGATTAATTATTGACCTAAAATAAAAGTTAGAAAAATAAAGCATCTAGAAAAAACATTGAACTAGGTCTTCATACGTTTGGGATAGGCAAAGATTTCTTTAGAGCATAAAAAGCACCAAACATAAAACAAAACTTGATAAATAACACAGCATCAAAAATAAGAACTTCTGCACATTAAAAAATATTATAAGAAATAAAATCAAGCTTCAGACTTGAAGACAATATTTACAACACAAATATTTTACAATACAAATATTTACAATACAAATATCTAACAAAAGGACTTGTATTTAGAATATACAATGACCTGCAAATCAATAATGAAGAAATCTACTCAATCAATATGCATATAATATGTAAACATTTTACCAAAAAATTACTGTTTAATATGAACATAAAAAGGTGCTTATCAGGGAAATAACAATTAAAACCACCACAAGATACATACTAGAATGTTTAAAATAAAAAAGACTGAAAATACCAAGTTTTGGCAAGGATGTGAAACCCCTGGGAATATTGCTGGTGGAAATGTGAAATATTACAACCATTTAAAAAAACCTATGGCAATACCTTTCAAAGTTAAACATACATGGTAGTGAAAACATTTCTCACTGGAAAATGTTAAAGATGTTTCATTGTAGAACTTTTTCTCCAGTGAAAAACTAAAACCTTTTAATGTTCTCCCCCCAACCTTTTTTTTTTTGAGACAGAGTCTCTCTCTGTCACCCAGGCTGGAGTGCAGTGGCGAGGTCTCAGCTCACTGCAAACTCTGCCTCCTGGGTTCAGACCATTCTCTTGTCTCAGCCTCCGGAGTAGCTGGGACTACAGGCAGCCGCCAACACGCCCGGCTAATTTTTTGTATTTTTAGTAGAGACGGGTTTTCACCGTGCTAGCCAGGATGGTCTCCATCTCCTGACCTCATCCTCGTGATTTGCCGGCCTCGGCCTCCCAAAGCGTTGGAATTACAGGTGTGAGCCCCCACGCCCTGCCACATTTTCACTTTTTTTAAAGATAAAGAGACTTGTATATGAATGATCATAGCCCCCTTATTCAAAATATTCAAAAATTTGAAATAACTCAAATGTCTGTCAATGAAAGAATGGACAAAGAAACTGTGGTATATCTATATATGGAATAATACTCAGCAACTGAAAAGAAAGTCACAAATAGACAAAAACCTCACGGATTCATATCAAAAAACATTATAATGAACAACCAAAAGCAGGTACAAAAATATATAATGTATTATTCCATTTAGATGAAACAAATGAATAATTGATGCTAATGCATGCTGATAAAAATCAGGATGGTTGCTTTCAGGGTTGAAAGTTTGAGTGGAGGGAGATGCAAAACACTTTCTGGTTTGAAGGAAATATTCTAGATCTTGTTTTGGGTGGCAGTTATAAGGATATCTGCAAGTGAAAACTCATTAAACTGAACAAATTTTGTGCATTTTATTATATATAAATTATTTTGCAATAAGAATTAATTTAAAAAAAACAAAAATTGCTGCTCGGAGAAAACAAAATATTAATATACTACCTAACACATTTTGTGGTATGAAGGAAATATTCTAGATCTCGTTTTGGGTGGCAGTTACAAGGATATCTACAAGTCAAAACTCATTAAACTGAACTTTCAAATTCTGTCATTTTATTATATATACATTATTTTGCAAAAAGAATTAATTAAAAAACAATAAAAACTGCTGTTCTGAGAAAACAAATTATGAATATACCATCTAACTGTACAGAGAACAAAATAAAAAATATAGTAATATCTTTGACCTATTTGAAAGCCAACAAAAGCAAAGCAAGAAAGTTCCTACAATCTGATTAAGTGAATGGCATTTATATATGTGTATAATCATTTAAATGTTTACAGCTTAAAGGAAAAAATAGTGAGGAAAAGAATGCTATGGTTTTCAAATCCTAAGGTTTGTACTGAAGTTGTTTGTCATTTTTTTTTTTTTTCTTAGCCACCTGGCATCTGAACTCCCTTTCTGTGCCTGTGAAATTTCCACCTTCAACTGCAGAAGCTACAAAGCCAGATACTTGCTTTCATAGCCTCCATTCCTTGAGGGCAGGGCACATGAATAGGCTCAGTTACTCTGAATTCAGTTTGGATACTGACTTGGGAACTAGTGAGAAAAGAAGCACTCAGTGGAGAATTCATTCTGGCAGCAATAATGGTAGCAGTTGCTTCGAGGATCTAGTCACAGCTATAGCAGGGGGGTCATCCAGTAGCCAGTGTCAGCAGCAAACAATGCCAATGCCAGGGAAATGAGAGGTACAAACCATTCATCTAGCGTTTGCTGGCAGCAGAAACAATATCCTCACCAGTCAAGTTCTGCAGCATAATTTTAGCTTCAAAGCTACGCGCTTTGTTTTATCTTGCCTGCCCATTTTTTAAGCCTTTTCTCTAGTGTTCCAAATGACTCTGTGAACTACTCAATATCCTTTCAACAAACTTCTTTTCCACTTAAATCATCCAGAGTTAATTTCTATTGCTGGCAATACTGACTCTGATGGAAAAATAAAATAATAAATGCACTCTAACACAGAATAACAGAAATAATGCTCCACCTGGTTAACAAGGATTTTACAAACAAGTAGAAGCTTTTGGACTTCTTTTTAAAAATACATACTTAAATATAACTTTTTTGACACCATGAATTCCACCTGTGCTTTCAAAGAAAAGTATTTTTCACAGTTAACATCATGTTTTAAAGGAGATAAATTTTCAAAAGATCCACTGGAAAAAAAATAGACTTCTCCCATAATACTTTACACAATGATTAGCTGAGATTCTAAAGGAATATCATAAAATTATGATAATATTAAATAAAAGCAAATACTCTAATAACTAACATTCAAGGGAACATGCTATGACTGATGTAGTATCAAAGGGATATGTTTAGGAAGATGCTCTCTTCTGTGTGACTCTGAAAATATGGGGACATGCTATACATTCTATTTTTTCTTATTGATTGTGAATTTGTCATCAATTTTGTTGAGTCTATTCAAAATTTCCACTTACATAAACTCTTTTGAGTAATGAGTTTCACAGATATATTGTGTGCTATGCGAACTAGTACCTCTATTTCTTGGTTCCATTATTCTTGTACTATAGGATATTGTAAATAAACCTATGTTTTCTGTAACATATCTTTTGAAGAAATAATGCATCCTCTCAGAAAACTTTTCCTATCAAGAATTTTTGTTGTTGCTCTTCATCAGTCTAAGAAAAATCTGTCTTTTTTGTCCTTTTTTATTTTTGCCCATATTTTTCTCTTCATCCTCCATTCCTATGCTCATGGCCCATCCTCACTGGCACCAATTCTGTGTTTATTGTAAACATCCTTGAAAAATAGTGTTGTTTTATTTTGAGGATATGCTGAAGTTACCTAAATTTGAACATGATATGGATTTCATTATTTCTTATCTTGCTTTTGTGAAGATGACATTTATGGAGACAAAAGATAAGTTCACACATAAAATTTCAGGTAGTGGTGAATGTAACAAGGAAATAAACATGGTGATTCAGTAGCGATGGGGTTACTTTATAGAAGAAGATGGTCTCTTCTCAGAGTGTTTTATTTGAGCAGAGAACAGAAACATGTAAAAGATACTGTTACTAGGGGCATCCAGACAAAGAAAACATAGTCTCTAAAGCAAGAATCAGTTTGATACATAAGACAAATCCAGGAGGCAACTACTCTGTCTGAAGCACACTCAGCACAGATAAGGTGGTCCTAGATGAGGCAGGAGAAATTGGCAAGGAGTGGGTCATATAGGTCCTTGCAGGCTATAACCAGAAGCAAGAATTTTACTCCAAGAACAATGTGAGAGCCATTGGAAGGTTACAAAGCAGAGGAGCAATGTTGTTTCTTATTTAAAAAGTTAAGTTGCTGTGAAAAAATCAACTAGAGGAATGACCCAAAAATAGAGCAATTAGTTAAGACATCATTTTAGTCCATGTGAGATTGAATGATAGTTTGAAGCAGAGGTGAAGATAGAAGCTTGTGGTGCCATAGAATCCCAGAGGGGAAAGAGTTTCAGAAATTTCAGAAGTGGTAGCACAATCAATTGTTTCAAATGCTGCAGAGATTAAGTAAATGACGGCAGGAAAAGGGGTATTGAATGTAGCAACTTGCAAGTTGTTTGTGGCAGAAGATATATTGGAAGTCATGGAAGAATTAATGGGGATTTCTTGTCAAGAATATCAGATTCTATCTCATTTTCTTCTGCTCTCTTCCAAAATCCCATTAAAATGACAGTAAAGATATAGGAAAAAAAATACATATCCATGGGGAGAATAGTAGGAGAAATTTAATGACAACACCGTTTTGAAGCCTGGAAAGCAAATTAATTAGTAGTTAGTCCAAAGCTATCATTGGAGAAAGCAGGGTAGTAATGCATTTCATACTACAGAACCACAGAAAGAATCAAGAACTAGTGGAACCAGGAGCCTCCAAAAATAAGAAAGATACAGTTGGGGAGGAAGAGGAGTTGACACTCCATTTACGAATCAGTTAGACTCCTCATTCCTCTCCCACACCCAAATGGAAGCTTAGACATTCATTCGCTGGATAGGAAAAATAGAGTATCTGTAGAACAGGGGCTACCAGCACAGTTGAGGACAAGAATCTTATGTTGAAAATGTATCCCCAGTCCTCTTCGCCCAATGATACTCGGGTTTACACCTTCCAGGGTGATTGGAAGATTTTTCTCTGGGGATCTAACTTGTCATTTTGTTTTCCAGCACAATGGCTGCAGTTGGGTCAGCCTACAGGAAAGACTATAGTCAATAAGCCCTCCTCAGACTAAAGAGCTTTTCGTACGTATTCAATCCTCTGTTCAATATAAACAATTATAAATCACCAGACATTAGAGGAAAGCATCTGTTATGAAATGCAGAGAGTAAATAGGGGGGAAAAAGCAGCTTGGAGGAAATAGACTATGCAAGTAGATGAAACCTTTAAAAAAAGAACTACCATTAATATTTTTATTGATAATCTCAGAAAGACAAAAGAAAAAAATCACATTCACAAAATAATAGTGGTATACAAGAAAAATTCAGAGAACAAGAATGTGCTCTTGGAAATTACAAATGACAGAAAAGAAAAACTCAACAGAAGGCTTAAAGGAGTACATTAAGAATACATCCTGGAGTATGCAAAGAGATGAAATATAGGTCAGAAAACCTTCCCTCCTATATAGACTAGAGAATCAATATGTTAAGGGTCTGATATAATAAGATTCCCAGAAAGAAATTGAGACTACAAAGGATAAAATTAATAAATATTTGGAAAAGATTGTCATAATTTAAATACATGAGTATTTAAAGAGCACAGTAAAGCATACTGTAATATAAGACTTACAGTGAAATTTAACACATTGGGGCAAATAGGATATCTATAAGTATTTGGAGTGAAAATAATAAAATACTAACAAAGAATCAAGAATCAAAAATAGACTGGAGTTTTCAATACTGAAATTTAGAAAAAAAAAGAAACAAAAAAACAAAACTTTTAAAATACTGAAAAAAGAAATTCCATCCAAGAAATCTATACTCAGCTAACCTTCTAATTGTAAGGGTAGAACACAGGTATTTTGGATATAAAGGTCTCAAAAACTGTATGCATCCTAAACCATTCCCCAGAACATTACTGTGTAATGTACTCCTCCAAAATGAGGAAGTTAACCAAGAAAGAGGAAGTTATAGTATACACAAAACAGGAGACCTAACATATGAAAGAGAGAGAGGAAACAGGATATCCCCAGAAAGATGGTGAATGTGCCCAGCATGACAATTGTTTGGATGCAGAAGTAGTAGTTGCAAATATTTTGGTTTATCCAGGGTTTGGGGTTTTCTAGGTAAGCACGATGGAAAACAGACACATGAATTGACAGTGAAAGAGAGTTGTTACAATGATGAAATATTAAAACCATTCTGGATAAGAATAAAAGTAAAGACTAGAGGAGAATGATAGTGAACAAGTAGCAAAATCAATTGTTTAGAAGTCCTGAAGAGATATAAAAAAATTTCTAGAGAGCAAGAACTAGCATAAATGAGCTAGGAAAGGAGGTGGTAATCAGAGAGGTTAAGGTGATCAAGATGTTAGAGAAGATATGGTTTCTAGTGATGACTAGCGAATGTGTGGTTGAGGGAAGGAAATGTGGGTCAAATACTGAGAGCTCAGAATGCTGGAGTTATCTGCACCGATAATGAAGTCACCCATAGAGTGATACAAGTAGAGGTATTAAGAAAGACAGACCAACAGGAACTAAAGTATTCAATTAATGTAGGGAATGAATTAAGATAAATGACCTATAGATTCATGGTTGACAGTACCACGAAGGGGCAGGGCATAATATATCCACATGACATGGCTTCAAATAAGCTGAGGCATTTTTGAAGAAGGACACACCTATCCCAAATCCTAGCCTTGAAGTACAAGAGGAATGACAGAAAACAAAAACATCTTTCCTGCACAAAGCGTACTAAAAATGCATTGTCTAAAGATATTTATTTCTGCTGTCTTTAAAGTGAATTGTGAAGCAATCTGAGTACAATCTGAATCTTCCTAGATTTTTGTTTTCCCTATCTTTTAAAATTCTCATCTACACATAACAGCAGTTTAAAAATGATTTGACTTTTTTCTAGCCTTTCTTATAAAGTCAACCTTGTCCTTTTTGCACTTATATTTTGATGGTATATAAAGTACTTAACTAAATTGTCCAAGACTAGTCTCTGGTAATATAGGAGCTTAAAAAAATCCATCATCATTGGTTATAGTAATGGGCAATTTTAGTGTGTTGCTTATTTTCTCCTATAGTTAACTATGTGATCCCCTCTCAGATTTCGGTGGACTTGCCCATCAGGTTAACCCTAGTGGATTTGGCAGTGCAGCTTACCAACCTAGAATTCTTTTTTTTTTTTTTGAGACGGAGTCTCGCTCTGTCGCCCAGGCTGGAGTGCAGTGGCCGGATCTCAGCTCACTGCAAGCTCCGCCTCCCGGGTTCACGCCATTCTCCTGCCTCAGCCTCCCGAGTAGCTGGGACTACAGGCGCCTGCCACCTAGCCCGGCTAGTTTTTTGTATTTTTTAGTAGAGACGGGGTTTCACTGGGTTAGCCAGGATGGTCTCGATCTCCTGACCTTGTGATCCGCCCGTCTCGGCCTCCCAAAGTGCTGGGATTACAGGCTTGAGCCACCGCGCCCGGCCTCCAACCTAGAATTCTTAGGACTTGGTCCTCTGGAATGAAGGCAGCATGCCAGGTCTTCTGTAGCAACCAGACCATTTGCCATGGCAGCTTCAAATTGAGCAAGAATTCCACAATTTCACACTTGAGTGCAGTTAAGTCTCAGGTGGATGGCAGCCAGGCTCCATAAATAACTCCCCATTATCATTGTTCCAAAACTCAGACTTTTAAAAGGCACTGCCTACCCTAAAGGTCCAGTCCTTAATGACATGATTTGTATGAAACTTGAGCAATAGCCTGAGGCTGCCAAATCAGGTAAGAAGGACTTTCCCATAATAATATCAACCTAATCTAAGTACGTTTCAGTTGGATCATGATATGACAACATATGAGTGATACATGCAGGGCACTCACTTTGGTTTTTTAAAAAATATTCTTAAGTTCATTTATAAAATATATTTGAGAAATAATTTTGTGTTTAGAGATATAAGCTCTAAGAGAAATATATGCTCATGGATATTCATGCCTACTGGTACTATCTACTTTAAAATTATTTGCCTTTCTTTCTGACCCATGAGACACAGCTCAAAAGCAGTAACAAGTCTTACTCTGCCTACCAGCACTTCTGATATGGTTTGGCTGTGTTCCTACCCAAATGTCATCTTGAATTGTAGCTCCCATAATTCCCACGTGTTGTGAGAGGGGTCCAGTAGTAAATAACTGAATAATGGGAGTGGTTTCCCCCACACTGTTCTTGTGATAGTGAGTAAGTCTCACGAGACCTGATGGTTTTATAAGGGAAAATCCCTTTCACTTGGTTCTCATTCTGTCTTGTCTCCCAACATGTAAGACATGCCTTTCACCTTCCGCCATGATTGTGAAGCCTCCCCAGCCACACGGACCTGTGAGTCCATCGAACCCATTTTTCTTTATAAATTACCCAGTCTCAGGTATGTCTTTAACAGCAGTGTGAAAACGGACTAATACAACTTCTGGTAGAAAATTAGGCACATAATACACATTAGTTGAAATAATCAATTGGAGAATGTAGGCTTTGTGGTTTTTTTTTTTTTTTTTTTTGAAAGAGTCTTGCTCAGTCACACAAACTGAAATGCAGTGGTGTAATCATAGCTAACTGTAGCCTCAATCTCCCAAGCTCAAGCAATGCTTCTGCCTCACCTTCCTGTATAGCTGGAATTACAGATATGTGCCATCACACCTATCTAATTTTATTTTTAATTTCATTTTTTTATTTTTATGTTTTGTAGAGATGAGATTTTGCTATGTTGCCCAGGCTGGTCTGGAACTCCTGAGCTGAAATGATCCTCCCACCTTTTCTAACAAAGTGCTGGGATTAGAGGCTGAGCCACCACGTCCAGCTCGGAATGCAGGCTTTTTAATACAAATTCAAACCTACAAACAAATAATGAGAAGATGGGGTCAATAACCAACATATGCTCTTTTTTCGTACAGCTGAGGCTTTGCCAGATTTAAAATATGAAACCAATCATACTTTACTTCTGGAACAAGAATACAGTAGATCTAAATATAAAATGACCAAAACCAAAAAAAAAAAAAGTATTAAATCTCCTAAGCAAGCATCAATTTTTTTAAAAAAAGTCATCTATCAGATGCTCAAGGAAAAGTATCCGAAATTAACACAAAATTTTCTAAATATTGAACACAGAAATTTTGCTATTCCTCATTTTTTGTGCCTCAAGAAATATCTGATGGCTTTACAAACGATAGGTGCTTAGAAATTCAGCATACAAAATTCATTTTCCCCCACCTATTATCAATTATAGATTTTACCCAAAAGAGGAAAAACACTTAATCAAATAATTACAATAGTGTTGAGGACTTTTTATTGTGTTTTCCATATAGATAAAAAATAAGGCTTTTTGATGAAAAGAATCCATTACAAAGTCAAAAATCCATTACAATTATAATTAAATCAGTAACAAAATTTAGCTTTAAATGAGTCAAGTATTCTGCATTTGAAATTTAATATCACAAACATTCAAGATTAGTGAATTTTGGTAAGAAAAAAAACACTAGCAGAAAGGAAAAGGACACCTTTTCAACAGATAGTAATTTATAAAAGTGTTTTTAAAAGTGCTTTGGGAAAACACACAGTATCGTTACTTAAGAAAAGTCATTTAAGGAAGACTTAAGTGCTTCAAGTGGAGCGGGTTGCAGACTAAAAAATGGTTTGAAAATTTCCAAGAAATTTAAGTGTTAAAAATACTCCTCTCCTTATTCAGTTTCATGTTTAAAGAAACATTTAGCAGACAAGTAAACCAAAGGCAAAAAAAAATTCACCTGCATTTTAAAATAATAAATTCTGGATCTGTAAAAGCTCTTGGTTTGTACACAGAGGCCAATGCTGACCTTCATTGATCTATTTCTATATAGTTAAAAAAATACAGTAACAAATCTTTCTTCCTATCCCCCCAAAAAACTAGGGGAAATATTTTAAATTGTGAGTGTGTGAATGTAGCTATATATATCCCTAAGTGTACAAAACACACAAACATCACTTTACTTCGAAAATTATTTTCATCATACTGTAAACATCTCTTCCCCTACATCTGGACATTTTGAAATAGTCTTTGGTATTACTAGTTACTGTGCTTTGAAACAGAAACTTGCAGAATTTCTGTAGTAGTGCTACATAGATATTTTAAGATATAAATAAGAAAAATGCACTTGGAATAAGTTACATTTAGCTGCTTTTGCATAATTTTCAAAACCTACAGTGTATGCCTAGTCACAGTTTTATGAGAAAGAATGTCTCCTTTTTCAACTTAATTTTAAGGAACACTTAATCATTTTGGCTAAATATCCATTTTTGGAGTGGATCTGATGGGTTGCATGACACTAAACTTGGATGCTCTCCATTTGCTGAAAGGCACATTTTTAAGAATGGATTGTATAGAAGTTGATCCTAGAATAGAAGGAAACAACAGACATTAAATTTCAAGACTCAGAGTTAAGTGATAAATATGAAAAAGATTTTATGGCTTCATTGAAGCAAACCTAATAGTAAATCTTTCTAAGGTGAGCCATGTCTGATAAACTCTTTTTGACTTCTAGTGAAAATGCCACCTTTTTAAGCTACTACTGTTCAATTAGTAAGGTATTACATAATGAAGAGAGGCAGACAGAACAAGGTTTGAATCACATTTTCAAACAAGAAGTATTCCCTTGATATATTCGTAAGTGACAAACTCTTAAAAACATCATAAATCATAAAAGCCAGTGTTAAGGTTTTCTAGTATTGCACAAAACAATGTTTGGGTAAGAATTGCTACGATACAGCTAAGCCTTAAACATGTTTAAAAACAGAATAGACCTGTTATGTATTCTCTCAATTCTAGGTTCATGAAAAAGTGCTAAAACAGGGTAGAAAAAAATTAATCTCTTCAAGCGAGAAGATATAATAATTTTTCTTCTCTCTGCCAGAAAAAAAAATATGACTGCTGCCAAAAGCATTATAAGAAACCCTAAATAGTAAAAAGCAAGCGACTAATAATAATTCACAGAAGTGCTCATCTGCATATATCATGGTTCAACCAAGCAACCTAATTTTTTGTTACTAAGAGTACTTAATTCATAGATATATTCTCTTATCACATGGGTAGAAACACATAACAACAAAGTTAATAAAGAGAGAAATTCTGATAGATAATATTAATGTACCATGTTCCACTCATTTTCCCAGATAAGCAAGTAGAGCTAAGAAAAACAGTTAAAGAGATGAATTAATTGCACTGAGGTACCTTCTGGATCTCCCATATCTGCTCTCCAGTGACAACTGTCTTGTGACCTTTGTAGGTACATGCCTTCAGCTGAACGAGGCCTTGGGCAGCATGAAGACATAATTCCTTCTGGATGTTGTGCCGGATTTCATGTTGAGCAGAGTATTCAAAGTACTATGGAAGGAATACACTGTTATTGACAAAAGCAACCCATGTGCTCAGTTGCAAAATAAATAAATAAATCAGCACCTCATTAAATAATGAAGTCATTTCTATTTCAACAAAATAATACAATAAAAATAGTTATCAGAAACATACGCTGAGTTTTTATGATAGACGATACAATAGCCTTCCTTCATCAACAGTTGGTTACTTCATTAAGAAGGTACTGTCTTCCTCCCATACCACAAGTTGGAAGTTATCAAGGAGAATGGAGACTACCCCAGGCATTCCTCAGAAGAGGGAATGAAGAGCTAACAAGCACTTTAATTGCCTCTCTCCCACAAGTGTTCCATTGCTCTTCTTCATCTCAATTAAAGGTGTTTTCACTAAACTAGGGACTTCAGGGTGTTCACCATGCCTCAGTTTTCTCACTTGAAAATGGATAATTTACTAGTTCCTACCCCATAGGGTTATGAAGATAAGTGGGTTAATATGTATAATACACTTAGAACAATGACTGGCACATGGTGACTTTTCATACATTTTGGCTATTGTTACTATTGACGCTTCTCTTTCTCCACATATCCAAATAATTCGTCCATTAGCTGTACTATTTCTCTCAGATGTTAACATCCCATCCATTCTTACTTCCGTGTACTCACTTCTGTTACTCAGACTCTCAGAATTTTACTGAAACACCTAGAGCTACCTCCAGTTTCTGTTCCTATCATCCAGTAATCCAATCTGCTGCCAGATAGTCTTTTATAGCATTGGTTTGATCCCTGACTGCCCTTGCTTAAGTGAATCACTACTGTTGCTGAGATAAAAGTCCACACTCCTTAATTGGTACATGAAATCTATCATTTTTGATCTTGCATCAACCATTGCCCCAGTTATATATTATGCTTCTTTCACACAATTCCACCAGTCAGAACATGTGTGTCTATAATTCTAAGATTTTGCTTTACAGTCTGTCCTCTGTCTGGAATATATTTTTGACCCTTTTCTGCCTGGCTAACTCCTTTTTAATCCTTCAAGAGCCAACTCAAATATTACCTTCCTTCTTTGGCTTTGCCTGATTTTGCCCTGCTGCACAAAATTACACTCTTTTCAAGGTTCCCATAGTACATCAGACATAACTTTTCTAGCACTGTATTAGAATTGTGTGGTATATAGAGCTGGCTTCCCCATAGACTGAAGTCAGGTAATTTATCGAGTCATAAAACCCATTACAAATCCAATATTTCATAATATTGACATTATAAAGATAAAATAAGTTAACATAATTGATTTTCAATAATGAAATAATTAGTAGGAGCATTAGTATTTGTTAAGTCCTTATTACATGCGAGGCAGGCACTGTGTTAAACTCCTTATGTATTTTAGAGCAGGCACTCTACAAACATTTGCTGAATTCACAGAGCCACATATCTTGAGTTTCCCTACTCTTAGTCTCATGCTTAATTTATCTCCGCCCACAAGCAAAACATCAGTCATTTTTATAACTAGTAGTTCTTCAGATGGAAACACTGGAAGAAAATGGGTTTAGATGATGAAAATAGCATTCTAGCTATACTTGGCTAAGAAAGAGAAGCCTTAAGATCTCGAAGATGGTAACAAAGGCTGTCAAGTATTTTACCCATTATTAAAAAGTCATTAAAATAAAAATGATAAAAAATTGAAAGTACTTTGGTAACAAAAAAGAGCACATAATTGAATAGCTAAGAATGTTGGAGAGGTCCATTACTTAGAACGAGTAGAGAAAGTGGAAGAGGCAAAGCAGTAAACATAATCAAGTTATAATGACTCAAACTGCATTGCTCTAGTAATATTGGCCAACTTAGTCACATAACCAAAATATTTATTTTTACTTGGCATACATGAATACTGTTACAATGAAGTTTTATGCTATAAAGACATTATCTGATCAAAAGTAAAAGGAAACATGAAAAATGATCAAGTTATATAATGTCACGAAATTTTAGCACTCAGGGAACTGAAATTTACAAAACGGTTTAAGTGCAATGCTTGATTAAAAATAAAATGTCAAGGAAATGAACCAAAATAAAATCAATAGCTGTGTTAGGGTAACAAAAGCCAAATTTTTCTATTTAATATGTACACCAGATAATATTTATCCTCCTGTTCAAAACTCTTCAACCATTTCTGTCAAATTCAGAATTAAGTCCATGTTTCTTAATGCGGCCTGTTAAGCCCTACATGATTAGGTCCTTATCAATGTCCCTGACCTCATTTCCTACTCCTCTTTGCTAGACCACTCTGTTCTAGGCACACTGGCTGTCTGCTTTCTCCATGTATCTGCCTCTGGGCCTCCACCCTTGGAAATCCTTCCTCCAAGATGAGCATCTTTTCCTGGAACACTCTCTCAAAGTATTCAGGCCTCCACTCTAAGGTCGCTTTTCCAAAAAGGTCTTCCTTCACCTCTTAAAATAACCACCTCACCCCAAAACACACTATTCTCTTACCTGCTATATTTTTCTTCATGCCCAAAACTACATATTTTTTTTCTTTGTTCCTGTGGAACATAAGCTCCACAAGATCAGGAGCTTTGTCTTTTCACTACAGTAACAGTCATTACAAGCTACTTTATAGGTTCTAAACAAATATTTATTGAAAGAATATGTGAATTTTTCCCATCCCCCAATTTCTAAAAGATAGCTATATTCTATTTAAAATGTAAACATATTTTTGATACAGAGCTATCATAAAGCTATTATCTTTATGACAATAACAGAAAAATGGAAAAAAAGCAATGTGTACAATATATCCTCAGCTTTTAAGATGAAATAAATGTAATGCTAGAAGAAGCCTAAGAGAAATTTATAAGGATTTACATTTAGTGATAAGATTTTTACAAATGCAGAGATATTTCCTTTTGCTCAAAATCTTAATTTTTACAAGCATAGATCAGTGTTATTTCCATAGAATGCAATTATTTATGTAACTATTTTTCTTCTAATATATGAAGGGTAACAACATTCTTAAAAAGATGCATATAGATTTATGCACATACACATATATGTACAGATATATGTATATAGGTATAGGTATAGATGTATGTCTATATGTGTCCATATATATCTCCATCCTATTTCAGAATTACACCTTAACCATCCAGCAATAGATCCAGTTCACCAGCTCTGGTTTCTGGGCATCTGTATCGTCTGCCCTCAGTAGAAAGATTGGTTTAGGTGAATAAGGATTAGAACTAGATTAAGCTGAGCCTAATGGGTAGGAAGAAATACAGAAGAGGATGGACCAGGAGATAAACTGGTTCTTTTTTCCTAAAACTGACATCTCAAAGTTTCGTCCCATTAAAATAGGACATCATGGATATTAATTATTGCAAAACTCCTACACACACATCTTGGACTCTACATCGAAATAACTGCAATGCCCATAAGAGATACTCCAGGCTCTTCTCTTCAGTTCACTTTCCTTCACACTCTTCTTATTCTGTTGCCATTCCTAACAGCCACCTCACTAGCTCCTACCTACTTTTTTTTTTTTTTTTAATGTTTTCAAATGTCATCTTTCTCAGGAAAATGTGTGGCACCCACTCTCATTCAGATGCCCTTTTCTATACCCCGAGAACCCTCTGAATGCTTTATCCTCAGGAACTGCTAGTTTACCGATTTCCTAAAGGAGTTAGAGTCTAAATAGCTTGAACTCCTCAGAGTATCTGGCATACAGGGCTCACTCAATTAATTTGTTGAATGAACAAATGAGAGAAATAGTCTAATCTTTCCAGGAGTTAATTTGCAAAAGGTAAGGAAAGGAAGCTTAAAAAAACAGAAACTTTGTATATAACATGTTCTCTACCCATAGGCACGTTAAATAGTAATATTTGACATTTGAATCTTAATCAGTAAAATCGTCAAAAGGTAGTAAAGCAGGGATGTCACTAATCAAGGAGAATCGTCCTCTTTTGTGGGAGAAGGAGGAACATATTGAAATAATATTGTGGCCCACAAAATTAATTTATAATGCTCTATTTTGTTATTAACACTTGAAGTAATTTGTGATTCAATCCAGTTATATGTGGCCTTTATGTGTAAACTTGCAAAATTACCATGCCAATAGTCATGCAAAAGTCAAAGCATCAAAGAGCTAAATAGAAGTTTCTTTTTAAAAAAAATTCAAATGGCTTATTCTATTATTTTCTCATTTTCGTTTTTCTTCTTTTTTTTTTTTTGGTTTGTGTGTTTGTTTGTTTTTGAGACAGAGTCTCACTCTGTCACCCAGGCTGGTGTGCAATTGCGTGATCTTGGCTCACTGCAACCTCCACCTCCGTGGTTCAAGCAATTCTCCAGCCTCAGCCTCCTAAGTAGCTGGGAACACAGGCATGCACCACCACACCCGGCTAATTTTTGTACTTTTAGTAGAGATGAGGTTTCACCATATTCTCCAGGCTGGTCTCGAACTCCTGGCCTCAAGTGATCCACCCACCTCAGCCTCCCAAACTGCTGGGATTACAGGTGTGAGCCACTCTGCCCAGCCCCCCTTTTTTTTTTTTTTTTTCTTAGAATGGTTAAGCTACTCAAATTGTTTTCAGAGTCAGAATAAAAACCAAGAAAATACTCATCAATATCAATTGCCAAACTCAGTCCAAAAACATTTCACACACCAGCTTACCCAAGTGTAAAGCTGCTTTGGGACTTCTGAAATATAGGCAACATCTCATTTGTGCTGGTAAATGCTTTACAAGTGAAGGATTTTTAATGCAGTGAGTGCTCACCTGGTTTCCCCCAAGTCCATGACATGTATACATAATTAATGGTTTGCCTCCTTGATTGTTTTCTCCAACATCCAGACATAGAGGCTGACCAACGCTTTTAATCTAGAGGAAAATTTTCAAGTTATGAAAAGTTTTTTAATCCATGTGGTTTATATATTTTTAAAATAACTTAGAAAGTAATGTTAATGATTATAATGTAAAATCTCAAAAGCAATAAACCAGAAAGTATTTCAGCAATTTTCTTAGAACCATAAAGATTGGTGGCAAGGAGTATATTAAGTAAAAAAGGAACAGGAAAATACTCACATATCCAGATATAACAGGATTAAGGTCTGGCACATACACCTCTGGATAAATATTGTTCAGATACCATGTAAAATTTTTACACTGAAGGCGGTGTTTTATTTCAAATCTTTTTGAAAGATCACCAAATGCTTTCTGTAGAAAGATGAGAAATGAAGGGAATGCTTAATTAAAACAACATTGAGAAAGTACTTAAAATGCTACTATTTGTATTTCTATTTAGGTATTTAAAAAAATCCATGCTAAAAATTCAAGAGGCAATTCAACAGCCTTCATCATTCATTCAAGTAAAAAGTATGTCTGCCTGTTCATTTGTGGCTTTAAAAGACAGTCAAGACCACTTCAGTGCTGATTAAAATACTAAAATGATGCTATTTTATTCTTCATTTGTGCCACAAGCATTCCCTACAAGACAAAGATTTCTAGTAAAATGTTGTGGGCAAAGTAATGGTGGTAGGCGCATCCAAAATTGGTCCCAACTTTATACCTAAAAGTGATCTGCAAAGTGAGGTGTGAGAAATCAGGTAAAGACAAACTGTGCCAATACACAATGCAACTTCTATCTCTTCTCCATCGAGATCACAGAAAACCACCAGCAAGAAATAACCCACTGGGAGTAACTTTTCTAGTTTCAGGATGTTTCTTGTTCTTAACAGTATCCCCAACTGAACCTTTAGTATAAAAAGGCAATTTTCAAGTTAAATGAATTTTATTTTCCTTTATTTTAAGGGACTAAGAAAATAATTTAAAAAAAAAACTATTATTAAACTTCAAGGTATCTGACCTACAGGCAAAATATTAGAGAAAAAGTCCATGTAATATCTAAATGTATGCAAAAGTAAATACTCAATCTTATCAGTTCAACTAAAGAAAATATTTTCTTATGCCAACTTCGATGTCTTGAACCCAGGCATTTCAGCAAAAAGTATGAGTCTTTAGGACTTCTGGCTAGCTTATTACATTTACCATGTAGATCTATGTGTCCTGTGGTAACAAACAGGTATTTGCTGACTCGTGTGCCCCTTTGTGGGGGACAAGCAGAGCAGAAGCTTCATTTAGTGCCCACTTGCCTGCTTAGCCAAGTGCTATCACTTTGTCTTCAGGGCCTTGGGTAAAAAGATAGCAATCTAACTCAATAGTGCTCTGAATTTGCATCCTAACAGGGAGATACTGGAGACCAAAGAAAAGGCGAAAGAGGTAACCAAATCGTTCTTTACCACAACAGCCAAAATATTGATACCCTTGACTCCCAATAAATACTCCACCTTCCCTTGCCCTGCAAATTAGCACTATTTCCTATAAAGAGACGAGTACTATTCACTGAAGCATGGTCTTAAACTATCTAGTTAATTTACCATATCTAGTATTAGTAAGACTATTAGAACTTACTTCTAATATATTAAGTTTCATGATTCTGCAGAAAAGAATCTATTTATGGCAGGTTAATAACAAGAGTACCATATATTTGTTAGCACATATTAAGTTTCATGATTCTGCAGAACAGAATCTATTTATGGTAGGTTAATAACAAGAGTACCATATATTTGTTAGCACTTATCACTTTCTTATTTCACAGCTACTCTGGGAGAGAGGCAGGATGTGTATTTCATCTCTTAAAACACAGAAGGAGAGAAAAGAAACATGTTAAGCATGCACTCCATGTCCAGCCACCTTGCAGCCACTCTATGAAGTGTCTTCCCTATTTTACATTCTTAAAGGCTTTGCCAAAGTAACATCTCCAGTAAGTAGTGAAACTAGAGCTTGGAAAAAAAAAAAAAAAAGGCTTGGCACTCCTGGTTTATTCTCACGCCACATTAAGACACTATATCTCCAGTGCAAAAAGTCACTTAGAACCTTTATTTAGGTGTTTTTATTTAGGTGTTATATCTCCTAAAACCAGTAAAAACAGTTCCACTTAATTTTCTTTGAGTTAAAAAAAAAAGAAAAAAAAGAAAAGAAATATCTTTCATATTAAAAACATCAAGTAGGCCGGGCGCGGTGGCTCAAGCCTGTAATCCCAGCACTTTGGGAGGCCGAGACGGGCGGATCACGACATCAGGAGATCGAGACCATCCTGGCTAACACGGTGAAACCCCGTCTCTACTAAAAAATACAAAAAAAACTAGCCGGGCGAAGTGGCGGGCGCCTGTAGTCCCAGCTACTTGGGAGGCTGAGGCAGGAGAATGGCATGAACCCGGGAGGCGGAGCTTGCAGTGAGCTGAGATCTGGCCACTGCACTCCAGCCTGGGCAACAGAGCATGACTCCGTCTCAAAAAATAAAATAAAATAAAATAAAATAAAAAAATAAATAAAAACATCAAGTAGAATTCCTGATTTTTAAAAAGCAGTTTATTTAGCTTTTTTCTTAAAAATGGAAACTCGGATTCCTAAGTTATGTACTTTAAGAGTTAAAATTAAAAATCTACTTTCAAATTTTTTGATGTTTTGTACTTGAGATGAATTGAAGCAAAAGGACATGTGAACTTGTTATAGGTTTTATTGCAGTTTAACTACTTAGCTTTAACTTACTTGTTTAACAATTTTTGCTGCATCTGTATTTCTCCTATAAAATATTTCCTTGTATTCATCCATCCAGACTTCTGCAAGGCGAACTTGGTTTCTAGCAATCACCTGAGTGCCTTTTGGAAAGCTATGAGGGCTTTTGCTGCGAAAAACATGTCCAACAACAGAGCAAGGCATAATCTCCAACTGCCCACCACATTGCCATACCTGATAATTAATGATATTTGTTTAAATTTACAGTATTTTAGAAAAATCAAATTGTTGCTTTTAAGTTCATCTTTAAGATATTATGAAAAACAAAATTAAAGAGGAGATTACAATATTACAAATAGTCTCTGTCCCCTGCCATTTCAACTTAAGTTCTTAAATGTAAGGAATTATTTCATTAAATGGCATAGACACTAAAGACAACAGAAGTGCATTTTCAGTAAGTTAACAAAATGGTGATTTCAGATTTTTCATAAAAATGAATTCCAGGCTTTTGTTTTTGCAAATAATTATGTAAGTTCTCTAATATGCACAGAAAACTAAAGGCTCTTACGCATTTGACTTCGTCTGAACTACCAACATAGTCCCTTCACTTAAACTAGAGTTTCTCTTCTAAGCTTGGGTAGAAGTGGACTCAGACCCTATTTACCTCTTGTATATTCAATTTTGTAACTAAGAAAACAATTCCAGATGGCTATTATTACCAATGACCATTCTATTGAACTTGCAAAGTAGTGGATGATTATTTGAAAATTCATGCCAATTTAGAGATAAAATGTCAAAAAACCCCTGATTTGCATTAATGTTAAATAAAATGGCAAATCATGAAATCAATGCCTTTTCACTTAAATATCTTAATAATTGACTCTGCCATAGTTACCAAGCAAAGAATCAGAAAATAAGTCATATTTAATACTATGTGCTAGTAGTAGAGCAAGTGATTACAATCTCTTTCTCTCCTTTCTTTCTTGAACAAATGAGAAGACTCAGTGATACGTTCAATTCAACAAACTGTGCTTGTGACCCAACATGTGCTAGGGGTTGGAAATACTGAAATAAATAAACAAGACCCTGCCATAAGCAGTTCAAACTTGGCTGAGATCATCACTGCCAGTATGTGATGGAGCCAGAGCCAAAACTTAAATCTTCTAACTCCTAGTTCAGTTCTTTTTCCACTACATTCCAGCCTAAGAGATGAAAAATGAATGATAAAGTTACTGCAGAAAATGAAACTCATGAAATCAAATACATAAGGTACATACGGAGTCTACCCAAAGCCTTTTTTTATATTAACTTATGTATAGAAAAAATCCAGCTCATTCAATCCAAACAGTTAAGTCCAATGTCCTTTAAAATTATTCATAAATGTTTTTCCATTCTAACTCCCTTGATGATCAACTCATTTCCTGAAGCACTAGATTTAATTATATTTATCTTGGCTGGAATTCAGTAGCTACAAGTGCATTAATTGGTGTTATTGCCTGGACACAGGAGTTTAACTGATTCCTCTTGTTACATTGGCAACAATGAACAAATATATTAAGTTACATATTAAAAGAAAATATTCTTATTCCAAAATTTCCAGCAATTAAGTTTTAGAAAGCACAAAAAGTAGAGTGCGCACATCTGTAATCATCTGTACCAGCCAATTAGAACACAATATATTTCATTGTTTAATATATCTGCAATATTTAATTCCCATAAACTTACTCTGAAAGACATTTCTATATTTTCACCTCCCCAGATTTCCATTTCTTCATCGTAACTTCCAATATACTCAAAATATTCTTTTGATATGGAAAAAAGTCCTCCTGCAAAAGTGGGTGTTCTGAAAAATAATCCATTGTCAAATTTTGTTATAAAAACTAAACAAGATAAAACAGCATATTTTAAGAACTGAATCAAATTTTAAAAATTAAAGCCATATCACATTTTCAAAGCTTTTGTTCAGATTAATAAAAACTAGAAATGCTATCTTCAAAGTCAAGATTTTTGGGGTCGGGGGGAGTACCTCGTGTCTGCTCCCATTGGAACAAACTTAAATGTCTTCTCCTAATCATGCTTTAAGATTTTTAAGTAATGATTGATGAGGAGGACATAAGAGCTCACTTACTGCTACCTCTTACTCAGCAACATTATGAGTAAGTGAGTATACAAATGAATGACTTTTAGATTCTCTTTATATAGAATATGTGTGTTCTTTATCAATTACCTCAGAGGCAATCGCTATAAAGCAAACAGTGTGTACGTATTCAATGTATGGTACAGGGTGTAAATATAAAACTCTGAGAGCAATCATCTTACTTAATTGGGTAGGTTTCATCTTTCCTTCTTTGCTTCTCATGATCAGGAAGTGACTCCCAGCCAAATGAAAGACTCCAGTCAAAATTTCCACGGTTATGGTTACTTCCATAAGGAGAAGGTTTGTTGAATTCAAACGTGTTCAGATCTATGGATGCAATATCTGGACTCACAACAGCTGTGTAGTTCTCAGCTATTCTGGCCAACAGAGGTTCTAACCAACCATAGAAACACTCACCTGGAGGGAACAGAATTTTAACTAATTCAATAAAAACAATGAAGTTTGTTATTTAGTTATTTAGGTGAAGGTTTACAGAGAAATGAGAATAACAGAGTCAATTTGTGTTTTGAACATGTATATAATGGAGACTTCTTTCTCCCTCAGATTTATTGAGATATAACAGACAAAATAAAAATTCTACATATTTACAGTGTGTATCATAGTGTTTATATATGTATACATTGTAAAATGATTATTACAATCAAGCTAATTAACATATCCATCACCTTATTGGCTTATGGAGTGGGTGGTAAAGAACATTTAAGATCTACTCTTAGCAATTTTTGAGTAGACACTACATTATTATGAATTACAATCACCACATTGTACAATTGATCCCCAGAAGGTGAGATTTCTTAAAGGTTTCTTGTGATGAGATTAAGGTAGGATGAAAAAGGTGAAACAAGATTCAGTACAGTTAGAAAAACTCCCCTACAGATGATGACCTTCTTTCTTCTACAAAAGATGCAAAATAACATTAGTGTATTTAAAGTTTAGATGATGTGTTAAAATGACCTATGAATCAAAGGTAGCTTTTTGCTGTTCCATGTCACCTGGCCCTAAACGTGTTCTGATTTATTTAAACTTGTGTCTCCCTGAGTAAGGTATAGTAATTGAAATTTTCATTTATCTGACTGGGTCTTAGGAGAAAATAAGGAGTCAGTATAAATTCCGATTTTAGCAACTAGAGAAGAAGGACCATTCAAAGCTGCCCCAGACCTAATATAAAGGGAGGGCCAAGGAATTTCATGCTGAGATAGGTCTGGGCCCTGCTCACAGGCTAGGTTGTTTTAGATAACACACAGCAAGTTCAGCCAATGAAGTGCTGTCCTATTCTGGGCTCCCCACAAAGCAGTATTTGGCAGTCATGGTCCAGGAGGACCATCAGACACATTCACCCAGTGGGTAGTGGGTAAGAATGTCCAGTATGATCTTATTGTAATTTTGAACAAGGAGAAGAAATACCAGAAGATGGTATTTTCCTTTTTAAAACACCTCTCTAGGATTACCTTTAGTCTTCTCTTCATTTTCTAAATGTCTGGTATTAAAAGAGAACTGAATGTGATGGCTCTAAGCAACCCAAGCACATGCAAAAGCCCCTCTGTAATAATCAGTGTGTGCTCAAAACCAGTAATTGGGTGAAACATAACCTAAGCACTGGCCAATTCAAAGCTAGACATTCATAGAGTATAGCCCACTAAACTCAAAGCTCAAAGGACTAAATGACATTTTAGTAATAACTAGCATGCATATGACACATTGACTCTAAAAATGCTTTCTAAATACTTTAAAAAATTTGACTCTGAAAAAAATTAAAGGACAAAGAAAAACCAACAGCAACAAAGTCAAACAAAAATTGACAATGTTTATGTAAGGGATACCAAAGAAGATGGGATGGGGCACCCCTAACCCGGCATAAAAACTATATATATAAACATATTTTGGTTTTGTGGGTTTTTTTGAAAATTCGCAGACTCCTTTTTATGCCAAGGAGTCTGCAAATAAAAAAAAAAATTAAAATATAAAAAAGCAGCAGTACTAGGACAAAGTTTAATGATAGGGTGGATTACATTCATTCATTCATTCATCCATTCATTCATTCATTCATTTTGAAATGGAGTGTCACTCTGCCGCTCAGGCTAGAGAGCAGTGGCACAATCTCAGCTCAATGCAACCTCTGCCTCCCAGGTTCAAGTGATTCCCATTCCTCAGTCTCCCTAAGAGCTGGAATTATAGGCACACGTCACCATGCCTGGCTAATTTTTGTATTTTTAGTAGAGATGGAGTTTTACCTTACTGGCGAGGCTCGTCATGAACTCCTGACCTCAAGTGATTCACCCATTGCGGCCTCCCAAAGTGCTAGGATTACAAGCATGAGCCACTGTGCCCCGCCACATTTAAGTAGTAAATAAGCTTTCACTCAAAGTGTGGGAATCAAAAAAAACAACAACAAAGAAAAAAAAAAAAACTTTTTTTTTTTTTTTTTTTAAACAGAAAAGAAACATGAAAAAAAAAATTAGGCATGGATAACTGGCTGGAACAGCTAGTAACTGGAGAACATTAAAGTTGAGGAAACTTAAACACAAAGGAGGTAAGAATTCTGCATAAGTGAAAGGAATTTTCTCCGCTGAGCTGTTATCTGCTTGGGCTGTCATTGCTATAATCACCAGTTGAAAACGCTGTTAAAGAAAATGCAATTAGGCATTTAGAAAAGAAAAGCCTTCCTTACCTTTTAAATTAGAGACAGAGGGAGGGAAAATGTTACAACCATATCCATACATATATACTTACAGTGAGCATCTAAAAATGTGAGCGTTTCAGCTGTTGCGACTGTTGCTCCTAGCAACCGAGCAGTGATCAGACCTTTTCTTTCTCTTTGTCTGACTATTTTTACTATAGAAAATTGTTTTACATATTCATCTAGTTTATCATGTAAGTACTCTGTAAGGAAAAACAAATCAGGATTAATTCTTTCTAAATTTATTTTCATATATAGCTTATGAAAGCTAATGAAACCACAGAGTAATGATCCTTCCAAATTCATAATCTTAACAGTTGCATGTGTCCTTCCAGTAAAATGAAAATTTTATCTTTAACTCCTTACTGGGGAAAAAGGTTAGCTATGCAAATGATCACTACTGTAACACATAACACTGTAACACATACTTATTCTGTACACTTCCTATCAATAAATATAATGTGTTGGGAGAGAAGTGAGAACCTTCAAATGGAGTCAACCCTAGCTGTTCAGAAGACTCATTTAGAGGTCTGAGAAGACTGACTATCAGAGTGAAAGATATGGAATCTGGTCAAAAAGATATTCAATGCTTTGACGTTAGTGTTTAAATCTAGAAACCTTAAAGAAAAATGTCAAATATCAAAAGACCTCTCATATTTAACTAAGGATCAACATAATTTAAGATCAAAATGTTGAGACAAGTCAGAAAGTCCACGGCTACAGCATTTTTGGACGACTCCTACACAGAATCAGCAGAAAAATTTGCGAAAGCTTTGGAGTCTCCTGACGGAGTTTTATTTAGTAAAATATGAACCAGGCAAATTTTAGTATTGGGTATATACTTTAAGATATTCAATATCCCAAATTGGATAAGGTTTGTAATAAGCAAAAATTGAGATAATAGGTTTTTTAAAAGTTATTAATAAATGTCAATCAAGTGTTGTTTTTTGTTTGTTTGGTTTTGTTTTGAGACAAGGTCGTGCTCTGCCGTCCAGGGTGGAGTGCAGTGGCACAACTCACTGCAACCTCTGCCTCTGGGCCGCAAGCAGTTCTCCTCAGCTTCCCAAGTAGCTGGGACCACAGGCATGTGCCAATACGCCCAGCTAATTTTTCTTTTCTTTTTTTTTTTTTGGAGACGGGGTTTCATCATGTTGCCCAGGCCGGTCTGGAACTCCTGAACTCAAGCTATCTGCAGGCCTCAGCCTCCCAAAATGCTCGGATTATAGGTTGAGCCACTCGCCGAGCTGTTCGTATTCTGAAACAACTTCTTAAGCCTGCTTTTCACAATTACATTTTTGATTTCTTATTGAGTACAAAATGCAGTTCTTCAAGCAGCCTTCATGGGCCCAAAACATAGCCTCAAAAAGATTTGGGAATGTTAAGAAAATCAATAAATATCCTGGGGTAAAAGTTTTCTTCTGCCAGATTTTAGAAGCAAATGCAGATGACTTTGACTTTATCTGTGATAATATAACCTTTTTTTCAATTCTCCAGTAGTTCAGTTAAGAGAGCTGCTTATTTAAAGCTTAAACATTCATAAGAGAGGTAAGTGCAGGAACAACCCTTGTGGAAAAATAAATCTATCTAAACACTGTTGTCTCAGAGTGATAGATTAACTTTTTAACACCTTCTAACTACCTCAAAATAATTCTCAGATTAAGCTTTTAACACCTTCTAACTACCTCGGATATAATTCTCAGAAAGACAAGCAGAATTTTAACTCATCTTAAATACATAATCATAAACATTTTCTGTTTTAAGAGACTTGTAAAAATTTCAACATTCTTGATTAGAATTATTTTAAATGGAGTTACTACAGATTCCTTCAATATACCTTCTCACTGTTGGAATTTGTTTAAAAAAAAACTTTTACCCACAACACAGGAACTTCCTGTAAATTTATATCTGCACCCTAAATTTAGCTCCCATGCACACCCTTTATTTGGGAGGTTGAGAACAGAAAGCTACATGAAATCAGATGCCCTGATTTCACTTTATAGCACAATTACTTTTAGCTACGTGATCTTGGGCAAGGAATTTTACCTTTTCTGCATCTCAGTTTATTTAAGATGAGGATAGTAGGACTTACCAGCACAAGACATTGCTGGAAGGACAAAATGAGACATCTGACCTTCAGGAATCTGATTCCAAACTTGGATTTATTAAGGAATAAATTTTGTAATCATTGAAATAATATGTATCTGTCTGATACAATATTTAAAATACTTGTGATGTTTGAAAATTTACAAGTTAGAGTATTTGTTAAATTCACCTTATGATTCCAATTTAAAATGTGTAATTTAGTATTTGACTTCCAATTTTAAGTGTAAATGTACTAAAGAATTTGGCTAACCTGGTAAGTAATATTGGAATATTTAAGAACAATGAAATAAAATAGAACACGGTGACTCTTTAGTGATTTTCAACTATTCATTTATATTATTTATTGATATATTATTTATATTAACTCATTTAGACTTTAAAACAACTCTAGAAGTTATGTACCAGTTCTGTATTTCCTCAATTTTAAGCTACATAATTGGATTCTTCTTATAATCAATTTCTTATAATCAATGGCATGCTAAGTTTAATTAGCTGTGGGTTTTCTCTAGTAATTTATAAATTAATGATATATAATACATTTGATGAAATATGGCATTATTCCCATTTTACTGATAAATCACGGCAGAGAGGTGTAGTAACTTGCCCAAGTCATATAGTTGGTTAGGAAAAGAGCTGGGATTCAAATCAAGGCAGCCTGACTCAAAGGCTCAAGTCTGTGCTCTTAACTTCTATGTCTTACAATAACAGTCTCGCATTGAGGACTATACAGTTATGAATAATGGTGTTTCATACATTTCTGCATTTGAAAATATTTGAATATGTCCATCCTTGGATTCTAATTTCATTCAGCATACCCACTATCCAAACTATTATATTCAAGCTCTGAGATGGCATAGAGAGGGCACCATATAATCAAGTAGACTTGGGATACCACCATATGGATTTGGGAAACAATTTAATTTGCATGTGCTTTCTTACCATCTACACTAGCATCATCCACCAAAATGATTTCCTTCAGCAGTATTGCAGGTGAAGAATAGAGCACACTGTGGACAGTTCTAAGCAACGTGGACCACGCTTCATTATGAAAAACTATTATGACACTGGTGGTGGGCAGGGGAGGGCAGCGCTTAAATTTTTGTTCAATACATCTAGAAGAAGTCACAGAAGTAGAAAACAGTTATAAATTTTATTATTTTATTTCACAGCTATACCATTGCTAACATTATCATTATTGAATATTTATCACTGAAAAATGATAGTTTTCTTCTATGTAATATAATCTCAATGCTATATAAAATGTAAATAAATCAAAGCAAATTTTTTACAAGCAAATCACTCACCCAGAGATGATGTCCACCAACAGAGATGGCAACATGTCAAGAATTACAACACGTTATTATAGCATTCTCAACAATATAATTTAAAATACAAATAACATCTTAAATAATGAAAATAACCTATGATGAGACAGCATGTAAAAATGACAAATCCTTATAATTGCTCAAATAAAAACCAAATTTTTCTTATTTCATGCAGAAATCATCCATTTTTCATATTTGCAACTTTAAAAATTGTACCACCTTATTAAATTTTTTTTTTTTCTTTGACGGAGCCTTGCTCTGTTGCCCAGGCTGGAGTGCAGCAGTGTGATCTCGGCTCACTGCAAGCTTCACCTCCCAGGTTCACGCAATTCTCCTGCCTCAGCCTCCCAAGTAGCTGGGACTACAGGTGCCCACTACCACGCCCAATTAATTTTTTGTATTTTTAGTAGAGATGGGGTTTTATCATGTTAGCCAGGATGGTCTCAATCTCCTGACCTTGTGATCTGCCCGCCTCAGCCTCCCAAAGTGTTGGGATTACAGGCGTGAGCCACTGTGCCCAGCCTATTAAATCATTTTTATAAAGATCATCTTTAATTACATATTTACCTAAGTATATAATATAGGTTTCTTATTTCCTAGACTTATTGAATCAATTTACTTAATCTGTATACAGAATCAAAAGGGAAAAAACAGCTTTACTGTAAAACCTATGTTCTTCTTAATATTATTTAAATTTACTCATGGAGATAAGAGCCCAACACCCTTCAGTTGCTCTGCCAGGGCCAATGGGGAAACTGTAGCTTCCAGTGTGATATTAGGGGCCTGAGAAAACCACCCTAAAAAAAGATACACAAATTATCCCATTAATTACTTTCATTTCCTACCTCAATAGGAATGTCTCTGATACCCTTTTCTAACAGCAAGTCTTTCAAATGGAATATTTGTAGTGATAAAAAAGGAGTTGGATTGGAGCAAAATATCAAGAGAAGATGTCAACAACAGATTAGAAAAAGGAGAGGATGGGTTCTGAGTGAAAGTGGCACTGCTCTTCAGTTTCTTCATGATTTCAAAGCGTGATACAGGTACACGGGCACCTTCATCATTCATAAATAAAATTATTTATTCTAAATTGAATTTTGGATAAACTGCCAATTAAAAAAAAGCTCAAACACAAAGTATTCATATACACACTTGAACCACAATTACACAGAAATAAATAACTAAATATAAGCTTATATTTTGAACCCATAAAAGTTTATAACCAACATATACTAGAAGGAAAAATTATGAAAAATTCCATACTATGGTATTTTATTTTTAAAGGAAGAAAAAAAGAGGAAACTCATGATTTGTTATAAGCATTTTGAGGAGAAAGTGAAATTCTAGTTTAAGATTTTTTTCCTACCTTTATTTGCTATGTGGTTAATTAATATAGTATTAATCGATAATTATAAAATGATTTTGAAGATTTAAAGTATAAAATTTCACAAAAATTCATACTAGTAAAATGTTATCACTTTAATCTTGCAAAATTTTCCACCAGTTTAAACTAGGATTTATTTGCTTAACTGATAATTACCAATATCAAGTAAAAATGTCATGTTATATCATTAACATAATTAATAAAATTTCACAATATACTTTCATAAACTCCATTCCTTTTGAAACAATTAACATGTTAAATGTATGCTTTGAAAATTGTTTTACACATTTAAAATAGTGCAATTAAAATAACTTGCCAAAGCAACTGTATCATCCCAGTCAAACCATTTGAAAAACCTGGCACATAGAAACATGCCTAAATTATCAGTCATATGACCATCTGGCTTTGGAAGAAACTAGATCTATATTTCTAATGAGCATGGAAAACATTAGCAGTTCTTCAGAAAACGTGTTATTTGCTGATACTGGCTACATTCGAAGTACAAAACAAAATTTTTTTTTTTTTGAGACAGAGTCTTGCTCTGTCACCAGGCTGGAGTACAATGGTGCAAGCTTGCCTCACTGCAACCTCCATCTCCCGGGTTCAAGCGATTCTCCTGCCTCAGCCTCCCAAGTAGCTGGGACTACAGGCGCGCATCACCACGTCCAGCTAATTTATGTATTTTTAGTAGAGATGAGGTTTCACTGTGTTGACCAGGCCAGGCGCAGTAGCTCATGCCTTTAATCCCAGCACTTCGGGAGGCCAAGGCGGGTGGATCATGAAGTCAAAAAACAAATCTTTACCACCCTTACAAACCCTGTCCAAAGTAAGAAATAATTAAATCTTCAACTCCAACCAAAAAATGTTGTTAATGTGCTTACTTGTTTTTCACTTACTTAGTGATTAACACTATTGAAAATTATTGCAGCTTCTTAATGCTATATTGGGAGAAAAAAGTTCATTTTGAGCTGTCACTGATTGTCATGTCAAAAGAATAAAAATCATGATTATTGATTTTTAATGTAGATGACTTTCAGTCAAAAACTCTCCTCAAATCAGTAAAGTGCAATACTGCATTCTAATCTATTACTATACAAAAGGAACTATAATGTGCCTTGTTATAACAGCTAGAATATTTTATAGATATTAGTTTCTTTACACATTCATCTAAAAATTATAAGCAACTTAAACTTGAATCAATCAGACTAGAATAGCTCAACAGAAATCTAAGTTACACAGTTTCAACATTAAGGGACTCATATAGTTGGATCCGGTATTGATAATCCTAAATCTAGAAAAACCTGAGTGAAACAATAGACCAAAAGTTATCTTCAAGTTCACCGCCAAATGTAATTCTCTAATATCCAGAAAGCAAAGCTAAATACATAGGCATTGTTTGCTTCCAGTTTGCTTATCTTGTACTTTTTTTTTTCTTTTCGAGATGGAGTTTCGTTCTTGTCGCCCAGGCTGGAGTGCAATGGCACGGATCTCCGCTCACGGCAACCTCCGCCTCCCAGGTTCAAGCAATTCTCCAGCGTCAGGCTCTCGAGTAGCTGGGACCACAGGCACACAGCACCCTGTCCAGCTAATTTTTGTATTTTTAAAAGAGACGGGGTTTCACCATGTTGGCCAGGCTGGGTTTGAACTCCTGACCTCAGGTGATCTGCCCTCCTCGACCTCCCAAAGTGCTGGGATTACAGGTGTGAGCCACCAAACCTGGCCTATCTTGTACAATTAAAAATCTACTGAGGGGCTGGGTGCAGTGGCTCACGCCTATAATCCCAGCACTTCGGGAGGCTGAGGTGGGAGGATCACTTGAGGTCAGGAGTTCGAGACCAGCCTGGCCAACATGGTGAAACCCCGTCTCTTTCAAAAATACAAAAATTAGCCGGACAGGGTGCTGTGTGCCTGTGGTCCCAGCTACTTGGGAGCCTGACACTGGAGAATCGCTTGAACCTGGGAGGCAGAGGTTGCAGTGAGTGGAGACCCGTGCCATTGCACTCCAGCCTGGCCAACATGGTGAAACCCCATCTCTATTAAAAATACAAAAATTAGCCAGAAGTGGTGCCGCATGCCTGTAGTCCCAGCTACTTGGGAGCTGACACTGGAGAATCGCTTGAACCCGGGAGGCAGAGGTTGCAGTGAGCCGAGATCACACCACTGCACTCCAGCCTCAGTGACAGAGAAAGACTCCATCTCAAAATAATGATAGCAATAATAATAATAATAATGAATAATCTGCTGAGGGTGGGCCGGGCGCAGTGGCTCACGCCTGTATACCCAGCACTTTGGGAGGCCGAGGCAGGCGGATCACCTGAGGTCAGGAGTTCAAGACCACCCTGGGCAACATGGTGAAACCCCATTTCTACTAAAAATACAAAAAATTAGCCAGCTGTGGTGGCAAGTGCCTGTAATCCCAGCTACTCGGGATTGTTCACAAAAAATAGGGCATTCTGAAATATAATTAGGTACTCAAAGACTTTGAGTCAAAGTAATCACAAAGACTGTGAATTGGTTTACAAATCTATAAAATATTATCCATCAGTTCCAAAATCTTGGCATATTTTTAAACATTTTTATTCTAAAGAAATACACAGAGAAATGGAAACAATTCCTCTACCTTCTATATTTCCCATAAAAATTGTCCAATAATTCCCCCTAAATAGATGAGAAAGCTACAGTATTTAGGAATAAAGGATTTCCTTGTGGATAGCAGTCAGATCTAGAATTCAGTTTTCTAATTTCCAAGCTAATAATTTTCATATCTGTACTGCCTCACCAAGCATAAATAGGGATATGTAGCCTCAATCATTATAAGCAAAAAATAAATACAACAGGTTAAATAAACAGTATTTGCTGATTTTCTGCCTCAGAGTAGCTAAAGAACAGGCAACTTCCTTAGCTCACCCCTTTGTCCCCTGCAAAGCCTGATGATAAAGAATAAACAATAAATATTCTTCAACATACTCAGGAGGTCGAGTGTCTGGTCCAAGATCTCGGTGCAAAGAAATCCTGTCACTTGCGAAAGCATTAAAACAGTGTTTAGCTTCCCCACGTTCCTTTTCCTTTTGCTCTTCAACACTTAAATTGGTTGTCTTGAATGCTTTACCAGAAGCACCAGGTGCATTTGAATCCTGAGGTGGACGGTCAAGAACAGGCTTCAATTCTGCTGCTGTATAATATCCTTGCAAACAAGGTCTCTCACCAACATCAATGTTTTGCCTGACAGGTGCTCCTATTTGCATTTTTGGCATTGCATCCTTAATATTGTTTACAGCTTCTAGCATTAAATCTAACATCTTGTTTTTGTTTTTCATGTTTCTTTCCAACCTTGATTCCTCTTTGGAATATTGAACACTTACTTCTCTTTGCATTAACACCAAAACTATAATAAAGAAAAAAACTACTGCACCAAGCTTCCAGAACTTTTTATGGTAATGTCTTTTAATGTGTAATTTGACTAGTCGCTTTAGGTGAGCCATTCTGACATTAAAAGCTTGTCACTTGACAAATAACAGTTATTTCTTCTGTTACTTATATTTTTTATCATAGATTTGCTGAGAAGAAGGTATCTTTAAATGGTAGTACCTATAAACAGAAATGGTAGATGGTATTAGCAGTTATTCAGTCCTACAGGCATGGCTCAACTCATTCATTTAACCAACAACCGAACACAAGCTACCAATGTACTCTTAGGGTTAACAAGAAAACAAAGATATCTCATCCTCAAGAAAATTACACTTTTAGAAGAAAATAATTGTTACGATTTACTACAATTTATTGGGGTTGCAAAATATTGATATTCGTCTCCATTCAAAAATACATTCTTTTTAAACTCTAATATCCACTATTTATAAAATTAATTTTATAAATATATTTTGAGTTAAAAAAGAATATCTTCACTTGATAACCAAGGAATCAAAGGACCTCATTGAATGAATTACAAAAAAGAGAGCTCCATAAGGAAGCAAGGGTATACTGATAGGTACTACCAGGCATCCACCTAAAATAGTGGCCTTCATTTTATATAGTTTACTCTCAAACTAAGGTGTACTCCAGCTTAACCAATGATGGTAATATAGCAGTTTCATCAGTAAGTAAACTATCATTCTCCCAGATTTTCTGACCCAATAGTACTTGTGAATCCTGAAGGAACCCCTAAAAACAAGAAAATCGGTGGCATTTAATTTGTTGTTTTATAACAGCTAGTTTTAATAGCTCACAGAAATACAAGATCTAATAGTAAAAAGAGAATTCATTAGCTTTACTTGCAGTGTCTCTAGGGAGCCTATAGAGGTCATTAAGTTAAAAATGCAGAATTTGGTTTGATAAAATATTGCTTGCAATTGACCCTAAGAAGGGACAGCAAGTTTATTAAACCCTAATATAGGACAACAGGAACAAAGGAAAAGAAAAATAGGACTTTTCAGGAAACGATTATATACTATGAGCCGTGATAGCCAGTCAAGAAATTTGCAAAGACAAAGGGGAGGGAAAATGCCTGTTCCTCCTATGGTCTAAATACATTTTAAAGAAAATATCATTTATAGCAATGAAAATTAACTTTTGACACTTTCTTTAACTTCTCTTCCAAAGTTCTCACCAAATTTAAAATAAGAAAACCAGGTTCCAAGATGGATTCTCTGGTTTTTGGCAGGAAATTTTAAGCGGAATAAACAAAATAGGCAGAACTTAGTTCTATATACTATTTCTAATTCTATATTCTTTCCAGTATGGAGTGGACACTTCTGCTCCAAAAGATAACCCCAATTCTGGCATATATTGCTCATAAAAGTGAGATTCCAATATTTCTGAGCTTTGGTTGCTTTAAGAACTTCATGTAAAAAACGAAATGACCGCTTAAGCTTTTGAAAAGAATATAAGAAGTTACAGAACCACACAATAACACAATGACAGTTGTGTAATTAATTATGTGTCAAATGTTGTGCTAGGCTGTGGTTACAAAATTAAAGATAGCCCTTACCTTCAAGAAGCAAAATTGAAATATAAGAAGTCAGAGGCCGGTCACAAAGCAGTGTGATATGTGTTATGACAGGAGACAAAGAAAGCTACACAGGCTTGGAACAGTGGCTCATGCCTATAATCCCAGCACTTTAGGAAGCTGAGGCCAGAGGATGACTTGAGACCAGGAGTTTGAGACCAACCTGGGCAACATAGCAAGACCCCATCCTACAAAAAAATACAAAAATTAGTCAAATGTGGTGGCACACGCCTGTAGTCCCAGCTACTCAGGTGGCTGAGGTGGGAGGATGGCTTGAGCTCAAGAGGTTAAGGCTGCACTGGGCTGTGATTGTGCCACTGCACTCCAGCCTGGGTAGCAGGACAATACTCTGTCTCAAAAAAAAAAAAAAAAAAAAGAAAAAGAAAAAGAAAAAGAAAAAAAAAAAAAAAAAAGAAAAAGTAAACAGCGTAGAGGGTCAGGAGAAATGTTAGGGAAATTTTCTTAGAGATGACACTGTTGAGCAAAATCTTGAAATACAAGTACATTTTAGGCAGGTAGACAGGAGGGAAAACAGAGAGGGAATGTCAGATGCAAAACCATAAAAGCAAGAAAAAGCATGATCAGTCCTTCAGTACAGCATAAGCGGAAGGCACAGGGAGAGAATGACAACTGATGTGACTCGAAGGTCACTTAAAGATCAGTTCATGAAATCTTGTACATCTTTCAGTGAATTTGGAAATTATCAATTTTTTTCCAAAATAGATGGAATGGAGAAAACTGTTTTTAAGAAAAGATCATAATCCTCACGCCTGTAATCCCAGCACTTTGGGAGGCTGAGGCGAGTGGATCACGAGGTCAGGAGATCAAGACCATCCTGGCTAACATGGTGAAACCCGGTCTCTACTAAAAATACAAAAAATTAGCCGGGTGTGGTGGCAGGTGCCTGTAGTCCCAGCTACTTGGGAGACTGAGGCAGGAGAATGGCGTGAACCCAGGAGGCAGAGCTTGCAGTGAGCTGAGATTGAGCCACTGCACTCCAGCCTGGGCCACAGAGCGAGACTCTGTCTCAAACAAAAACAAGAAAAAAGAAAAGATCATAATCAAATTTCTGTTTTAGAAAAATTACAAGTTTTTAAGCCCCTGTAAAGGTGATGGATGTTAATGAGATGAGGGGAGCCAAAGGATGGAGTGAAATGATTTCAAGAAAGTCCAGGAAGTGGAATCAAACAACGGTCTTGGTGAGAGAAAGGGAAGAATGGGAGATGAATGGTGATATGGTTTGGCTGTGTCCCCACCCAACTCTCACCTTAAATTGTAAAAATCCCCATGTGTCAAGAGCAGGGCAGATGGAGATAAATGAATCATGGGAGTGGTTTCCCCCATACTGTTTTCGTGGTCATGGATAAGTCTCACGAGACCTGATGGTTTTATAAAAAGGAGTTCTCCTGAACATGCTGTCTTGCCTGCCATCATGTAAGACGTGCCTTTGCTCCTCTTTCACCTTCTGCCATTATTGTGAGGTCTCCCCAGCCATGTCAAATTGTGAGTCCATTAAACCTTTTTTTCTTTATAAATTATCCAGTCTCTGGTAAGTCTTTATTAGCAGCATGAGAACAAACTAATACAAATGAGTAAAGTGATAACATTAACAAAGACAAGAAATACAGGAAGCAGCACAGATTCAGGGTAGGAATTAAGAAGATAATTTGTTCAGTTTTGGATGTAGCAAATGTAATATGCTAATGGAACTTCCAAAGTGAGTTTGGATGAGCAAAAAGATATATGGGACAGGAAATTATGAAAAAGCTCTGCAGTAGAGATGAAAATTTGAGTCAGTCTTGGGGTAAATGTAATGTAAAACAAATAGGACAGAGAAATACCTACATTTAAGGGTAGAAAAAAAGAGACTGACTGGAAAGAAAGTCCAATTTTTCCAATCCTATGAAGAGTGAGGGGCGGGCAAAAAAATAAAAAACACAAATGAAAACACAGATAAATTATCCATGTCAAGTGGAGGTAATTTTACAATCTTATCTCACACTTGAGAGATGTTAAATGTGTAACAGTTGGTTGACCTTTAAAACTGAACTTCCTTAGACCTGGTCTAATGGGCTTTAGTGAAAAATGAGAAGAGAACCTTGGCAGAGAGAGTAGTTGTAGTCATGCCTTCAAGATCCTAAGGCTTAGGATTCAGGGCACTTCCAGAATAATAGGGCGGTAACCTCATCTATGGGGTTCCAGGAAGGTAAGAATGGGCAAAATGTTGGGGTCTCACAGGAAAGTGGTTCCCAGTTGATGAACTACAACCTCATCCCCTCTAACTGTATCTTGATGAAAGGTAGACATTCATCAACCTGTGTTCACCTCCTTTCTGTTCCTGAGAGGACTACCCCTCCCTGCCCCGCCAAAAAAAAAAAAAAAAAAAAAAAAGGCAAAAATAGATAGCCTTCCCCAGGGCTATCTAGTGATACTCAATTTTTCTGTAGCTAGAGGTAGGCTAAATTAGGAATTTGAGAAGAATTGAGCTGGTTTCCCTGAGATATTTTGACAGAACATGGAAAAAAGAGTTCAGAGAAAGCACAGAATAGGAGGATATGACAGAACTAGATTCTTCCACAGTAGTGATAGTTTTCCCAAAACATTTTATGTCAGAAATCATATCTGTGGGTAGGGTGGGAATTGAAAAGAAGGAGAGAATTAATGATGCAGATAGAAGAGAGTTCTTTTTAGGAATAAAACATAAAGTAGAGGAATTCTTCATCAGAAGGACAGTAATCCTATCATTGTGAGTGCATGTGTATCTATGTAAGGACCCACTCAGTAGGTTTTAGTTTGGGATGCTTCTAACAGAGTCGTCGAGGAAAGCTTACGAAAGACATGGATAGCATCCTATTCATGGTTGTTTTTCTGGCACTTACCACAATGTTGGTAACACAGTAGGCACCCAGAAAAATTTGTTCACTGGAAAAAGGAAGAAAGAGGACCAAGATTTTATCAGAAACAACAACAAAAACAATTCTTAACTTGTGTTAAATGTTGACTAGGTCCCTGGTATTAAATGACATTTAATACATAAGTTCTCACTGTCTCAGCAATATTGTGAAGTATTATTACTATTTTTTTTTTTTTGTAGAGATAAGAGCTTGCTATGTTGCCCAGGCAGACTGACCTTGACCTCCCCAATCCTCCTATCTCAGCCTCCCAAAGTGCTGGGATTACAGGCATGAGCTACTGCATCTAGCCCTTGTTATTCCAATTTTACTGACCGATATGGAGAGTCAAAGAGATTAGGTGGCTTGGCCATGCCAGTTCAGTTTAAGACCAGCATTTTTCTAACTGTGTTCAAACTCAGGTTCAATGTAAAATCCTGAGTTTTTAACTGAAATTATCTAAAATAAAATGTTTGAGAGTCAAGAACTAATATCCTAAATAGAAGGGATAAGAAAAAAAAACTGAGGAAAAACCATAAAAACTATAAATAGCTTCCTATCATTGGGTAATGTTTTACAAATAAATGATTTTAAAACTTTTCAAAGCACCTTTTCAGAAATAAAGATTGAAAATAAGGTTGTAAATCTTAAAATGGAAGATTAAGAAGTTGAGAACCTTACAGAGGCAGAGCCTAGAAATAGGAAGATGATGTTTTGATCTTTTCAGACTATTTCTGAATCTTCTCTTATCAACCCTGATCACTTAAAGATTCCAACATCGATGGGATTTTCATTATGACTTTTCTGTACTTTGCTGTTAATGTGTAATATCAGGCTTCCATTAATGCTGAATGCCACTCAACACTAAGCATCTCTATCAGTTGTCTTCAATTCTGGATATACATTAGTGGAAAGCTCTTAAAAAATAAAGTGCCTTAGACTTCACCTCTGATTTAATCGGTGTGGGAGCAGGGCATATACTCTGCTTTTGTTGTTACTTTAAGCTCTCCAGATAATTCTAACAAGCAGCGAAGGTTAAGAATTACTTGTCTAGATCACAAGATTTGGGCAAATCAAAACTAGCATCTGATAAGGGTTATATCTGTCCAAAGGCAATCACATTACTAATTTCTAATATGCCAAAGATGAGTGTTTCAAAATAGACTCTTGATGTAAATGAATAGAGTTATTTAGACTTGGAGATATATGATAAAATCCAAAACAGGAATGACCCACAGTTTTCCAAAAGGACACAGGGACTTATGCTGATATATATGAGGCACTGAGGTTTTATTGCAAATTATGATTCTGTAAAATCATTTTATAAATATCTTATTCCAATCATAAAAATGGGAAAATTGATACCTGAACAATGAAAGACATAAGCCAAAAGACACACAATAAATGAATGAGTAAAATGAAACCAGGATTCTTAATTCCTTTTTCTGGGAATAATGCCATGTTCCTTGTCAGTACTACCTGCCAAATTGGAAGACCTATGTAAAAACAGCTCATGAAACAAAACAAATCTCTCCTACAGTCAACTTCCAGTTGGACTCCGAAGTTTGAGAATTGATAAGAAAAAAACCAGCACAACAGCAAACTCAGGATATAACGTGTCATATTTGCACATTAGAAATGATTAGCAGATAAAGGGTTTGTTCTTCTTGTACACTTTCTAAAACCTTTAAATGCTATGTCCAATACGGCTATTTGCTAATTACCAAAGATCAGATTCACAGAGGAAGAGAAGTCAAAAATCATAAAATAGTTTTTAAAAATTAAAAAAAAAAATTTCAGAGATCTTCTAAATTCTAAATTCTTATGAATTTCTAAGAGTCAAATTCAGAGACCTGGTTTTAAAAAGTATTAATCTGTATCCTGGTATATATGTAGACATTTTAAAAAGTCATTAATAAAAATATTCATAAAGTGAAAAGCTAAAGCAATACACACAATTTTAACTGGTTGTGACACTGTGTTAAAATCAATGGATTATTCTCAGGGGTAAAAATATGCTTCCATCTGAAATCTTACAAATTTAAAATAATCGAATTAAAAAGTGGTGGCTTCCAGTTAGCTAGACTACAGCTTCTCAAACTTTAAAGTGACTATGAATTACCTGGGGATCTTGTTTAAACACAAATTGAGAAAGGAAAATATCAAGGTAATATCCATCATGATTGTCCCTCTAGATGGAGAAGCATAGGTTGCAGAAATACTAGTTGTTCATTTAACCTAAAAATTCCAACTGAAGCAATTTTCTGAAGTAGTGGAAAGTAGAACATTATAATTTTACATGAAAGTAACATTTAATGAAATAAGATAGTGTTTCCTTTCACTTCTTGTTTCCATGTTTGTGACAATAAACCATTACAACTCCAGAGGTTTAAAGTCTGGTTCCTGATGAATTTAACTGCCATGATGTCTAATTTGGTATATAAAATTTCCTTACTACTGAGTTAAAGCATGCTGTAACGAGTTAGGGGTAACCACACTAAGCAGGAAAAAAACACAAAATTACATCCCAATATCCTAATACAGATTATAGATTAAGAAAAGTACACTATTGTGAATTATTATAAAACTCACTGGATCTTTGCCACACATTACCTATCATCTGTATTTCCTAACTGAATTCAAAACAAAACAAAGAAAAACAAAATTTAAAGATCTTGCCCTGATAATAAACCTTTAAGTGCTTGAGTAGAAGTTGTATTATGTGCCCCTCATCTACTGGTTAAAGTGTTAGGGAACAGAGGAGTGGCAGAAAGTCATTTCTGCTTGCATTTATTGGTGGATCAAATCTCATGGTGTTTTGCTGCTGTAGTTTGTTAGTTTTGATTATGTTTAAGTTCATGTTTACACCCTTGGCAGCATTTCTTCTGAGCAGGAAGTAGCATGTGGATGTATGACAAGAGACAAACACTGATGCAAATCAAACTGCATGGAGACAGCCACATTCTGTCTCAGAGCGGGTAGCAGTAGACACACCTCAAAGATCTCAGCTAAAGGCAAAGTAGAGTTACACTGGGTGGCTGGGCAACGCCACCAGCGGATAACTAAACTACGTGCAATTTTTGTAAACTAAGAACAGCTTTCTGAACAAAGATATCTGCAGGTTGTGAGACAAAAAGCTGAGTGACAGAGTTAACCATCAGCAACTGTGAGGCACAGGTTTCAATACTGACAAGGACAGGGTGAGACATCCAACTTCTCAGCTACCCCTAGACATCTCCCTTGTCGTCATCTCTGAATGTGAAAGGTTGCTGATAGAATATGGATTTGTGAGATAGTCAACTCTCTACCTCGACAGTTTGACACAAACCAGTAATTATGATACTACATTACCTGCCAAGGGAATCACAAACTCAGGGTCTCACATGCTCTTTCCTGCCACATCTGCACCTGTGAATGACTTTTACATTACGGATGAAAGATATGCATTGATTACTTATGGCATACTACGGAGTAGAGGAATTTTGAGGAGTGATTTAGGTGGATCCAGAGATTATTCATGTAACTGGTATTCCCTCCCCCCCAGGCAGAGGCACTGCATTTTAAAACATTGTCCATCAGCCGGGCGCGGTGGCTCACGCCTATAATCCCAGCACTTTGGGAGGCTGAGGCAGGAGGATCACGAGGTCAGGAGATCAAGACCATCCTGGCTAACACGGTGAAACCCTGTCTCTACTAAAAATACAAAAAATTAGCCGGGCGTGGTAGCGGGCGCCTGTAGTCCCAGCTACTCGGGAAGCTGAGGCAGGAGAATGGCGTGAACCCAGGAGGCGGAGTTTGCAGTGAGCCGAGATCGTGCCACAGCACTCCAGCCTGGGTGACACAGCGAGACTCCGTCTCAAGAAAACAAAACAAAACAAAACAAAACATTTGTCCATCTATTTACCTTGTAAACATAGTTGGTGGCTTTTGGATTAGTAAGGAGATAGAAACCACATAGTAATTTGAACAGAGAGAGTTTAATACAATCTAGTATTAAAAGAGGTTTGGAGTAACAGGAAATTGCCTAGTGGGAGTTAAGGAGAATTCTAAAGAATATAGGAGTTGTAAATACAGTATAAGGGGCAACCATTCCCCCTAAGGCTGAAATAAGTGTTCAAGGAAGAGCTCTCCTCTCACCAGGGCTGAGATCCAGAGATGTCTATGGAGATGCCCTAGTTTTGACTACCTGCTAGAAAAGTCACAGAAGTACTTCATTCATGGGACTTATCAGAAATCTGCCCCTGAAGTTCCAGAAGAGGCTGTTCACAGCTGGGGACAGAACCCTAGAACTAGCTAAGTGCTGAGGAAAACTGCCAGCTGCTGAGGGAATCTGGAATCACAGAGGTTGTCTCCTGCAAGAGTTTAGTGTACTTTCATGTGCCACACTGGCAACAACAGCTCTGGGCTGGCTGCCTGGGACAAAGGTGGGCAGCCGGCTCCCTAGACACCCAGTCTTGTGGTCTCCCAGTTGGCATGTGTGGATCTGAGGTGAGAGTTTGGGGAGCAGTGACTTGGGTGACAGAGCAGGTCCATGGTGTCTGTGGCTCAAGGGTACACCACTGCTGCCCAAATCAAGCTCTAAAGAAAGTGGAGTGTGTGGGGGACACCAACTCTAGAAAAAGCTGTGTTCTGCAGGTACCTAGTGCTGGAGAAAATCATATTGGGGAGTGAGCAGTAGAGGAAAACCATGCTCCAAAGGAGCTTAGCCAGTGAGCATCACAGAAACCAGAAAGAGAAGCCTCAGCCACTTCAGTGTCCCTCCAGTGCCCTCTACTGACAAGGCTTAACATTGAACGAGCCAGCAAAAAAGAAATATTTACAAGGCCCAGCTCCATTATTACAGAGCAGGCTAATACAGTAAATTTGGAACTAAGAGACAATAAACTGATAAGCAGCAAAGTCTGAACTTTTGACTACTCAGCTTTCACATGCACCCTCTTCCACACACTTAAACTACTGTACAATAACAACGCAATTCTATATTTCACCTAACAAAGTCTAACTGTCGTTCTTTATAAGTGAAGAAGTTCTATTGCCTCAAAAATGAGAGACATAGAGTCCTAACAGCCATTGTAGCCACTGCTGTGACTCTAAGTTACTCCTTAAATTGTATCACAGTCTCACTAAATATTCTGTTACCTAATATTTTACTATTTTGTAAAGTTGATCTCCAACGGCTTCTATTTAACTTTTTTAAAAATGAAAATGAGAGAGAATAAAATTGTTAATATATACAAAAAAAAACCTAGATATAAGAAGCAAAGAAAAAATGTGCATTGAACCTGGGAAAGCTGATGGAAAAAATTTTTTTAAAAAATATGCAAACCTACGATAATCCTCACTTACCTAATTGGCTGCGAAGTCACAATGAGTATCTATGGCTTCTTTCTTACACTAACTACTTCTCTGTATTCACCATGCCCTTAAGCATTCTAGGAGTCCACAGATGTTGGTGATGTCAAGGAAGGGCAAATCCGTATCTAGAATATTTATCTCTTCTAGTGAGGAGAAGTCTCTGCCCCCTTAATGAAGGAAGAAATCCAGTACAATGAACCTGCCACCCAGAGGCTGGCTGATCCCCGCAGGGGCTCAATGTTGGTCTCTGCAGATTAGGAACTCAGCAGCAGTGCTATCCCAGTCAACTTTAGAAAGGGGAAGCCATGTTGCTGAGCCCATGCATACACAGCTCCAGTCCTGCCACAAAGACCCTGTTTATGGGCCCACTGAACAAGCACTGAGACAGCTGGAGAGAGAGGCTGACTGATGTGCAAAATTGTCATTTTGTCCACTTGATTATTAAGAACCTCCTCTGCAATGGATGTGCTTTTGTGGGCACTCAGATGGGATACACATTTTTTCAGGGTCTTTTCATTTTGAAAGATTCGTTCACATACCTCTTCCTCAAACTAATGACCTTGTCACCAATCTTCCAATCCTGTTCCTTCCAACTCTGACCATACACACCCTTAACGACTACCTATCGACGACCAATATAGATCTGTATTTGTAGGCATGTCTCATTCCCAACATAGTGGACAACCATATTGACTGTTCAAATTTCTGCCTACAGAAAGAATGTCCCTTATCGAGTATTATTCACAGTTACTCATGGGTAGAGCTGTAGTGCTATGCAGTCTAATATTGGGTAGTCCTAGCGTATTGTTCAGATTCAGATTCATCTGTAAATCAGATTTGAGGTGCTTTTTTTTTTTTTTCTTCTAACAACTGGACTAAGGGAATCGCCAAGAAGCCACAGGCATGAGTTGAAGGGGACAAGGCAATGCCATTAGAGTTGCTACCAAAGAAGTCTGAGTCCCTGGTTCATACAACTTATTTGTACTATCCAGATCTGCTCTAGTTCTGTCTCATGTACTATTTCCACTCAGTGATATATTGCTGTTGTATATCGCCAACCTTATGGCACGATAGGTCAGATTCTACCTAATGATGGGAAACTTGGTCCACATGGTAACCCATAATTATACATTCAACATCTACCTAGTAGCAAGTTAGAAGCTGTTTACCAAAAAGTAAACAGTTATCTGAAGAAAATATTTATTTCAAAATCCTAGATGTCTGCATTGTGATTTTGCCATCGGCACTTTCCAGAGGCTCCATAGAGCATTCCTCTTTGGCACAGATACTAAGAGAGTCATTGAGTTTGCTAGATCATAAAGCTGAAGTGGTAGCATAGCCTGTACTGCTGGGCTTGCTGCAGAGCCATCTTCTACTTTGATCATCATTAAAAACTGGTAGCCTTATGAGTTACTCTGTAAACAGGTTGAGGTAGCATATTCAAATGTCGTAAATGTTGCCCCTAAATTCAAAAATGACTATTGAGGCTGGGTGCAGTGGCTCATGCCTGTAATTACAGCACTTTGGGAGGCTGAGGTAGGCAAATTGCTTGAGCCCAGGAGTGCAAGACCAGTCTGGGTAATATGGCAAAACCTCATCTCTACAAAAAAACACAAAAATTAGCTGGGTGTGGTGCTCACCTATGGTCCCAGCTACTTAAGAGGCTGAGGTGAGAGGATTGCTTGAGCCCAGGAGGCAGAGGTTGCAGTGACCCCAGATCCCACCACTGCATTCCAACCTGGGCAACAGAATGAGACTCCCTCTCAAAAGAGAAAAAAAAAAAAAAGTCTATTGAGCATAGTGGCTACTGAATGCCCAGAAATTTTGCTGAATTTCTCTGGGGCTGATTTGTCACCCTCTAATTCTTTTTTTTTTTTTTTTTTTTTTTTGAGACGGAGTCTCGCTGTGTCTCCCAGGCTGGAGTGCAGTGGCGTGATCTCGGCTCACTGCAAGCTCCGCCTCCCGGGTTCACGCCATTCTCCCGCCTCAGCCTCCCAAGTAGCTGAGACTACAGGCGCCCGCCACCACGCCCGGCTAGTTTTTTGTATTTTTAGTAGAGACGGGGTTTCACCATGTTAGCCAGGATAGTCTCGATCTCCTGACCTCGTGATCCACCCGCCTCGTCCTCCCAAAGTGCTGGGATCACAGGCTTGAGCCACCGCGCCCGGCCCCACCCTCTAATTCTTATATGCTCTACAAGGATATCTAAAGTATTTGCTACTTTCTTCTCATCAGAGACAATCAGCGTAATATCATCAATGCAGTGGATCAGTGTGATGTCTTGTGAAATATTACGATGACTAAGATTAAGAATTGATCTAGCCCTGAGGCAAGACTGTGAAGCCATATTGTTGGCCCTGCTAGATAAAAACAAATTGTTTTCGGTGGTCCTTGTAAATTGGCAGAAAAAGATACTAACTAAGTCAATAGCTACATACCAAATGCCAGGGGCTATGTGGTTTGATAAGGATATTACATCTGGGTCAGCAACTACATTTGGAGTCACCCAATAATTAAGTTGAGGGTAGTCTACAGCCATTCTCTAAGATCCATTTAACTTCTGCCTAGGCAAAATAAGTGAGCTAAATGGGGATGTGATAGATATCACAAGTCTTATTTTAAATCTTTGATAGTGACATCAATCTTGACAGTTTCCTCAGGGATATGTTATTACTTTTGATTTACTATCTTTGAAGAAAGGGGAAATTCTAAAGTCTTCTACTAAGCTCTCCTATCACATGGTCCTCCCTCTATGGGTTAGCAGGGGTGTCCAATCTTTTGGTTTCCCTGGGCCACATTAGAAGAAGGATTGTCTTGGGCCACACATAAAACACACTAACACAATAGCTGATGAGCTGGAGGGGGAAAAAAAAAAACAAGAATTACAAAAAAAAAATCTCATAATGTTTTAAGAAAGTTTACAAATTTGTATTAGGCCACATTCAAAGCCATCCAGGGTGGCATGTGGCCCATGGGCCACAGGTTAAACAAGCTTGGTTTAGAGAGTCAATATGGAGATTCTGCCAGTTACCCAGTGTGTCTACTCCAATTATTCACTAAAGAACTGGGGAAATAAGCACAGGCTAGATCTGCTGACCCCCTGGACCCACTATGAGTACAGCTGGAGCTAAGACTCCATGTGTTACCTGAGCACTGTAAGTCTCCACTTTGAACAGCTGGCCACAACACTTTTGGGCCCCCCTAGGAATTAGTATGAAAGGTCTGGTTATTTCCTTTTCCCCAAAGCATACTCTCTGGTAAATGGCTACAGTTCCCTTTGGGGAAAAGCTCTGGGAGTGTGAATTGACTTGGGCCTGAAAACTGAGTAAGATACTGTGACTCTTGATTGTAGCAACTAAAGTTAACTTTTTTGCTACCAGAGCTAGAGTTTTTCCTATTATATAGTGAAGGGATGCTATAGTACTACTTACGTAAATCATTCATTAGCTACCACTAGGCATACACCAAAGACAGTATCTCAGCTCTCAAAAACATCTGCAAGCCAATGTTTTCTGATACCTCTACGTCCCAGCTTTTCATTGTGGGAGATGTACATACTTGGTGGATAATATGTATATACTTGTGGATGTATATATATTTGGTGGATAAGGGCTTACTGCCACTTGGCTTTTGCTGCTATGGAATTTCATCATCTCCAGTGAAATCAGAGAGCCAATTTCAATGGTCTACAAAGGAGAGCAGCCACAGATTTTTTTCATGGAAAAAAGGAATCCCTTCACTAATGTACTACTTAATACTTTAGTGAAAGAAGTACTGGGCCTTTTTATGGCATGTGTTTGGAGGATGGATAGATTGCATTCAATTAATTCAACCAAATATTCCTTTTCTGAAGGAGTCCAAACACATACAAGCAGTAGGCAATTTCTCTCCATTCATTCTTCTTTTGAGGCCCCAAGAATATTAAGGAATAGGGAGTGAAGGAATAAAGAAGATTGCTTGCTCAATTGTTATCATTTTGCATTTAACTTTCTACAGGTTTACCAATGCTGATGTGATAGATACTCCTCCTCCACCTCTCAGCTTCCATTACCCTATAGAAAAAGTGTCAACAAACTTTTTGTAAAGGACTAGATAACAGACATTTTTTTTGCTTTGCTGGCCATATTGTCTCTACTGCAACTATTCAATTCTGTTGTAGTACAAAAAAGACAGTTTGTAGATGAATGAGCATAGCTGCATTCCAATTAAACTTGTTTTCAAAAACAGGTAGTGCGTCAAATTTGATCTAAGAACTATAGTTTGCTAACCCCTGCTGTAGAAATTCTAAAAGACTTCAATCTCAATATTTATAAGTCTCCCCATATTTATCGCTTCCCCATTAGCTGCCACCTCCCCAGATGTAAAACAGAATTCTTTTCAAGTCTTCCATAACATCATTTTTTATTATACATAAAATCTGTGTCTACCTATAAGATTAGGCTATATATGTGCCTAATTTGAAGCAAACAATATCCTTCCACTTCTCCAACTACCATCTGAAATTCCTGCATTATCCACTCTTCATGGTTAAGGTACAAGAAAAATTCCTTTAATATAAAATTTGGGTTGGAAATAAACCAGTCTCAGCCTGAACTTTAATTCTTCTATCAACAGATGGCCTCAAGTAGGGTAATTTTACCCAGAACCATGCATAGTCAATTACCATATACAGTGAGGCCTACTAAACACACACTGAATGCCAAGTTCCAAATAAGGGAGGGTGGGGTGCTTAATTCCACGGGATTCATACTTAATTATTTAGGCAAAGGGAGAGGCCCTGATGAGTTTTAAGCAAGGTGATGACCTAATGAGAACTGAAATTTAGAATGATTATCCTTGAAGTTGTGCTAAACATGGAGTTTTTGGGGAGGTAGAAAAACCTGATAGGAGGCTAAAGGCATTTAGGATACCCTTAAAAGCAATCCAGGCAAGAGATAAATATAAGGGGCATGGAAGCTTGGAAACAGATTTTGGAAGTAGAGTTAGCTGAACTCAGCAAATGAGTCAATGTGGAGGCTACGGAGGTTGTTAAGTTGTGATGGGTGTTAAAGATGTGTTCCGGGCCGGGCGCGGTGGCTCACGCCTGTAATCCCAGCACTTTGGGAGGCCGAGGCAGGCGGATCACGAGGTCAGGAGATCGAGACCATCCTGGCTAACACGGTGAAACCCCGTCTCTACTAAAAATACAAAAAATTAGACGGGCGTCGTGGTGCGCGCCTGTAGTCCCAGCTACTCGGAGGCTGAGGCAGGAGAATGGTGTGAACCTGGGAGGCGGAGCTTGCAGTGAGCCGAGATCGCCCCACTGCACTCCAGCAAGGGCGACAAAGCAAGACTCCGTCTCAAAAAAAAAAAAAAAAAGATGTGTTCTGGACTTATTGAAAGGTGCTAGCTAGCTAGGTGCTTGTAATCCCAGCTACTCGGGAGGCTGAGGCAAGAGGATTGCTTGAGCCCCCGAGATCAAGACCAGCCTAGGAAACACATCAAGATCCCATCCCAAAAAAGAAAGGTGCTAGCTAATGGAGTGCCTTCTCTTCTGCATTATCTTCAGTGGTAGACCTAGAACTCAAAAATATGAGACCAGAGGCCAGTGAAACTAACGGAGGCAATGATAGAGGGTAGAGTACAAGAAGGAGACTGAGGTCACAATAGAAATAAGTTTTATCCAGTTCAAAATGATGGGTCACATCTGAAAAAACAAAGGTCATGTTCAAAAAGCTCAAAGAAAACAATAATTTCTATTAGAAACCCTGTCTGCTTTATTAATTGTCCTCTAGAAATAAGCCCACTCTGCCATTAAGTATTTACTATCAGATGTTTTTCCCCCTTTCTTCTTATCTCATTTGACTTAGAATTATCAAACTTGCAGGGCTGCTTACTACTCTAGTCTCTATCAAAGCATAAATCAGATGTGAGGATGACTTCTAGAAATCTCATAGATATGCTAATACACTAGTGAAATGGCACACCTGTAACTTGCACATTAAAGCACTGTTCTAATAACAAAGGGTTGAAACAACCTAGAACTCTACCAATAGGGAAAGAGATAAATTATGATGGAGTAATATGATTAAATATTATGCAAAATAAAAAGCAAAGCTAATTTATATCCTGATATGAAATGATCCCCACAATGTAGTTAAATGGGAACAAAAAAAAGCAAGATTTGTATTTTAAAAAGAAGGAAAATACATATGTATTGTTTTTATATTTTTAAAAAATAGCATTGGTTAACTCTGGAGAAGAAAACTGGTGTCAGAGGACAACAGTGAAAGGAAGATTTATCATATACCCTTCCTAACTTTTGAAAATTGCGAACTTCAAACAACTGAAGTTCACAAACAACTGCAACTACTAACACATGTTTAAGAATTAAATAAAACAGAAAGGAAAATGTGTAAAGGTAGAATAAAGAGGTTTAGGCATGCAATATCTCACATTTCTTAATTCCATGCACCATTTTTCAGGAAGCTAGTGGTGGATATGTGTTTCATCCAAATGAGGGTGTGAATAAAAAACAAAAGTCAGAGTGCCTAAGGAATAGTGGCTCTATCAGAGATGTTAGCGAAAGAAATTCCAAACAACCACCATGGAATAGGCCTAGAGAGCAACAGTCAAAACGGGGACAAGGGCACAGATTGCTCCAGAAAGGGACCAATAAATCTGTTATGTTAGACTACATGTAAAACCAAGCTGAAAAGATGTTAGAGTACACAGAAATTGCACTCTAACTGACATATGGAAACACTAAGCCAAGTGTTTTCTTAAATGAGTTCATTATTACTCCTAGGATTTAAAAAAAAAATTCTACAAGTAAAGAATCCTACTTGTAATATGCTTGCTTGACTCAGGAGTAAACAATATCTATGTAATCACACTAAATAAATACTAAAATGCAAACAAAACAATGTGAGAATTATATTGGGAGGTCAAGGAGGGAGAGTAGAGGTGGCTGTGTATGAAAGATCTAAATATTTATCTACCATAATGGGAAGTCAGTAGATATTGCCAAATATTGATACATTAAGAAACAGCAGTGTAAGTATATTATTTGAAAAGGTAAGTGCTGGAAGAAACATTTAAATAAATGAAAGTAGTTGCTTTTAGGCAACAGGACTGGGGAGATGAGAAAGGAGGGGCAGAGTTGACTGGATTTTTATTGTTGTTGGAAGTCTTTTAATAACCCTATTTTATTTTATTTACATGTAAGTAGGACAAATGTACAGTCATGTCCTGGTATCTGCAGGAGATTGGTTCCATAACCCCTGTGGATACCAGCATCTGCAGATGTTTAAGTCGCTTTTATAAAATGATGTAGTATTTGGATTTAACCTACGCACATCATCCCAATTACATTAAATCATCTCTAGATTACTTATAATGCCTAATTCAATGTAAATATTGCGTAAATAGTTGTTATACTGTGCTTTTTTATATTATTTTTTATTGCTGTATTACTTTTTTCCTGAATATTTTCAATCTAAGGTTGTTTGAATCTATAGACACAGAATTCACGGAAATAGAAGGCGAACTGTGCAGGATTTGGAATTGTATTGCTTGGACTTGAGTCTTGGCTCTAATCTTTCACTAACCTTGTAAATAGAGGCAAACTACTTAATCTCTCAATTTTCCTATCTTTAAAATAGGGAGGAAAATAGCATGCACCTCATAGGGTTGCTTTGAAGATTAAATAAGTAAACTCATGTAAATTGCTTAAAATATGCCTGCCATGTAAGTGTTCAATAGTAAATAAGGACCAATACTTATTATGAGAATAAATATAAACTATTATTACTTGATAAAAATATATAGGCATTAATAACTAAAATCTATTTTAAAAAATATAGGCCATATATTAATGTCTGCCTCCTTTGTGGGGAAACTTTTGTTTTTTAAGTTAATGCTCTCAGGTACTAAATAGGACTTTATTTCTTTAGGCTACAGTCTTCACTCTAACCCATAGTTAGGGGGAAGGATGTGGTGAGATTGTTGAAAAATTCCAAGTTACAGTTAGGGATGAAAAAGTGGGAGCTCAAACTGGAATTTGAAGACTGCACGTTAAGTAGTTAGGCCAAAAGGGGAGGAAGAGCCTTCCAGGCAGCGAAGACCACTTGCAAAGACCTAGAGGCAAAAGGAACATAGCAATATAAAAAGCTTGGTGGAGCTGAACAATGATGAGTGTGCTATGTGTTTGATGGGAGCCAAATTATGCCAGGCCTTTGGGCATGTTAAGGAGTTTGCCTTATCTTAAGGGCCATGAAGGGCTTTATGCAGGATATAACATAACCACATATTTTGAAAAGATCACTCTGGGTGCAAGGTGAGGAACCAACAAGCAAGAAGCCAGAATTAGCTCAGATAGACAAACAGGGAGGCCATGGCAAAAGTCCAGGCAAGAGATGATGATAGAGATAGGAATGAATAAAAGTAGATGGATTTGAGAAACATTTAGAAAGTAAAACTGACAGAACTTGGCATAGGACTAGCTAGGAAGAGATGAAAGGAGGACTGCTAATTCCAAGAAATCTTTTGCCTCATTTTTGTTTTTCTTTGTTTGGGAGAGGGTTTCAGTCTAGTCTAACTCAATTATATTTTTTAAGTAAAGGCTGCTCCCTTTAAGCTCCTCAACAATAATAATATACTCAATTGTGGAATATGTATAAGCAAAAGCTGCAAGACATTTCAATTACAAAGTTAACTTTTCACTTTTAAATGATAAAACCCCCAGATCTTGGAACAGAACCAAAAGGCCCCAAAATAAAATAGAATTCAAAGTAATGAGATGGAAGTAACAGCAAACCAAATTAAAGACTAATTAAGTCAGTGAAACAAGTTCGCTACTCCCCAGTTTCTTTGGTTACTTCCCATTAAAAAAGCAGATTGGGTTGGGCGCGGTGGCTCACGCCTATAATCCCAACACTTCGGGAGGCCGAAGCAGGCAATTCATGAGGTCAGGAGATCAAGACCATCCTGGCTAACATGGTGAAACCCCGTTTCTACTAAAAATACAAAAAAATTAGCCGGGTGTGGTGGTGGGCGCCTGTAGTCTCAGCTACTTGGGAGACTGAGGCAGAAGAATGGCCTGAACCCAGGAGGTGGAGCTTGCAGTGAGCCGAGATCATGCCACTGCATTCCAGCCTGGGCGACAGAGCGAGACTTCGTCTCAAAAAAAAAAAAAAAAAGCGATTGACTTATACTGCCTGCCGATGCCTCTCCCCTCTGTGTGACACTTCTACTCCAAAATTTTTATTCCACAAAAGTCTTAATGGAAAGGGAAATTTTGCATATTTTGCAAATAATCCAAAAGGGGTATGTGTGTGTGTGTGTGTCACAGACAAGAGCAAAAGCAGAGTATATTTATATCATGTCAAGCAAATAATAGAAGTATACACAGGACACCTCACACTGCTCAGGTATATGTGGAGATGTGGGTGAGGGGACACAGTTTCCCAAATGAGGCAAGACCTTCTTGAGTCTTAAGAGTCATTAAGAGCTATAGATAGAGGTAAAGGTAGAAGGAAAGACACTCTCTGCAGTGAGAAGTGCAAAAGAAAAGCGCGCACACACACACACACACACAAACAAGAAGTCTATTGCTGGGAAATAAAATTTCAGCTTATGGAGTATCAATCCATAGTTAAGCAAGTGTCAGATCCCATGGGACCATTTTAAGGGATATCCTGTAAGCAACAGAAAATTGTTGAAGGATTTTAAGTGACAGGGGGAATTTACATTTCTAAAAAGATCATCCTCATCCTCCAGATGATGGACTTAAGGATGACAACACTATCTGCTGAGATACCAGGTAGGAAGCAGCTATGACACCCTAGTTAAGAGATGTTAAGACCCTTAACTAGAGCAGTAGAAGTAAAAGAAGAATTTATGGCTTGGAGAAAGGTGTAAATGTTAAGTGGATTCAGTGTTCTAATGGTTGTTGTCTTAGTTCATGCTATAACAAAATACCTTAAACTGGGTAATGTAAACAACACAAATATACCACTCACAGCCTGAAAGCTGGGAAGTCCAAGATCAAGCTGCTCGCAGATTCAATTTCTGGCGAGGGCACATCCCTCATAGATGGCCTCCTATGTGACCTCACATGGAGGAAGGGCAAAAGGCTAACAAGCTTTCTCAGTCCTCTTTTATAAGGACATTATCTTTTATAAAAACACAAGGGGCCAAGGCCCTCATGACCTAATCACCTCCCGAAGACCCTACTCCTAATACCAATACACTGGATTTGATTTCAACATATTAATTTTGGAAAACACAAACATTCAGACCATAGCAGTTGTAGAGGCTAAGAAAAAGAGTTTAAAATTACCTCTGGATTTTTGGTGTGGCACCTGGATGGTGGTACACATCTATGATTCACTCCCCCAAATCCCTGCAGCAAAATGTGCTTCAAAATTCAGGATTTGACAGCCTGTAGTCTCAGCTACTTGGAAGGCTGACATGGAAGGATCACTTGAGCCCAGGAGTTCAAGATCAGCCTGGGCAACATAGTGAGACTTTGTCTCATTAAAAAATCAGATTTTTTTGGATAGTAGAAAGGTGATATGGTTTCCATACCCAATGTAAGAGTGTACCCCAGCAGGGCCTGGGGCAGTATTATGTAATCAAACAGCACTATTTCTGCAGCTGGACATAATCCACTAAGTTGGATACACAATCACAATAGCCTCCTGACAGTTCACTCAGGCTTTGCTCCAACTGAGTTCAGGTTTTGCTAACAAATGAGTTAAATTTTGTTTTGCTTTGTTTTCAGAGGCTGATTTTGGAATTACAGATAAGAAATGATACAATGTACTGCTATCTATAGATAGAATACAGAAAGTGAGCAGGTTGTTTGTTCATTTGTTTGTTTTTTGATGAGATGAAGGTTCTGGTTTGAACATATATAATCTCTGGTGATGAAGAAATGTTAAAGATGTCCAAAAGACAATCATATAGAAAAGAAAATTAGTTTGGACAGTTTGAAACTGAAACAATTATAGGGAAAAGGTTTACTTGGGGGAATATTCTCTATTCAGTGCCAAAAATAAGAGCCCAACTCTGAGAATGACCCAAGGAAATGTCATATAATTGTCAGCAGTCTCTAATGACCTAGAATTCAGAGTCCTACTTGTCTTTGCTTTTCAATAAGTGAATGTACTTTCGTCTCCTGCCACTGCTGGAATTGATTTGAATTCAGTTTTCCCCCTGAGTGTACATGAGTTGTGTTAAATTTTACCCAAATTACATAGTATGAATTATTTTGATACTAACTAGATGCATAATTGAACAGGTATTTGAAAATACCTTCCTATTCAATAGGATTTTATATCCATAAAGTATCCATCATTCCAAATGTATTTTTACACTTGATGGACTAGAGAACTGAATACATGTGAAGATGATTCTGGCACTGATCGTTTCCAAAATCCTAAATATGATAATATTTTCCTTAGGAGAAATATTTCACTCACCAAGAATGTAAAGGCAGGTTAAAATTGAAAGTGTCTACAGAAGGCTTAATTATCCAATCAGAGCTTCCAAGACTACATTCCTACAAATCATTTAGGGATCTATTTTAATCTCCCAATGTAGTCTTTTGGTGGAGAGGGGAAGTATAATTCCTATAATTTGTCTCTTATACTTGTTTCATAGTAAAAGAGAAAAGTATTAAATATTAACAGAATATAAACCAAATAATAAACTGGCTATGTTTTCTCTAATAAATTTTTTAGACTCCACCCAGGACTCTAACTCAGTCATAAAACTTTAAGAGTTTAGAATAGAGCTGGACAGAATGTTTCTCCCTCAAAATTTCCCTTAATTCTTACCATCAAAATCCCCTCAGAAAAAAATATTTCTAGTTTTCCCTGTTCCCAAATACACTACAGCATGATGAGAACCCATTCAACACAAAATATGTATAATCAACAAGGCTTCATACGTTCTTAAGATTTTAAAGGCTTAATCTAGCACCAAGGTCCTGGAGCCTCAAGCCCTACCATACATGTTTAATTAGGGTTACAGTACAGTTTTTAAGAAATAATTTATTTTCTTTCATGTGAGTGGGGATGTGCCTCTGTGTGTGTGTGTGTATGTGTGTGTGCATGTGCATGTATGACACAGAGAAAAAGAAAGCTGGCAGAAAAATCAGCCTTTAAAAAAACAAAAATTCAACAGAATAGTGCTATTTTCACATTGTAGGCTCCAGCACATTCGTGGTCATAAAGAGGTCTAATGTGTTTAAACCAATATTTTTAAAAATAAAATAATAAAGAACATCCAAGTTGTAAGGTTAAGCACTGTTTTATATTAATAAAATTTGTTTCATTTATATACACTCACACTGGAGTTTATGGAGTTGAGGCAGAGAATAAATTAGTTATTGAGGATTGCAGTAAAAGAAAAAAAAGTTTAAAGAAACTTAGTGTTAAGGATGTGTGCTTGAAACCAAAAATCTGGAGTGTTGCAAACGGATGAAAGGCACTGGGTAGCTGCCTCATAAAATATATTTTAAGCCAATATAATAAAAAGATCAAAAGACTAAATAATGTTATCCACATTGACTTAAAAAATTAACTGTGGCTTGGAAATACCAAGAAGGAACTAAAAATCTCAATTGACATAGCATCGTCAATATGCATGCTATTTCACAATGAGAGGAGCATGATGCCTTCACTGGGTAGTCTCCATGAAGTCAGGCATCATTTGGAAAAAGTAGAAATGAGGGTAAATCAGAGCCGAAGAAAAAGCAATAGACTATTCTGTAATTACAAAGGCCTTACAAAGTATATGAAAGAAAAAAGATAAACATCTTATGATAAGTGAGGATGTGGGTGGTGAAAAGTAAGATACAGGAGTCATGAGTCAAGCCACTGGAATGATCATGCCATCTCTGGGTGAAATGAAGTTAGAATACCTCTCTTGCCTTCAATTTTTCACAAATGAATGGTTTCACTAGTGAATCTCCAAAGTGAGAAAGGGATCCCGAGAAGGCTAGGGCTGGAAGATATTCCTGATTGTTTTTAAGGCTTTGTTATCTTAATCTAGGAAAGTATTATTTTTCCTATTTAACAGATAGATTAAGTCACACCGTTACTCTGGCTAATGAAAACATGTTACATTTCTCACTAGAGGTTAAGAGGAAAGACAGTCTGATAACATCTGCCCAGTAAGTAATGAAGATTAATATTCAAAATTCAGGGAACAACTCCTATATCTAATATTTAAACAGTATTTAGCACATTTATTTCTCTGTATGGAGACGAGATTAAGAGGTCAGGTGACAGTCTTTCAAGAAATGTAGAAAATTCCTGGTTGAATTAATAATTACGTCCTGTTATGCTGTGGTTGGCTTTTAGATTTCCATCTAATCTTAAAAAGAAGAAGAAAAAACCCACTATATGTTGCATAAGGCATTTTAAGATAAACGTGCAAATGAAAATATATTTTTAAAATATGCAGAGATAGAACAAAACAAATCTAGTGGAATTATTATTATTAGAAACTCCTCTGTAAAAATATTGGCTAAAGCAATACATAAAGAAAGATTCTCGGTACAAACTGCTCGGAAAGTTTAACATGCGCTAGACTTCAAATATTAAAAGTTAAATTTAAAAAAATCTGATGGCAGGGTGTGACTTTAACCTCATGGATTTTAGCCACAAACTCATAGAAAAAATATATACAATAAAAGAAGCAACTGATTTTCCCACAAGCAGAGATTTTTCTAATTAAAATGCTGTCACTTTAATATTTTTTAGCTATAGAATTTGAGTGTAAATGTCTTCATTATGTACTGTAACTTCTCTAGCAAGTTATGTTAACTTAACGTTTTCAGAATCGGAAATATTGGTAACTCGATGGGATTCTTAAAACAGAAATAGTTTCTTTGATGAGTTGGAAAGAGAAGGAAATAAAAGTCTAAGGTAAGCGCCAGTTTCACCCTCAATTCTTAGGCTTCAGAAAAGCCTAATTAGGCAGGGAAAGGAATTTGGGCCTGGCACACCCAAGCTTAGACGTGGCAGGATCCTGAAACAATTTTTTTTTTTGAACCTTTGAGTCATATGCCACAGGCAAACCATAACCGCGATATACAGGTCCTTAAGTCAACAGGTCCTCTAAAGAGATGGTGTGTGGTTGGTGCGTGGCAGTTGGATTTCCTCCCGCCACGGAAGAAAAGAACTCTTCTCCATTGGACAGGAAAGTGGGCCCAACTCTGGCTTGGAGAGCGCACCCGGAAAAGTGCAGAGTCGAAACAGAGAGAGAGGGGTGTCTGCGTCCCGGCCACAGAGCCCTTTCCAAACCACTCGGAAACCATTTAAATGGCTCGGCGGCCACGGTTTGCTGCCTAGAACGTTTGGGGTCCCCGGCTGGGAAAGTTGCCTGGCAAAGCCATGCCCTTCGCCGTCGCGGGATGCCCTCTCGGGCAGAGAGGCTGGAGGAGACAGGCAACCTGTTAGCCGCAGTGGAAGCGCGCCCGCCTCCCGCCGGGCCCTCCCTCTCAGGGTCCCCACGCTGCGACCCTCCCAGGGGCAAGTCCGGGGCCACCAGGTCTTTGATCTCGGTCCAGCTCCTCTGGGGCCGCCCCATAAGGACTGGCGGGGCACCGTGGGCGAGAGGATGTGACTGGGCTCCCCCCGGGGCGCCACCTGCCCCTTGGCCCGGGGAGCCCCTTTCGGGGTCTCTCCAGGGGCAACCGAAACACTGCTCTCGAGACCGACTCCAACCGGCCACCTGGACCGTAGCCCTGTCCCCAACATGTGAACCCCCGCGGCTGTCCTCCCGCCTGCTGTAACGCAGCCCAGGGGTACCGCATCTCCCTCCGCCTGTCGCCGGCTTACCTGGCGGGTAGGCTGGGCAGGGCAGGGCAGGGCGGCGGGAAGCGGCGGCCGGGCGGGCGCTGGACGTGGGCTGGGCTCCAGGTGCAGGTGGCTGCCGCTGCGACTCCGGTTGCTGTCGCTACAGTTGCGGCTAAGTAGAGCTCCTCCTCCGCCGCCGCCTCCTGCCTTCCCGCTGGGCCTCCCGCGTTGCCTGGAGAGGCAGAACCGCGGCTCGGCTTCCTCTTGGAGTCTCCCAGGTGAGCTCCGGTCTGCGACGTCGGCAGGGGCGAGGCCCCGCTCCCGCGCCTGCGCGCCAGCCTCCCGCCCCGCCCCAGCACTACCTGAGCGCTCCAGGTGAGAACCGTTGACCGCGCGCGCGGGGTGGGGGCGCCGTCCGGGCCAAGCCTGGCTGTTGCGCGGCTTCTCTCTGCGCGGTCGGCGAGGCTGCTGCTCCGCGCAAGTTGTGGCTCCCGGCCCGTCTACATTGAAGGAATCCTGCACTGACCTGGTGGCAGTGATCACCTTGTAGCCAGAGCAGTCTGCTGGGTCCTTGGGGAAACAGAAGTTCTAGATTTCCCCCACACGCTTCCTCCCTTCCTCCTCGGTTCGCCAAAATGAAGGGGTGCGCTGCCTCCGAGGACCACTTCGGGAGGGCAGCAACTGCTGGCTCATGTGGTTTCCTCGGGCAGGGTTCAGCAGCTTCTGTCACCAGTTAGGTTTCGTGAGCTTCCTTCCCGTGTAGTCTTGATTTCATCACTTGACTCACTTCAGCGCAGCTAGTGGTTTCCGTTTCTGTACGCGGGCGCTCTGGTAGGGGCGCCTCACGTCCAAAGGAGGAGTCTCCTCCCAAAGAAGAGCCTTTGGTATTTGGCAGAGCCTCGCCAATTTGGGGCGCACCTCCCCTCCCTGGGATGCTCTCAGAAGGCAAACCAATTCCCAGAGGGAAAAACAGCCACAACAGAGAGAACCCTTGCTGTTCCTGTTTGGAAAAAGATTGGGATTTCCTGGAGAAGGCTTGCTTCTACTGTAGGTTCGTTTAAAAACTCCACATCTATTCTGGAAGGGGACAACGCAGACTCCAGGAAGACGGTGGGGTTTGCTGTTTTTAAGACAAAAAAAAATTGTTAAACAGTGTTTGTTCCGTTTATGACACAACTTTCTGTTTCAGCCTTCCTTCTGCTGCTGTAACAAACATTGACACTCCCAAAACCAGGACTTAAAATGACCTTTATACCTTTCCGTGAACTCATTTCTTTGGCTCTATCCCAAAGATATGTAGGGATATAAATCGAAAACTAGCTAAAAACTTTTTGGTGGCATGTTTAATCATATGGTGGCAGGTTTTACTATGAAGTTTAGTTGTGGCCTTCCTCCTACATTTTGACATGCTCTTATGGTGCTTATTTACTGTTTTATTAGTGCTACGCGTGACCTAAAAATAAGGTTTAAAATACAGGTTAGTGTAGTATCAACAAGTGTATCTTTAGTACTTGACTAGTCTAAGACATTGGTTTTAGCATCCATAGTACTATTTTATACTATGACACCTATGAGTTAGGTTTAAGACATTAGTAAACTAGGTAGTTCTATGCTTGTTTTACATGTTGTGCTTATTTTGCAAGCACCAAGGAACCTTCATCTATTTGCAGCATTTTAGTATCAGTACCTACAAGCAGTTGCCAAGCTCCCTTTCCCTCCAAAAACAAACAAAAAATAGTTCAGGAGATACTTGTGTGTATTGATATACTAACTTGGTAGTGTTTTTCCTTAGGTCCAGGTCCAGAACTGAAAATACTAACTACTCAAATTCTCCTTCTCCTTCTTCTTCTTCGTTGTGCCACTTTGTCGTTTACCCCTAACTGGTGGTTAATGTCAGTCTTGGGAAAATTTGTAAGGTATCCTAAATGTATAACCAAGAAACCTGTATCCTTTTTCACACACCACCCATCTCTGAATGAAGCAGGAGTCAAAGATTGTGAGAGTTTTGATGTCCCACCAAACGAAGAGCAACACTTTTCACTGACAATCAGGACAGAGCAGATGGATATAAAATAGCAATCTGGAATCCAAAGACTGAGACGCATTGACAGCAAGACTAGTAATGTCAAATAACAACTGAAAAGAGAAGATAGGGCAGACCTATAAAAAGAGAGAGCCAACAAACAGGACCAAAATGCTGGATGAGGAGTATAAAAAGAACAGAAGAAACATAAAAATGATCAGGAGTTACTAAAATTTGACTGTCAGTTTTACAATGGAGACGAACAATTTAAAGAAGGAAGCAGTTTTTCTGAATGTGGCATTACTTGTGCATGTTGAGTGTCACATATATATACATATATATATATATATATAGAGAGAGAGAGAGAGAGAGAGAGATCTTGGGGATGAGACCCAAGTCTAAACACAAAATTCATTTATGTTTCATATACACCTTATACACATAGCCTTAAGGTAATTTTATAAAACATTGTAAATAGTTTGATGCACGAAACAAAGTTTGTGTAAAATACTTATGTGTGGAATTTTCAACTTGTGGTGTCATGTTGGTGCTCAAAAAGTTTTGAATTTTGAAACATTTGAGATTTTGGATCTGTGGATTAGGGATGTTGCATCTGTACTATTTTACACAACATTACTTGTACTATTTCATAGCATTCTGAAAGCAAAGCCTTATTATTAATAAAAAATTTTCTGTCACAATAAAATGATGCCACAGGCCCAAGAAAAAAAATTATCATATTGAAATGTTTAATGCCCCAAATCTAATCAGAGGCAGGTTTTTGAAAGTACCATCCTATTCAAAATTATGAAATAAATAATTTATTTCATAAACAGAAGTTAGCATTTCATCATAAAATAAAACCCAGGAACCTTAATGTAGACATGCTTCTCAGAAATAAGCTAATTTTAATAGCATATGTTTGACATATAATGACAGTTAAGATAGAAAATTGGGCAGATTTTACACAGGAAGGAAACAAACATTCTCTATCTCTCTCACACACATACACACACTTATTACACACACACACACACACACACTCACACGACTAGCCACAAAATGGTCATTTGTATGGATTTGAAACAATACTTACTCCTTAATACTTTCTGTTAACATTTAATGCCAAGATCATCAGCACCTGGCACTTAGTAGGTACTTAATAAATATGTGTTAAATGAATAAATTGACCCATCAAGTACCATAAAAAAATATACCTAGTGTCTTGAGCAATTTACAGGTCTAAAGAATGGTTTTACCCAACAGTAAGGAGAAATAATCCAAGGCGGGTAAGAACACTAGACTGGTAATCTGAATTACAAAATTCTAAGAACAATAGATACCAGCTTTCACGTATCTACATTTCAAAAGACACTATGCAAAACAATTTACACTCCTACAAGTTACTTTATGTCTGGCTTCAATATTCTCTTCCACAAAACAAAATAGTGGTAGAAGATGATCTCCAGGCTTCTTTACATTCTGATTCAAATAAACTCCATGCCAAGAGAATTGGGCAAATAAATAAACAAATAAATAAAACCTTCTGGATATAGCAATAATAATTAATGGGACAACAAAGATGAAGAAACTGAAATTATTTAACTGAGATCAAAATTTTAATTCATAAATAATAGTTGTAATATATAATGTAATAAGTAAATGTGTAAAGTTACTAAGCCCAACTTTAAACTATTTCAGTTTGTTAATTGTTTAATTGTTGGTTACACAACTTTGCTTTGAAACATACTCTAGAAAGAGTTTTGCCTCATGAGGGAACTAGAGTTTTTAGTGAGGATCTCAAAGTCAGACTGAGAGATTTGGCTCAAAGTCTGAACAGATTGGAATAATTTCTTCTCAAAGCAGTAATAAGCATAGAAATGTTACTGATTCAAGCAGAGAGTAGAGGTAGTATCACAGTGAAGAGCCACAAATATGTGGGTATTTTTAAAATAATGATGCAACATAATTCTACATTGTGTTTAAAATATTGCAAGAGTTAAAACAGTGAAAATATAAATAGGTTATTTTAGTATGAACTTTTTTGGACATTGTTTTCTATGATCCTTCCCCCTGTAGAATCTCAGAACAATCATCTCAGATTTTCAAAGTGGTACACATACTATGAGGGGTTGACTTAGATTACAACAAAACTATGTCTTGCTAATCTTGTATTCTTAGTACTTGGCACATAGTAGGCACTCAATAAATATTTGATGAAATGTATTGAATAGAGTGCATTGTTTCAAGCTTTTAAGCATTAGCCTAAGAGCAAAAAGAAATGTCATGCTGAGTCAGAATAATATTCAATCTAACTGGCTCTAAATTCTGACAGTGGCACCAAAGAATATTTTGTGGGAAACCATGGTGATAGTCTTGCATGATGTTGACCTCAGTGATGTACTTGGGTATCCCTCACTGACTCCTTTCCTAAATTGATTTCTCTTTTTCTGTAACATGCTTCTTTAAATTGAAAAGAAATTAATATTCTTTACAGAAAAATCAGAAAATACACATAATGCAAAGAAATTAGCTTTGAAATACTCAGAATTCCTTATACTGAGATGAATCAGTGCTCTCAGACCCTTTCTATCATGTATCTTTCCAGATTTTTTTTATTGAAAAAATTAGCCGGAGGCGCGGCATGGAATGGGGAACATAGAGGGATACAGAGACAGGTTTGTAAAATAAAAACTAGATCATTCTGGGGACTTGTTTTGTAGCCAAAGTTTTCTACTTAACATATAATTAAATGTCAACAAATTTATTTTACAGTGTTATTTTAATGACTGCCTGATATCCCTTTGTAAGGATTTATTTAATCTGTCACTTACTGTTGGACAATGAAGATTGCTCCCAAATTTTGCTATTGCAAGTAGTGCTATAATGGTCATACGCTTCATCTGTTGAAACATTTATGATGATTTTCTTGTAATTGACTTTTATTTTGGTTTTTTTTGTTTTTTTTTTTTTTTTTTTTTTTTTTTGAGGCGGAGTCTGGCTCTCTTGCCCAGGCTGGAGTGCAGTGGCCGGATCTCAGCTCACTGCAAGCTCCGCCTCCTGGGTTCATGCCATTCTCCTGCCTCAGCCTCCCGAGTAGCTGGGACTACAGGCGCCCGCCACCTCGCCCGGCTAGTTTTTTGTATTTTTTAGTAGAGACGGGGTTTCACCATGTTAGCCAGGATGGTCTCGATCTCCTGACCTTGTGATCTGCCCGTTTCGGCCTCCCAAAGTGCTGGGATTACAGGCTTGAGCCACCGCGCCCGGCCTTGTTTTTGTTTTATACAGAGATGGGGTCTCACTGTGTTGCCCAGGCTGCAATTGAACTCCTGAACTCAAGCAATCCTCCTGTTTTGGCCTCCCAAAGTGCTGGGATTACACGCATGAGCCACCAGGCCAGGGATATTTTTGTCTTTTGAGACAGGGTCTTCTTCTGTTGCCCAGGCTGGATCACAGTGGTGTAATCATGGCTCACTGCAGCCTCAACCTCCCAGGCTCAAGTGATCCTCCCACCTCAGCCTCCTGAATAGCTGGGACTACAGGCATGTTACCTCATGTCTGGCTTTTTTTTTTTTTTTTTTGGAGAGATGAGGTCTTACTGTGTTGCCCAGGCTGTTCTCGAACTCCTAGACTCAAGCAATCATCCCTCTTCAGCCTCCTGTAGTGCTGGGCTTATAGGCAGGTGTCACCATGCCCAGCCCTGACTTTTATTAAGCCACTTTGTGTCAATTATCCAGATCCTAAACCATGACAATATTATTAGAGGCATCATATCACAAAAACAAGAGGTAGAATACATATTAACAATTTACCATTTTCTATTGGTATGAAAAATAATAAGAATATTAATTCTAGCTACCAGACCTTCATACAAAGAATGTTCTTTTCAATGAAAACCTTATAATTTTAGAAATAAGGAAATAGAATACCCCACTTATTTTAAAAAACTCAGATCTCTTATTTTCCTCTGATCATACCACAGTCAGTTTCCCACCTGTGAAAATCTTTGTATCTTCTAATATGATTTTCTTCCCCCTTTCCAAATCCCCTCCAGCCCAACTGAAGACCCTAGTCTCCCATGGAGCCTTGACATGGTTTGGCTGTGTCCCCATCCAAATCTCACCTTGAATTATAATAGTCCCCACATCTCAGAGACTGGACCAGGTGGAGATAACTGAATCATTGGGGTGCTTTCCCTCATACTGCTCTTGTGGTAGTGAGTAAGTCTCATATCTGATGGTTTTATAAATGGGAGTTCCCCTGCATAAGCTCGTCTGACCTGCCACCATGTAAGATGTGACTTTGCTCATTTGCCTTCTGCCATGATCGTGAGGCCTCCCCAGGCATGTGGAACTGTGAGTCAAACCTCTTTCCTTTATAAGTTAGCCAGTCTTGTGTATGTCTTTATTAGCAGCATAAGAACAAGACTAATACAAGCCTCCTGGATCAGTTCAAATCACCTTGATATTTTGTAATTCCAATGCATTGGCATAAAGTAAATTTCCTTCCTCCCTTGGCCCTCACCTCTCTCTTGAATCCAATAACACAAAGGGAGAATTGCAGAGAGATGCTACCTGGGTTTGATGTAATTTGTTGCCAGGTAAATTATAATAATTTGTTAAGGAATTCAAGCCATAGAGGATGAGGATGCTCTTTTAGCAAGTTAGGTTTGAAGTAACAGGTCAAAAGAAATAGCATTATTGTTATTAAATTCAAAAGAGAAATAATTTTTATGCATATTAGAAGGGGAATTTTGAAGGAAATTATACTTTTTCTGTATACTTACATAGTTTACTTTTTATTTACCAGAAGAAAAGGCATTTGCTGCCCAAGGTAGAATCCCATCACCATAGTCCTTTCCTACATCTAATCACAAAATCAGAATGTGCCAATTCTCCATTCCCAAGTAAGTCAACAGACCCTGAGATCACATTCCCTTTCTCCCCTCTGCAAAACTTCAAGGACAGGAGTCCCTGACAGGCAGCTGACATTTGGGGTTGCATACAAAAAAGTCAAGTCACTGCAAGAGAAGGAAGTTTGTTTCTATTGGAAGAGTTAGTGTATAACATATAAAAAGGGAGTGAGGATGGGGATATTGTAGTATGGAAGGGTTTAAAGGGCTTAGAAAATGGTTTTTTTAAAGGTGGACAGGGGAAGAGTAGAAGGCAAAGAAAAAGTCATCCATGTGGGACATCTTCTGAACACCCAAGGAGAATCTTTGGGGATACATTCCCCCCAAGATTTAAGGAAGTAACTTCACTCCTGAGAAGAATGTACAGGGAGCACAGAAGCTAAACCAGGAGCAACATCCAATTTCTTTGTCTCTCCTTCTCTTCCCACTGCAAACTCTGTACAGATTTGGCATAATTACCTGAACTTTCTCATAAAAATCATAGCCTTCATGAAGATCCATTATGTATTTGATTCACAGAAAGTTGGTATTGAATTGTAAAACACGGCTATGAATTTCTCCCTCTCCAATAGGCATGTCATTTTGGAACGCGACTTGCTGCTCTTCTTATCAAGGGTAAAGTCCGTTTCTTCACCTTTTAATCTAGAGTAGCTGTGCAACTTTCTTTGACCAATCAAATATGGTGAAAGTCATGTTGCATGACTTTCAGGTCTAAGTCTTAAAAGAGATTTTTCACTTTCTGCTTTCACTCCCTTGGAATGTTGCCCTGAGATCACCACACCATGAAGAAGTCTGGGGTGAAAGGCCATGTGGAGTGAGAGGCTCAGCTTCCCAGATGCTCTCACTGAGCACAGCCCCCAGCCACCTGCCAGCTCAATGCAACCTGGTGATGGACCCCAAGCAAATACCAGCAGAAGAATCACCTAGTCAACCCACAGAATCATGAGAAATATTAAATTGTTGTTGTCTTAAGCCAGTAAGTTTTGAGAGAGTGTTTTAACTGTTTCACCTAAGTTCGGTCTCTTAACATGAACATAAGCACTTTCTTTTTGCGTTTGTACATCCTTTGTACTCTTCCTGTTCATACAGATAAAGCTTTTGAGATGCAAAAGCTTGAATGTATTGGAATTTAGAAGTCTAAGCGTTGAAGGACTCTGTACAAAACCATGCCAAAAAAACATATATTTTGAAGAATATGTTCTCAGTCTGAGCCAGTTTTCTATTTCCACCTCAAATCTTGATTATATTGGTGCAGACTGGAGAAAGAAGAGAGTCGGGGGTAAGATGGTGGGTCAGAGGTGGATATTGACAATGCACCTGAGAAAAAGCCCTGTAGCCTCTCACCATGCTAGAATACCATATTGCACAACCTCATGGACTGCCATTTAGATAGAGTAAGATGTTTAGTAATGCATCTTGACCTTTGAAACCAGACTGGTGAGAGGGCTCACCAATGAAAGTGAAGCTAGGCTCATAGCCCCTACGATGGAGATTGGTAAGACCCCAGAGTTATTCCTTGCCCAATGTTAAGTAAGAACAGAAAACATTTCTAAAGAGGATCCTGAGGCAGACAGGCCTTAGGCAGTCCCACAGCCCTCATATGTCCCAGGAAGATGCAGAGAGCCCAAAAGTGGTTTTTCAGTGCAGGTGAGAATGGTTTAGATCCACATGTTTTTGTAAATTAGTTTTTATTGGAAGAGAGGCAAACCCATACATTACCTGTTGCCTACGACTGCTTTGACACTACAATAGCAGAGTTAGGTAGTTATGACAGAGATCATATGGTACACAAAGCCTAAACATTTACTATCTGGTCCTTTATTTTTAAAAAGTCCTTATATTAGATGAAACACAAAGAACTGGTAAAACTTAAGCCTTGTGTAATAATACAAAACACAAATAAACCATGTGGACCATAATCGAAAGGCCCATTGTCTTCAGCTGCTGACATTGGGACCAGGGTGTAGTGTCAGAGCATGAAAGCCTGATACCTGCGATGGCCTAATTTTCTTATACAAATGCATCCTACCACTCCCATCCTATATATCTTATGCTAGATAGGATCCATGGAGTTAGCTGCATCTCTAATGAAACAGGAAAAGTCCCTAATTTACTGAGATTTAGCTATTGTCACATGGTGTAATAGAGATTTAAGAGAAAAAAATAACCTTAGGCATAGACATAGGAATATAATGTTAGATTAAGTTTCTTATATACCTGGTTCTGTCTTCAGAAACTGGCACGCACTATAAAGCCTTCCATAGTGATAATTATCACAGAAAATTGATAAAAAGGAAATGCCTGCTGAATGTTCTGCCTCAGTAGATTTTCCCTTGGTCTTTTACCTTAGAAAACTGCATGATAGCATTTTTCTATCATTTTTCTATTATTTTGCCATTGCACGTAGGAAGCATGTTATTCACAACTTATGTATTATAAAATCTTTTTCTGATGATGATGATGCTTGTTAATTTTCATCTCCTTCCTTTATTGTAAGTTTTTCTATTCCCTGAGACAACTATTTCTCTCCCTTGCCCTAAGCCCCAAGGATACAAGAGGTGCATAGGAAAACATCTATGAAGTGTGTGGGAGGAGACAACAGGGCAGGGTTCCAGAGGTCTGTGGTTTATTGCACATAAAACACTGGAAAGTGCTTTGGATGATAAGGAAGTAGCTTGTTGTCCTTTGCAATGGCCTGACATTCTTACACTGAGAAAAATCTTACTCCCCACTTTGAGCTGGGATGTGGGAGCTGGGAGTTCATTTACTGAGTATTAACTCTGTGCCAGGAATTGTTCCTACATTATCTCATTCAGTCTCCAGAAAACCCTACGTAACAGGTGAGAAGACCTCAGTGACAAACTCAAAGATGTATAGCTAAAGAGCTGAAATGTAAAAGCAGGTCTGCCAGACTCAAAACCCATGCTCTATAAACTACATCATAGAAGTTGTAAAATAATTTTACCTGGAATCCAAGGGTAAATAATTTGTCATCATTAGGTTGCCCTTTGGCATTCATAAACAATTTCTACTTTCCCAGTTTTTGTTCCATTCATACAGGAGTAATATGTGGAAATATTAAGCAATAGAAGGCTTTGTTTTCATGTATAAATTTTACAACATTTTCAAATGTAATAAAGCCAAAATTGTTAATTTCACTTCACATAGAGATTCCTTCAAATATAAGATACTATGAAACAGGGTCATACCAAAAAGCAAACACACTTAATTATATAATCAAAACATTGAGGAACACAGGAAACTCTAGATAACTCAGAGGAAAAAGGGAGTACAAAATTGGGTTGACACAATGCTTTATTTAAGAATAAGAACATTGTTCATTTGGGTACTGTATAACTGTAAGTATAATGAGGTTTTGTTAAAAAATTGATTGTAACAATTTTGGTATAATTGTATAATAACTTGGTATGTGGTATTTTTATTTTTATTTATTTATTTAGTTAGTTATTTTGAGATAGAGTCTCACTCTGTTGCCCAGGCTGGAGTGCAGTGGTGTGATCTTGGCTCACAGCAACCTCTGCCTTCTGGGTTCAAGCAATTCTCCTGCCTCCTAAGTGGCCACCATGCCCAATTAATTTTTGTATTTTTAATACAGACAGTGTTTCTACTAAATGTTGCCCAGGCTGGTCTCAAACTCCTGACCTCAAGCAATCTGCTGGCCTCGGCCTCCCAAAGTGCTGGAATTACATGCTTGAGCTTATCAAACCCAGCTGTATGTGTTATTTTTAAAACATAAAATGATCCAAAGTAATACTTTATAATATTTCATAGTATAATTTGGTCCATTAAATTATAACTAGAAAAAAATAAATAAAATTCTTCCAAATTGATATCCTGATGTAAAAATAAGGGTCTCTCCTTTAGGTCTCTCCATAAACTTTAGTTGAGAGTGAAAGACTTTTGGACCAATAATTCTTAACTAAAGCAATTTCTTGACAGAAGCAAAAATGTGAAATGAGAAGATACAATGAATTTAACATCAAAACTAGAACTGTAAGTTTTATCATTTAATTTTATTGAAATACATACAAAGCCCTAGATATGTGGAATTTCAGAGGCATTTAAAGAGTCATTCCAAATGTATATGAAATTATTTCATGAAAAGGTCGACCAAAATAAGAAGAGAATACTCATAAATAAAAATATTTTATAATATCTCGATTATAACCGTTATTCCACAGTAACTTTTCCTTTCTACATATTGTGAAGCACAATAGACCTGAGACAGCCTGTCAATTTGCTTTATGGAATTTGACTTTTTGCAGCCTCACAAACCACGATGAACTGGTATTACCCGTTTTGCCATCTTATCTTTTTTTAAAAAACAGCAATTAAACACTGCCACAAAATCATGAAATAATGTTCCAGACCACATACAAGTGGATGAGTTATGAAGGACTGAAGGATTATATTACTTTTAAAATATTTTGCTGAGATAGAATAATGGCAATAAATATTAGCACCCTTTGTTTTATACTTTTACAAAATATTGAGTAGTTTCAAAGGAACACTTACTAAATACATGCAATGCATAAGGAATCATAATACAATAAACAACTATGTACCTACTACTTACTTAAAGAAAAATATTTTTGTATCTATCATGGAACCCTCTCAGATCCTGTCTCCTCCTAATTCTGAATTTTTTCAATCACTTCCTTGTTTTTCTTTAGAGGTTCACTGCATATGCCTAAACAAAATACTGGTTAATTTCACACTTTTTACAGCTTTGTATATTAATGAAGTGTATGGATATTATTTTGCTACCTGATTTTTTTTTGCCCAAAATTGGATACATGAGATTTGTACATGTTGTTGCATGTAGCTGTAATTAATTAACCTTCACACTGTATTATGTTAATCCATTCTGCTCTTGATGAACATTTGAAAAATCTCCAGCTGCATGTGTATGTGTGAGAGAGATTACAAATAGTGCTGCTAAGAACATTTTTATACTCTCCTTCTGGTTAAAGAGCATGTGAAAGAGCTTCTTTTGGAAAAATAACTAAGAGTAAAATTGCTGGGTAGTAGCAAATTTACCAGATAATTCCAATTATTTTCCAAAGTGCTTATATAACACACTTATGGTTTTAATGGCATGCTTCGTTATTAATTTATCTCTCTTTCTCACACACACACAGGCACACACACATACACAATATATCATTTTAATGTAGTGCACTCACCTTTTCTGAAAATGATTTTATATACTAAAAATCTAAATAATAATGTTAGTGCTGGCATTTCAGAAAACCTAGAATTTTGAAAGATGTGGTTGATTGGGAATTTTTGTCATTTGTTGCCAGGAAACAAAATATTAAGGAAAAAATGGGAAGAATGTTTTAGTTGTATCTTCTATTTTTTTTTTTTTTTTTGAGACAGTCTCTCTCTGTCGCCCAGGCTGGAGTGTAGTGGCGTGATCTCCGGTTCACGCCATTCTCCTGCCTCAGCCTCCTGAGTAGCTGGGACTACAGGTGCCCACCACCACGCCCGGCTAAGTTTTTTGTATTTTTAGTAGAGACGGGGTTTCACCGTGTTAGCCAGGATGGTCTCAATCTCCTGACCTCGTGATCCGCCCTTCTCGGCCTCCCAAAGTGCTGTGATTACAGGCGTGAGCCACCGCGCCCTGCCACTTGTATCTTAACAGATGGAAAAACAAATGTATTTATCTTTCATTTGCCTTCTGTTACACTTCTGATGTCTTCATTTATAGGACCAAAATATGCATTCACTTTATTTTCAATCTTATTATTCGGTCTTTTAAAGAAGCCCAAAGGCTAACTGGTAACATTCAAAATAACGTGTTATGCAGGAAACCAATTTTAGGGATGGAGGATACTTCCTCAGCTATAACTCCTAAAAATCATCAGAATTGGAACACTGGAAAAGAATTTATTTTTGTCTACTCTGTAACTCTTTTTGTACTTTTTTTCTCTTATAACAATCATCTACTTTAAGTTGAAGAGGATCCATTAATTGCCCAACTAAGTATATTTCAAATGCTGTAAAAGTACAGACTTGACTTAACTAAAATCCTCTGGGTACAATACTACCAGAAGCACATGCTTCTCATATATATCTAATAAATGAGATAAATTTATATCTAATACATTTAATCAGTGAAGGTCTATTAGAATGTGATATCTCTTAAAAGAAATGCATTGCTCAATTCCAAAAAATTATTTCTTTTATACTCTCTTTGTGTAAATATCCTACTTTTCAAAATTTCCCAATGTTATAAGAATTCCAAATTAATTAAATTAGAATCAAGCAAATGGTAATATTATTTTAAAATGTTCGTAGACTGGTACCCTCCCAGCTCTTGCACTCTGCTGTTTTTAATGTGTGGGCCCCGATAGTCTCTTCCATGAGAACCAGAAATCTGTAAGACTCTATCTTGCAGTTAAGATAAAGTGGTTTAGGTACTTCATTATGTGTTCATTTCAGTGGTGTAGTGCACTCACTAATATGCTTTGTCAATACTAAATGAGTAATCCAGTGTATGTATGAGCAATCATTGATATTAATAATGAGAAATTATTGGACACTAAGTACTATGATAAGAAACATCATAGGTTTATATTGCAAATTAAATAGAGAACTGCAAAAATTTTCTAAGCAAAATACATTGGGCCCTAAATTATTTGGCTATTGTTATTGCTTTGTTGGTGGAGAAATACTCAGCACAGAGATGCTTTTCTAATCTTCAATCCAATATCACAAAGCAAGCATCCACCCTTAAAAAAATCAAAAATCATACATCAAATAATAATAAAAATATCAATGGAATATTAATGATATTATATGTACCAATAACTTTACATACTCTATTTTGTACAAAAGTTTTTTCAGGTAGGTAATATTACTATCATGTTGCAGATGAGGAGACTGAGTTTTAGAAGATTTGTGTGCATTAACCAACGCAACAAAGCTAGTGAGCAGCAACGTGAGGATTCAGCTCATGCCAGCTGATGTAGAAGCTATGTGCTTACTATACTATGCAACTCTAATAAGGTGATGTGCTTACTATACTATGCAACTCTAAACATCAGTTAGTTGCACAATCTAAACTGCTACTGTAACTAGATAAACATGTTAAAGAAATGTCTTTGGTACATCTGTACTTGGCTCTGATCCCTCTGAGCATAGCAAGTCACAAAGTGTTGAGTTGGAAAACTTTGTAATGACCAAAGAAGTATTATGAATATAGGAAGGCCAATTTTAAAAGAAGTCAACAAGAAAGGTATACAAACTGCCCAACTATAATCAAACACTTGCATTAAAAAAAAAAAATTGTAGGTAAGACCTGCTTGTATTAAAGGTTTTTCACAGAAACATAAAACTCAGAGATGTATGAAACTAAAAAAGTATGGAAGATTACTGAATTAATCCTGAGGTAAATAATGTCCCAGTAGAAATTAGCAGTAAGGTAAGCACTCCAAAACAATCAAATTCGCATGGTTGACATAAACTGATATGAGCGTAAGGGGGTGACTAGTTAGAAATAAGAAATCAGACTACAGCCAAATTTAAAAAAAATTTAAATATAATATATTGATGCTTAGTTTCCTTTAAGCATTGCAACACATGATATTGACAAATGTGGCGACAGCTGGTAAAAACTGTGTTAATTGCCAACGTCACATAACTAATATTTACTATAAAAAGTTTCCCTAAAATAACTTTCTTTCATCATCAGATAGCCATATCCATCAGGCATTCCCTATTTATGTTTTGAAATGTATGTATTATATATATTTTTTCTTCTCCTTTTAAGATTAAAATATAAAGTTTTATGTTCCCTAATATATCTACTTTAAGAATATTCTAAATATTGAAAATCAATTTTTTTAAATAAAATACCACTGACAGCTGTTCTCTACTTATCATTTCTTAGCACAGTGAAGATTATATTTGCTCACATAAATGGGGTCTTTATAATATAAAAAGCTTCTCAGGGCTGGTGCGGTGGCTCATTCCTGTAATCCCAGCACTTTGGGAGGAGGAGGCAAGCACCATCACTTGAGGTCAGGAGTTCTAGACCAGCCTGGCCAACATAGTGAAACCCCGTCTCCACTAAAAATACAAAAATTAGACAAGCATGGTAGTGCATGCCTGTAATCCCAGCTACTTGGGAGGCTGAGGCAGGAGAATTGCTTGAACCTGAGAGGCGGAGACTGCAGTGAACCAAGATGGCACCACTGCACTCTAAACTGGGTGGCACAGTGAGGCTCCATCTCAAAAACAAACAAACAAACAACAACAAAAGAAAAAGCATCTCAGAAAAATGTTCCCCTTTTTCATTGTTTCCATGCAAATGATATTTCGCCCTATTGTTTACTTGTCCTGAATTCACAGCAGCAGAAATTCTGCTATACATTTTCCTTTTATCTGGTATTTATTGAAAATGTATTTGGTTTTGATTTGAAGTATATAACATAGTGACTGAAATATAGGTTTATTTTCTCATGTAACAAGTCAAGAAGTAGGTGGTTGCTGCCTTTCTTTCAGTTATTCAACAATATAATCAATAACTGTCTTGTCTTTTTATATTTCTGTTCACTATCTTCAACGTGTTGGGTTTCCTTCCTGGTAGGTGTCATATCAGGGTCACAAAATGGCTGCTATTGCCCACTAATACTTGAGTGCTCCAGCGAGGGCAGGATGGAGGGAGGGGCTGCCAGCTCTATCTTTGTCTCTTTTGTCAGAAAAGCAAAAGGTTTCCCGGAAGCTCTCTTAGCGACTCCTTACATCTCAAGGCCACAAATTTCAAAGAGTAGAAAAGCAGAAAACAAGATTCTCATTTTTGGCACCATTGTGAGACATTGCCTAGGAAAAGGCATATTGACAATTCAAACAAAATCTTAAATTCTAGTAGTAAAGGATGCAGAGGAATGAATATTTGGTAGGGGACAGAAAGGATCTGCCTAAATGCCCTAGTTCATTTGAATGTAAAATTCTTAAAGGCTGGGATTGTGCCTGTTCTCTTCTTTGTGTATAGAACTCAGACCATAAGAAAAATGTTTGACACTACAAATTCTATACACTAAGGCAGTATCCCCAAATTTCACTCAATTTTTCTAATATGAGGGGTGCTATTTGAGCACAAAACTAGAGAGAGATTATAAATATACATATTCATGGTCATCTTAGGCTACTGTAGCAAAATATGATGAACTAGGTGGTTTAAATGATCTCCTCTTAGTGTCCTTGCATGGTGGAGAGAGAGTTCTCTGGCCTCTCTTCTCTTCTTATAAGGACACTAATCCCATCATGGGGACTTCATCCTCATGTCCTGATCTAAACCTGAGCACCCCCGCAAAGGTTCCACATTCAAATACCATCACACTAGAGGTTAGGGCTTCAACATATAAATTTGGGGGAACATAAATGTTTAGACCATTATTTATTTCTATGTTAAAAATAATATAGAATATTCCCAGAAGTCAATTTTTGCTCCATGTATTAGAATACGTATTAAACCTTCCTATGCCCCGCAAAATTGTAGACGCTGAAAAAAAACCAACAGAAAATGGTCCCAGCTTTTAATGCATTTAAACTGAAATAAGAAGTGGTGAATACAGATTCAAATTGAACTAAAATGTTATATAATCTATAATAGAAACCTTTTATCTGTTGCCTATTACGTAATAATGGTATAACATACTTTAATCTTCACAACAACGCTGCTAGGTAGTTATTAGCCTCATCTTAAGTGTTAGAAAACTGTGAACACTGAGAGGCTAAGTAATTCATTCAAGGCCACCCAGGGCATAAGCAATGGAGCTGAAGTTTGGACAAGATCTCTTTTTCTCCCCAAGTCATGCTGGCACATAGTACACATACCATAACATGCTGATTAATTCATTTTGTGAATGAAATCTTCCCTTCTTTTATAATTCTGCTTTGTTTTTACGCTTTTTCATTCCTAGCTTTCTCACTGGTGACTTATGTAGATGAATCGACGGAAATAAGGTCAGATCATTGACAGATGAGAAAATAATGAGACATTAGATTATTAAGAGAGATGAAGTTAAGAGTGAGAGGTGAATAAAAGGGAAGAAGGGGTGAAAGCTCAGGATTATGAAGGCTATAAACAGGAAAGAGGAGAGAGAAGAAGAGTGAACACTACCCAGATATTTCTCTGGGCACTGTGGATGTGATGGAATAGTGGTATCCCACCCCGTGACCCTGTCTTCTCTGATCTCTGGCCAAGCATGTGGGTTGGCACTGCACAACTAACAGTTAGCAGCATTCTGAGGAGAGACTCATCATGGTAGTGACCAGATTGCACTTTCCCTAGCTATTCTTGTGTTCTAATCCTCCACTGAAGGTCTTTTATGGTTAATCTCAAACCATATAAATATTTAACTCTCCTTTTAGTTACATTGCAGAAGCCTGTTCTCAAACAACGATATGTTTCAGTAACCACAAATTGATATTAATCTACCCTAATGTCTCTGTGTTCGTCTTCTTCAAGTGAGTTGAAAGCATGGATCCACACAATTTGTCTTGTTCAGTTTGTACCTACTTTTATCTTCCATTAACATAGTATAGACTCTCACGTATGGAAAATAGATTAAGATCCAACTACTCCCCGCAAGATTTCAATCCACCTCTCTCCAGGACGTTTTTTTTTTCTTTCTTTCTTTTAACATTCTCCATTCAAACTGGTCGTATAGCTATATCGAATACTTCCAGTCCATGGAACCTAATACTTCCTCAAGTAGTCCTTTCCATGCTTAAACAACTGCGACTTTAGAGCATGCTTTCTTATTTCACCAGTCAGGATAGCTAAGCTGTTCTGCAGTAACAAATAGCCCTAAAAGTCAACTCTAATACAACAGAGGCTTTTTTTTTTTTTTTTTTTTTTTTTTTTTTTGCTAACATTATGTGCCTATCAAATCAGCTTGGCTCCGGTATATATTGATATCCATATGGGATCCTGGCTGAGGGAGAAGCCCCTCTCTGGGACATTTCTGATCTCATGGCAGAGGAAAAGAGGTCCTGGAGAATCGTTTACTGCCCATTAGAGAGAAGGACAAGAGCAAGACAACCCAGAGAACAGCAGTAAATATCTGGAATAACAGTGCAATGTACCACATAGTTATTGAGTCAAATCCTTTTTCAACTAATATCCCTCCTTCCCCATTGCCTTTTCTCTTTACCAGCTCTACAAATGTTAGGAATCCTTAGCCATGTTTTCTTCAAGCTGTCTTTCTTCTAGTCTAATTGGCTGCAATTCCTCCACTGACCTGTTCCCTGTATCTAGTGATCTTACATGACATTCTCTTCAGAGCCTTTTAAGCTGTCTTGAGTCAACTGGTGAGAGAATTGTTGGTCTAGTCTCCAAAGGAAGTGGTCCCTTGACATACTTTTCTTTAGGTTGATGGGTTTGGGTATGTGGCTGAGCCTTCTAGACAAAAAAAAAAGCTTTCCTTAACAATATCTCATCTAATCAGTCTCCAAATTTTTTAGTAGCTTAAATCGTTAGGCTTTTCACAAATGCGCAGGCAATTTGCCTGTTATATATTAGAATGTAGAGATGTTTGAGCACTTCCAGAGGGCAAATGTCACATCCCTGACTATTCTTTAGGTAACTTAGCAATATATATACATAGTTGTATTGACAAAACTCCTCAAACCTACTATTTTTTCATAGGACTGGCTCAGAATGTGGACTTTGGAAATAACCAGTCTAGGATCAAACCCTGATTCCACTCAGTACTACCTATAGGACGTTTGACAAATTAATTAATCCTGAGCTCTTATTTCCTCATCTAATGAGATACAGATAATAATAGTTATCTTTCTCATGTGATTGTTGAGAGGACTAAATGACAACAGTGGGACTCAATCAATGTCTTCTTTTGTTACCATACTGGGGTCCTAGCACTCAGAGCTATTTCTGGTCTTACTCAAGGACTAGGTCCTCTAGCATCCCTGGGTTTACCATGGTTATGCATAGCTCCCTCCTTGCTCCCAGATGTCCTTCTCTCCTCCTGAAATGTTTCATCCTCGAGTCAGCATCATCCGAGCTTGACCAGTATCTTTCAAGGTGTTGTCCAAGAACCCGGTGCCCATGATATAGGTACTATTGTTAACCTAAGTTTACAAATGAGGAAATGGAAGCTTAGATTGGTTAAGAAAAAATAAAACTTACTAAGGCACAGTTGTGCTTTAATCACTACTCTAAAATGACAAATGAATGATGTGAGTATAATAACCTGAGATGAGACAATGGCTGAGTAAAAAGGGTTTTGGTCTTGGAATAAAAGGACTCAGTTTTTCAAATGCCTCGATTATGGGGTTATTGTGAAAAATCAGCTAAGATACTGTCTCTTTTAAGGCCTCTGTAAATGTACGCAAAACAAACACAACGCGTTACTCTATTACACGTAAGACAGAATGGTTTGAGAGTTAGCAAATTCCCATCGAAGAACTAAAATTGAGGGAGTTCACACTTGATATTAGAGGGAGAAAGATGGCTATATGACTATGTGATTAGGTATTCTGATGCTTGGGAAGTTGGGGCAGACAGAGGAGGATGGGCCCAAGATTCTTTCTAGGAAAGCAAAAGAGGAAATACCAAATGATGAGTAGGTGTTGGCTAGCATGGCATGGAGATGTTTACATCAAAATAATAATAATAATAATAATAAAGAAGCAGAAGGAGACAGAGACATCCAAAGCCCAATTCCAAACTAGAGTAACAAGGAAGCGGATTTTTCTCTGGCTGTTGGATTATCTATGTTTGCTAGTGTGGCTGCTGAAACAAATGCTAACCTGCTCTGAAGAAGAGGAAACTGGGTCCTTGGTCTTCTGCATATTTGTTCTGTGGATGCATGGGCCATCTAGGTTCTGTCTACGGGCTTCGCTTGCTTTGCTTTTTCTTTCCTTCCTTCTTTCCTTCCTTCCTTCCTTCCTTCCTTCCTTTTCTTCCTCTCCTCCCCTTCCTCCCTCCTTCTCTCCTTGCCCCCTCCTTTCTCTCCCTCCCTCTGCCTCCCTCCCTCCATCCCTCCCTTCTTTTCCTCCCTTCTTTCACCTTCTTTACCCATTAGGGCCTTTATATGATAATAAGTGTAATCTGATATCCCCAATTAATGAGATAGAGTGGCCCATATATGAGTGACCTCAAAGCACTTTTTCTGTACTGCAGATGCAGTGTAAAATTAGGAATATTAGGAATATTACGACTGCTTTCTTCAGAAAATACTCAGGGCAATATTGTTGTGGATAATGGGAAATAAATGGTGGTTTTCGAACAAGGAAAGTGAATGTCTTATAGAATAGAATAGAATAGAATAGAATAGAATAGAATAGAATTCTAGAAACAGAGAATCCATGTAGACCAGTAAGTCTGAAGTCAGGGTCTCTGTGCAGCAACAGAGGACATAATCTGAGAGGCCACCTTTCACGACTGTGTCAGCACTTACATCACCATTGCTCTTCATCTTAGAGTCAGCACAAAACTATGCAAAAGAAAAATCAAGAACATATTTAGGACACAGCAGGGAAGGTTCCTATAAACATTTTTTTGGGGAAAAAAATAGATATTTGATGCTTCTTTAAACAGTTATCAGTGGAAAAATTTGGAATTTCACAGGACTTTGTTATATTTATTTTTGACTTAGAGTTCATTTTGTTTGGTTTGTTTGTTTGTTTTTAACTATGTTTTTGGAAGGATAGAAGGTGGATGGACATTGTAATCTTCTTTACTATTTAGAAACTCTAAATGTCTTAATCTGATTTAGTCCAAGACTGCATAGGAATTACTTGACTTTTGCCATTGAGATAGGTATCATAATCCCTTTACTGCCCTATCCGGAGAATGTTGTGTTTTTCCCCCTTTTAAGAAGTGGAATCTGTCAGTATGGTCACTCCCTTATGACTAACAGGTTAATTATGCTTAAGTATTCTACATGGTCCCTCCCATAAAAACTGCCTCAGAAATCTCCAGTGCCTCAAATACTCTTGTCCTTGAATGGTACAAAGAAGTAGAGGATTCCTGGGGCATCTATGATACTTAATCTCTCTCTGCCTACTGACATTCTAACATTTTGGTGAACCCCATTTTATTTGCTATGGAATTTGACAAATAGCTCGATCCCACAAACATTGAGTAAGCAAGTACCATATGCAAGCAATTCATTCAATGAATATTTTCAACTCCTACTATGTGTCATGCATAAGATTCAACTTAATGAAGGAGAAGGAGGAGGAGGAGAAGGAAGGAAGGAGAACAAGGAAGAAGTTGGAAGTAATCCTTGTTCTCAGGAGCTTCAAATCCTGCCGGGGAGAAGACATGTAAACATAAGGGCAATAGAAATCTTGTGCTGCCTCTGTGGACTGAGAGTGAGAGGGATAGATCCTTGAAGAAATAACAGTGTGCTTGGGGGAAACATGCTGGGCAGGCAAAAACTTCTGCTGAAAAATACAAATTGAGACGTGAGTCATGCCCGAGGGAGAAGTAGAACTTTGATTCCAGTTGAAGCACAGGCAGTAGAAAATGTATGGATTTGAGAGTTAAAAATAATTTTGAACCCATCTTCACCAATGAGCTGTGGTGACTGTGAATAAGTTATTTTGCTTCTCTAAGCCTCCACTCTAAAATAGGAATTGTGATGTTTAGCCCAAAGCGTTGAGGTATACATCTCCTCAAGCCTCAAGGCAGTCTTGTATAACAACTTAGAGCATGGACTCTGAAGCCAAACTGCCTCAGTTTGAAGACTGGTGCTAACACTTAGCTATTAAACTTAGGCAAATTACTGAATTTGTCAGTGCCTCAGTTTCCACATCTGAAAATAGAAATGATAATAGCAAACTGACCCCTCAGTAGTTGTAAGTTAAACAGATAGGTTAATGATATAAAGTACTTTAATAAGTGACTACACATGGTAAGCCCTATAACCATTTGCTATTATTACCAAGTGTTTAGTGATGCAATATAAGCCATTACATTGCCATATTACCCGGATAGTAGATGCTATTTTTTTTATTATAGTGCACTGTGTTAAACAATGTAAGAAATATGAATGTTCCTTGTATTTTTAGGGAAGACATGAAAGAAATTATAGCCTAGTCATAAGTGACATTCACAAGTAATCATAATAAAGATGGTATGTAATAAACATTGCAAGAAAGATCAGATATGTCCAATTGATAGTTCAGAAGAATAAGGGATCAGGAAGAAAAAAAAGCTATAATTGAGACATGGCCTCCTCATCATGGCCTGGGCATGATAGCAAGACCCCATCTCTTAAACAAATGAAGAGATATCCCCCAGGAGCATGTGATCCTAGAGGAAGACATGGGTGTACCTTCCAGATTGAAAGGAGAGGTAATGATCCTTGAGTCAGCAATGCAAGATTAGGTAGACTATTGCTAGGTGGATTAGTGCAGGGAAGGCATTCCTGATGAAACCAACAATGGTTGCAAAGGCATAGAAGGGTGAAAAGGCAAAAGGTGTGTGTGTGTGTGTGTGTGTCTGTGTTTCTGTGTGTGTCTGTGTGTGTACATGTTACAGAAAAAGACAAAGCAGTCAAGAGAGATGGGATTATAAGATGTGTACTTGGGTACATCACATGAGCAATGGAGACACAAAGATGAATAAGACATGAAGGAAATATTTTTGGATGATGCGTGCTGGAGACTGTTTTTGTTTTTAGTGTCATTTTGTCCTTACCTTTCTCCTTCCTTTTTTCCTTCAAAATACATTTGTTGATATTTACAATGTCCTAGAAAAATATGACTTTCCTTATATCACCTGTTATATAACGTAGCTTTGTCCCATGATAAGTGATATAATAGAAATCACCTCATATCAAAATTATGTTATATGAGAAATATGATAAATAATTTTCCAAGTTACAGTGAAAATAGGCCCCAAATACGGTTCTTTCATTAAACTCTTTGTTGAGTTGCTTTCTCTCACTCCCATGTCCCTACAATACATGAATAGTAGAGAATCCTTTTTTTTTTTTTCAGTTTATGTGGGCTTAGTAAAGAGTGGGCAGGCAATAGAGACTTGCAGATCTCAACTGAATTACTAGAGAATTTAATTTTAAATGCTCTAGAAGGTATCTTCTTCACAACTTGGTGGCAAATTCTTTCAGGAACTGAAAGTTGCACGTGTTTTAAAGGGGCATAAGCTTGTGGAGAGCCTTTCTCTTTGGTTTAGCTGCATCAATATGCTGATTTTTTAAAAATACACTGAACATGCAAAAATGAGTATATTATTGACCTTAAATCAATGCCCATCACTGTTTCTATCTTATATAGTTAGCTTTTTGGCTTTTTAATGTTTTCATTGTGAAGTTATTCCAATGAAGACAAAATTTTGTAAAGTTTATTACGCAGGGAGCTTTTAAAATGAAGCAGAGAAATTTTGACCGAGCAATTTCACTTCTAGAATTTTATTCTATGTGTGCATACTTATACATATGTGCAAAGACATATATATCTGAATGTTTATTGTTTTTTGAAGCATTGTTTGCAGGGAAAAAAAGCAGATAACAGCCAAACTATCCTTCAGTAGAGAACTAGTTAAATTATGATATATCCATATAATTAATATTATTCAGTCATTAAAAAGAATAATATAGATTTATATGAGCTTATTTGGAATGATCTCCAGGACATGTTTTTAAATTAAAACACAAATACAAACAAAATAAAGAGAGAAAGAAAAGTACAGAATAGGTACAAGGAAGATTTCCATTGGTGAGACATAAATATTTTTCTGTGCTTTATATATTCATTTAGTACACGTGAATGCTATGTATGCATGGAACATTTCTGAAAAGATCAGCAAGAAAGTACATATAGTGATTATTTCTGGATGGGAATCTGGACTAAGCAGCAGGCACACTTTTCATTGTCCTTTGTATTATGTGATTTTTACCATGCTAATATATTTTTATTAAAAATTATTTAATTAAAGAAAGAATAACTACTAGAGATAAGCCTTTTTTGGTCAGTTCCATAGTGGCTAGTTAGAGGCTATGTGATATGCAATCATGAAATTAATGCCCAAATTAATAAACCAGTATTTCCCAGTCCTGGTTTTATTACAAGTTCATTTCTGAATAGTTCAAGAACTTGTAGAATTATTTTAAAGATCTCAAAATAAAAGTAAGTGGTAATCTAATTTTGAAAGGAAATATGTTTCACACAGTTTGGGAAGAGAGAAGTATTGTTTTCAAATAGGGAGCGGTACCTTAGTGAGTAAATTCATTTGCATTCCTGTGTATCTTTAAGCTGAGTACAAACTAAGAAAAACTGTTCTTGCAGAATACACTGTAAAATTACTTTAATCAGTAATTAATTTGACCTTTCCCTATCAAAGGTCAAAACACCAGAGAGCCTATTGCTCTTAACATCAGCTCCTCTGTGTAATATTTCTCTTTGCTCTGGAACACAATTAGCTCTTGGGAAAAGAGGCCAACTTTTCAGTTTCTGCCTTTCATGGTTTCTGTCTTCCCCTCTGCTTCAGTGCAGGTCAGTCACACAGATAAGCATTATGCCCAGAATAAAACTGGCTCTGTTTATCTGGGCTAATAAATGAATGGAACCAGTTATTTTCATTGGCTTAGTCTGGAAGGAAACCAAACTAATTTCCACAGACCTTAAATTGGACCTAATCCAAGCTACTTGTCCTCACTAATAAGAGCAATAGCAATTAGTATAAAAGTAAAAAATTTTACAAAAGAAATCCATATTTACTGTCGGGCAAGGAAATTGGATAAAACTAGGAACTAACATGAGGGACTCTGAAAGCTCTGAGAAATCCACTTCATTTCTATTTCAATGAGTTTGAGCCTTGCAGGTGAATACAACCTTTCTTTAGGTTCTAGATATTCCAGTTTCTCTCTGGTCAATTTTTCTAATCAAGTTGTGCTAATTTCTGCTGATGAGCAGAAAGTTGTGTATGGTACGGTCAAAACTTTTGCACTTTTGTCTTACTTAAGAAACTTAAAACTCACATTTGTATTCCTAGGGTTTCTGACAAGTCGGCATACTTTGTTTCACAATGTGTTCATGGAACAGTGAGATTTTGACTTCCATTGTGCACATGTAATAAAATGTTCTCATTAGTGATATTCACTCAGTATATGAAAGCAGTTACTGCCTCTGCCCAAAAGGCATTGCTCGTTCCATTTAAGATTTATGGTTGGCCTTATAATTATACTCCCAACACTGCCCCTAAATATATTCCCATGGAAAAATATATGAAAGTATTTAACTTAATTATTATCTTGCTCAAAGATCAGGGCAATATCTTGGAGCTGCTTCCAAGACCATTGCTTTATGATTTGAAAGCTGTTTAGCTATTTTTACCAAATAATTAATTCAGATATATAAAGAATAGGATAAACTCTTTATTGAAATGATTTGTAGAGAACTTAAACTAAAGAGTAATTTTCCATATGTATTTTTAAATGAAAATAACTTATTCTTTCTTTCTGATTAAAAATAATGCCTACTTATAGCAAAACAAAATAGGGGAATTCATTAAAAAATTGTTTAAACCCAATGCAACCCACCTATATTTCTAGGTACCCAAAGAATATCACTATGAAAATGTTCATGAACATTCTTTCAGATATTTATATGGATAGACATTAGGCATACACATTTTTTAAAACAAATGGGATAATGCTGGAGGAGTTCAGGACCTGCCACCCCAAAATATGTCCCTTTGGCGTACTGATTATTTTGATTTAAAGACACTTGGGGTTGGGCATGGTGGCTCACGCCTTTAATCTCAGCACTCTGGGAGGCCAACATAGGTGATGACTTGAGGTCAGGAGTTTGAGACCAGTCTGTCTAACATGGCAAAACCCCATCTCTACCAAAAAAATACAAAAATTAGCTGGAAGTGGTGGAACTTACCTGTAGTCCCAGCTACTCAGGAGGCTGAGGCTGGAGAATTGCTTGAACTCAGGAAGTGGAGGCTCCAGTGAGCTAAGATTACACCTCTGCACTCCAGCCTGTGTGACAGAGTGAGATCCTGTCTCAAAAAAAAAAAGACATTTAGGAGACAGTAGGTATTAGAAGGACTTTCTGACCACTCCCTTTCTATTTAAAAACAGGCCATAAAATTTCATATGAAAAAGATGCCTTCCTTGTATCAAAAAGTGAAGAACATCCTTATCAGCAGAGACTGGGAATCAACACTAAAATAAATCCATATACACACATTTACTGAAATAACTCTTACTGTCCACTAGTTTTCCCCACTTTATCTTTTAGTTACTTCCCCACAATTAACTGCCCCATAACCCAAACCACTTTGTCTTGTCATTTCTTCACAAATTCATCATTTCTTTGTCCAAAAGGTACATATGCTTTCTACTCTGGTCACTTCTTCATGGTTTCATTTTCCTGTGAGGATTCCCATGTACATGTACCATTCTAATAAAACCTATGTGCTTTTCTCCTATTCATCTATCTTATGTCAATTTGACTTTTAGGTCTAGTCAGAGACCCCAAGAATGTAGAAGACACATTTTATTTCCTCTAAAATACCATACTCTTTTAAAAGTAACAATATACTCTTTAAAATTTATAAAATCAGTAGATGATTAGACAGAGAGATCTCCAACTCACCACTTAAAGTGCTGCATCATATTAGATTCTATTTTACATATTTTACCAATCCACTATTGATGGACATTTAAGTAATTTCAATTCAATTTTAAATAACACTATAGCAAATACCAATGTGTGTTTCTCTAATTATGTCTTTAGGTTTTATTCCCAAAGATTACTGACTATGGATATTTAAAATGTTTGAAATGTATTCTTAACTTCTCCCTCAACAATGTTAAAACCAATGGTTTTAATATCCTTAAAGGTAGTTTCTACTTTACACAAAGGTTATTTGGAAGGAGATTTTGGGTAAAGGAAGTGATTAGGAGGGATAGAGGATTAAGAGATGAGGATGATACTGGATATATTTCTTAAGAAAAAAGTCTATGAGATTATAGAAAAATGAGTACAGCTTAGAGATGCTGAAATATCCTAACAATAGAAAAGGTATGTGTTACATGAAGTTGGGCACCAATCCAAAGAAGTTGCTGAGAGAACAATCTTGTGAACCTACAAGTTAACTATAGTAGAGAAACCCAGAAGTTTTAGTATGAATGAGCTGGAAGGTTACTGTTTCACTCAGGAGGTTAGAAAGATAACAAGAGACCTTGCTTAAATCTGTTTTCAAATATAATGTTAATAATTTTTTCAGTAGGCTAAAAAAAAAAACCAGTCTCCCTTTCTTACTAGAGTTAAAAAACTGCATTGTCCTTTTCCCCCCCACACGTCTGTTTGTACCAGGACGTTCTTTTTTAGATCAGGTTAACAAATACCTTTAGGAGACACTACATTTAGAAAAAGAAGTTATTGTTTTGAAATCTTTCCAAAGTGAATAAAAATAATTCTTATACTTCTACAGATATTTAAATCCAAATGTGTTTGTTAAATGGATAAAACCATAGAGGTCTTTAATTTTGCAAAACAAGCCTACGGCAAACCTATGAAATAGAAAAATGTATTATTTTGAATACTGCCGTCCAATCTTCCCCCACGCTTTCTCTAGTGCCCAACCTTTTCAGCTGACACTGCTACACCTCAGCCTGAAGCCTCTCCCCATCTCGTTCAGCTCTGTCCCTGCAGACGGAACTTCTAGGTGGGGCCCCAAAGACCAGATTTACCTCACTCTATACCCTCTGAATGCTTTAGCCTTTGGCTTTGTTTCCTCAAGGCACTCCAAAATGATGCTCTTTTAACTGATGAACTATTTTGAAAATTAATGACTGACTGTAGACCAGTGTGTTACTACTCCAGGTAGCAAGAGCAATTTAAAAGTGTCCTTCAGTGCTTCAGTGGAAAGAAGTCTGTTCCATCAAGGGAATTCAGGCTTCTTGCAACAGGATGTTTTCTGTTAAATCCATAGTCATACCAAGCGGGGCAACAGCTCTTAGTTTCTAGTCACAATCATAGATACAGATAGGAGCTACTGATAAATATTATTTCATTGGCGCTTCAATTCTATTTAATTTTTAATTTTATCAGAGTAATATACAGATGCATGCTTTTACAAAGTAAAATAGCACTTAGAGAGCTTTTAATAAAAGTAGCTTGCCTGCTACATTGCCTCACTTCAAAAGCAGAATCTTCAACACTTGATTTGTTTATATGTATTTCCAAATTTCTAAACTACCTGCCCACTTTACTGACTTTTCAATTTTAGATATCATTATTGAATGATTTCCCTGTTATGGGAAATTAAGATTAAGCAGTCTGATGCACGCTTCTCACCACACACCACAAATACATGTCCCTCCTTCCATCTTCTTACTCTATAGCAGACTTTGGGGTTAAATTAATATTTAATATTTCCATTGATGTCACTGTGCCTATCAATCACAGCTGGAAAATGCCATGTTTTGTAATTTACATTTCTTTTCTCATATTAATTTCCATTATTCCTAGCCTTTAAAATAGCCATGCACTGTTTTGTTTTCTTGTTTCCTATGTGCCTATCATTCATGCAATCTCAAATCTTCTGATACTGCTGCTAAACTCTCAGTAAAATTAAGACACATTAGGTGAACTATCGGTAGTACTTTTCCTTTCCTGGAGACAGTCTTCCTGGGGCTGTCTGTCCTTTTGCTTCTCTGGTCCAAGGCAGATACTCTATTATTCCTAATTGTATCTCTTCATTCAAATGACAATAAAACTCAATATCTAGTGAAGAGCAGTCTTGACCTGTGACCTGAAGATACAACTTTATTTTCATTTTGATTATTTTTCCTATGTCTCAAATACGGTTTCTTGTGTGAGTGAGGGATAAGCAGGAAAGAGCAAATGTTGCTGTGTTTTGCCTATAAAATAGACACAGATTCCCAAGAGTGTCTCTCTACAAGAACTTTTCCAGAGATTCCTTAGTTCATCCTACTCTCAGATGGCTAATTTTATTCCCCTTGCAAGTCTTTACCAAAAATGATTTTGTAGCCTGAACTGCTGTGGTACTAGAAATGTCATCTGCTTTTTTTCTGAGTATTCTCATTCTTTCTCATTTTTAATCAGCCCGGTATAGTTTAGATTTCATGTCCTCCTCTTTTTTGGTTGACCCTCTCATTGTGAAGAAGCAAATCGTTCAGCAGCCTCTTGAGAAGTAGGATTTGAGAGGTAAATATATTGAGGTACTGCATGTCAAAAATATCTTTATTCTGTTCTCATGCTTGATTGTGGCTTGGCACAGTACCAAATTCAAGGTTGGAAATCATTTTCCCTCAGAATGTTAAAGGCAGTGCTCTGACTGGAACGGGGCCCATGCTGCTGTTGAGAGGTTCAGTGGAATCTGATCTGGATTCTGAATCCTTGTAATGAGAACTGATTTTTCTCTCTGGGAGACTTTTAAGGTCTTTTCTTTATCTCTGGCTTCCTGATGATAAGCCTTGCTTGATGTGGGTCTTTCTTCATTCATTGTGTTAGGTTCTTAATCAGCGTTTTCAATCTGAGAATGTGCCCTTCAGTACCAGAAATGTTTATTCTATGATTTCCTTGATAATGCTATGCCCTCTGTTATATCTCTTCTCTGTTTGTGGAACTCCTATTAATCCATCTATGCCTAGTGTTCCATTATTGGAACACTAAGCTTGTGAGAGTTATTTATATCTTACTGCTCAAGGTCATCGCCAAGGTCTGATTTTTCACACAAAAGAAATTTGCAACCTCCTGCATAAATGGGTTAATTGGATGTGAAACCTCTGATTCTTGTCTTTTCTATACTGTTTTTCATCTCTTTGATTTTTATTTTAGTTTCTAACTTTCTCAAAATTTGTGTTTAAATTCTTCTGTTCTTATTTGTGTTACTGTATTGTTTTTTTAAAAATTTATTCCTTTTAGACAGCATTCTGTTCTTTTTCATGGGTGCAAAATCTACTTTTGTTTCTGGGGGTATGACTTACAGAAACTTTTCCTGTTACTCCATGAATGGTTTCTAGTATATGGTGTACTGGCTGGAAATTTAGACTCTGCATCCAGCTTAAATGCCAATCAGTACTGCCATTGACTGTACCTATGACCTTGGGCAAGTTATCTAACCTCTGCTCATCAGTTGTCTCAGTAAAATAGAAACAATAAGAGTACACAATAACACATGGCATTATTGTGAGGTACAAACGAGAGCAAAATGTAGCTGGCACTCAGAACAGTAGCTGGAAAAGAGGAAGCCTATATAATATGTTATTATATCCATTTCCTCTAAGTTCCTTTTTTCCTGTTTTATTTTAGTCTTTATCATTTGTGTTAGACAGTTTCCTCAAATGCCTGATGATCCTTGGCTGTGTGTTCATGTTTAATAATGAAGAACTAAGAAGTAGATTGGAAACTGTCTGCCTTTGAACTCCTGAAGAGCCATGTGGGAATCTAACACCCCAGAGCTGCAATGCTAGAAAGACCTCATGATAGAGAGTGGTGATCAAGGAGCACCAGATGTTGCAATCACTGCCTGCGGCCATATGAGACACCCCAATAAGAACCGCCTCACTGAGTCCAGTAAGCACCCAAAACCATGAGACATCATAATAACAAGAAGTGATTGCTGTTGATTTGTGCCATCAAGTCATGTACAATAGACAAATTATGCAGAGAAGAATAGGCCCTAGAATGAGCAAGAGCCCCACCTAGTATCAGACCTTGTGACTTGTAAGTTTCCCTTCCCATCTAGGAACAGCCTCTCAATCTCTATTCCTTTAAAATCTACTAGACAATATCCTTGTTTGATTCTCTATAGACATTTTAAAGTGTTAATCTTTCCTTGAAGTTTAAGACAGGTCATCCAATCCCAGCTGAAGGTAAGTTGGAGTGTTGGAGAGGATGCCCCTCTGAGGCATAGCAATCCCTTGTTTTCTAAGAGTCGAGATGACACATAATGATAAATTACCTATGACAAACACAATATAACTGTTACCTGGATTAATAATCCTCTTTTTCTCTTCACATTTCATCAGTTCCCTCTCTTATCTAAATACATTCCTATGCCAGAAACAGAATTTCAGAAAATAGATTACTTTGCAAATTCAAAAGTGTCTCAAATTTAGGGAAAAGAAAGGGAGATGAGAGTGCCAGTGAAACCTTCTCCAAAGCTAAAACAATCTTTGAAAATAGATGCCCACAAATGTTGCAGCTTGATTTACAGAGGCAGATAATTCAGCATTAAATGAGGTGCAACATGATTGCTAAGAGTATATATGTTTAAACTTTGTCAATAGCTATTACATTGCGAAGAGGGATTTTGGATTTTGAACATCTTGTCAAGTCAAGAGACCTTGTTTACATTTCACTGCTCACTTTATTTCTGCCACCGAAAATGAGATTTGACTTCCTCCAAAGAAGTCATTGCTACAAGGAAGGGTATAAAAGCTGAGAGTAGTCAAGGTGATCTCACAGGGGAGAAGGTAACTAAGCATCCAAATGGAAACACTTAAATTTAAACAGCTGTAAAACATGTAATCAGCCATTCAAAATGTAATTGTCAAATCTGGCTACACTTACTGAACATTTTACTCTGCATTTGTTTGAAATGTTTTGAAACTCTAAGTTTAGGTTGAACATCATATTTGGCTAGTAGGGAAAATTTTGCCTATTCTGATTTACAGTGAACTACGGGAAGTTAATCAGTTGCCTGGAAGATATTGACTGAAACTATGATCTGCATAGGTCACTTAGTTACTAACTGGTTGTGGGAAAGGCATGGCTAAGCCTACTGCACCAAAGATTTGAACTATGAGCACCACACACAGGAGGAACCTTAACCCTTAGCAGTCAAATGCTGCATATAATAATATGCAGAGGAGGAAACTCTATCCTTTAAGTTTGTTAAAAACCAGCACTTTTAGGAGGAACCATCTGCCATTCTCTGACAGTTTACATGTGTTTCCATGAAAAATGAGATAAAGTAAAATAAAATAAAAATAAGCACAAGTTTACTCAGAGATGATGAAACCCCAAACTAGATTGGTGGTTGAGAAACATGATGTTCATGGCCTTCATAGTGAAGGCATTGTTGTTAAGCACTCTACTCTCATTACCTCTTTTAGCCCTTGTAACTGCTGTGATGGATATGTCTGTATCTCCCCCTCTATATTTGAGGAAACAGAGACTAAACAATAGGTTCAACAACCATCCTGATTTGCCTGAGACTGAGAGGTTTCCCAGGTTGCAGAATTTTCACTCTTAACACCAGGAGACTCCTGGGCAAACCAGAATGGTTGGTCACCTTATTCAGCAGCAGGCCACTTACTTACTAACTGGTCATGGAAAAGGCATGGGTAGGCCTACTGCACTAAAGGTTTGAAAGCAACTCCACATGGCAGCAAGCATTTCTTTCTGTGTTATAGGGTATCTTCCTTTTTTGGAGACAGAGCCTTGCTGTGTCACCCAGGCTGGAGTGCAGTGATACAACCATAGCTCACTGCAGCCTCGAACTCCTGGGCTCAAAGGATCCTCCCACCTTAGCCTCCCAAGTAGCTAGGATGACAGGTGCCTGCCACCATGTCTGGCTAATTTTTTTAAATTTTTATTTTATTTTTATTTTATTATTTTTTTTGAGATGGAGTCTCGCTCTGTCACCCAGGCTGCAGTGCAGTGGCACGATCTCAGCTCACTGCAAGCTCCACCTCCTGGGTTTATGCCATTCTCCTGCCTCAGCCTCCCGAGTAGCTGGGACTACAGGCACCCGCCACCTTGCTCGGCTAGTTTAATTTTTAATTTAAAAAATTTTAAAATTGGGGGTCTCACTGTGTTTCCAGGGTGATCTCAAACTCCTGGACTCAGGCGATCCTGCTTCCTCACCTTCCCAAAGTGCTGGGATTACAGGTCTGAGTTGCCATGCCCAGCCTTATAGGGTATTTTTCCTTGTACTGATTTAGATATTCAACCCTCTCCACCTATCCTTAGACCTGAGAGATACTCACACTATATGATCTGCTAAACCATTCAAAAGTGAACATGCCCCCGTGCCCCTATGAAGCTGAAATGGCAGCATTCACATGTATCTGATATAAAGTCTTACTTTTATGATAGAGGAAGCTAAAGCTTAGAGAGGTTAAAGTAGTTAACCAAGGTGCCATTTAACTTGACTTCTGTAAATCACCTTGAGACTTAAAGGAACAAATTGTTTTTCCTTTAAATTAGAAATCTTTAATACCTGGATTAGGTTCAAAGGGTAAACTGTCAAGGGTAAATTTCAAGAAGAGATAGTATTTCAAATTGGTGGTACTGAATGATAAAAATACATAATCTGTAATGCATATTTGCAAGTAATCAATTCGGCTGTAGAAGGCAAGAAAATAAACAGGATGCGTGAAGCTCAGAAGATGCATTAAGCATAGATAAATAAATTAGTAATCTATAAGACATGTGCAATATAAATGAGTGAAGCATATGTGTGTGAAAATAGAAGTGGTTGAAAGGACCAAGTGACTTTATTCATGATATACTAATTATATATCAAGCATGTGTGTTGCCAACTAGTCACGTTACACAAAGTATATAATGTAACTTGTAAGTATTCAGAAGAGGAACTCTTGAACTATATATGAAAGGGAAGGTTTCTAGAAGAGGTGATACCTAACCAAATTCTAAAGGCTCCAAGAAGGTAAGGGTGGGCTGGGGAGGGGCATTCAGATGGAGACAACCATAGGTGGTTGGGTATATGGATGCATACAGGGTAAGGAATCACTGTAGGTTGATTCTATGAAAATGATTGAAGTCAAAACGGAAGCACGGTCTAAAAAGTATGCAGGATGGAACTCAAGGAGCTCACAGACTGTCAAGGAAAGAGGTAAGATGATATGTAGCGTTTGACTTACTTATATTGCAAAGAACTCAAAGCATGTATTAATATCTTTAGTAATAATAGATCTAGGTTGGGCCTTGGGAATAGGTATAGATTTGGACTTACCATGTCAAAAGACATTAATGTTCAAAAATTCTATTACCATGTCGTCAAAAACATCTTTACTTAGGAACCTAAGAGGTTTTATTTTAATACTAATATAGCAACTGAAAAGAGTAAAACCTTGACATGCATCTGTTAAAGTCTCATCTATCATCATCATTATCATCATTGTTACCTTTATTAAGTAAATCTACACTGTGTTAAATAACCACCACACATTATCTTACTTAATATGTAATACTATAAAGTACTATACAATATACTACACTAATACTATAAAATAAGTACAACAGTCCCCCACTAATCCATGGGGGATAAGTTCCAAGACCCCAGTGGATAGCTGAAACCTAGAAGAGTACCACACCTGATGGCCATCAGTTGGAATACGTATCTGTTCATGTCTTCCACTCACAAGTTTAATGCCTTTTCCATCTAACCAAGCACTTAGCATGCACTGTGGCTGTAATTTCTGCAATTTGTGATGTGACAACCAAACTGGCAGAAATTTCTTTTCCTTCTTCACAATTTCACAGACAGAACATCTTAGCAATCTCAGCATATGATTTTTTTCCTCCCTAAAATTGACGACTTTTATCTTTTCGCTTAAAGGAAGCAACTGACGCCTTCTTTTTGGCATATTCAAATTGCTAGTATCCCTCCTCTTGCACTTTGGAGCCATCAGTAAGTAAAATAAAGGTTATTTGAGTCCAAGCACTGGGCTGCCAGGACAGTCAATCTGATAACCAAGACGGATACTAAGTGACTAATAGGCAAGTAGTGTGTACAGCGTGCAGGTGAGGATTCATGTCTCGAGGAGGACAGAGCGGGACAGCATGAGATTTCATCACGCTACTCAGAAGGGCACAAAATTTAAAACTTAAGAATTGTTTAATTCTGGAATTTTCCATTTAATATTTTCAGGTTGACCAGGGCTAACTGAAACTGCAAAAATTGAAACCATGGATAAAAGGAGACTACTCTTGACTTAAATAAACTTTAACTGAAAATGAGGCTCTGAGAGTTGAAGTTTATATGATCAAGAAGTGGCAAAGTTGGCCTAAGAAGCCTAATGTATATGATTCCAAAACAATAAGGTTTGTATCCAGAATCAGATACATTCGGCTTCTTAGGCCAACTTTGCCACTTCTTAATTGTATAAACATGATAAGAAATACATTCTGATAATAAATGTTTTAACAATTAGACTTTAGTTAACATAACTCAAGTCAGTACAAATTTCAACAAAGCTGATAGTACCAGGAGTCGTTCCAAGTGCTTTTCATGATTATATAATACTTTTCTAGCCTTCTATAGCCACAAGCAAGAAGAAAGAAGCACAATCTGAATGCCAACCCTGCCCACAGTGTTCAGTAGACAAAAATTTCCCTTGATACTCAAAATTGCCTGGTGCAATCTCACCTACCACCAATACCACTGTGAGGATTTATTTAGCAGCTTCATGATCTATGCATTCTTCGCCATCAACATCAAAGGCTAAATAGCAAAATCACAACGTTAACCTTTCTCCAGAGTAATTTATATACCATTAAGAGATGCAGTCTATCAAAGGAATATATGCCATTGAAGGTAGAATTTTAATCATTGACAAACATCCTTAGGAGAGATTTTGTGGTTTTCTTTTTTTTAGATGAGGGAAGGGAGATAGAGATAGGATGTCAGGGGGTATGGTAGAGAGTAGTTTGGGGAAAAGCAAACCCTCTCTTGCCAAAAGTCCCTCACTTTATTTGTAATGACTCTACCTCTGGATTGTAAGTATTGGGAAAAAATCATTAACAAGTGCAAATTGTTGTAAGTGACAAAATAGAAAGTTATTAGTCTTTACACATATGTATGTGTGTGTTATCAATACACTGCTGTAAACAGTACATGGTGTGTTATGAATTTAGCACTAAAAACATTATGCATAAATTGGAACAACTATCTGTATCATTAGGTAAGAGCTATCTGTCAAAACAAGGGGCCTATAGTGCCAAGAAATGGAGTGGGAGGATTTTATGGAATACCGGAAGAGGCACTCATGATTAGTGGTCCACTTCCCATAACACAACCAAATTCAGTTGACTGGTTAAAACCAAGATTCAGCAGCTTCCAGGGCCACTTCTACTTAGAATACCAAGAAAAATACTTCTGCTGTCCACTCACCTGTAAAGAACAGAAGGACTTTTCCAACTCACAGGAAATGCATTTCTTTCCAACCTGAAGAATTAAGAGTTGGCTAGTCATTCTCCCTACTTTTTGTTCTCTTTCCTGTATCTTGGTCAAAAATGTGGGAAAACCGAGGCGTGCTAAAGATATTTTGAGCTCTCCTAATCCTTGGTTAAAATTGTCTGCTCTGCCGCTCTGCTGAGGCAGGAGAATGGCCTGAACCTGGGAGGCAAAGCTTGCAGTGAGCCGAAATCGCTCCACTCCTGGGCGACAAAGCGAGACTCCGTCTCAAACAACAAAACAAAACAAGCAAACAAACAAAAACAAAAACAAAAAAAATGTCTGCTCTGGAGAATGGTAATGAAATGTAATAAAAGCTCTAGAAGGAAACCCCATATGTAAAAACTTTTCATCACACCAACTGGTTATTCTTTCTGAGATGGGCCTGAAATTAAACCAATCTTTAAAGACAGAAGTTCATAGCAATCTCTAGGATGAGAAAACCTGGGCTCATTCGTTCATACTTTCTTTCTTTCAACAGGATTAACCAAGTGACTTCTAGGTGTGCTGCACTTCTGTGTCTTTTTGTTGAGCGTTGAAGCAGAAAACGAGTGGGAGCCAAACCATGACAAAGTGCCTGACACTGAGAAACTGGAAAATTGAAATGCAGATGGGGTTTCATTTTTGTCTCCTGATAATGTTTTTGGAAGTTTTGATTTCCTCCCCACAATTGAATTCCCAATAAAGGTATGGAAAGTTCATTGTGCAATGGCCGGGGAATTCCTGGGTCACTTGCACCTCTTGAAGAAGCGATTAGGGATGGGGTCACTGTGTTCCCCAATAACTGTAGTAGAGCTGGGAAGTCAAGGACCCAGTCACTTTCCGAGCTTTTGTTTCCTCAGATTTCAAATAGGCATTGAAAAATAAAACAAAGCACAACCTATTTCACAAAGAATTAAAGAGAACTTCCACAAAGAACCTGATCATTGCATGTGAGATAACACATCCAAAATTGCTAAGTCAGGAACTTGAACCAAAGATCTTCTGGTTCAGTTTGCAAGAGATCTAAAAAGCCATTTGAGAGGGTCAGACAACAATTTTACTATTAAACGAGGGCTTAATTTGTTTTTCTCTGGACTTCTGACCACTCAGGGGCCATGTGATGTGTTCTGAGAAATGGTGTCGTGGCAGTAAAAGATAGTGGCCTTCTTCAAAGAGTCATGCCTTACGGAGCCTCCCTAGTGTTTCACCTGGGCAAAAAGAAAAACAGAATTTCACAGAAAATTAAAGCTTCACTCTCTTTCTTTGACAAAGATATTTGGCAAGATTCATCACACAGTTCCACAAGCATTAGTCATTGATGGATCCAAAGCACGGACTGAAGAACAGAAAAACCTGCTGATACAAGTCCCTTCTCAGGAATGGCTTGGACTGACCAGGCTGGTTCTTCCACCCAATTTGGCCACTGGATTTCAAAGACAAAGTTTTGGACTTGAATTTAGGTAACTTTAAGTCTATTGAAGAACCTTATTGTTTTGACAAACTTGAGAGATGATTTGTGTGTACTTGTCTGTTTTATGTAATAAGAGAGAAACGGCGAACTCCATAAGAACAAGAATTGTGTTATGTCTGGCACATTGTAAGTGCTCAATAAATATATTCACAACATAAATAAATAAATAAATAAATAAAGGCCAAAAAAAGCCTGCAAAATTTTTGGAAAGTTTTAATGATAGTGTGGTAAAAAATAAATAGAATAATAAGAAGAAATGAAGCCACGAATTCATTATGTTATTAAAAATAATTTGAAAAGAAAACCAACATACCCAGAAAAGCAGAGCCTGAGAAACTGCAGAAAAATGGAGCAGAAGCCTGCTTTATCTCTGGACTTGGTGTTGAGACAATATGTTTCCTCATTGCTTAAGCCAGTTTTTCTATTATTTGCAGTGAAAAGTGCTATAATTGATTCAAGATCAGTGCATTTACTTCCAGTGGGGCATATTCTTTCCAATAACCACAAGGCATTAGTTGCTTCCCCTAGACACTCCTTCCTCTATTGGAAGATCTGGGAAACCAAATTAGTTATTGGAAATTTCTCTGCCTCAACTCCTCCCTTCCCTCCTGAAGGTGAGTTCTTTAAAAGGGAATGGGATGAATTTTCAGAGAGCTTGAAATAAATCTTTAGAAATCCTGTTGAAGTACTGCAACCCAGAAACAAGATCCCCTCTCTAGTGACTGGGAGATTCAAGACACTTCACAGTGAGAACTTTTTTTTTCTTCGTAAACAATGGTGAAGACCCTCTGTCCTTGTTTTCTCCTTTGCTTCTCTTTGTGTAGACCATCATTGTTCAAAAAGTATATCTCACATGAGCTTCTCATGCAAGCTACATATATGTAGTTTAAATTTTTCTAGCAGTTACATTTAAAAAGTAAAAAGAAATAGGTGAAAATAAAGTTAATATTATGTTTTATTTAACCCAATATATCTAAAATATCACTTCAACATGTAATTAACATAAAAACTATAGAGTTATTTTACCTTCTCTCTCTTCTTTTTTTTTTTTTTTTGAGATGGAGTCTCGCTCTGTTGCCCAGGCTGGAGTGCAGTGGCACCATCTCAGCTCACTGTAAGCTGCATCTCCCGGGTTCACATCATTCTCCTGCCTCAGCCTCTGGAGTAGCTGGGACTACAGGTGCCCGCCACCGCACCCGGCTAATTTTTTGTATTTTTAGTAGAGACGGGGTTTCACTGTGTTAGCCAGGATGGTCTCGATCTCCTGACCTCATGATCCACCCACCTTGGCCTCCCAAAGTGCTGGGATTACAGGCATGAGCCACCGCACCCGGCCTACATTCTTATTTTTATACTATGTCTTCAAAATCCTGTGTGTATTTTGCACTTAGAGCACATCGCAATTTGGACCAGCCACATTTCAAGTGCTCAATAGACAGCACGGTTGTAGCCACACATGAATCTCCTTTACTTCTGTTACAGCATAAAACTCTTAGACACATAGCGTTTAGCATCTAATTAATTACATAACTGTATTACATTGTTATTGCAATCATCATTAAACAAGTCTTATTCCAACCCCGTATCTGATTTAATGCAATCTTACATGAAACAGTTTATTATATTGAGATATAAGCCAGTCTTGATGGCTATAGAGATGTCATTTCTCTTTATCCAAAGATTTCCTTATTATTCTTTACTGAATGTCACTTTTACAGCTATTAGATGGGAATATTATAATTTATTCTGGAAACTTCTATTTTTAAACTATGTATTAACCAAAAGTACACATGTTTGGGGTACCTGCTTATTTCTGGTAAGCCCACTAGCTGATGTAGCAAATAGGTATCCAGGCCAAAAGCAAAACTTTGATAGCTGGCCTTTTGTTTAAAAAGTGTTTTATATCTGATTAGCTGAATTCTAACTTATCTATCTTAGGAAATAGATTACGAGTATAAGAGACAGTCTACTGTGGTGGAAAGAGCATAAACTTCAGAGTCAAACAAACTTAACCCTATCACTTACTGGCTTTGTAACACTGGATATATTCATTAGCTTCTCACTTGTAGAATGAGAATAATAATATATTATGTCTGAGACTGCTAGTTTTACCTCAATATCCATTCTCCCCTTCTTCATCAGTAAATACCCCCAAAAGTTAGCTAGACACAGATGCCAGAAAAAAGTCCATGTTGTCAGCCCGTTCTTGCAGCTAGATGTGTTTATGTGGTTAAATTCTGGACACGGAGGTCTAAATAAAAGTGGTGGCTGTAACTTCCAAGAAGTTTTAAAAGTTTTAAAAAGGAGGGAGAATGCCATTTTCTTCCTTATGGCTAGAATTCAGACATGATGTGTGGAGCTAGAGAAGTCATCTTGAACCATGAAATGTAAACTGTGTTGAGAACAGTAGAACAAGAGCAGAGCCCTGGATCCCTCCTGACCATGGAATCACCACCAAAGCCCAGGGTTTTAGAAAAGAAAGAAATGCATTTCTATTTTTTTTTAACCATTGTTGTTACTTATTTTCTCTAACTTGTTGCTGAACCCAACACATGCTTAATCCATAGGATCTTTTTGAGGATTAAATGGGATGGCATATGTAGTCCACTTTGTACAGTGCTTGGCACCTGGGAATGCAGGTGCTTAATATAGCACTGCTTTTATTGCTAGCATAAAATATCTCCTTAAAAGCGTCACTATAAGGGTCAGATGAAACCTATAAGTGAGCTTGCTTTTTTAATCTGTAAATCTGAGAATCACTGTATAAATGTTGGTTATAATTATCATCACCGCCATTAAATTATTACAAGGAACTGGCTAACTGCCAGCATGCTCTACTATGAACAATCTATATTTAGGTCAATTAAAAAATAGATACAGACTTCTTTGTTTTTGTTAGGTTTATTTAACTTTAGTCAATTGTGAATGTTTATAGGCTGGCCATTACATTGATGCTTCAGAACTTAGATGAAACACTCATTTGGGTGGTATAAAGAAAATGCTTAGAACTTGATGAGTCTATGACATCTTTTATTCATTTACTTTTACCTTAAAAAGTTCTCTATTACAAAAATCAATATAGTGTTTGTAGTTAAAATAAATTATAAGGACGTGAGTAAAGTGAAAGAAGACAGTTCACCCCCTTCCTTCACTTCCATCCCATTCTTTGGAATTAACCATATTACAATGTAACCAATTATTCCTTGTATGTAAATATCATTTTTATATAATGGGATATACACATGTATAATATACATTTTCTATTTCCAAATGAAAAAAAAAATCCTTTTTTTGCATAAAGTTCAAAGTTGTTGAAAAGAAAATCTTTTGCAACAGCTTTTTTGTTTTGTTCATTTCCCAACTTAAAATGTCTCATGGGCATCTTTCCATGTAAATACATATTCATCAATCCCATATTTAACACCATATACGGAGTCATTTAAACATTTTTACTAATTAATTATTGGAAAGTTGTTTGTAAAATAAAGGAGACTGCCCTTAAAATAAAATAGCAACTTAGCTAGGATTAAATAAGGTAATTCAGAAAAATGCTTAGCAAAGGTTTGGCAGATTGTAAATGATTGATGAATAAATATTAGCCATTATGATATTGATGATAGTGAGGATTAAAGATGACTCTCTAAGCTCACTCTCAGTAAATTTCTGTTGTCAGAGAAGTGGTTTATTTTATTTAATTGCCCAATATGTACATTTATATATAATATTCCCATCTTATATTTTCATTTTAAGGCCGTACTTGGCTGTGTTATATGGTGGAGGTGAGTGCCATGTTCTGGAAGGACTGTCAGACTCAAGTTGGTTCTCTTCAGGATCTGCCCAGCCCATGGCGACCTAGTACAGTGCCAAAATTGAATTAAAAAATACAATCCATCCATCTGTCAGCTAGTGAGGCAGCAAATGAGGTATTTAGCTTCTAGGGCATTTACAAGCCTAAGTTAATTCTATCTAAAAGAAAAACATCTGCTGGATGGGACTCACCTCCTCTGAGGCTTTGAAACCAGTGGGGATTTAAACAGGTATAAATAATGACTCTTGAATAGCCACCAGGCAGCCAGTGGTGCAGCCTACTCTGGGGAGATGAGTCACAGGCTGAGCCGTGGGTAGTAGCAAGTCCCTCGGAGAAGGGAAGAGGGGTGTCTGGGATCCCAGGAAGAGCAAGAAATGCAGTCTGTCAGCTCCGCAGCAGAGGAGGGGCTGCGACAGGAGCCCTCACCCAGAAGGGGTGAATGGTAAATCTACCTCAATAGACAGTGGGCTGTGCATTGTAAAGCTGATCATTTTGCTGTCCCCAAAACATCTTAAGTATAATTATACCAAAGTCTGAAAAAAGACTGGCTAAAGAGAAAACTAAAATAGATTTTTTTAAATGCAAACACACAATTCTGCCTACAAAAATGTTAAGTGCCAAGAAAAATACTGTTAAAATCCAAGAGGACCTCCTTTCCTAAACTGCAGTGTTCAGGAATTTATATGTATTATAAGGTTGGTAGTGACCATGGACAAATCATTGCCTACACCTCTGCCAGAACGTCTCTCATTTCTCATGAAGCCAGAACTTTAAATGTCACAACTAGATCAGAAATAACATTGATCTCAGAACCATGATGTACTTTTTTTCCGCTCTGCATGGGAGCATCAGGGGTGCCTAAAATGCATCCCTCACAGCTCTTGAAAAGCCCTGTGCCTTGCAGAAGGGATGCCTTTCAGTGCATCCGCGAGGAGGTGGCGCCTTTTGATAATTCACACAAAGTAGAGGGAGGCTTTGCTAGTAGAGGGAGGTCTTACCTTGACTGGATGAGAGACCTAAGTTTGGATCTCGACTAAAGTGTCTTCCAAGAGCCACATTCTTGTTGACATAACATGCCATTCTCACCCCCTACACACTCATAGATTTATGGAGTTTTGAACTAGTAAAATGCTTTAGAAATGACCAGTACCCACCCATTTTGTTGACAAGGGACCTGAAGCATAGAGAAGTGAGGTAGTTTGAATATTTGTCCCTACCCAAATCTCATGTTGAACTGTAATCCCCAGTGTTAGAGGTGAAGCCTGGTGGGAGGTGTTTGGATCATGGGGGCAGATTCCTCATGAATGGCTTGGGCCATCCCCTTGGTGATAAGTGAGCTCTGAGTCAACACTGAGATCACGTGGTTTAAAAGTGTGTGGCACCTCCCTCCCACCTCAACTTCCTTTCTTTTGCTCCTGTTTTTGCCTCATGATGTGCGTACTCCCCCTTGACTTCTTTCGAGAAAGGGTCTCACTCTGTCACTCAGGTTTTTATGCAATAGTGCAATCATAGCTCACTGTAGCCTCAAGCTTCCAGGCTCAAGCAATTCTCTCACCTTAGCCTCCCAAACAGATGAGACCATAGGCATGCACCACCATGCCCAGGTGATTTTTGTATTTTTTTGTAGAGATGGGGTTTTGCCATGTTTCCCAGGCTGGTCTCTATATTTTGTGCCAAGCGATCTGCCCCCACTTGGCCTCTCGATGTGCTGGGATTACAGGCTACCACCACACCTGGCCTTGCCTTCTGCCATGATTGGAAGCTTCCTGAGGCCACCCCAGAAGCAGATGCTGCTACTCTTCTTGCACAGTTTGCAGAACTGTAAGCCAAACTTCTTATTTTATAAATTACCCACTCTCAGATATTTCTTCATAACAGCACAAGAATGGTGTAATACAAAAAGTAAAGAGTTTGCCCAAGTTTAGATAATCGTAATTTTTATTAAATGATATTAAAATATAATCTTCATTGGGTTTGTTTATAGATTCTTTTTACTAATGCATCAGTAGAACTATATGTACTTATCGATTGAAGTATAAGCTACAATTTCAAGCATGTGAAATAAAGGCAATTCTTTTTGCTCTTTAGATCATAAATGTTTAGTCCTCAATATAGATTTCCACATTCTACCACTTCACTACTGTACTACGTTTTTAATTAGATTTGTGAGGTCACATCTGCTGAGAAGTCTTTTTTCCCCTCCAGAATGGGTTGGGTTCCCTCCCAGGTGGGGTAGCCCGATCATCACTTTGGGCTTTCTCTGTGATCCTGTTTGTGACAGTATCTTGGGATTGTCTATATAATTTTGATTCCCTAGTTACTTATAAGCTCTGTGAAGATTAAGACTGACTGGGCATTTTTTTCATCATTGTATCCGCAGTACTTAAAATAGTGTTTGCAAATATAAAGGGGGATAAATAAGCATTTGCAGGAAAAGGAAGAAGGAAGGAAGCAGAGATGGAGGGAGGGACTCATACAGAAATTGATACGAAAAATGGAATAGCAAACGAACGTTAAGGAATAAGAGATAGAAGCAGAACTAAATGTAAAGAATTGAAGAGTTACCTAATTCACAGATTTTAAGATTTCTAAATAAGTAGGACAGAGCATAACACTATTCAGCAGAGTCTCTGGTCTTTGTCTTTGTCTGTCTACCCGCAGATGGTGGTGTTTGAGTCATGTGGCAGAAATGCTCCAAGATTTCTGCCTCCTAGTGTTCACATCTTTGGATAATTCCTTCCCATTTAATGTGGCCAGAAGCTACTGTGACTTGCTTCTAACCAATGAAATATGGCAAAGGTCATCAGGTGTCACTCTGTGATTATGTTACATTTATATAAGATTCTGTCTTGCTAGCAGACTCTTCTAGAGACTCTCCTTCCTGGCTTGATGAAGTTACAATAGCAGCCATGTTAGGAAAGCGTGGGTGATGAGGAACTGCAGGTGGCCTTTGGGCACTGAGGGTGGCCTCTAGGAGCTGAGGGTAACCTCCAGTCAACACCCAGCAAGAAGCCAGAGCCCTCAGTCCTACAATTGCAAGGAAGTGAATTCTTCCAACAATGTGAATGAGCTTAGAAGCAGATTCCTCCTTAGTAAAGCCTCCAGATGAGAATACAGCCCAGTTGACACCTTGCTTAAAGACTGGTGAGACAGTAAGTAAAGGACTCAACTAAGCCATGCCCAGTCTCCTGACTCACAGAAAGTGTGAGATAATAAAAGTGTTTGGTTTTAAGATAATAAGTTTGGGGGTAATTTATTAAACAGCAAAAGTAAGTAATATAAGGTGTTTGGTTACAAATAAGCTATAAAAATAGCCAAAAGAAAGAGAAAGAGAGAAAAGAAAGAAAGAAAAAAAGAAAGAAAGAAAGAGAAAGAAAGGAAAGAAAGAGAAAGAAAGAAAGAAAGAAAGAAAGAAAGAAAGAAAGAAAGAAAGAAAGAAAGAAAGAAAGAAAGAAAGAAAGAAAAGAAAGAAAGGCAAAGAAAAGAAAGGCAAAGAAAAGAAAGGAAAAGAAAAGAAGAAAGGGAGACAAAGAAAGAAGGAAGGAGAAAGAAAAGATGGAAGGAATATGGCCTTAGTTAAATTGTATGTATTTTTTTAGATTTAATTTGGTGATTTTCAAATCAGTATAGAAAACATCTGAAGAAATTATAAGATTTTAAGAAAATGACAAACATCAGCAATTTACCAGGCCTGCAAGGGAACATAAGAAATCTGATAACTTATCACCACTAAGGCAAATTTGTGTGAGTGAATTCTATGAATACACAGGACTGGACAAGATCTTAAGAAGACAGATGGTCTATACTCATCTTCAGGTTAGGCTTTTCCTAAATACTTCCAAACAATGATAATGATGATGATGACATCAGTACTTTGAGCTTTTATTTACTGAGTTCCTCATATATATATATCATATAGAATAGGAAGAAACTAATTTTTATGAAACACCTGCAGTTGTCCATGCGCTATACTGCAAACTTTATATGTCATCTTACAGAAAATAGCAAACCCATACAATAAGTCACAATTATTTCCCCCATTTTACACATGCACAGCCAGCCAGAAACACACAAAGTAACTTGCTCTAATTCACCCAGCAATTTAATTGTAAAACTGTGATTCAAACACATGTTTAATAGTCCTCACGATCTGAAAAATTTCCCAAGTAATCTAATTTCCAACTTCTATGCCATCTTCTAAGCCAAAAGATGCTAGATAGGTAGCCATCCTAATTTTTTTCAATCATTTTACATTAAAAAAACTGTGAATATGCTATAAAGTAAGACAAATTTAAATATTTGGAAAATATTTGAAAACACAATTAATAGAAGAGAACTTCAAATGGCTAACAATGTTTGGTAAAATGGTCACCCTCACTAATAACCAGAAAAACACAAATTAAAATGAGATATCCCTTTATACCCATCAGGTTTGTAAAAATTATAATTTTCCATAATAGTAGGTGTTGAGGGAACAGTGAGACTTGCAGCCTTTGTACAAGGTTAGTGGGAATCTAGGACTGATGAGGTCAGTTAGCAATGTTTGGAGAAATTTGTGGGTGTACCCTAGATCCAATGATAGGGTCTCCCATGTATTTTGTGGGAGCTAGGAGCTGGTGTCAAACAAGTTCTAGTATTAGGGAACAGATAAATAAAATATATTCAATGCACACTATGGAATAACATGCAGTGGTTGGTAGCAATGAATGAGTACTTATAGCATCATCTCAAAAATAGCATGTTTGAGTGAATAAAAAATATGACAGAGAATGAAATCTATTGCACAATACCACTTAAATTAAAACATGCATGCATATAATGAGTTTATGTATTTTTCAAATATATTTATATACTCAATGACATATATCAAACTCATTGGAATGGCTGCTTGTGGGGGAAGGGAAAATGGAAATGAAGTCAAGAATGAACTGAAAACATATGGAGGGAAAAAAGAGACAGGCCTGACCAGACAGCTAATGATTGAACATTATTAATTACAGAGTGTGACTAACTCATCTCTCAGCAGTTGAGTTATCCCCAAAGACAACTAAAACTGCTGTGGAATGAAGCTCTATTGTTATTGGCTAAGAGCTTATGCTGACCTTGGATATTTGAATTTACAAAACTATGTACCCAACATTTTATTGGGAAAGGAAGCCACATCAGGAAAATGTGGTTTGAAATGCTGTGGGGAGCAGAGGAAAATTTTTTCTAAAGATAAAATAATTAATTTCTTAGATTTGTACTTGGAGAAAACACGATGGCAAATATTTTGGCCATTGTTAGAATTTGTTCATTAGTCTTATCTTAATGGAAGAGAATCTGTTCGACAAAATCATTGCCTTTGAGCAGAACAGTCTCGTGGTAGATCGTTACTCTACGTATAAATAGCAAAAAGAGCCTTTCAGCCTGAGTTCCACTGTCAGTCCCTCTCATTCACTCACCAATCAAGGGCTATGGAACCTGCACACACAGGTTCCTGTGGACAACTTGCTCTGCAAGGCAGAATGCGCCAATGGAATTGTTCTTTTGTCCTGGTCAACCTGATTTCATAAGGAAGGAAATACTAGGAAAAGCTAACATAATCCTTCTCCAAATAATCACACAACTTTAACATTTTTAGACATAGGGTCAAGAATATATTTTCAATCCAGTGTTTCAGGAAGTTGGAAATGATACATTAATAAATGAGTGAATAAGTGAACCAAAAAATGAAAACAAGTGAAACAAAACAGAAAACCTAAGATACAAGTCCTTACCTTAAATACAGTATTTACCCTTGGCTACAAATTTGAGGTAATATGCCCTACAATAAATGTTATAATTTGGCTGAAAGTGATTTTATCCATTTTGATAAGATAGATGAAGGATAAATATAGGGTAAATAAGAAATAACTTCATTTATCTACACTTTTTGAGAATTACGGTTTATTTTATGTGATTCATCACTTAACCTAATGACTACTTTTTGTTAGTTCACTTCCCTTTTTTAAAAAATCTAAATGTGTTCAGTAGAATTATTGATTGTTTGCAATGATTAGAAATTAACTATAGACTTTTGGCATAGAATATCCAAGTACCCATAACAATTAATGTGCTATAACAGTAATGTCTGCAAGTGTCACTGGAATGTTAGGACTTGGCCTGATGCGAATAGTCTTGAACTTCCACGTGTTTACAAATTCAATTTGCCTTTTCTTGGTACATTTTCTCTCTGTTTTCTGTTTTCTTTTACTTCTTTTTACCATGATTTTTTTCAGATGTTACATCCTCCCTTGGCTATCCTTATGCCTATCATGGTCATATCCTTTCCTGTGTGTGTGTGTGTGTGTGTGTGCATCTGTCTGTCTATCTATCTATCTATCTATCTATCTATCTATCTATCTATCTATCTATCTGTCTATCTATCTATCTATCTATCTATGTATCTATCTAATCTATCTAAAATGTATGCTTATATATATAATATGAATACATATATATATATAAAGGTCCATGGGTTTTGTGACAACCATGTAGAGAAGTTACTTGCTGTTTACTTTAGGGTATATGTACCAACCTCAATTATCCAGGGGAAGTTATAAAAACTTTGTGGTACCCAGAGTAGGGAATCCTTTCTGTTCAAAATTATTTTAAATAAATTGTCAAGATTTTTATTTGGATTTCTCTGCCTACTAATAGATATATGTGTTCCATTTAGGGTTCGTAGTTCATTTCTTTCTATAAGGTGATCAACCAAAAGGAACAGATAGAATTTAGTAGTGCCTATTTTATTTTGCAGCTCCTGAATTTTACCAATGAGTTAAAAAAAGGTGTTTATTTTTTTTTCCTCTTCGGCTAACTCCAGAATATTCAGAGGCTAACAAAATCTAAATCTTATTAGTTCTTGTTATAGCAACAGCAAAATTTAGCATTGGAAGGTACAAACATTTCTTCATCTGAAGAGGTATGAATTACTTCTCAGCCTTTTTTCTCATTAGAATGCTACTCTCCAGCTGCAAAGAGTAAACCTTGTGAATGGGGCTATGTCTCCACACTTAGCAGTGGAATTGTAATAAAATTACAGTAACCACCTTTTTGTTAGAAGTTCTCTGAAGTTGAGCTATTAACATAACCAACAGTACCTAAAGTGTGACCTGGAAACAAAGCCTTTCAAACACCAAACACAATGCCCTATTCATAGTCGATACTCTATAAATAGCAGATCACTGTTTCCCTTCCCTTAATCCTTAAAATAACCTTAACTAGTAAATATTGTTATCTCATTTTTAAGATAAATAAATAAATAAATAACCTCTTGGTCCCATTTGGTCACTATAAAAGAAGATGTATCTGGCCATCCAAGCTGGTTACACAAGCTCAGTGGCAAAACTATTTCTGAATTGGTCTGTATTTTCTCAATTTAAGAGCCTCCCAGCATCGACCATCATGCCTCTTTGCAGAAGTGCAACTGTTAAAGAAACATTGGGTGGTCTGGGCCCTGCACCATGGATGCACAAACAGTTTCATCAAATGATCCTCAGAAGAGCCTGAATGTCACATGAAAAATTTTCAACATGTAAGCACAGAGGGCACACAAGGATAGCAACACTTAAAAGCTGGAAAAAGCATGAATTGCAATATGCTGGCCTTCTATAATCACACATAATCCAATAATGTCTTAAATCAACATTAAAACAAATTTTTTTTCAACGGTTCACAGGTTATTTTCATGAGAAGAATTTTTAAAATGAGAAAATTATCTTGTAATTTGTGCCTGTATTTCTTTAATATTATTAAGTAATAATGTACCATCAACCCTGATGTCATACTAAGAAAATATTTCTGTGTAAATCTAACATTTTCAATATACTCTCAAGCCACAAATAACATTATATCACAAATTTACATGTAATAGTTTCCCCCAAAATAATTTCATTCCTTAAAAAGTGACACAGCTGTAGCTATATTTCTGAGCAGTAACATTCAGAGACAGATCACCAACAAGTGAATAGAGGGCAATATTCAATGTAGAAAATTATTGAAAATAATCAAGTTTACCATTAGTGGTGAAAATAAAATAGTCTACTCTTGATGTATTCTGTGACATTTTAAAAACTTTTCTTGTCAATGACGGCAAATGTAAAAAGAAATATATGCATACATACATTTTTTTCTGATATACATATACATATAAATTAGAAGAAATATAATGGCAACTACAATTTTAATGTAATTTTTACCTTGTTTTAAGAATGTCCAGTGTAAAGATACTTTTAAAGCATAATACAACAATAATTAAAACATGTACAATTCATGAAACTTAAGAATATCATTCTTATACTTTCCCCCTTAAAGGTCAGAAGTGAATCTATGTTATAATAATTCCTTTTAGTAGTATACTTGCGAGGTTAACTTATCTGCAACTTTCCTTTAATATTCTAGGACTTAAAAGTTCTTCCTGGGTTTTAAAAAGTATTTCTATTTTCTTCCCCTTTATGTATAGGAGGAGTTAGTTGTCTTAAAAAAACAGAACAAATACCTGTGAAATGTGAATGAGCATTGGTTGAGCATTATATTGGTTTAAATTAGGAGAAGATCGAGGAGAAAATACTCACAAAAAGATAATTGTCATCCAGACTCTTCAATTAGTTACATTTTCTTTCTTTTTTCCTTCTTAATGAATGAGAGACAAATAAATCTTTGGCATTCCCAGTGACTCTGAAGTGTAAACTCCATCAGATCATCTAGATGCACAACTGTCCGACAACATTATAATAAAGGCAGTAAATAAATTTGTTCAAAATACCAGCTGAAATGCCTGAGGTTTCGTCAGTGGCCATGGTTGAAGCTCATCATGATTTGGAGAGTGCAGCTGAAACCTCGAAGACTTATACACCGAGCAACAATGAAGATACTGTATAATCAACTAGGATTACAGAGGAAAAAGCACAAAGTGCTTTCAGTCCATAAAAGAAGTGATTATCACGAGGAAAGGGAAGTGACTGTTGGATTTAAAAAGCATACAGAGAGAGACAGAGAAAAAAAATACATATATATATATATAAAATGTCACCACCCTACCCCCAGAAGATGTTGAAATCACAAAGAACAATTTTCAAAGGAAATATAATAAGCTCACAGAAGAAAAACCACTTACACAAACCATTTTCAGCTGTACACTTTGTTAAATGATCTGCAAAATTAGAAAAAGAAACTGAATCATTGTTGAGGTACATTATCTAAAGGGTACACGGTGTCCAGAAATTCTGTTGCCTCCTTCATCTGAGTCAATGTGAGGTTTGCATTAGTAAGAATTGTGTACTAACAAAAAAAAAAAAACCAAAAGAAAACCACACACAAAAAAGAGAAAGCTGGAGAACCAGTATCGAGGCAAGAAACAAAAGGTAGTCAACAACGTTGTTTTCTCAGTGCAGAGAGGGCTTATTGAAATATAAGCAAGTACCTTTTTTTTCTTTCAACTAGTATATATGAGTTAAAATTTTCCAGTGCTTCTGAAAAAGGTTCTTTCTATAAATGGTGCATTTTAAATACCACTTAATAGTTGTTATTGAAATTTGGCTCATGAAAAAACTAGTTATTTTTTTTCTGTATAATGTGGCAAACATGTCACTATGCATGTCAGCTAATTGCATAGTATCTTGCTGCTGTTTTGTTTTGTGTGCACTTCTATTAACAATTTCAGCTTATAACAACGATTCTTTTCCTTTTGCATCTCAGTACACCTGATGTAAACTTTTTCTCCCATCAATAATGGGGATTCATGACAGTCATCAGGAAATCTTAGATAGGAGACAATGTTGTCAGAATCTCTCTCTAGGGGAAAGTTGAGAAGGGACTGCATAGTTCAGTATTTTCCTCAGGAGATTCTGATGTGTCCCCCTAGAGGTTATAAACCGTACCCACTTTTGAGAATCACTGATCTTCCTAGGGGTTATAAACTACCTTCTCTTTTGAGAATTACTGATTTCCGAATGAAGACAAAGAATTTATAGTTTTTCTTTAAGCCAAACTAACACACTTCTAGAACACAGTATATAGATGCTAGATACACCATGGGCATTCACTCACTCACATTCGATAGAGCTTGCACTTTGATTTTTTTTTCTGATAGCAATAAAAGGTTCATGCCCATCCACCAGCTTGGTTGTGATCATCATGTAAAAAGGTTGTCTGGGGTTAAGGTACTAGATAGGCCATGGGATAGAATAAAATTTCACTTCGGCTTATTTGCTTAGCAATTCTAACCAAAGCTAATGAGCCATAGATCAAAGCAATTCGTTGACAATATTAATGACAGCCTGAGGTCTAAGTAAATTATCTGACCTTTCACTCTGTTACTTGGCCCTCGGGAAGCTGAAAGGAAGAGTTCAAGCCTAGTCTTGGTTGTGACTACATTCGCTAGCACCTGAAATAATGAGTTTTGGTAGCCATAGTGTTATATATATATATATATATATATATATATAATTGATACATACTATTTGTACATTTTTATGCAGTACATGTGGTAGTTTGTTACATGCATAGAATGTGTAAGATCAAGTCAGGGTATTTAGGGTGTCCAGCACCTTGAGTATTTGTCATTTCAATGTGTTGAGAACATTTCTAGTCCTCTCTTCCAGTTATTTTGATATATATACAATACATTGTTGCTAACCATAGACATCCTACTCTGCTATCAAACATCAGAACTTATTCCTTCTACTTAACTGTATGTTTGTACCAATTTATGCCCATCCATTCCTCTACCCACCCACCTACACACATTCTTGCCAATTGGTAGCTACTACTTTTAATGTCACTTTTAAATGTCAAAAACTGCAATTACTTTTGTACCAATCTAATATTTCACTCTGTACCCCTATAAGATCCACTTTTTTAGCTCCCACATACAAGTGAGAACATGCAATATGTGTCTTTCTGTGCTTGGCTTATTTCACTTAATATGGTGACCTCCAGTTCCATCCATGTTGCTGCAAATGACCAGATTTCATTCTTTCTTAACGAAAGGTGAATAGTATTACATTGTGTATATATACAAATTTTCTTTATCCAATCATCCAATAGTAGACACTCAGGTTGATTCTATAGCTTTGCTTTTGTGAACAGTGCTACAATAAACATGTGAGTGCAGGTATCCTTGTGATACGATTTCCTTTCTTATGGATAAATACACAGCAATGGGATTGCTGGATAGTATGATTTTTGAGAAATCTAAATGCTATTTTTCATAGTGGCTGTACTAATTTACATTCCCATCAACAGTGTATAAGAGCTCCTTTTTCTCTGCATCCTCAACATCTGTTTTTTAAATTATTATTATTAATAGTCCTTCTAACTGAGGTAAGATGATATCTCATTGTGGTTTTGATTTGCATTTCACTGATGCTTAGAAATACTGAGCATTTTAAAAATATGACTGTTGGCCATTTGTATGTCTTCTTTAGAGAAATGTCTATTTATGTACTTTGCCCATATTTTAATAGGATTATTAGTGTTTTTTGACTGAGTTGTTTGAGTTCCTTGCATATTATGGATATTAGTCTCTATCAGATGAATAATTTGCAAATATTTTCTCCCATTCAACAGGTTGTCTCTTCACTCTATTGATTATCTCCTTTGCTGTGCAGAAGATTTTTAGTTTAACATAGTCTATTCTTGTTTTTGTTGCCTGCACTTTTGAGATCTTAGCCATAAAATCTTTGCCTAGTCCAATATCCTGTGGTGTTTCCCTTATGTTTTCTCCTAGTAGTTTTATAGTTGTGGGTCTTATTTTTAGGACTTTAATCCATTTGGAATTGATATTTTTATATGATGAGAGATAGCTATCTAGTTTTATTCTTCTGCATATGAATATCCAGTTTTACCTTCGCCACGTACTGGAGTGGATATCCTTTCTCCAATGTGTGTTCTTGGAGCCTTTGTTGAAAATCAGTTGGCTATAAAAATGTGGGTTTATTTCTGGGTTCTCTACTTTTTGTTTTTTTGTTTGTTTTCGGTTTTTGAGACAGTTTTGCTCCATCACACAATCATGTTTCACTGCAGCCTCAACCTCCTGGGCCCAAGCGATCCTCCTGCCTCAATCTCCCAAGCAGCTGAGATTACAGAAGCCGACCACATGCCTGGCTATTTTTTTTTGTTTTGTTTTTTAGACATGGGGTCTTGCAGTGTTGCCCAGACTGTTTTTGAACTCCTGGCCTCAAGTGATCCTCCCACCTTGGCCTCTCAAAATGCTGGGATTACAGGTGTGAGCTACCATGCCTAGCCTTGGGTTCTGTATTTGTTCCATTGGACTGTGTCTGTTTTTGTACCAACACAGGAATGTGTTGATAACTATAGCCTTGTAATATATTTTGAAGTCAGGTAGTGTAATACGTCCAGCTTTGTTCTTTTTTCTCAGTATTGCTTTGGCCATTAGAGCTGGTTTTTTGTTGTTGTTGTTGTTCTGTAACAATTTTAGAGTTGCTTTTTCTATTCTGGTGAAAAAATAACATTGATATCTTAATAGGGATTGCATTGAATCTGTAGATTGATTTGGGTTGTATGGTCATTTTAACAATATTAATTCTTCCAATCCATGAGCATGGGGTGACTTTCCATTTGTTTTGTGTCCTCTCTAATTTCTTTCATCAATATTTTGTAGTTTTTCTTATAGAGATCTTTCACATCTTTGATTAAATTTATTCCTGGATTTAGTTTATTGTAAATGGGATTCATTGGAAATAGGATTGCCTACTTGATTTCTTTTTCGGCTATATCATTATTGATATGTAAAGACACTACTGATTTTTTTTATGTTGACTTTGTATCTTGCAACTTTACTAAATTTACTTATCAGATCTAACAGTTTAATGTCATCAGCAAAGAGGATCAATTTGATTTCCTCCTTTCAAATTTGGAAGCCTTTTCTTTCTCTTCTTTGCCTGATTGCTCTAAGACTTCCAGTACTATGCTGAATACGAGTGATGAAAGTGGGAATCCTTGTTTTGTTCCAATTCTTTGAGAAAATACTTGCAGTCTTTCCCCATTCATTATGATGCTTATTGAGGGGTTGTTATTTATGAACTTTATTATGTTCAGGTATGCTTCTGGTATGCCTAGTTTGTTGAGAGTTTTCACTATGAAGGATTGTTGGACTTTATCAAATGCTTTTTTTTTGCATTTATTGAGGTTATCACATGGTTTTTGTCCTTCATTCTGTTGGTGTGCTGTGTCACATTTATTGATTTGCATATGTTGAACCACCATTGCATCTCTGGGATAAATCCCACTTGTATTATATTTTTGATGTGCTATTGCATTTGGTTTGCTAGTATTTTGTTGAAGATTTTTGCATCTATGTTCACCATGTATAGTGATGTGTAGTTTTCTTTTTTTGTTGTGCTCTTGTCTGGTTTGAGTATCACAGTAATGCTAACCTTGTAAAATGAGTTGGAAAGAATTCCCTCCTCTTCAATTTCTTGGAATATTTTGATAACAATTAGTGTTAATTCTTCTGTGTAAGTTTGGTAGAATTTGGCAGTGAAGCCACCTGGTTCTGGGCTTTTATTTTTGTTAGGAGACTTTTTGTTACTGATTCAATCTTGTTATTTGTTATTAGCCTTCTCAGGTTTTCTATTTCTTCCTGATTCATTCTTGGTAGGTTATATATGTCCAGGAATTCATCCATTTCCTCTATGTTTTTCACTGTGTTGTATAGATTTTCATAATAGTATCTGGTGGTATTTTGTGTTCTTGTGGTATCAGTTGTAATGTCTCCTTTTTCATTTCTGATTGTGTTTATTTGGGAACTCGTTTCTTGGTTAGTTTATCCATTTTATTTATCTTTTAGAAAAATCAGCTTATCATTTTGCTGATCCTTTGTCTTAACTTTTTTTCTTTATTTCATTTAGTTTTGCCCCTATCTTTATTATTTATTTTCCTCTGCTAATTTTGAGTTTGGTTTGTTCTCACTTTTCTAGTTCCTCTAGGTATATTATTGGTTTGTTAGTTTGTTATTTTTTAACCTTATTGATATAGGCATTTATTGCTATAAAGTTCCCTCTTAGCACTGCTTTTGCTATATCCCACAGGTTTTGGTAGGTTGTGTTTTCATTTTTGGTTTAAGAATTTTTTTAAATTTCCTTCTTAATTTTTTCATTCACCCAATGGCTGCTCAGAGCATATTAATTTTCATATATTTGTACAGTTTCCAAAGTTCCTCTTGTTATTGATTTCTAGTTTTATTCCGCCACGGTCTGAGAAGATGCTGGGTATGATTTAAATTTTTAAGAATTTATTGGGACTTGTTTTGTAGCCTAATATATGGTCTTTTTTGGAGAATGTCTCATGTGCTGACGAGAAGAACGTGTATCTACTGTTGTTGAATAAAATGTTCTGTTGATGTTGATTAGGTCCATTTGGTCTAAATTGTGATTTAAATTCAATGTTTCTTGGTTGATTCCTTTCTAGATCATTTGTCTAATGCTGATAATGGGGTGTTGAAGTCTAAAACTATTATTATATTGGAGTCTATCTCTGCCGGTAGGTCTAATAATATTTAATTTATATATACCAATGTTGGGTGCATATATATTTAGAATTTTTAAATCTTCTTGCTGAATTGATCTCTTTATTGTGTCTTAATGACCTTCTTTGTCTATTTTTACTGTTTTTGACTTAAATTCTGTTTTATATGATATTGATATAAATATAGATACTTCTGCTTATTTTTTTGTTTTCCATTTGTATGAAATGTCTTTTTCCATCCCTTTACTTTTAGTCTATATGTGTTTTTACAGGCAAAATGAGTTTCTTATAGGTAGCATATAGTTGAGTCATGTTTTAAAAAATCTATTATATTTAGCTAGTTTATATATTTTAAGTGGAAATTTTAATTTGTTCACATTCAAGGTTATTATTAATAAGTATGGATTTATCCTTGTCATTTTGTTAATTACCTTCTGGTTATTTTCTATCTTTTTCCTTTCTGTTTTTCTTTCTTTCTCTTTTGTTGTTTATCATTGTGGTTTGGTGTTTTTCTGTAGGGGTAACATTTGGGTTATTTTTCTTCCTTATTTGTGTGTTTGCGGTACCAGTGAGTTTTGTACTTTCATGTGTTTTCATGATGGTAGACATCATTCTTTTGTTTCCAGGTATAGAATGCCTTTGAGCATTTCTTGTAGCTCTGGTCTAGGAGAGATGAATTCTCTCAGTTTTTGTTTGTCTGGGAAATATTTTATTTTTCTTTCATTTATGAAGGACAACTTTGCTGGATATTGTATTCTGGGCTGACAGGTTTTTTTTTAAATCACTTTGAATATATCATCCTATTGTCTCCTAGCCTGTAATGTTTTTGCTATATATATTTTTTAAAATCCCCAGGTAGTCTAACAGAGGTTCCCTTATGTGTGACTAAACACTTTTCTCTGCTGTTTTTAGAATTCTCTTTGGTTTTGAGTTTTACTTTAATATGCCTTGGAGAACAACTTTTTTGAGTTATATCTATTTAGGGATTATAAACATCCCATATCTATATGTCTAAATCTCTTCCTAGACTTGGGAAGTTTTCAGCTATTATTTTGTTAAATAGGTTTTCCATGTATTTGGTCTCTTCACCTTCTGGAACATCCAAAATTCATGTATTTAGTTGTGTTATGGTGTTCTTATGTCACAGGATTTGTTCATTCTTTTTTATTGTATTTTCTTCTTTTTAAAAAATCTGACTGGGCAATTTCAAAAGACTTGTCTTCAAGTTCTAAGATTCTTGCTTTTGCTTGCTCTGTTGTTGAAGCTCTTGGATGAATTTTTAAAATTTCATTCATTGAATTCTTTCTTTCCAGGACTTCTGGTTTGTTCTTTTTTATTATATCTCTGGTGAATTTCTCACTCACATCCTGAATTGTTTTTCTGATTTCTTTCAATTATTTTTCTGTGTTTGCAATCATAGCTCACTATGAACTCAAGTTCCTACTCTCAAGCCTGTCTCAACCTGCTAAGCATTTAGGGCTACAGCCTGCAGTGTGCTGCCATTCCTGGCTAACATTTTATTTTTATTTTTAGCACAGACAAGCCTTTGCTATGTTGTCTGGATTGGTTTCTTGTGTTTTTATGTTGATAACTGTACCTCTGGTATAATAGTCACTTCTTCCAGTTTTTTTTTTTTTCGGATTGGCTCTTACAAGGGAAGGAATTTTTCCTGAAGATACATCAATGCTGTTCATTGGGTAGGACACTAGCTTTGATTCTGGGTGCATGCAGTAGTGTAGTCTCCATATGATTTATTCAGTTGTAAACAGCATCGGTTGTGTCTGTGATTTCCTCAGTGGCTTAGGCTACTGTTGTTAGTGGAGGCTACAGTGAGGTTTTGTTGAGGATGAGGATTACAGGTAGGCCAGTCATCATATCCCAGTCATGGCAGCAGTAGACCGAACATGCCTGGTCTTGGGCTCCCAGTTGGTTTATGCAGTCACCAGTGTTAGTGGGTTGAAACAGGCCAATACTTGGGCCTCCAGGTGGCTCTGGTGCTGCAGTGGTAGTGGTGGGTCAGTCAGGTGAGTGGATCCTTGGTCCCTGGATAGCCAGGGTAATGGCAGTAATAATGGCAAGACAATCCTTGGGCTCTGAAGTGACACACATTGGTTTTAGTCATATCTACAATGAGCTGGGTAGGTTATTCCCTCGTTCCCCAGGTAGCATGTGCAGTGGGTGCTTCTGTGGTGGTGGAAGCCCCAGGAGGACTGCACAGATGCCAGTGATTGTGGACAGGGTGAGGCAAGCCCCTAGACAGTGTTCTAGGGCACTGGAGTCGGGGGAGTGCCAGGCCAGGTAGGCTTGTTTCCAGGGACGCCAGGAATGTAATCATGTCCTGGCTATGGTGGGCAGAGTGGAGTGACCCTCAGGTTCCAGTGGAGAGCTTGGGAGGCTGCAACAACAGGGGTGATGTGCAGGGAAAGCCTGCCATTAGGGCATGTCCAAGTATGCTGCAGTCCTGCTGTTGGGGTAGAGGCAGAGGTTCTGACAGTAACTGTAGCCACAGGCAGGCAGTTCTTAGGCTGTGCGGGAGGAGGGATGCTTTAGTCTCCAGTGGCAGTGGCAGTGGTATATCAGCAGTAGTAGCAGCAGGGAAAACTAATTCTCAGGAAATGTGCAAATGTGTGATGGCAGCCCTGCTGCTTGGTAGATGGAGTCGTGACCAGCTGCATGTGTTTTGGCTTCTGGTGGCAGCAATAGTGGCTGTGGCTGGTGATAAGAGAGTCCGTCCTCAGAGTGTGATTGCAGCAGCCCTGCTGCTGGGGCCAGGGTCATTATATGTAGTAGCTGTCCCAGGTAGGTGTTTCTCTGGCCATAGAGAGTATGTGCTTTGGCTTTGTCCTGGGAGAGCCTCCCTAGGATGCTGCACCACCCTTTAGCTGGCATACAGGGTACTGTGTGCTGGAGTGCTGGAGACCCTGCCACTCTGCTGGATCTGACTGGTGTTATTGCTGCTACAGCTCTGTGGGTGGACACAGAAGGGTGTCAGTGGGGCTCCAGGGATGTGAAGGTGCTGGGGCTATCGGGCCCCAGGGCAGGATGCAGCCCCCCAGTGGGGTCTAGGCTCTCAAAATGGTGAATCCGCTTAGGACTTGGTGGTGTGTTGGACCATTATGAACTCCTTCTCTAGAGCAATGCCTTTGTGTAACCTCCAGGCAGGTCCCTATGTTATTCTCAGAGCCTGTGATGGGGTCCCCCATGGCTAAGGTCTCAGGAATCCATGGTGGGAATATGGACAGGTGGGAATCTCCTCCTTACCGCTTCCCTGAACTAGGGAGGCTCTATGAGCTCCCCGCTGATCCCAGATGAGCTGACTCCCTCCCTTCCTGCTCCTTCCACGCCTCAGGTGCTTCCTGTTCCTTCTCCGTTGAATTCCAGTATTCTCTCTAAGATGCTCTATTTGAAGTTTGATTATGTACTTGCTATTTTGGTTCTTGTCTGTGGAAAAGGTAAGTGGCAGATGCCTCCAGTCAGCCTTCTTGAAGTTCCTCTCACATAAGTCTTTATGTCCTTCATGACAATCTTACTATCCCAATGAGTGAATGACTATATGACAAAATAATCTCATTATAGGTAGACATCATAGTGTCACAGTGGGTACTATGGTAGGCACCATGACCCTGTTCAAAATCAAGACACTCATTTTCCCAGATGCCAGGAGTATTGACTGCTAATGGCTCATAGTTAAACCCCTCTCCAAGCACTGGCCTTGGATTAAGACTATATTTCCTCCTGAAGAGAGAGTGGGGCAGCCTGTATACAATGCAGTCCAGGAATAGGGTGAAAAACTGGCCTTGAGTGCTAAATTTAAACAGATGCCAAAAACTCAGTAATCAAAACAAACAATATTTTAATGTAATATTTTAAAAATAAAAAATGTAAAGATTCTGTAATTATCAAAATATCACAATTTTAAATAAAGATATAATCAATATGACTGATTTTTCTCTTTGCTTGAGGCTCCAGTATGGCTCCCCAAAACAGTCTATATTAAAGCATTATTTAAAAAATACAAACCAATGCAAAAGTTCACCCTGAATGAAATACTGAAATTTTAAAATAAAGACTGACTTTTGCATTGATTTCGTTTTAAATAACAGTAATGTATTAAAATGTTATTTATCTTGGCTACTGAGCTTTTTGACACCCACTAAATTTTGTTCTCAAGGCATGTCTCACTCTTCTTATGTAGTCCCAACCCTGGCAGATTGACTCAGGGGAAACCAATGTCTGTCTCCTTTGCCTTAAAGGGAGGCCATGGGAGGCCATCCCATCAACATAGTCCCTTTGGGATCAGCTGAAGCCTTCCTTGTGACTTTATTGCAGTCCAATCCTGCTTTTCTCACTCCCTTACCAGTGTTATTCCCAAGAGTATCCTGCAGGTAAGTCTCTGAGTCTGTTTCCTCTAAGACCTCCCCAGAGAAGAGAGGTGAAAACTGAAGTTCACAGAAGTTGAGGAAATTGCCCAAGCTCTCAGGGTTCCTATGAGATGAAAATCCAGGTGAGACTAGGCATGGTGGCTCATGAGGGTAATCCCAGCACTGGGAGGCTGGAGTGGGATGATTGTTGGAGCCCAGGAGTTCAAGACCAGCCAGGGCAACATAGCTGAGACCCTATCTCTTCAAACAATAAAAAAATTAGCTGGGTGGGGTGGGTGCACGCCTGTAGTCCCAGCTACCTGTGAGGCTGAGGTATGGGGATCACTTGAGCCTGGGAGGTTGAGGCTGCAGTGAGTCATGATCTGCACCCCACCCTGGGTGACAGAGCAAGACACTGTCTAAAACAAATAAACAAACAAACAAACAAAAAATCCCAGTCAAGTTAGTATGATTTTAAAGCCAGTGCTTCTCATCGTAACATTCTATAGGCTGGGGCCAGAATTCGTGGCTACAGTCTAATAAGTCAAAGGTAAAACAGGGATACCAACAATCCCTATGCACTCTCCTAATTGAATGTCCTAATTGCGGACTAGAATTCAGGTTCACTGATTTCTAGGAAGTGGGCCTCTGATTATATCAGACCCTGTGGTCAGCAGAATAATGCCCCAACCCCCACTGAAGATGTCCACATCCTAATCCCTAAAACCTGTGAATGTGTTAACTTACATGGCAAAAGCAACTTTGCAGATGTGATTAAGTTAGGGATCTTGAGCATATGCTGCATTATCCAGGTAGGCCCAAATATAATCACAAAGGTCCTTTTTAGGGAGAGAGGGAGGCAGGAAAGTTAGAGAAGGAAACATGATGACAGAAGTAGAGGTCACAGTGATGTGATCATGAGACAAAGAATGCAGCTGGCCTTAGAAGCCGGAAAAGTCAAGGAACAGAGCCTTCCCTAGAGCTTGCATAAGGAAGGAGCTCTGTTGCCCCTTGTCTTAGTTCTAAGACCCATTTTGGACATCTGACCTCCAGAAGTGTAAGAAAATAAATTTGTGATGTTTGAAGCCACACAGTTTGTGGTGATTTTTAATAGCAGCAATAGGAAAGTAACAGACCCCTAAAGCCGTGTTTCAATCCTGCAATCTGGGATCACCCATGTGACTCTGAGATGTAATGGATCCCTAACAGAAAACAGGACTACCAGAGCAATTTAATGAAGACTTCTCAGTTGTATTATATTTTTAAAAATTTAAAATGAACTTGTATATGTGGAAGGATTGATGATCTGTACTGACTACAGATGGTCATGTTCTCCTGATGACAGATGGAAGTCCAGGAGAGGCGGGGCCATCTACAGGAAAGCAGGAGAGAAATGATTGATATAAGAAGCAGCACAATCCAGGAACTCTTTATACAAGCAGAATTTTTACTTTTCTGATTCTTCAGTAGTATTTTTTGAATTATGGAAGGAGATAAACTTTCCTATTATTTTAATATGGAACCAGCTGTATTGTTGTTTCTCTTTCCTTGCTGTGCTAGAAGAGTCTGGAGTTTAAGTTCTTCTTGTATTTGAGCAACAGTTAATGTTTTCAAATTCTTTTTGTTGATTAGACATTTGAGTCTGATGGATCACTAAGGTTTATTATAAAAAGGGTTGAAGTTCAAGGATTTTTCTTTTTTTTACATTAGTTGTAAAAAGGAGGACAAAATGCCTTGGCTAGAAGCCAGAACAAGAGAATTTGGAGCATCAACAAAATATGTTGAACATAAACAAGAGAATAGGGTTTCACTCTAAGCAAGAAAGCGGTTCTCCCAGGAGGATGAACTAGAAAAAGGAAGAGGAAAGTACTATGTGTATATGAACAGGAAGATGTAGGAAATAGGGAAGGGGGAGGTAGTCACAGTTAAGTGGATTGGATCTTAAGCAACTTTGCCAATGATATTTTTACCCCAAGTGTATGCCAGCAATACATGGTTCTACTACTAGTGACCTCATAGAAGCAGAGTCATCGCTGGAGAAAGCCATAGCTCTCATCCCGATGGGCATCTCCTGCCTCTGAGGCCTCAGTTAGCTGCACTTGCCTTCTGCATCTCCTGGGGATTTCACTCCATCAGTTAGCATCTTGTTTGCTGACTTCCCTAAAGAAGCGTTATGTATTAATATTAGTCTGTTATAATGTTGCTATAAAGATACAGTGAAAAGAGGTTTAATTCACTGAAAGTTCTGCATGGCCGGGGGCTTTCAAAATGTACAATCATGGTGGAAGGCAAAGGAGAAGCAAGCTACCTCCTTCACAAAGCGGCAGGAGAGAGAGCAAGCAAGCAGGGGAAATGCCAGACACTTGTCAAACAACCAGATATTGTGAGAACTCCCTCACTATCACAAGAACAGCCTGGGGGAAACCATCCCCATGATTCAATCACCTCCCAACAGGTCCCTCTCTCCATATGTGGGGATTACAATTTGAGATGAGATTTGGGTGGGGACACAGAACCAAACCATATCGTGATGCCTATCCATTTCTTTGAATTTTGTTTGGTTCCTGACTGACTTATTCTTACCTCACAAGGCCCCAGGATATATGTGAGCCCCCCAAAAACGGGATTAAAGTCTGAGAGACTTAGTAGCGTGGCCTAACAAAGAATCCTTGGAGCTAACTGGACCCAAACTGATTTGATATCTTCCCAGCATCTCTTCATCTTTTACATGAGCTTGGACAATGGCTAATGGCTCCTTTTAGAGAATAATTTTAAAACGTGTCAATATAAGGGCCACCTAGAACATAAAGAAAGAATATAAAGGTCAAAGGTCTTGTTATATATCAACATGGTCTTTGAGAATTGCTTATACTCAATTTTGATGAGCCCAGCTCTTTATGGCTGCTGCTTCTGTGTTTTGGAAAAGTGCAAGCCTGGGCAACTCACTGATACTCTCAGCAGCATAGATCCAACTAAACTCCTAGTTTAGTTGTGGTAGTACCCTGTGGTGGTACCATTACGGTGGTGCAGCCCTTGGTACTGTCCTGGTTTGGGTTTCTTGGACATTTGGAGAAATAAAACAGATGGGAGAATTATGATTTTGAACAAATAACTTACCATGTTGCAAATTTCTTTATCAATGAAAGTTCAGTAATTTTCTACATTGTTTAACTAAAAGTTGTGGGTTTTTAAATGTAGGTGTTTAAGCTAGCACTTGAGTGAATTTAAAGAAATGGACTAAATACTGTGGAGGGAGAAGTGCAAAAGGATCGGATAACACACTGCAGTGGAGCCTCCAGGGTGTCTGCCCAGCAACCTTCTGATCCATAGATGTGGGCCTGGGTAACCTGTGTCACCTCCTGGCCTTCCTCCTTGCCAGAGTGGTGGTGGGGTTAGGGACTAAGAAACTACACATCATTCTCTGCACGTGGCCAAACTTACAACATGGGAGTAGTGAAACGTCTGTGAGAACTAGTGTATTAGTCCATTTTCATGCTGCTAATAAAGATACCCAAGATTAGCTAAGTTATAAAGAAAAAGAGGTTTAATGGACTCACAGTTTCACATGGCTGGGGAGGCCTCACAATCATGGTGGAAGCCAAGGAGGAGCAAGTAATGTCTTACATGGATGGCAGCAGGCAAACAGAGCTTGCACAGAGAAACTCCCCCTTATAAAACCATCAGATCTTGTGAGATGTATTCACTATCATGAGAACATCATGGGAAACACCTGCCCCCATGATTCAATTATCTCCCATGAGGTCCCTTCCAGAACAGTGGGAATTCAAGATGATATGTAAGTGGAGACACAGCCAAATCATATCAATCTCTCCCTTGCCCCCCCCAAATCTCATGTCCTTACATGTCAAAAACAATCATGCCTTCCCAACAGTCTCCCAAAGTCTTAACTCATTTCAGCACTAACTCTTTTAAATGTCTATAGTCCAAAGTCTCATCAGAGACAAAGCAAGTTCCTTCTGCCTATGAGCCTATAAAACCAAGAGCAAGTTAGTTACTTCCTAGATACAATGGAGGTACAGGCATTGGGTAAATATAGCAATTCCAAATAGGAGAAATTGGGCAAAACGAAGGGGCTACATGCCCCATGCAAGTCCAAAATCCAGCAGGCCAGTTAAATTGTAAAGTTCCAAAATGATCTGCTTTGACTCCTTATCTCACATCCCGGTTATGCTGATGCAAGAAGTGGGTTCCCATGGTCTTGGGCAGCTCTGCCAGTGTGGCTGCTTTCATGGGCTGGCGACGGAGTGTCTGTGAGTTTTCCAGGTGCACGGTGCAAGCTGTCAGTAGATCTTCCATTCTGGGGTCTGGAGGATGGAGACCCTTTTCTCACAGCTCCACTAGACAGCACCCTAATGGGAACTCTGTGTGGGGGCTTCCACCCCACATTTGCCTTCCATACTACCCCAGCAGAGGTTCTCCATGAGGTCTGCCCCTGAAGCAAAGCTTGTTCCTAGACATCCAGGCATTTCCATACATCCTCAATTTTCATGGTGGAGGTTCCCAAATCCCAGTTCTTGACTCTGTGCACTCACAGGCTCAACACCACATGAAAGCTGCCAAGGCTTGGGGCTTGCATCCTCTGAATCAAGAGCCTGAGCTCTACCTTGGCCCCTTCCAGTCACGGCTGAAGCGGCTGGGATACAGAGCACTAAGTCCTTAGACTGCACACAGCAGAGGGACACTGGGCCCCGCCAGTGAAACCATTTTTCCCTCCTAGGCCTCCAGGCCTGTGATGGGAAGGGCTACCTTGAAGACTTCTGACATGCACTAGAGACATTTTCCCCATTGTCTTGGTGATGATTCACATTCAGCTCCTCGTTACTTATGTAAATTTCTGCAGCCAGCTTAAATTTCTCCTCAGAAAATGGGATTTTCTTTTCTATCACATTGTCAGGCTCCAAATTTCTGAACTTTTATACTCTGCTTTCTTTATAAAACTGAATGCCTTTAACAGCACCCAAGTCACCTCTTGAATGCTTTGCTGCTTAGAAATTTCTTCCACCAGATACCCTAAATCATCTCTCTCAAGTTCAAAGTTCCACAAATCTCTAGGGCAAGGGCAAATTATTGCCAGCCACTTTGCTAGAATATAACAAGAGTCACCTTTGTTCCAGTTCCCAACAAGTTCCTCATCTCCATTTGAGACCACCTCAGCCTGGACTTTATTGTCCATATTGCTATCAGCATTTTGGGCAAAGCCATTCAACAAGTCTCTAGGGAGTTCCAAACTTTCCCACATTGATCTGGCTTCTTTTGAGCCCTCTAAACTGTTCCAACCTCTGCCTGTTACTCAGTTCCAAAGTTGTTTCCATGTTTTTACGTATCTTTTCGGCAGCGTCCCACTCTATTGGTTCCAATTTACTATATTAGGCTGTATTCCTGCTGCTGATAAAGACATACCTGAGACTGGGAAGAAAAAGAGGTAATATGGTTTGGCTGTGTTCCCACCCAAATCTCATCTTGAATTCCCATGTTATAGGAGGAACTCAGTAGGAGGTAATTGAATCAAGGGGGCAGGTGCTGTTCTTGTGATAGAGAATAAGTCTCATAATATCTGTGTTGTTCTTGTGATAGCAAATAGGTCTCATAATATCTGACGGTATTATAAGGAGGAATTACCTGCACAAGCTCTCTCTTTTTGCCTACTGCCATCCACGTAAGAGTTGACTTGCTTCTCCTTGGCTTTCACCATGATTGTGAGGCCTTCCCAGGCATGTGGAACTGTAAGTCCCATTAAACTTATTTTTTCTGTAAATTATCCAGTCTCAGGTATATGTCTTTTATAAGCATGAAAATAGACTAATACAAGAGGTTTAATAAATTCATAGTTCCACATGGTTGGGGAGGCCTCATAATCATAGTGGAAGGCAAAAGCTACTACTTACATGGCAGTGGCAAGAGAGAATAAGAGCCAATAAGTCTCACAAGATCTACTGGAGAAGACCAGCTCTGCCCGATATGAGGGCTTTCCCTCTGCCTGGCACAGTGCTTGGCATAGAATAGGTCTTCAGTGAGTATCTGTCAAATGGCTTGGATTCCTAAACAGATGGATAGGTGAGTGAACACCAACATGCAGAAAGTATCAGAGGAAAGGCATAGAGTCCTGCCCACATTCCAGTCCCTGATTCCAGTTGCTTCCCACCTTTCAGCTCCAGTGCCAACTTGAAGACTTACATAGAACTCAGGCCAACCTAAGCTGGTTTCTGCGACTTGCAAATTATAGAGCAATCAATGATAATAATGGTCTCTAGTTTGGGGGAACTTGGAGTATACTTTTAGACAATTTGAAAAAAAATTATGTATTTGTATAACTGATTCCTTCTATTTACATATGTGTATATTTATACATGAATGTGTGTGTAGGTAAATGTATACATTTATATGGTATTATTTTGGGGTGTATATATATATATATATATATGCATATATAAAAATGAATTGGGCAATTTAATCAATGTGCTGAACTCCCTTTTAATCTCTAAAATAAAAGGTTTAGATTCAATGATCTAAAATTTTAAAAGTATATGCTTTCCAGGAATTATGTAATTGCTTTGTTAGAAAGTCACCAGAAGGTATACTGTTGCTAGAAAAGAATGCCCAGGGAAGGCACTTTGGGAATTCACTTACGTTCTATGTTTTGCCATTGCTGGAAATAGTTTGGCAGCTCCTTCAGGAAGTATATTCGGAGGTATTCACATATTCTCCACGGAGACAGATATCCAGTCTAATGATTGTGATGACTGAGGGTGCCACCTGGTAATGACAGTTCAGGTAGAAAAGCAAAATTTAGTTATGAAACAGCAGTAAGAGTTTTCCCTACGAACTGGCCATGGAGGTAGACCCACAAGGAGTATCATGTCATTGTCACTATGGATAGAACATTGGTGAGGATGACATACCAAACCTTTCTGAAGCATCAGAAAGGTAGACAACCTGCAGCTGCAGTCCCCAAACTTGGCTGCCCTCTTTCTGGCTGGGACCTCAGTACTCTTCTCACATCAAGCATGGGCATGTACCCAGGTGTTCAATCAGTACTGAGTGGTCAGTTAAGCAAAACTGATTATAACAGTCATCAGTGTTTCAGTCAGGTACTTTATGTATATTTTCTCACTTCACACTGGCAACAATACTCTTTTTAGTTTCTTTGTAAAAATTAGAAAAGTGAGACCTAGATAGCTTATGGAACTTGCCCCAAGTCACACTGTTAAGTGGCAGAGGAGGTCAACCTCCTCTCTATTCTCAGCCAAAATTAGAGGCAAATGAGAATAGCACAAAGCATTTTTCCTTATACTTGTTTTAACTTACAATAACCCTCCATAAAGCATTATCCATTGGAACCACAATATTCTTCTGAATAACATCATCTGCCTGGAAAATAATGTGATAGGATTATAAATGTTTCAAAAAATGTACCTAAGTATTTTCACAATCTGGAAAATACATGTGGTACTCTGTATTCTCAGAGACATCTGAAAGGGCAGTGCATCTTCTCTGCACTGTTCGCCAGCTCTCTCAGCTGTTCGTGTGGGTTTCACTGGCATGCATCATTGCTCCCCTTTCTCCTATATGCCTAAGGTAGGGCACTTCTACCACCCACTGAAGTTTGGTTCTAAAAAGGTAACAGCTTTAAGGGAATAGCAGAGGGGTTAGTTATTTTTTCAAATGAGTGTGGAGGAAAAAGCAACTGAGCAGGCTCTTCCCAGATGCCTGATTTCTAGTCAGCAGGCTGCTTGAATGCCCTGGTTGAACACATTTCAGTCATCCTGTGCCTAAGGAGAAAAACACCACTCCTGGCTCTCGTCGCTATGGTAACTGATGCTCAGCAGGCAGTTGCGGTTTCATTTAATGTAACTGGCTTTTAGAACTTGAGGGGTAACTATGCTTTCATAGAAGGGAAAAGGGAAGACGAGTGGTTTAATTAATGTGTCTCAATTTAACATGAAGATACAGGTCACTTCCACTGTTTGACCATACAGTGTCTAGCTCTGCTTTATATCTGTATCAGATCTAAAGCATAAAAGGATGTAATATTTCTCTCATCATATGTGAAGTGTACAAAGTGGGCAGAGGAGGGAAGCAGGGGTTGTGTTAGACCCTTTGCGAAAGGTTTTTCACTTTATAAAAATCATCTCGGCTTGAGAGTGTATAGAAGAATCGCTTTCTCTTCTCTCATCCACAAAGGAAGCCTGAGAGATGGGTTGCTAGGCAACCTCACACCGAAGACTGGGGCACTGTGGAATTAACATAGCTGACCTCCCCATCAGCTCTGCAGCTCTGCTATTCAAAACGATTTTGTGAGGCTGTAGGACTCAAGAAAATAGATACAAAATGTAAATACAAAAATAAAGAATAGAGGATATAAATCTAACTTTTTCAAGCAGAGACCAGGATTCACTCAATAAGAAGAGGAAGCAGTTGGAAATGGCAGGTTGAGGGGAAAAAATAGTATTAGTTGCTATAAATCAGAAACTTGTATTTTGAATAATATAGGAAGAAAATTTTCCTATTTCTTTAGAAATGTTTATGGCTGACAGTTAACCTATCACAGTAAAAGTGCTGAAAATATTTAAGGTCAAACAGAAAAATCAGTTTATAATAATGTAGATCTACAACATATTTTTAACAAAAAGCTCAATTCTCAATCCTTACCATGTGATGGTTTGTTTAAGCTCCAGAGCCCCCTACTCTCCTTCCTGCCACTACATCATCAATATGGTTGGCGTGGGAAGGGATGGCATTTATTTTGCAAGTAGACGAATATTTGGAAGGAAATTGCAAAGCTGGTCCATGAGACAGAGCACACACTCTATCAGCAATAACTAATTTAGTTTTTTTTTTTTTTTTGACCAGGCTGGGGTGCAGTGGCACAATCTCGGCTCACTGCAACCTCCACCTCCTGGTTTCAAGCAATGATTCTCCTGCCTCAGCCTCCTGAGTAGCTGGGATTATAGGCACCCACCACGATGCCCAGCTAATTTTTGTATTTTTAGTAGAGATGAGTTTTGCCATGTTGGCCAGTCTGGTCTCAAACTCCTGACCTCAGGTGATCCACCTGCCTCGGCCTCCCAAAATGCTGGGATTACAGGTGTGAGCCATTGTGCCTGGCCTAGTTTGATTTTTAGAATACATCATACTATTGGGAAATGGTTCTGGTAACATTTTAAGAGAGATTGTTAAATTTATCAACAATAAATTAAAAATCGACCAAAGTTGGTGGCATTGTGGGATTACAGGTGTGAGCCATTGTGCCTGGCCTAGTTTGATTTTTAGAATACATCATACTATTGGGAAATGGTTCTGGTAACATTTTAAGAGAGATTGTTAAATTTATCAACAATAAATTAAAAATCGACCAAAGTTGGTGGCATTGTGGGAGGTGGGAGACTGAAAACAAACTCTGAACTCGTTTTTGTAGATTTTGTAGACTTGCTTTTGTTATAAGTGTTTGGGTGAAGCAATTCTGAAACCATTTTAGGTAGATTATAAGGCTGAAGAAATGGACAAATAGGTTGAGGTTGTTAGGATCCAGGATCACACTCTGGAAAAGGGTTATACAAATAAGAACTAGAGGTCAGTGTGTGTGAGACTGTGTGTATGCACAGTATTCATGCAAACACCTGTGTGTCTACGAGTATATTTCTGTATATGCATATGTATGTATGCACGCATATGTTTTCCATCTGCTGAAAGGATCTAGAAGCAATTACACCCTATCAGCAGTGAACAGACTTAGCACTCGGATCTTCATCTCTAACACCATTCTCAATAAAAGGAACCAGGGCTCCTCAGAGAAACGGCTGATTCCAAGATTGAGGCAGGCAAATCAGAAGTTGGGCCTGAGATACCTTGTTAGGACAGAAAGTAAGAAATTGCTCAAAAAAAGAAAAATGAACAATGAGAGCATGTCACAAGGACACAGGAATAAGCCTGAAGAGGCTCCTGCTGGACAAATCTGAAACAATTTAAACACCAAAATAATTAAAGACATTAATGGATGATGAAATATTGAAAAAATAGAATTTCACAAGACTGTATGATGTTAAATATTTTTAACAACAACAAAAAGCTCAAATCTGAATCCTTGCCATGTGCTAGTTTGTTTAAGCTCCATAGTCCCCTATTCTCCTTCCATATTAAACAAATAATATAGAATAGAATAGAATAGAATAGAATAGAATAGGAGTAGAATAGAATAGAATAATATACAATAAAATTATTTTCTCCAGGAGGGAAAAAAAAAAGCTCAACTCTAAGTCCTCACTATGTGATAGTTTGTTTAAGCTCCAGAGTCCCCTACTGTCCTTCTATATTAAATAATGGATAAAAATTAAAAGCAAAAACAATAATAAATAAGCAAAGGTGGGGCTCCTTACTGCTTACAGTAAAACCCTGAGTACTGACTGCTGGGTACATGTGGAGCCTTTATTACCATCACAGTAAAGATGGGACTAGGTAAGACTCATGATCAATCTAGTGGAAAGTTTTGAAGAGGAGCAGGATATTTGATTTACAAGTGTCTCCTCACAGATTGCTTATTAGTTGCAAGAAAAAAAAAAACTATGTAGTGGAGACATTTGAAGGAGTAATCAAAATTAATTCACAAGTGAGGGCAGATAAGTATGTGTGTATCCATATGTGATACCCTGAGGACACATTATTTACATAGCATTATGGCCAGGGATGTTTAGCTCAAATTGAATCATGATGAAATATCAGACGAACCCTAAATGAAAAACATTCTACTACAAAAAAAGAGGGTGAGGGACATTTTCTTAAAAAAAAGTCTATATTGTAGAAGACAGAAAGGCTGTGGATATGCTCCAGATTAAGCAACAATAAAGAGACATGACAAGTAAATACAATATCTGATTCCAGAGTGGATCTTTGACTGGAGGAAGAAAAGGACTTTATTGGATCAATTGGTGGTAAATGATATAGATTAAAGTATGGTATCCGTGTTAAATTTACTGAAGTTGATAACCACAGTTTGATTATATAGGAGTGTATCCATATTCTTAGGACATATCACTGAAGTACTTAGGGGTACAGGGATGTGTATGATGCTTGCGACTTACTTTCAGAATCTTCAGAAAAAAAATCATATGTATATATGTGTGTATACATCTGTGTGACTGTAAATGTATATATAAAATTCGTATACTCACATAGCACAAATGATAAAGCAGATGGTCTAAAATATTAGCAATATTGTAATGTTTACCTTAGTATATATGGTCTTTGCAATCTTATTCATGCAATTTTCTGTAAGTTTAATTTTTTTCCAAATAAAAAATTAAAAAAGTGTTTCCTTTTTGTAGAAACAAAATCATTTTTATTGAAACTTTAATAGTGCACATTAGGCATTTTTAAAAATCTACAAAAACAACCACCCAGCACATACATTTTATAAGAGGCAGTAGATTTATGTGTTTAACACAAGTAAGTGACATCAGGATCTAGACACGTCGTTTGTCCCATTTCCTCACCTTGATTCTTCACATGGTATGTATTCAATCATTTTAACTTTGCACTTGCGATTTCTCAATGTCCTGCGCTTGCCCCCACCCAGAGTCCCCCTTAATCTATCCTCTGCAATTTGTAACTTAAGTCAATGTGAAAAATTGGACAAAAAATTCTTCAGGAAACTATGTAAGGGAGGAGTTTTTATTTATTTACTAGAGCAACTTCATATATTAAACTTAAACTATATGAAGAACATTTTTGTAACTGCTTACCATTTTAGTGCATTCTTTTTCCTCAAAGTTCTTAAGTGTGTTTTTCAAAGAAAGTTGAATCTGTAACTATGAAAAAGGACCTATTGCCCTGACCCAAAATAAGTAAGGACACTACTGAACACTTTGCAGCTCTGTCCTCTGTGTTGCAAGTGGTTTTTTAAAGTTCTTACATCACTTACCCATTAAAAATAAAACTAGGCTGCTTTTGGTGAAAATGGAAATAGTAATTACCTTCTTAAAATACACCCTTAAAAAAAAAACAGGGTTTCTTTTACATTGCCAAAAGAATTTGTTTGAAGGAAGATAAAAATAACATACATACTATTTGAAAGCAGCCTGGTTTAAGGATTGCCATCGAGTCTCATGTTATACCACTCAGAAGTAAGACATTTAGAACCTGCTCATTACTCCGCATCCTTCATTTATGGGATCAGATTGCTTTTATGGGCATTGTGCCAGATTCACTGATGTGCACTGTAAGGCAGATTGCAGAGTGAAACATCTTTCTAGAAAACATCTGGTTCTTAAGAAAAGTATTAGAAGGGGGTAGCACATTTTTGCTCATAACTGGGACTTATCATGTTACAGTAACTCCCCTCTAATCTGGCAGGCAGACTTCCAACAACCACAACCAGGAACCTAGATATAAGTGAAAAATACCTTAAGAGTTCAAAGAAAACAGAGGTCCAAGATCCTATGCATATGAAGGAGTGGTAGTGCCCTTAGCTCAAAGACTATTTTATTCATTATAAAACTACTGGAGCCAATTAGCATAAGGGCTCCTGAAGTCACCTTTATATCAGTGACTCTTTCTGCAGTTCATTTGTTCCTTCACTCCCCTTGCAAAAATTGTGCACCCCCTGGATGCCACCATTTTTCTACTCAGGTTTTCCCCTCCTCTCTTTCTCGTACCTTCAATATTTACTGGCTTTTTTTCTTTTTTTTTCTCCATAGATGCCCAAGTAGCTCTTATCTTAAAAGACAGACTTCTCACACTCTTATGGACACATCACTCTTCACCCTCAGCCTTATTTCTAAAAACTTTTCTATACTGACTCGAGTTCCTTGCCTTCCATTTGCAGGGCTTCCACTAGCCTATGAGAAAGTTGTATTCAAATTAGAAAAGGGAGTCCTCCTGCATGCGGATGCAGTTGCAGAGTGGTAAGACTTGGAGGATTTCTGCCTCCATCTCCTGCGCCCTTGGCTGGGTCACCCTCTGCAGCGCACACACCGCATGACCACACGTGGAGGCTCGGCAGGATTTCAGATATTTCCACTGGCTTCTAATTTATTATATTTGGTAGAATCATCATTAAAACTCTGTTACTGGAATAATGGACTAAAATTACAGAGTACTGGGTTTGCTCTCAATTCTTTATGTAATTGCAGGACTGTGCTCTTACACATCCCCTCTGGAACTCTTAAGTTCTAGTACCACTTCTGTTACCACTCCTACTACTACTTTCTCGCTGTCTTTTTTTCTATCTTCCACTTTCTGAATCTCTACCGCTGGCCATTGAAGTAATATAGATTACATTTTGCATTAACAATTAATAGTAAAGTGTGGTATTGAGAGTTGAAATGTCAGCTTTTGTTTAGCTTTTTCTCTTCGTCTGTGTTCAGAAAAATAACTTTAAACAGCAAAAAGCAAGTTTGAGAAGGCTGTTCTCTAAAAAACAACAAAAACTTTTTTTTTAGTGTAGAATAATATGTTAATTCCAGTTAACTTTTACAATGGTAAATAAATATTTCATCACTCAGATATAACTATGTTAACAATTGGGTTAGTTTCATCTAGTTTCGTATATTCTTATATGCATCTATATTTTTGGCAAATGGATATATTATTATTTGAATAGTTACATTTTCCTCTTTTTTCACTTATTTTGTGAGCATTTTAGCAGTTAAAATCTTTCAAAAAAATTTTTTTTTTTGAGAAGGAGTCTCGCTGTTGCTCAGGCTGGAGTGCAGTGGCGCAGTCTCGGTTCACTGCAACCTCCACCTCCCAGGTTCAAGCAATTCTCCTGCCTCAGCCTCCCAAGTAGCTGGCATTACAGGTGCACACCACCATGCCCAGCTAATTTTTTGTATTTTAGTAGAGACGAGGTTTCACCGTGTCGCCCAGGCTGGTTGCAAACTCCTGAGCTCAGGCAAACCACCCGCCTCGGCCTCCCAAAGTGTTGAGATTACAGGCATGAGCCAAAAAAATTAAATACATAAATAAACCCTTGAAATAGTTTTCAATAACTACCTAGTACTATATTATTGGTCAAATCTTACATATTTGACAACCTCATGTTGGATGTTTTGATAACCAAAAGCAGCAAAAAATTCAATTTTTAAAATTGGAAACCTTTGAGAAAACTTCGGAATATTTCCTGTGATAAATTTCTCTACATGGGATCACTTGGTTAAACGACAGACTCTTATTTTGTGCTGCCAAATTCCCTTCAGGAAGGCTGTGCTACACTGCGACGAGCAGCGTCCGAATGTGGTGGTTTCCTTGCACCTTTGCCAACCTTGCATTTAAAAAAATCTATCAGCATGAATGCTGTTATATGATCCTATTTTAAAGCTATTCACTTGTCATCTCCAGTCACAAACTAGGATTGCTCCTGTCAGATTCTTAATTGGTCTTTTGGTTTCCATAGTGATTCCATTATCTACTTCTACTCTAGTGCAAAGTTCAACCCGCTTCCTCAGCTGTCCATGCATAAAAGCCTTCCAGATTCCAGATTTGCTCTAGGTTCTTGGCTTCTGGGGAAGAAAGCTATTTCCTCTTGGGACCCAGTTCACCATACTAGCTGAATTAAGGTCAAAAGTACATTAAATTTACAACTGCGTACTTACCATGAGGGGGGCAGGTGTGCAGATCTCAGATCCACAGAAAATTCTTTCATTTCTGCTGTGTCCCCCTGCTTCCATCCTGAGTGTAAGTCCCCAAACTTCCATTTAACATGTCATGGGCATTAGTTCCTTGAAATACTAGTTTAGAGGAGTCTGGAATCAAGACTGCCTAGTTTGAGCTCCAACTGTCACAGATCTTGGGCTTGTCACATGAGGCAATCAAATCCTTAAAGAAGACAAACATCAGAGGTAGTAAGTGCTGCATAGAGTTTAAAAAGGATAATATGATACAGAATCACAGGATGGCTACTTGAGATTGTGGGCCTGGACATGAACATGGCCTCTTTGAGGAGGTGGTGATAAAGTGATAGCTGATGGAAAGAAGGAGCAAACCTGGAGAAGGAAGCTCAGAGTAGGAAGCGGGGGTGAAGGGAGGGACAGGAGGAAGAGAATTCCACAGCGAGGAAAGCAGGGCAACAGCAAGCTCAAGGTGGAAAAAATGACATGCTGCATGTGGAGTCTAGCATAATATTTGGTGGGGAGAGAGAGAGGAAAAGAGGGAAGTAGTTGAAGAAGAAAAATGAGGAGGGAAGGACAGAGGGTATGAATGAGAATCTCAAATCCTGTAGGGCTGAGCTCTCTAAGGGACTTTACTCACCTTTTTCATCTTGCTTTGAACAGCATTTTCTCTTCTCAGTTGTAATTACTACTTGGCCCTGTTCTGCTTATAAGAGGAGCTACTATTTATTAAGAGCCTAGTGAGTCAGATTCATTATAGGTTTTATATAAGTTCCCTTTAATCCTTACAACCTGAGGCAGGTTATTATCCTTATATGCTTGTTTATGGGTGAAAAAACTGAGGCTGAGAGTGTGTAACTTGGAGAAAGATGAAACATCTGGGTAATGGTAGAGCCAAAACTTAAATCCAGGCTGGTCTGATTTCAGATCCGTGCTCTTGACTGCTACACTACACTGCTCCTCAATTAGACTGCTCTTTGATAGTTTCTCCATTTGTAACAGCTGTTCATTCCACTCAGTTCATCTTGTTCTTCATTACTTAGCTATCTCTGTGATACACCAGTCAGTTTCTTCTGCTAGCCAGAGGTAGACAAGATCACTTTTTCTTATAGAAACATTATCTCTTAGTTATAGAAGGCATCTTAATATAATAAATGAGGCAGAGGCTTTGAAGTTGACTGGGCCAGTATGGAATTCAGGCTCTGATACTTTTCTCTGTGACCCTGGGCAAATCATTTAGTCCAGGTCTTATCTTTCTTATCTGAAAAGTAGGAATATTATTTCTCTTAATAGCTGACTGAAAATTAAAAGACATAAAGTAAGGAAAGTCCCTAAAATAGCATCTAACAAATGGCAGGTGCAAAATAAATGGCTGCTTAAAAAACAAACAAAACCTTCCTCTCCTCTTACAGATAGGAAAACTGATTTGGAAATGTCTTGCTGAGAGAACAGATGCTCTATTTCTCTATCCAATTTCCATGATTCTAGCATCCCATGATGCAAGTTCATTGGAACTACTAAAGGCATTCTGTTATGCGATTTCTGCCCAAGTCAGCTCCGGCTGCAATAATATCACAAACCGGTGGGCTTATCAAGAAAACAAATCTATTTCTCACAGTTCTGGAGGCTGGAAGTCTGAGATCACGGTTCCAGCACCACCAGGTTCTCGTGAGGACCCTCTTTTGGTTGCAAATAGTTGACTTCTTATTGTGTCCTCACATGGTAGAAAGATAGCTAGAGTACTCTCTGGGGTCCCCTTTATAAGGGCACTAATCCCACTCAAAAGGGCTTCAGCCTTATGACATAATTATTTCCTAAAGCTTCACCTCCCAATACTATCACATTAAAGATTAGGATGTCAACATATGAAGTTTGCGGGGACACAAACATTCAGTCCATAGCATTGTCCTTAAAAATGTCCACTCAGAGGCCGGGCGCGGTGGCTCACGCCTGTAATCCCAGCACTTTGGGAGGCCGAGGTGGGCGGATCACAAGGTCAGGAGATTGAGACCATCCTGGCTAACACGGTGAAACCCCGTCTCTACTACAAATACAAAAATTAGCCAGGCATGGTGGCGGGCACCTGTAATTCCAGCTACTTGGGAGGCAGAGGCAGGAGAATGGTGTGAACCCAGGAGACGGAGGTTGCAGTGAGTGCCACTCACTGCACTCCAGCCTGGGAGACAGTGCAGTGAGATAGCGCCACTGCACTCCAGCCTGGGGGACAGAGCAAGACTCCGTCTCAAAAAAAAAAAAAAAAAGGCCGAAAGATATTCCTCCACCTGAATTAAGAAAAAGAGGTAATGTTTCATGATTCCAGATTTGTAAAACAGGGATAATAATTCTGGCATTATAGGTTTGCGAAGATCAAATGTAAGAAATATAAAAGCATTTTAACATATATGAAGTGCCTCATAAATGCTCTTATTATTAAACATTTCTATGAAATGCCATAAACAAAAGCTAGGTGACAAGGCGGCCAGATCACTTGAGGCCAGAAGTTCGAGACCAGCCTGGCCAATATGGTGAAACCCCATCTTTACTAAAAATACAAAAATTAGTCAGGCGTGCGCCTGTGGTCCCAGCTACTCAGGAAGCTGAGGCAGAAGAATTGCTTGCATCCAGGAGGTAGAGGTTGCAGTGGGGAAGATAGCACCACTGCACTCCAGCCTGGGTGACAGTGAGACTCTTTCTCAAAAAAAAAAAAAAAAAAAAACAAAATAAACAAAACACACACACACACACACAACTGTTTTGCTAAGTGAAAAGAGGAATATTTGGAATTTTATAACATAATTGAAATGAAAAGGATTTTGAAAAATGGGAGAAATAATCAGAAACAAGAGAATGTCGTTCAAAACAAACACAGGACATTTAATAAAAAGCAGCAAATGACTTATAAATACTGTTTATTGTAAATGCAAAAAAAATTGAGGACTGTGTTTACCACAATTTTAAGGAAAATTGAAAAGATGTAGATGAGAAATTAAAAATAATGCTAAGGATTAAGTCTAGATTAGGTTAAATTTAGTGTAAGAGTGAAAGCTTCTATGCCAGGGTGCTATTAGAAAGAGCTGGGGAAACTGTTGCTTTCACATGGTGTGCTTTGTGACTCCCTGCTGACCAAAAGTATTTGGTCAGCCTTTACCATCAAATGTTACAGTGTCTGAAATTACACCTGCAGACTAAGTTTTCTAGGCTAGGGTTAAATATCCCTAATAAGGGACCTATTTAAATTGAGATTTCAGGTCCTGGTTATTTCTTAAGACCACAGCAGCCTTGAAAGCAGGAAGAATGAGCTCAAGAAAGGAAAGGGAAACACACACTCTTTATCCTCTTCCAAAAAAGATTTTTTAATGAAAGTTACATTTTCTGCAATATAGCACCACCCATTAACATTACAGAATGCAGGGGGAGCTTACCCTGATTTTGCAAAACTTACCACGTCTTTTGAGTTCCAAGAGGAATATAAACCATACATTTATAAAACCTTTATTAAAATATATATTTAAAATATATATATTGTCTTTTTCATGAGTTATTTGCAGGCAGATTTATTCCAATCTTTGAAACAACACAAAATACAACAAAAACAGGCTGGGAGCATGGGCTCGCGCCTATAATCCCAGCACTTTGGGAGGCCGAGGCAGGCAGATCACGAGGTCAGGAGATCAAGACCATCCTGGTTAACATGGTGAAATCCCGTCTCTACTAAAAATACAAAAAATTAGCTGGGCGTGATGGCACATGCCTTTAGTTCCAGCTACTCGCGAGGCTGAGGCAGGAGAATCGCGTGAACCCAGGAGGCAGAGGTTGCAGCGAGCCAAGATCGTACCACTGCACTCCAGCCTGGGTGGCAGATCAAGACTCCATCTTAAAAAAAAAAAAAGAATATAACAAAACCACTTTAAAAGAGAACAATGCATTTTAAATATATTTCCTGAAATAAACAATATTCCTTAGAAAAGATACAGGGTATTTAATTGCCTAGATTTTAACAAAATATTCTTTATAGAAATAATTATAGTCTTTACCACAGAGTCACCAAATCTGTACCTAATCAAAACAGAGTCAAATAGAGCAGCTCTCATTCAACTCCATTAGGAAACACCAATTTCACATAGTACCACAGTACTTTTCTTGATGTACAGCAGCAACCTCTGCTGGACAAAAAAGAGGCTACTTCTATTAACAAAGCACTGAGCTCAAACCTGTTTGGAACAGGAAGAACTGAAAGTTAGATTTCTTTCAATTCCTGTTAAACCAACACCTAAGTTAAAATTATTTTCAAGGTCTTAAAGATGCACGGGCCTTATCAAGTATATCCTTTCTGATTTTTGGATAAGTTGGATGTGCTTCGAGAACCTGCAAAACAAATAAAGAACCCACAAAAACTTGTAACTAATGATCAAAAACTACGGAGCTAAAAAACTTACTAGAAATGAGCATTACAGTTAAGATTTCCTTGTACTAATACTACAACGGCTATAACACTTTTTAATGGTGGCATTTTAAATGTAACATGATGATTCCTTTCTATTAACGGTAGTTACATGAGAACAATAGAATGTGAATATCAAATGTAGAAAATATAACAAATATAATTGCTTAGCTAATAGATTAGTTGTATAAAACAATTATGTATCAATGATTTAGAATAGTTTTGTAATTTAGCTTTTCATTCATAATATTTGATAAACCCTTAGAAAGTGACTTTTATACAGCAGCACACATTAGCTTTACCTGAAATGATCTTGAGATATACATATTTCTAGATCTACTGAGTCTAAGAGTGGGGAGATACTTGTTTTTTTTTAAATAACTCCAAAAATGATCCTAATATATAGCCTTACATTAGCATACAACCCTAACCTGACTGAAATACTGCTTTACAGAGACTCAGTAACTAACCGCAATTACTAAGGCCAAGTATTTACTGTAATGATGCTAACAGATAGCTCTGTGGGATAAGGGGCATTACAAAATTCTTTTCTAAGGAACTTCTCTTGGAGGTCCTCACAATGTTTAATAGAATGTCTTACATGGAACATCAATGGGACAATGTATATATAAAGAGACTGTAAATTTAAGTAGGTGATCATTTCGTAGGGGATGAATTACAGAATGTAATTGAATGACTTCTAATAGAATTCCTTTTTATCTCTAATTGATCAATCTGAATTCTCTAATAACCAGATTCAGACACATTCATAAGAACTTCTAATCAGAACAATGATCTGGAGAATCTATATTATCTTCAAATATCTGCTAACTTAAAGACTAAATTTTATTTAACATGTTTCTGCCACTGATCCTTTTTATTTATTTATTTATTTTTAAAGTAAAAGTCTCTTTTACTCCACTTCTTTAATTCTACTCCTTTCCATACATGTAAATATTCTATGGTTTATTGTTTAATATGTACCCTTCAGTGGTCTTTGTCTTTAAATTGACATAAACATTTTATTATTTGATCTCAAAGTAAAAACATGTTTTTTATTTAGGTGAACATCACTTTCTAAATTTTGAACATGGATAATCTTCCTAAACATATTTGATAAATTATTTAACTAAAATTATATATCCTCTACTTCTATTCATATACATCTGGAGATTTTAAAAAGTAGGAAATTGTGCATCTGAAAAATTTTAAGGAATCTAAATTTAAGTGTTTACCTGGTGACATATGTCAATTGAATCCACATATCTTTTTGCTTTTAAGTAATTAAATGCCAGTTTGTATCCTGTTAAGACAAAAACCATAAAACAGAATGATGGAGTACACTGCTACTATTACTTTTCCTTGCCTCCTCCTCTTTTTGCTTACTCACTAGAGAATCTGTAAGGGAGGCTGGTGAATGAACAACTAAACTACACTATACAGAGAAGTTGTGTGATAACAGAAGGCAGAGTGACACAAAAGAAGTGTAAGAAGAAAAGAAAGTGGAGTTGGAAAAAAGGATCACGGTGAGTACACTGATCAGTCAGAAAGCTGCCATCCCACAACTGTGGTTTCTATAACTTACTAGAAAAGTCTCATTTATTTCAGGTTATAGTAAAAACTCATCATAAGGCAGTAAATGACAACACAGCCATTCATTTATACAGTACAGATTTATTTAGCACTTACACAGGCAAACTGATGCCTACAGTTATGAGGTTTGCATTCTATTAGGAGAAAAAATACATTTTAAAATAGTTTCTTGAGTAAATGAATAATTTCAAAACTGAGATAAATGCTATGAAAGAAAGATCCAGGCCAAGTGAGTTACCATAAAGAACCTGAATCGGGGAAGAAGAGAGTATCAAGAGATGTCCAAAATCTGAAGAATGAGGCATAAACTAGCCTAAGGTGGGAATCAAGGACACTCTCAGACAGAGGAAACTGCGTGGATTAAGGCCAGTGGTAGGACACATAGGGAGTTGATGAACTTGGAGTATGGCGAAAAGACAAAGCACGTAGGAGGGCGACACAGAGGAAGGCAGATTAGTCATCAATGACTCGTAAGAATTATCACAATTACTGATAGTGAAATGCCACATTTCTACTACCAACAATTAGAAGAATGTTTAAGACATTCCTTTTAATGGATGTTGTTCTCCTGTAACATGCTATAAAAATGAGAAAAGAAGACAAGAAAGGTAACAGCAGCTGTGCACTCAGTAAACAAGATATAATGCAATGTAAAATAATGTGTAATAATAAATATCTCACTCTACCTCTTCAAAATATGAAATAAGAAATGTGAATAGTGCTCTTGGGCTCTAATAAAAGTACCAAAACAAATGTTTAAAATTTTAAGTGTTTGAAAAGAACATTATCAGATGGTAGTAAAAAGAAAGAAACAGAAATGATCTAAAATTCATACTATTTTATATAGTCGGGCACTGCATGATGATGTTTCATTAACAACAGATCACATACATCATGGTGGTCCCAAAGATTTTAATACTGTATTTTTGCTGTACCTTTTATACGTTTACATACACACACTGCTTATAGCATTCAGGATAGTAACATGCTGAACAGGCGTGCAGCCTAGGAGCAATAGGCTATACCAGATAGCCCAGGTGTGTAGTAGGATCTAGCACCCAGGTTTGTGTAAGTATACTCTTAAGATGTTCACACAATAATGAAATTGTTTAACGATGCATATCTCAGAATATTTCCACTGTTAAGCAACACATGACTGTATATATACATATCTACACACACACACACGCACACAGGCACACGTGCGCAGGGCCTATGACAGAAACTCACAGCTCAGATTTTAGACAAAAATACGATGTTCCAGAGAGGTAAATTTGATGTCATTACCAACAAATTCTAAAATGAACTAAAATGGTTTGTGACATTCAAAAAGAAAAGCAATTTTTAAGATGTCATGCCAAACATACTTACATGGAAACTAGTCAAGATGTCAGTTTTGGTTTGTGGCTTCCTGACTAGCTTTGGGATCTTACGCAAGTGGCTTGAGCTGTCATTTTCAGGTTTCCTCATTGCTAAACCAGGAATAACAACTCCTCCCTCTAACTCTTAGTATAATTTAAAAAATCACATAAAATACTTGTGAAATGGTTTTTAAAACCTTAGAATACCACAAAATATTAGCATTTTTTTATATGTAAACATTCAATATATTATCATCACAGAATTTTAACACTGGAAGAAACTTGATACATGACCTAGTACAAAAATTTCAGAGGAAATAAAGAGCTCAAAAGGGGAAAGAAAATGTGCACTGCAGCTGCACTGTACCTGCCACACTTACTAGAACTCAACCACATGCAACCAGGAGAGACAGAGAGAACGCAAACATTGTACACAGTCTAATGACTGTCACGTAACCTGAGAATGGGTATGGAGGGGGCAACATGAACAGTTTCTTCTCTCATTGGATCTCAGTTGTTCCTAGTGTGTTTCTTTTTTTCCTCGTATATATTTAAGGTGTACAAAATGATGTGGGTGTGTATATATGTGTGTGTATATATATTTATTTATAAATAAATTTTTGCAATTTACTGCAGTCAAGCAAATTATCCATTCATCATTCATCCTGGTGCCTCTCATAATAATATTCAATCCTAAAATCTATGGAAAGAGCATGAGCATGATTTTTTTTTTTTTTTTTTTTTTTTTGAGACAGAGTTTCACTCTGTCAACCAAGCTGCAGTGCAGTGGTGTGATCTCGGTTCACTGCGAACTCTGCCTCCCGGGTTCAAGCAATTCTCCTGCCTCAGCCTCCCGAGTTGCTGGGATTACAGGTGGCCACCACCATGCCCCGTTAATTTTTGTATTTTTAGTAGAGACGGTGTTTCACCATATTGGCCAGGCTGGTCTCGAACTCCTGACCTCACGTGATTCGCCCACCTTGGCCTCCCAAAGTGTTCGAATTACAGGCGTGAGCCACCGCGCCTGGCCATGAGCATGATTTTAAGGGTTTTCTGACAACTGAAAAAGTGAAATGCATTGTTTATTTGGCAGGCAGGTTGAGGAAGTGAGATGCAATGACAATCTTAAGGATGAAATTGAGGAATTAATGGAGAGCCTTAGAAAGAAATGTTTACCAAAGCAAAGTTGGAGGAACTGATAAAATAATCTATGAAATACAATGATGACACAATGAAAGAACTAGTCATTTGGAATCTCTTTATTTGTTGAGGTCTTCCAAGGAATGGAATATATAAATAATTTAACTTCTATGTACATTCCTTCTGTGGAATAAAGTGTCAAAATTAATATTTTAAGGACATTTAAGGACTTTTTATTTTATGAGGTGACTTTATTCTGAAAGATATGTCACCTTAGAATAAAAAATACTATAAAATCATTAGTTCTTGTGCTTTGTACAAGTCTAGTATAGTATAAGAACAGATTCCAGGAAACTAAAAGATGAGGGAAGACCTAAGCTGACAGCAGTTAGTGTGAGGGTGACTCATTTGACTGCAAATCAAAATTGAATTCACACTGTGACATGGCTGCTGAAAAGACTGATGCCATCTTAGGCTGAATTAACGATGACAAAATGCCTAATCAAAAGAAAAAAATAGCTTAATTATAACTAGCCAAACCATAGTTAAGAGGTTTTTCATTTATGGTACAACAGGTCAGAGGGGCATGGAAAAATAAAGCAGCACTTTCCAAACTTACATGGCCATGGCATCTACCACCTTCATACTCCATTCTTTTTAGTTAAAAATAATAATAATTATTAAAATCTCCCCAAGTGCTCCAAAGCACAGTTTAGGAAACACTATTTTAGAGCTTCCAGGAGACAGCAACAAGGAAGATGAGAGACTCAGACAGAATTCAATCTTAGGAAGAATGGACAAGTAACTGCAGATGGCTTGAAAAGAAGCCCTAGGACACAGGACAGAAGATTGCAGTTTAAAGGGTCATGATCTGTAAGAGGGAGGCATTCTGTAGGTTGCTCTGGAAAACAGACTTGGGCAGTTTCAAGGAGGCATATTTCAACCCAACACAAAGAAAGAGTACACAAACATGAGGATGAGCTCCCTGGCATGAGGGGAGAGGTTAGTCATGACATATATTCTGATGCCACCTCTGTTAGGGACACTGTAGACTAGCATTACTCAAACAAACAGCCTATAAAACACTGGGAGTGGATGATGTTTCTAAATGATCAGGAGAAAAAAAAATGGCCCATGGTCAAATAATTGTGGGAAACATGGCCCCTCTGTGATATCCATCGCAATATACATTAGTGTTTAACAGCTTTGAGAAGTAAAGAAACCTGTGTAATTAAATTTAATGCAATATTTTCCTAACCTACTTGGCAATGGAAACATCTTTTTCCATGGCATTCCTAATTTCAAAATAGCACCTCCTTTTAGAAGGAAGAGAAGGGGGCAGAATTAGACTAGATGTACACTGAGGTGACTGAGGACAAGTTTGGAACTCAGGAAATTGAACTATTAGTAGCTAATAATATATTATAAATATAAAATGTATTCTCCTTTCAGAAAGGTTGACGATGAAAATTGACTCAATGTTTATTGTTTTGAAAACAATCAAATGCATTTAAATGAAAAGTAATAAATAAAACATAATTTTTCTGTGAAAAATCTAGGTGATTGCCAAACTCACCTACTGCTGGATTTGTCCGATTGCTGTATTTCCATGCCATCTCATAGTTCAAGGCAGCATCTGTATACGCTTGCTCTTTTTCCATAATGTATCCCATGTATTCATAAGCTTTGCAGCAAGACTGAAGAAAAATGGGCGACATCAATAGATTAAACCTGATATCACTAAGATTTTATGGGATGTTCGTGACTATAGAGGTCAATCATATTAACCCATTTAAATGACAAATCAAATAATGGTTTTCAACCTTGGCTAGGCAATCAAATTTTTTACTGAACTTAATAAATGATTCTGATGGCAAGTCTCCATTACAAATCTGCAGAATCAGGGTTTTCTTTACAGAATCAGAAATACACAACAGGGCATTTGTATTTTACACAAGCACATGTACACTATTATGAGTAATTTCAACACATACAAAAATGGAGATAAGAGCATAATGAACTCCATGAACCCTTATCTTCAACAATTATTTCGTGACTAATACTGTTTCACCTCTATCTCACAAACCTACCCTTCTGTATTAACAGAAAAAAATCCTCAGATATCATATCAACTAAGTCTAAATGTGTTAGTGTGCATCTCTAAAGATGTTATTTAAACAGAAACAATTTTATCACACCTAAAATGTTTACGACTCCTTAATAGCACCAAATATCCAGTACTGTCCAAATTTTTATTGTCTCAATATAATTTGTTTTTGTTAGAATGAGGACTGAATAAGGATCAAACATTGTAAGTGGTCAATGTTTTGATCTAGTCTTTTTTGATCTAGAGGTTTCCCTTTAGTATGTCTGTCTGTCTCTCTGTGTCTCTTTTCTTGAAATGAAATGCAATAGAAATGAATATTTATCCCCAAATTTCTCACAACGCAAGTTTAGTTGACTACATCTTTGTGGTGTTTATGTAACATATTCCTATGTCACTGACATTTTCTGAAAACTGTAATTAGAGGTTGGGTTTCCATTTTGATTCTGGAGGGGAGGGGTGAATCTACTTCTAACATCAGTGCCATGATAAGCCACACTGGAGCCTGAGGCATAAAAACATGGATGCGTGTTTTTGTATATTTCTTAATTGTATTTTTTTTTCCAGAATATGAGTTTAAAAATACTGAAGAATCTGAAAGTATATATTAAAAATCACTACATTTAAGACTGAACATTTTATTTATACCTAAACTTAATTTCTTATCATTTTACTTTTCTCACTTTGATGGAAGAAATCTCACCAGCAATATTTTCATTAAAACCATTACCAATTACCTATTTTTTAAAAAACATAAAAATATGAATATAGGAATGCACATATTCCCTTTTGACTCAGGCTCCAATAAAGTTCAGCACAGCTGCATTAAATTATTATTTATCTTGATTACTGAGTGTTTCCCTTGTCTCATCCCAACCCTAGCCCTGCCATTGATGTATGTTCTTCTATTGGGAAGCACAAAATGTCTGATTCTCCATCTTTTTGTGATGTTATATCCATATATAAATTTATCAGGGTTGAAAAATGGGGATAGTCTATCAGTCTTTCTTCATTTGTTAGCTGGAAAATGTCTATGATGAGAAACGTCTCATTGACTATTTGGTTAACCAATTCTGTATAGAAAAGGCAGGATATTTATTTGCAAGCTTTAGAAATAGCAGTCAGTTCACTAGCATACTGTAGTGGTCGCCAATTAGGTTTTTTGTTTGTTTTGTTTTTTCTATTTTGGATCTTTGAGAAGTCATGGATTTAAACATATTTTATGTGTTTCAATATATTGCAGTTAGCATTCTTATCGATACTTAAAGTATCCCAACTTCGCGTGCTGGAGGTGTCTTCAAGTTGGCCTCTAGATCTCTGACACAAACTCTAATCATCATGGATAGCTTCCTTCATCATCTGGTACAGCAAGACAGTCTAGTGTCATCTTGTACATTTCCTGCCCCAGATATGGATGACTTCCATTTTTTAAATTATGTAATTCAAGGTTCCTAAGCTTTAGTTCTTAAATGTCATGCTTTCAATATCAACATATTCAACCAGCAGGGCTGAATGAAGCTTCTAAAGCAGCCATCATGTTCAACCATGCAATGTATTGTTATCAGCGTTCTGGCAAACTGAAATTCTGTGTGCACTGAAATTCCCATGCAATCTTGGTTAATCCTAGACTAGATATGAAAGGGTAAACTATTCAGCAATTTAGATTTTCAAAGCCTATTAACGAGCATTCTGCTTTTCAAAGCCAATTTAATATAAAATTTATGTAACTAATCATCTAGAATAGTTTATAAATTGAGAAATGCTTGGATCATTCAGGTTAAGTTCCTAGGAAAGAATCTTAATAGTACTAGATAATCACAATTCCTCTTTAAAAAATAAATGGTCCATTTGTAATCTAATTCACTCAAGGAGAATAAAACAGATTTACTGTGATTAAGGTTTTGAAGTAATTGATATGAATATATGAAGATAAGTATCATTTCTAAGTTGTGTGCAATTATTTCTCAACAAAAAAATAAATCTTAACTTTAAAGAACTGCTATAATGACATCTTTTGTAATTAAACATCAAAATGTTAGTAAAAAGTCTTAAATTCTAAGGACTTTATAATATTCAATTTTATACCTAAAGATAAGGAATTTTTATTAAACAAATGAAATTAAAAGCTGAAGACTTTCTCCCACAAAATATATTATGCATAATAGATTCTAATAATGAGAAAATGACATGCAGCTGCAGTAAATTCAAGAGTATTTCTTAATGGGAGGGACAGACGTCCGCAATTAATGTTCTTCTGCAATTTTCATTAGTTCTGGGATGAGATGGATAATCACAGGCAAATGTTTGACATTCCAAAAACACTTTCTGTTAAGTAGGGCATCACTAGAGCTGAAACTTGAAATTGCACAAATCTTTTTTTTTTTTTAACTTTAAAGGACAAATGGCTTTTTTCTTATTATTAATGCTTGTTTTCTGATTGTGGTAAGAATAAACATTTAATTTTCAAAAATCACACAGGAATCCTTGGAAATGGACTAACACTCAATGATATCTATATGGAAAGCTTATGCAGCAAAGGTCAATAATTATTTTCTACTCTTCAATCACCTACTCTATTATGACGCAGGCACCGTTTTAATAGTTCTTCTGCCATGTCATATTTTGCTGATTGAATGTAAATATCAGCAAGTAGCAGCCAACTCTTCTCAAACTCTTCGGCATCAATAGCATTCCAATTCATTTTCGCAATACGTTTCAGCTGGTTTCTGGCTCGTGGAGTCTGTTTCAAGATCATATAAGCCGTTGCCATTCCCAAGAGTGCTGGGATATGATCCTTCTATAAGAAAATAAACTTTTAGACCACAAGATGCACACACATAAATGTCTCAAAAACATACAGAAAGCAGAAAATGCTACATGAGAACTAGTTTGTGGATTCCATTTCTAGCTCCATTACAGATAACTGTGATTACAGATCATTATTTAACACATCAAGTACCCTCAAGCTGCTATGAAGAAACTTGGTCAAGCACTGTGTGGTCAAGATAATTCAAGATAATGACAACTATTCAGATGCCACATGCACACAATTACAATAATTAGTGAGACTTTATCTTTAATGGGGTTCAAATAGTCATGTTTTAGTTTTGTATAGAAACAGAAAAAATAAAACTGTTTCAGTAAAATCCTTATTGAGCAGTTTGTATTTCAGATTTAACATTTAGGCTCCTTACTTCTTTCACCTGTCAAAGACGAGTAACAATAATTTACCTGATGATGGTCCTTACCCATTATGACTTCTATTGCTTTATTCCCCTCCCTTCTCCTTTTATCCAAAAACTTCTTCTCCCAATAAAGTTTGAACAACGAAATGTTAAAAATAAGGCACATAATTAATTCACCACTTAGAAAGTACATGAAATAAACTAATGCCTTAAATTATGCTTTTAGATTTGGAGTCTGCAGCTTCCTAAAACAATCTATATGATATTCTTTTGGATAGAGTTTGAATTCAGTCAGAGAATGCCACTCTATGAAACCAATAGGTTAATGAGAATTCACATAAAATGGAGGCCATTAGTGATCTATCCAGACAACTAACTTTCATAAGCAATAATGTGTATGTTCTTGATTAAGGTAGGATGCTTCTTAAATTTCAGCAGAGGGATTACGATGCATTTATAAAGAAAGAAGCCTCAGCTTGACATACAAATAAAGGGGCCAGGTGGACAGCTCACATCTGTAATCGAAGCACTTTGGGAGGCTGAGGCTAGTACATAACGAGACCTCACCTCTACTAAAAATAACAAAGAAAAACTAGCTGAGTGTGGTGGCTGGCCCCTGTAGTCCCAGCTACTCAGGAGGCTGGAGTGGGAGGATCTCTTGAGCCTCGGAGTTCAAGGCCACAGTGAGTTAGGATCATGCCAGTGCACTCCAGCATGGAAGACAGAATGAGACTCTGTCTCAAAATAAAAACAAAAACAAAGGGTAAGAAATTGTGACTGAGGACTGATGATATCATTACTATAATAGAAGTATACTATAAGATAGCAAATTTGGGTAACTGATAAGGAATACTGTAAAAGGAGAGTGGTAAAATGTTCAATGTCCAACTGATTATGGTTGGAAGTAAGAAATAACTCTGGAATAGAGAAGGGCAGTACATTAGGGTTTTATAAAAACAGCTTTTAGAAATATAAAAACTTCCTTACCTCAAATTCTATGTCTATCAATAAACTTCCAAGATGTAATCTGTTCCTCTAGGTAAGGGGTGGCAAAATGGTTTGAGTGTTAAATCCAACCAATTGGTTGTAGATTACAAAGACGTGTAGGATGTTACCAATAACAGAGCCTCACCCTCTCCCCAACCCAGCCCACCTCAGGTGGGCCAGAAGAGGAGAGAAAATAGAGGCCTGCTATGTATTTGTCAGCAAGGTCCTAGGACAGCCTAAGAGGAAGAGGGTCCTATTAAAAGGTCCCACATTCCCCCTATACTACACAATTAAAAATAACCTCTCTGACTTACACTTTGAGTTTGATTAGAATCTACCGGTTCTTCACAACTTGATCACTCCTGAGTGAATTGAAGAACAGTTTCTAAAAGCAAACCTGAATTCTAATCCCTGCATTAGGTATTTCTTTCTGGTGCAGACATCCTAAGACCTAGAGCCAGCTTCTCTCTCTGTCTCTCAATAACTCTGAATTGCAGTAATTTTAGATTGCCAAGGACAAGACTCGGATGTGGACAATACAGCTGTATTACAAACACCTCATCTTTATGGTTTGAGGTGATGCAATGAAAGCAAGTGGAAACACTTTAGCTTGGGTTTAATGTATCTTCCAGCATGTCCTCCATGATTTCCTGTCACATACCTCTTTTTCAGTCCCTCTGAATGACACACAGGATTGTGAACATACCCTATGTTTTTCTGCCTCCCTGACTTCGTTCACATTTTCCTCTTCCTCTGGAACACACTGTCTTCATTTCTGCCTGTTAAAATGCAATTTATCCTGGTTCTTCAATCATACCTGCTTCTTAAATCCTATTTTTTCTTAAATCATACCTTCTTTACAAAAGGGTCCCCCAACTCTCCTTATACTGTCTCCTACGACATTTTTATTTGCAATTCTAGTAAGGAATGTAACACATTTTGCTTTGTATTAAGTCATCATAGTCAGTATGCTTGCCTTGTCTTCCATAGACTATGAGAAACTTGAAAAAAGGGACCATACATTATTTATCTTTGTGTTTCCCACTATGCTTAGCACTTGCTGGCTGCTTAATGAATATTCATTATATTGAATATATGCAGCCTATGAGTTAAAAGAAAAAAATGTGAGATAAAATTTGATGCTTATGAAACTTCAGCTCATGTATCATTATCTTTTGAATAATATGGTTAGTAAACATATCTGAAGATAGTATTTTACTAACCACATACGTAAGGATGATTAAAAAAATAACGCAGTCTCATCAACAGAAAGCAGGCATAGTCTTTCTAGGAAATAGCTGTAATATCATTCACTGCTTTTGGCTTTTTTTCCTCTCTTAAACTTCACAGTAGGGATAATGGATTTAGTCAAAATAAACTTTCTCATTGTTATGAGATAGAACAGCACATCACAGCATTCAGTAGCTATGGCACTTGACATGAGACTGTGCTTCCTCATGTTCCTAGAGATTCTCTTAGATGTACATGATTGCTCTACTTCTGCTCTGTCTTCATTCAGCAGCTGTCATCCATCTGTTCCACAAAGCCAATTCAACAGAGCATGACCCCTGAGCACATTACTTCAATGTGTGCAGAAGGGCCTTGCTTTGGAGGGTTGCTGCTGACGTGCTGCCCTGCTCTTTTGTTCCAAGTGTGGTAATAAAGCTGCCATCTAGGATACTTGTACCCAAGCCACAACATGAGTTGCAGGTCTCCCAAACCCCTGACATCTCAATCTCCTCCAGGGCCCTGGAAGGTGAGGGGAAAGAGATCACTGTACAGGGCTTTGGGTAGTTTATTGTTGCCACTGTGACCACTGAACCATCAGAAATCACAGCAAAATTCTGTGTGTCCTCTGAGAGACACAAAATGAGCTTCCAGTGGCCTACAGCATCACTGAATGGAAGAATAAACATGAAATCCAATGAATATGCTTAAAAGTAACTTACCAACTGCTGATGGGAGGGTATCTAGAATTCCTTTCTTAATATCAAGTAATTGAAGAAATAAAGTGCTGTGTGAGGGAAGGAAAAACAGTATCTACAGAGTAAGAAAAAAGGTGGAGGAGGCCGAGGTAGGTGGATCACCTGAGGTCAGGAGTTCCAGACCAGCCAGGCCAACATGGCGAAACCCCTCTCTACTAAAAATACAAAAAACAGCCGGGCATGGTGGCAGGCACCTATAATCCCAGTTACTTGGGAGGCTGAGACAGGAGAATTGCCTGAACCTGGGAGGCGGAGGTTGCAGTGAGCTGAGACCGCGCCATTGCACTCCAGCCTGGGCGACAACAGCAAAACTCCGTTTCAAAGAAAAGGAAAAAAGGTGGATTCAAGCACAGCGAAGAGAAGAAAGCCTCTGATTTTGTAAGAATAATACTATGAAAATAACAAATCTGAAAAGATTGCAGGAGGTTATTTCAGTGTTGCCAAAGAATATCATTATTTGTGGCCGGGCGCGGTGGCTCACGCCTGTAATCCTAGCACTTTGGGAGGCTGAGGCGGGTGGATCACGAGGTCAGGAGATCAAGACCATCCTGGCTAACACGGTGAAACCCCATCTCTACTAAAAATACAAAAAATCAGCCGGACGTGGTGGTGGGTGCGTGTAGTCCCAGCTACTCAGGAGGCTGAGGCAGAAGAATGGCGTGAACCTGGGAGGCGGAGCTTGCAGTGAGCTGAGATTGCGCCACTGCACTCCAGCCTGGGCGACAGAGTGAGACTCCGTGTCAAAAAAATAAAAAAAATAAAAAATTATATAATTATTTGTATGACTAAGTTAGAAGCTGCCAGTATTGCTCTCATGTAGCTATATAGCTGGAAAAATTCCAAGTTCATGTAAGTGAAGAGGTAAGACATCAGGGCAGCCAGGTGTTTACTTCCACTTAGTAAGTTAATCTTGGCTACATCTACAACACAGAAATTCTCCAGAGGATAAAGTGGCTCCTTTGAGAATTAACTTATGTACTTTTGAAGAATTCCCTTTCTCTGGAATTTAACATTCCAGTAGAGAGAAATACATCAACAACACATCAAAACAGTAACATCGTCTCTTCTGCAAAGAAGGGGACATTGTATATGCCCAACTATATACCTAATTTTTAATAAAAGTTAAGCCGGGCGCGGTGGCTCATGTAATCCCAGCCCTTTGGGAGGCCAAGGTGGGTGGATCATGAGGTCAGGAGATCAAGACCATCCTGGCTAACACAGTGTAACCACGTCTCTACTAAAAAATACAAAAAATTAGCTGGGTGTGGTGGTGGGCGCCTGTAGTCCCAGCTACTCGGGAGGCTGAGGCAGGAGAATGGCAGGAACCTGGGAGGCGGAGCTTGCAGTGGGCCGAGATCACACCACTGCACTCCAGCCTGGGCGACAGAGCAAGACTCTGTCTCAAACAAACAAAACAAAGCAAAACAAAACAAAACAGGAAATTAAGTCAATGTTTCTTCAGAAAATAAACAACTAATCAAAATACATGTTTCTATACTACCAAATAAAGATAACATATGAAGCTGAAAAAGAAAATCCACTAACCTCAGATGCTGCTATTTCAGTGAAGGTATTTAATGCTTGTTCAACGTTAGATTTCTGTTTGGTAGCCATTAAGCAATAGTTTTCCATTATGCGAAGCTGTACGTGACCCTGAACAGTCTGAGGTTTTAGTTCCTTAAGAAGTTTTTCTGCTGTTCTTACTGCCAATTGCACAGATTCTTGCTTCTCAGTTGAATTACTGTATATAATTAAAAATAAATCACTTATGTCTCTTACTCATGATACAATTCATTGAGATTAGAATTGGCTTTTGTACAAAAAAGCTCTGGGCATTCTTTTATACTTTTTGTCATTCATTTAAAAGTAATCTTTTGTGAAGAATGTCACTCATTCTCTTCTAATACAAACTGAAGCACAGTTACAATGCATTTTAAACAAAATTAATAGGGACTCAATAAAACACCATTAAGCATTAATTTCCTCTAGAATGAAGACAAAAGTTGGACAATATCTACATGTTGTAAATGTGTGCATTCCAGCAAATATAAAACTATAAGTAGAACAATAAAATTAACATATATCTATTCAAAAAGTGAAAGGAAAGAAAAGGAGGAGGAAAAAGTGACAAATACTGTATTATTTCATTCTATGTTTAATCCATTTTACACACAGGAAAACTGAGGCTCAAACAGGTAATTTGCTAAAGGTCATGCAGCTAATAAGTGGTAAACCTAGGACCTGAATCTAAGTTTATCAGACATATAAAATCTACTCTGTTCTCCTCACCACATTGCCTATCAGACTCTCAGAAATTATGTGTGTCAAAAGGTAATTTCAAGTGCAATTTGAATATTTAATAGCAATTTTCTTGTTTTATACACACACACACACACATATACACAAATCAATTAATAAAAGGAAATTAAACACTCAAAGTCCAATCACTAAAGCCACTGGTCTTCTTCTCAGACCTTAGGCTTATCTTACCTAAAACATGTCACGCTGTTGACTACCATTTTCAAAGTTCTTCTTCCTTGGCTTCTGTAACACTACATGGCTTTAGTTCTCTTTCTACCATGTTGATTGCCCTTTTCTGACCTTCCTTCCTCCTCCAGATCCCTTAAATGTTAACAAACTTAACATTTAGTTCTCAGATTTTTGTTACTTCATTCTACCACTTTCAAAGAGGCCATTCATGGAGTTCCAACTATGCACTCTGCAGATGTCTCCAAATCTCTATCCCTAGCTGTGACCTCTCTTCAGAGTTTTAGTTTTGTATTTTGAATTGCCTGCAGAAGATTTCCACTTGGATAGCTTATAGTTCCGTAACAGCAATGTTACCTCAACCTTCCTATAACAACCATAAACATGCCACTTCCTAGCTCTAATTGATCTCTGTAATCCAAGCATTAAAATCTGTCATTGAAATCTCTTGGCAATCTAGTATTAATTTTTTCCTGCTCCTGCATGCATCTTCCCCTGAATACCTCATGCACTGCTATGATTCCTATGAACTCTGACAATACTTAATATCCATGTAAATCCATTTATGTTTAGTTGCAGATTGAAAGGTTTCAGGTATTGTCTTGCCTCTTAAGTAAATTACACACTCCTGAAGGCAGGAACTACCTCATATTCTCTTTATGTCCTAATACATTCCCCACATGCCTTGCCCGAGTCTAAAGAGAGGACAGGCTACTAATGCAGGTTGATAAATAACCATTGACTAGCAGTATACCACACTAGCAGCAGTCAGGACTCAGTCTTAATCTTGCCTCCATCATTACTATCACATTAAACAAGTTGACTCAGCTTATTTTGCAATACTATTGTAGAAAACAAATGAGATAGTGCATAGAAAGTATAGAGGACAGGGTCTGGAAAATACCTACCATTTGTTAAGTAGTTACTATTATTGTGTGGATAATTTTTGCCATAGTTGTCAAATTCTACAATTAGGGGAGTGTCTTCATAACATGTCTATTATTATTTAGGAAACCTAAAAACATTTTATGCCTGTTTCAGAGAATAGTTATGTTAGCAATAACTAATCTATTGAATAACTATTCAATTTGCTAAAATAACTATTCTCTGAAACAGGCAATGAAATGCCTATTTATTTTATTCATCTGCCCTTTCATTATTGCTATCCTAGAATTTAGTTCTTTTGTATAGTATCCTGTTTATTATCTCCAACAAGTGTTTTTTAAAAAAGGATAATATGTCAAATAACTCACCCCAGGTCTCCATCCAGGTTTTCAAATACTTCACCTCCAATAGTTTCATTATCTGGATTCAAACAGATTTCTATCATATTATAAAGGGCATTTTGGCCCCAGTCACGATCTTTCCGAGCTTTATTAAAATGTCGAAGGGCATCATTTGGTTCTCCAGTGTACCTTGTTAGATGTTTAAAAGAATTATTTATTTCAATCACTGACTACAAAACTTATATTAGTTTATAATCTGTCTGGTAAATAAAACTGATGAACTATTTTAAAACGTACTTTTTTTTACTACAAAGAAAAGCTTATTCTACTTGATTTACAATGAGAAAAAAAAATTATGTAGCATTTATTTGTCAATAGATTTACCAAAGATATAGTCCTTTACAATACTGAAATCCTGGCTCCAACTTTGCTCTGGAGTTACGTTTCTCAGCCATTGAGAAAAATCTTGGGACATCCTCGAGTTTTCCACATCTTCTTAGGAGATCAATCAAACGAGATAATGTCATATAATTATCTGGAAACAAATAATACTTCAGATATGGGCAACATTTTATATTGTTTCTTTTGTTGGTTATAATTCTACTTCATTAGTGTATAATTTACTTATAAAATGTACATTTTAAATATAAGTAAAAAATGCCTCAGGGAATAAGTCCCTAAAGATGCTGTATGGCCAACTAGATGATCTACTAAATGACATAGTTTGGGCTGGGTTGGTCACATCTACATAGGCAAATCTGGAAAAATGAATATTTCTTGTAACTTTTCTACTGTTTGGGGGACGACAACCTTAGAGAAACAGCCTCTACCTAGGTAATCTAGACTTTCAACTGTGTAGTTCAGGGATACCGATTTAATTGGACAGGGCAAGTTCACTGTAGGTCTCTGAGAACCCCTCTCCTACTTACTCTTGCTAGGAAGGACGTGGGAACAGTACAATTGACAAATAATGTATGGGGTGGGCAATAAGAAATTTTTCTCCAGTCTCTCTTTGATATGTACATATAGCTAACATACCATATGCTAACTTACCATACTAGAACCTTAGCATATTAGTTCCCATATTTTAATCCTGTTTCACCTTCTTCTAAAAAAATTAATTCATTCATTCATTCCTTTGATCTCAGGTATAATTTCCTGGCAGGTTCCTAGAAAGCCTTCTCCCAATTCTATCTAATTCTCTCTTATCACTAACAAACTAAGTTACAGAATAATTTAATAAATCTTTTTTAGGATTGTAAAAATAATGTATAGACACTACAGAAAATAAGGAAAAAATATAAAAAGTATAAAGAAAAAAAATCAACATATTTCCAGCTAGAGATTAGCACATTTTGGTGTGCTTTCTTTCATATATTTGAAAACCAACCGATATATAAATGTAAGCAAAGATACGTTATTTCTTTGTTTACATTCATACAAAATCGATGTTTATTTACATATATACAAAACTGGAGTCACATTTGGGGTTTTGATTTTGATTGGTTTTGATTAGTTTTAATGTTGATTTTGATGAACATTCAACAGTAAACATTTCCCAATTGTCATTAAAGAATCTTCCAAAACATGATTTTTAATGGTTGCATAAGGGCCTACTTACTGATGATTCACATTATTTATTTCTTTATAGTGGTATCTTTTAGATGTTTGGGTGCTCAAGTTTCAGTTAGCACAGGACTAGGGATACGTAGGGGAATTGCAAAAACCCTTAGGCTATTCTCAACATGTTCTTAGGTTGAATTTCTAGAATTAAAACACAAAAACAAAAAAGCTTGTTTTAAAGCTATTTATCCTTGACTCTATTTTGCTATTTGAAAAGAGATGACATCATGTAAATCCAGCAATTTTCCTGAGTATATATCCAAAAGATTAAAAGCAGAGACTCAAACAGGTATTTGTACACCAATGTTCACAGCAACAACCTTCATAATAGACAGAAAAAGTGGAAAGAGCCCAAATGTCCTTTGCAGTTGAATAGATAATCAAAATGTAGCACGTATATATAAAGGAATATTGTATATTGTATGTCAGCCATAAAAAATAAGAAAATTTTGACATACACTTCAACATGGATGAATTGTGAAGACATTATACCAAGTGAAATAAGCCAGACACAAAAGGACAAATGCTGTGTGATACAGCTTACATGAGGTGCCTAGAATAGTTAAATTCATAAACACAGAAAGTATAATGATGGTTGCTAGGGGCTCCGGGAAGAAGAATGAGGAACTGGTGTACCGACTTAGTTTGGAATGGTAAAAAAGTTTTGGAGATGGGTAACGGTGATGACTTACAAAACAATGTGAATGCATTTCATGCCACTGAACGATACACTTAAAAATGGTTAAGATGATGAATTTCGTGTTATATATGTTTCACCACAATACAAAATATTCTTTAAAAAAAGAACTTCTGGAAACACTGTATCTACTCAATTACAGGATGTTAAACTAATACAGGTTGATAGTATCGTTTGTCCCCTTGACACACAATCTTGAGTCCAGAGATTTTGTTCATCACACTTTTTAGCATCACTAAAAAGGGCACAATAAGAATATGGTTTCAGAAAAAGACAACTCAAATACTGGTCTTGTCGTTTAGCTATGTGAATTCAAACAAATTTCTCAAATTCTTTGAGTCCAATCCACTTATTTTCTTAAAATAGCATCATAATATTGACTGTAGGAGTGCTGCTATATAAATAAAGCCACGAAAAATATTTATAAATTACAAATGTTATTAATAATATTTATACTTCAAAAATTTTGATAAGAAATAGAATACCCCATAATAAAGCCACAGCATCTGGAAGCTGTACTGGATTAAGCAAGAACTAAAGGTTAAAATTTCTGGTGAAATTTTTTTTGCATGATACTGCTAGTATTGTCAACATTGGGAAGGCAATTTCTAGAATATTTCTTATATACTATTGAAATGTATTCATTATTAGTTCAAGTTACAATTACCAGTGGCAGATTAAATTACATTCACTTGTCTTTTGGTTAACCATGACATTTGCAAATTTCTGCACTTAAGAAATCCATTAAAAACTAAAATGTGTATTACCCTCTAAAAAACTTAGCTGGTCCATCTTTATTGATGGATAGTAAGAAGATATCAAAATAGTTATAGGGTGATGAGATGTGGCAAGCATACAATGCTATGGTATGGTATTACAAAGCACAGGATTCCGAACTTTGCCTGGAGGAGTTGGGAAATTTTACATAGGAGTTGACCTTTGAGCAGCCTCAAGGATAGGAGGAAGATCTTACTAGACAGACTGGATGTGTTGGCTAGCTATCAAGCAAACAGAACTGAGGAGACACCTTAACCGATTACTATGAAGGAAGGGGAAAGCTCAAGGCGATCTGGAGATTCTGACAGAGAAAAGGGGCAATCTGTCATGATAGCAGTAATTAGATCTAGAAGAGGAATTTTTCAACTACTTAAATTAAGTCAAATTTGTATGGTACATTTCTGAAATAAGCCAAAATAGAGCCTTAATCTAAAGTACAAGATGAGTTACTGAGGATAAACAATAATGTACACATAAAATGAATGTAGATACATATGTTTTAGAGTAATTCCAACAAAATAGATCTGTGGATAAGTGTGTAAGGTACTAGTAAGAACAAGGCATACAACACAAGATTAAAAACTCTTACGATTAAAAATATCACATAGACAATAAAAATTTACTGAAAATTTTGTGGTTGTTTTTGAGATCTCACTCTGTCATCAAGGCTGGAGTGCAGTGGCGTGATCTTGGCTCACTGCAACCTCCGCCTCCCAGGTTCAAGCGATTCTCCTGCTGTATTTTTAATTGACTTGGTGTTTTACAGTCATTCACTGATCCATTCAACCAATAAACATCTATGTTGCCACATCCATGTGCGTGGCATTTTGTCTGATATTGGGAATATAAGATAAATATGGTGAGTTCCCTGAACTTGAGGAGTCTACAGTCTAATAAACAACACAAATATGCACATAAATATTTTTAGTAAAATACTATAAGTAATAAATATGCATGGACAAAGTAACCGAGGATTAGGGTTACCAACTCATCCCAGTTTGCCTGGGACTTTCTGTTAGCATGGGAAGCCCCGCATTCAGGAAAACCCTTCACTCTGAGGCAAATCTAGGATGGTGGCTCATGCTACCCAGCATCACCTAAGACATTTTTTTAATGTAGGTGGTGGTAGTGGGATGCAGATTTACTTTTGTATTTTCTCCCAAGAGGGATATATTTTAGATTATGTGTTTGGAAAGAGAAAAGAGATAAGGAAGCTAAAGTTCATTTTAGGCAAAAGGAAAAAACCCAAGCAAAGACTTGGAAGCGTGGTTGCATGTCATTTGGTGTTGCTGGAATACAAGATCCTTATATTGCATTTATAAAAAATTGCTTTTATATTGTTTACCAACAGTCCAAAGCAGTCAGTCTATTCAGCCAATTTTTTGGGGGAAAAGGCTGCTGCCAACTAACAGAAACTTAAGTGAAACAAAACCCACAAGACACATGAAGGCTTCTTCAAATCTTAGAAAACTATAATGTGTGAGATTCTTCAAATCTTAGAAAACGGTAATACTTTTAATGCCTTAAAAATATTCACAACAGAAGAAGTCTGCTTTTTTAAGAAATAAAGTTAGATCATTGTCTCAAAGGGAAAGACTGTGAAATGGGAACCGCTTGAGATAGAATGAAAATATTATGTATATTACTTTCAAATGGTAGTTTAGAGAAGAGGAATAAGAGAAAACAGTGTGGAACACAAGGTAGAAATGGCAGGGAAAAAAAACGACACAAGCCTGAAGAAAATAGAAGTAGGTTTGGGCAATGTGGGTGGCAAGATGAGCCCATATTTTGGACCCAGGGTGAGTGGAAGAGGTGAAGTGGTCAAGTAATTCACAGCATTCTTTTAAGTAACATCTAAGTATACTCTGGAAAAGACAAGGCAAAAAACAAATGAAATGGCCTCTGGTAGTCCCAAGGTGGAAAAAAAATTAAATAGTAAAAATAATAAAGAGAAAGTGTTGATACTACTGTAAAAAATAGACCATATTTTTTCCTTTCAATTTTTGTGCCAACTGGGGATATTTTATTTCTAAGTATGAACTGATGTTCTCTAAATTCAAACGTCTTTTTATTAAAAGCATTAGTAGAGGTAGCCTGTAGAGCATATCTAGTTCTTTGAGTTGCCCTGCTTGAAGGATTGCCACCTCTGTGTCTCTGCGGCTCTAACCAGGCAGCTCTGACCGGGGTTTAGAAGAACTGAAACACAGCTGTAGGACTTTCTCTGCCATTTCAAACTCTTTTTAGTAACACAGGTAGTAACACACAGTCATCTATTAGTCAAACAGTTCCCACCTCTCTTTCTTCTTTTCCTCTTTCCTCTCCTCCCTCCGTCCCTGCTTCCCTTTCCTCCTTTTCTCCCTCACTCTTCTTCCCATCCAGTATTTGTCGAGTACTAACTAGGCCAGGTATCCTTCTCAATTCTGGAAACACAGCAGTGAAGGGCAACGTTTCTGGTCACTTGATGCTTCTGTTCTATGATTTATAGTTTTTTTGGTTTTGTTTCACAAGAGCTACATAAAACCCAAAAATCCTTAAAAACAAAAACAAAAACAAAAACAAAAGCCAAACCCCAAAAACCCAACTGAACAGAAAACAGGATAAAGGGATGGAGAGCAAGAAGTGGTGCTACTTGATGTAGGCCAGTGAGGGAAAGGCATTCTAAGGAAGAAGCAGCACTGGAGCAAAGGCCCAAAAGAAAATGAGGCAGCAGCCAGATGGACCTTTGGGAGGAGCACATTCTGGGAAGCAGAAACAGCAAACAAAAAGGCTCAAGGCTGTAACTGGCTTGGGCTTTTGCCTACCTAGTTTCTGTTATCCCTTTCTTCTTTACTATCAGAATTCTGATTTTATTCTACAGGGTATTAGATGCAGCTAAAAGATAACGTTTCCCACCTTCTTTTGCAGCCATGGAGTTGACACTACTAAGGGTTGGGTTTTATTTTTTTGCTGGTTGGGAAGCCCTTTTGTCCAGCTCTGCACCCACCTTCCCCATCTGGGCCCTGGAACATCAATGCCCAGCAATGCAGTGGTCATCTTGAACCATGAGGTGATGCTCAGGCAAGTCAGAGTAACAACGTAGAACAAAAAGGGAGAAGGCTCTGGTTTCCTGAAGACACCGTGGAACTGCCATACCAACCCCTACACAGTGTACTTTTAGATTTCTTTTACAGACAGAAAATTAAAAGCCGTGCTTTTTTAGCCTAGAATTTTCAGGGGCATCTCTGCCATTTTCGATGAAAGCATTTCTAAAGTCTTCATAGGCTAGGGATGGAAACAGAGATGAGTTATGACGATGTTGCAATAATCTATGTGGAAGATGGCAATGGTTTAGACCAGGGTGGCAGTAACAGAGGTAGTAAAAAGTGATGGCATTCTAGGTATACTTTGAATATAGCACTAACAAGGATTTGCTGATAGACTGGAGGTGATATATGAGAGAAAGATGAGACAAAGATTAACTGTGAGGTCTGGGCTGGCATAACAGGGAGCAGTGATGCCACTCACTGAGGTAAGAGGTGGGGGTGGAGCAAACTTAGAGGGGAGGGAAAGATCAGGTGTTCTATTTCGGACATGTTAAGCTTGAGATACTCCTAGACATCTGAGTGGGAATGCAAAGAGGCAGAGGTGTATATAAGTAAGGGCTGCAGATAAATGTTTAGGACACATCAGTACATACATGGGATATAAAGCCATGCAGCTGGACAAAGTCACCTAGGGGGTGAATATATAAAAAGAAAGGAGGTTCAGGAACTGAAGCTAAGAGTGTTCTGATATTTAAAGGTCATACAGAGAAGAGAACTCCAACAAAGGAGAATGAAACAGCGGGCAATGGGGCAAAAGAAGAACCAAGTGAGTTTAGGATCTCAGAGACAAATGAAGAAAGTCTTTCATTGTGGAGGGGGATAAACTGTGCCAAATACGATGACAGGTCAAGTCAGCAGAGAACTGAGAACTGAATCTGATCTGGCAGTATGGGGGTCACCGACCACATTGCAGAAGCGACTTCCCTGGAGTGCAGCAGTGGATGAGACAAAGTGAACACAGCATGTTTGAAAATCCTTCAGAGAAAAATTTGTTGTCAAGAAGAACTGAAGAAGGGCACAGTAATTGGGAGGGGATAAGAGTTAAGAGTTGATTTTTATTGACTGATTTATTTAGAGCAGGAAGATGTCACAGCACAGTTATATGTTGATTAGCAAAAATTGATAATTCAAGAGAGAGAACTGTAAGAGTAAAGCCCTTTGGTAGGTGAGAAGCTGGACACAGGCGGGATCACAGGCCTGGGGAGGACAAAGGCTGAGGAGTAGGTAAATTTAGTGACAAAGAATGGAGAAGTTCTCTTCCAGGTGCAAGTATTCTCTTAGTGAAGTAGGTGGCAAGGCTTTTAACTGTGGGCAAGAAATGGGGCAAGGGTATTGGAGGTTTGTGTTGCAGGAAGTCAGGGATCCCAAACACAGGGACTGGCTGAAGCCGCGGCAGAAAAACATAAACTGCGAAGATTTCATGGCCTTTTATTAGTTCCCCAAATTAACACTTTTATAATTTCTTACGCCTGTCTTTACTGCAATCTCTGAACATAAACTGTGAAGATTTCATGGACATTTATCACTTCCTCAATCAATACTCTTATAATTTCCTATGCCTGTCTTTAATCTCTTAATCCGGTCATCTTCATAAGCTGAGGATGTAGGTCACCTCAGGACCCTGTGATGATTGCATTATCTGTATAAATTGTTTGTAAAACACGTGTGTTTGAACAATATGAAATCTGGGCACCCTGAAAAGGAACAGGGTAACAGTGATTTTCAGGGAACAAGGGAGATACCATAAGGTCTGACTGCCTGCAGGGCCGGGCAGAACAGAGTCATATTTCTCTTCTTGCAGAAAGCAAATAGGAGAAATATCGCTGAATTCTTTTCCCAGTAAGGAATAACCCTGGGAAAGGAATGCATTCCCAGGGGTGGGTCTATGGACGGCTGCTCTGGGAGTGTCTGTCTTATGCGATTAAAGATAAGGGATGAAATACGCTCTGGTCTCCGGCAGTGCCCTCAGGCTTGCTAGGATTAGGAAATTCCAGCCTGGTGAATCCTAGTCAGACTAGTTGTCTGCTCTCAAACGCTGTTTCCTGTTAAGATGTTTATCAACAACAATGCGTGCCCAGCAGGACATGGAACCTCATCAGTAATTCTAATTTCACCCTGGCCTTCTGATCTTGCTCTGCCTCTCTGCCCTTGTGATCTTTTATTGCCCTTTGAAGCATGTGATCTTTGTGACTTACTCCCTGTTCATATCCCTCTCCCCTTTTGAAATCCCTAATAAAAACTTGCTGGTTTTGCGACTCAATGAGCATCATGGAACCTACCAACAGGTGATGTCACCCCCGGAGGCCCAGTTGTAAAATTGCTCTCTTTTGTACTCTTTCTCTTTATTTCTTAGACCAGCTGACACGTAGGGAAAATAGAAAAGAATGTATGTTGAAATATTGGGGGCTGGTTCCCCCTATAGTTTTCAGGAGACAAGAGAAAGTGGGAAAAAATAGTTAGAATCAATGAATTCATTCTTGGAATACAGTAGGATTGCCAGGTTTGTGCTCATAATTTAAAGTGAGACCAGTCAACAGTGTTGCATTTTCCTTATGGCCATTTCAGCTATTCAAGCCCATGTGTGGAACAAGTAGACAGTCTGATTCAACTAGGGATGGAGTTTGCCCAAGGGCAAAACCACTAAACAGAAGAAAAAGGAGTAAGGGAGGGGTGACTGAACTCAAAAAATACTATCAGTGGGTATTTACCTGGCTTACGTTCTAAAAGCTGCTGTAAATGAAACACCGCTTGTTCATAGTCTTGTTTTCTGAACATGAGATCAGCCATCATCTATAAAGATAAAAGTTGGTTCTAAAAATATTGCCATGTATTTTACACAACATCTTCTTCCAATCAAGATTTAACACTAGAAAAATATAGATGATAAACATGAGGAGGGGGTAGCATTTTATAAAAAGGAGGAATTTAAGGTTCAAGCCCAACTTGAGCAGAATAACTTGGAGATCAGTGTAACAGAAGATAATCAAGGACGTGAAACAGATTGCTCTGCTTGCAAAATTGTATTTTTAGCAAAAAATATGTTCCTAGCAGTTGTTTTAAAAACAGAAATTTGAAAGGAATTGCACACTGTATGTGCTATTGTAGAAAAGATAACTCACTGAACCTGACTAAAATAACAATAAGAAGATTCAAAAACAAAACAAAATTTAAATCATAACTATTTTGAAAAATTAAAAATGAGCAAGACCTACTGAGATTTTTCTTATTATGTGCTTTAAAATGCAGATTTCATATATTTCTTTTTAACCACAATAACTTTAAATAAACCTCACAAAATGTCATCCACGTAGCTGTCTGCACAGCTAACAAATATTTTAGTCCACATAAAAATAAGAAAAAAAAAAACCAAAATTCTATTCAAAATAGAACATCTTAGACTGATATATGAAGTTGTTTTTTTCCCCTGTAACTCCAAAAATTCCACCCAAACTCTTAAATGTGTCCACCATTCCTAAGTACTTAAAAGTTAGTTCTTAGCAAATTAGTGTTACCACATGAACTCCACCTAACCAAGCATCCCCTTAGGCATAAATAAAAAAGTAACTAGACCCAAAAGGGCATGTAAAAACCTGACCTAGGTTTATCTTTCTTATAAATAAAATCCTAATGATTCTGGGTCTTTATTGGTAAAATGTAGTAAAGAAAAATGTTATTTCTTCCAAAAGCCAACATGAGCCATATCTCATCATCTAGTAGTAGTTCCATGGGGTAAAATTTAAAACTTATAAAACACAACTGCTTTTATTGTACCAAAGTTCCTTGGACTGACCATGGTGGCAGCTTCATTATCCTGGTCACTCTGAAGCAGTAAAGCACACTGCCGCAGGCAGGAATCAGGGTCATCTTGTGCCAGGTATAATCGTGCCAGTTCCAACATAATCTGTAAAGCAAAGGGCTAGATTCATCAGACACTGTACAGAATAAAAAGTGAATGAGGAAAATATGTGGACACAGATTAAACTTTAGTTGACCAAAAGTCATTGCAATAAAAATGCCAAGTATAATAGACAAAAAAAAACCCACAAAAAACTGTATGTATACCATCTCTATTTTCTCTTACACTAGAGAAAAAAACAAAGCAAACAAACAAAAAACAGAGAAATAGGTAGTAACTCGCTTCAAAAGTAGAGTGACATAATGCATTGTGAAAAGAACACTGGTCTTAAAACCAGGAGATTGGATTCTAGTCCCAGGTCCTCCATGACAGGGCCAAGTCAGGTCCCTTCTACCTCTCTTAATCTGCTTTCTCATTTGTAAAATAAAAAGCTTCAAGAGATAATCTCTAAGGTATGCCTCAGATTTAAAAGTAGGATTCCAACTCCTTTAGCCACCACTGAAAAAGGTATCTGTTTGGTTATGCCTTGCTAAAGGTTGTTTTTGCCCTTTATCTGAAAAAACTATATTAATAAAAATGTCCAAACTAGTCATTAAATTCTAGAGGATAGTTGTCTTTTGTACATGATCACTTACTTAAGTGTTTAGCCATTAATTATTTTCAAAAATTAATAATCTCTCCAGATCTTCTCAGATCTTGACAGAGTTAAAACATTTTAGTTTTTATATAACCAGTCATGTATGTAAGTGTACTACACCAAAATTATCTTTACATTTATTCTCCCACTGTGCCATATGAGGCCATAGATTCAGCCTAGCCATTTTTGCATCCTTAGTACTAAACACCAGTTGAAATACAGAGTGTAAAACAGCTGTTTAGTAAAAGGAACTGAATTATCTAAATCCAGATATTTGTGATTGAGAAATTATTTAAATTATTTTAAAATTATTTCAATTATTTTGATAAATTAAATTGATAAAATAAATTAATTTGAAAATTATTTAAGTTATTTTGATAATTAAAAACACAAATATTAAAACATTTTGCAAGTTGCTTTATATTACTTGTTCCATTACAGTTTTTAAACTGTAATGTTCTGCTTTTTTTTTTTTTTTGACAGGGTATTGCTTTGTTACCCAGGCTGTAGTACAGTGGCATTATCATAGTTAACTGCAGCCTTGACCTTCTGGGCTCAGGTGATCCTCCTGCCTCAGCACCCTGAGGAGCTGGGACTACAGGTACATACCACCACGTCTGGATAATTTTTGTACTTTTTAGTAGATGGGGGTTTAGCCATGCTGCCTAGGCTGGTCTTGAACTCCTGGACTCAAGTGATCCGCCTGCCTTGGCCTCTCAAAGTGCTGGGATTATAGGCATGAGCCACTGCATCCGGCCTTAAACTTTAATATTCTTAATGTAAGGCATCATATAAGATTTTGAAAGTTTTTGAGGAATAATATTAATCTTTTAACTTGTATTTTTGTTATATTTCTTTGTAAATCTTCTTCTTTTTCTCTATTTTATTTTTTCAGATAGAGTCTCGCTCTATTGCCCAGGCTGGAGTGCAGTGGTGTGATCTTGGGTCACTGCAACCTCCACCTCCCAGGTTCAAGTGATTCTTCTGCCTCAGCCTCCCAAGTAGCTGGGATTACAGGAGCCACCCCCCCCACACCCCCACCATGCTGGCTAATTTTTGTATTTTCAGTACAGACAAGGTTTCCCTATGTTGGTCAGGCTGGTCTCAAACTCCTAACCTCAGATGATCCACACACCTCGGACTCCCAAAGTGCTAGGATTACAGGCAAGAGCCACTGCACCCTGCCTACATCTTCTTTTAAAACAAGCTGGTAAAAATTTTACATCTGAGGAAATTAGAGGACATCTGGAATAAAAGGTACTTAAAATTTTATAAAGGTACTGACCTTATTATCTGTTTCATAGTGAACCAGAGCCTCTCTATAAAACTTAATTGCTTTTTCATAGTCTCGCTGAGCAACAGAATGTTTTGCAATCTCTGCACAAATTTCAGCTGCTAAATGTTTCTGTGCAGGAACTGCATCTGGCTGTTCCATCTGAACACGTTTTAGTACCCGAGCTTGTAATTCTCGAGCCTAGAAAAAATCAGGATAAAAGGAATAAAAAAATAAAGAAAGGAAATTAAATTCTCTATAACTCACACACAGCATAATTTTACAGATATATTTAAACATTATGAACCCTTGATCTAACAAATCCTGATCCAAAGAAAATGTATTCTTGAGATCTCAAGCATGTACTTCTTTGCAAATGAGCCAGCATGCATGTATCTTTCCAACAAAACACTTACGGAATTACTGAGTCTTTTCCCACTGTTACAAGCATGTGTATAGGAAGTTCACTAAGGAGGAAATACAACCTTGAAACAAATACAAAGACGTGGGGCCTTCCTCAGGGTAAGAATGTAGAGTAGATTGTTAAATTGGAAGAATATCAGCCTTTCCACCCATCCATCTGGTTTCTGGAACATTGAGATGTTCCTTCGATAAATGGTAAGAACTCCCATGTTTTAGGTCTTCAAAAATAAAATTCACGTTTCAGCTATACATAATGATTCACTAATGAATGCATTCATTTAACAAATAGTAAATGCCTACCACATGCAATATATTATGCTACACACAGGGCACCCTTCTTGGGAGTCTTGTCAAAATGTTAGCAAACAATTGCTTTGAAACAGGTTTTCTTTTTTTTTATCCTCTCAAGCCAGAGGTTGAGAGAGTCATAACAGCATTCTTTTGCAAATGAAATAAAAATATAAGTGTATATAGCATGTGGTTAACATTAAAACTGTTTCATGAAATTTTTATTTTGGTTATATTAATATGTGTTTAAGTATGTCAGTATATGTACCTTTGTGTGTTTTGGATTATACATATGCATACATCTGTTCATGTTTTTACATAGCTACACACATATACACACACTCATGCATGTGCTCCTAGTAAAAAACCTGAAAACAATTGGTTTAGATAGGACGATCTCTGTCTTGCAGGAAGGCATCCTTGCATCCCTGAATTCTTGTACCTCTACATATCAAGATGTCCTCCTCTGACATCACTTAGCCAATAGGAAAGTAGAAAGCAGGGAAAGACCCCGGGGCCCATTCCTAGCACCTCAGGGGTAAGGGTACCATCCCAAGGACACAAGTTTCCAGGTAGCAGCCTCCAAGAATTTTGTTAGAGATGTCCCATCACTTATGGCCCTCTACTGTTTTACATCTGGACTCTGAATTGCAAGTGTAAGAAAGAAAGTGAAAATTAAAGAGAAAGTGGAACAAATATTGGTGACAGAGGCCCCTGGCAAAGTGCCCCCAGAGGACAGTTGTCCCTTTTCCAACAAGATAAGCGGAAAATGCTGTTGTCATGGGAGTACATAATAGAAAACCTAACTCAGTCTTGGAAGTCAGGTGAGAATTAAAAGAATGGCTAGTAGTTACACCCTGGTGAGTTGGGGAAAAAGAGATGGCATGAAGAGATGGAATGGTTCATAGGCATTAGGAATCACATGTGAAGGAAAGAGAATAAGGGATACACTGTTTGATAAAATAATTAGAAGAAAAAATGGCTGAAAAGATACACAGAATATACAACAGGTAAGCCTGTTAAATAATCTACATTTTATCCTAGAGGCCATGGGAAGCTACTACGCCATGTTTATAAGCATTGGCATGACAGGATCAGGTTGCCTTTGGGAACCATCACCCTGGTGGCACTGTGAAGAACTGACTAGAGGGAAACGAGACTGGAAGAGGATGGGATCAATCAGGAGGATACTTCAGGACTGTAAGCAAGAAATAACGATGGAGTCAGCTAAAAGATGACAGAGAGGGCTACAGAAATGCAGAGTTATTGGAAAAGTCTGAAATGTTTAGGAAGCAAAATTCCAAAGACTTGAGATTTCCCTAAATTTACCATTTCTGTCACTGCCAAAAATGTTTAGCAACTTTGCAAAAACACTATGACAGAACCCCTAAGTTACATCATGTGAAAAATTAAGCTCAATAAATGGTCGCTGAATAAATGAACAGAAAATATCAAAAACTTTGACTCCTCTTACAGGTTTCTGTTTGAATTGCATCTTCAGATTTGTCTCTTTGTCATTCAGAATATACAGCATTGTCATCATTGGGAAGAATGTTACAGTTCCTCAAACCTTATCAAAGATGAATAATCCCTGGGCTCTAACATATAAACTCAACAGTTTGGGGTGCTGGTATTGCCTAGCCATGGCATGCTGTTTTTTGATATTGCTTCATATGTCTGCTTTTATAACACAGGGCCTCATACAACTATGGTGACTGGGACTAATGATATTCATAAAGGAGTGAACTGAGCTAAATTTATTTCTAAAATGTTTTAAAAGTCTACGTTTACCAAAGATTACACTTTCCTTCTAGCTTCTGATAGCTAACCTATTGCTGGGTGCATTTCTCTATCATGTGATTCAGAAAATAAGAGCTAAAATGTACCAACCATTAAGGATAAGACATTAACATTGTTTAAGATTACATACTTTAATGATATCATAAACTTAGATGGATATCACAGAATCTAATAATCCAAGCTCAATGCATTCACAGCTAGGACAAAAAAATTTTGGGACTTTCTACTGAAACTTGGGTAAGCACCCACACTCATGCACACACACGTGCACACACACATATACACGCCCCTGTCGGTTAAATCTCAAAACCAAAACACTATAAATTATTTGCAGAATGCAGAACTCTTCTGGGTACACGGGAATCAAGTCGAAAGGTGACTAGTACAGTATCCTGGAAAGCACAAAGGGTTAGGACTGAGGCATCTGCATTCCACTTCAAACTCTTCTAGTAACCAGCTGTATAATCTTGGACAGATACTCTCTGTGGGAAAATGAGCAGAGTAATACATAAACTGCTTGCTTACCTCAGAGACCTGTTGCTTCCAACATATCACGGGAGCTCACAGACACAGGATAAATAGAATGAGATAAAAATGGTCTTTTTAAAAAAAATCAAGTATGAAGAAGGCAAGTGATGATTTCACAACTAGACAACTGCAAAACAAACCAATATTATGGATCCTATCTGGGGAACGGTAAAGTGCCCTCAGGGAACTTGGGAAGTAAGATTATCCCTCTCAGAAGTAAGCTGCAAAATCAAGACATAATAGATAGAGCAGATAGGCAAAATCGCTTAAATGAGATGGAGAACCTAGAAGATTTACTTAAAAATCTTCCAGTATCTGATACTGAAATAAAATATATCACATTGTGTTCCCTATAAACAAAGTTTCAAACAACTAATTTAAAATGCCTGACAACAATAATGGAAAAGGCAAAAGTAGAATAACAGAATTTGAATAAGAAGAAATGTGTGTTGTAATGTAGCTAACACTGAAAAATAATAAAAGGAGGTATAAATAACACAATAATAGAGGGGAAAGTGGAATAAGAATAATTTAACTCATAAAAGTCAAGAAAATTCAGAAAAAAATAAATTATAAGATGGCAAATCCAAATCCAAATATAATTCATAATTATATTAAATGTTAAAAAATTATAATAGATTAAGATTGTCAAGAAAAAAATTATATGCTGACAGATCTTCAATAAAAGGACACGGAAAATTGAAAGTAAAAGAATGCAGGAGATATACCATGCTAAAAGGAAGCTGGACTTAGCCATATAAACACAAAACAAAGGACATTTTAAAGCAAGAAGCATTACTAGAAATGAAGAAGGCCATTTTATTATTTTAAAGAACTTAATTCACCAGGAAGATATTGTAATTCTAAATCTGGATCATTCAATGATGTATCTTCTAAATAAATGAAGCAAAAATACATACAACTAAATGGAAAAAGAGAAATCCACAATCATACTGAAAGACTTTAACATCCCTCTCATACAAACAGACCAAAACCAAGCAAACAAATAACAACCAAACCCTAAGAACAGGGAAGATGTAGAGAAATCAATCAACAAATCTGACCTAATTGACATACGGTTGAACTAAGTATTTATTAGGTTGGTGCAAAAATAATTATGGTTACAGCAATGCTAGAAACACATTATTTCAAGTTCACAAAGAACCTTTACCAAAATTGATTATAACGTGGGATGTAAAGCAAGCTTCAACAAATTGCAAAGGATTGAATCATTCAAAGTATGCCTTGGCACAGCAGAAGTGTACTAGAAATCAGTATCAAAAAGATAACAAGCAAATCAGACCTCCATAAAAATTGAATGCTACACTTTTAAATAACCCACTGGTCAAAGAACCAGTCAAAGTGAAAATGAGGAAATGTTTTATAATAATAATAATAATAAATATAATAATAATAATAAAATAATAATAAACTTGTGGAATGCTGATAAACCAGTGTTGAGGGAGAAATTTATTGCTTCAAATGAATAAGAAAAGAACAAAAGCTTGAAATCCATTACCTAACATACTATTTCAAGAGGCTAAAAACTAAAATAAAATAAAAATTAGTAAACCAAACCCAAAGAGTGTAGAAGAAATTATGAGGTTGAAAGAAAACATTTCATGAAGCCAGAAAAGGCAAACGTTGACCCTTCGAAAATATTAATAAGATAATGAACCCCTAGCATAATTGATTATCAAAGAAGAAAAATAAAATTACTAATACCAGGTTTGTAAAAGGGGATCTTTTTCACTGCATTTGTAGACATTCAAAAGAAAAGATAAAATAAATTTATGTTAATACATTTAACGATAAACTGACTACTTAAAAAAATCCAAATTGATATAAGAAGCAATTTGAAAATGATCAGTCTGAAGTCTATTAAAACCTTTCCTTCAAAGAGTTGGGTCTCAAGGTCTGGAACACTGAATTGTTCCAAACATCAAAGAATTAGCAGCCAGGTGCGGTGGCTCACACCTGTAATCCCAGCACTTTGGAAGGCCAAGGCAGGTGGATCACCTGAGGTCAGGAGTTTGAGACCAGCCCAACCAACATGGTGAAACCCCGTCTCTGCTAAAAATACGAAAACTACAAAAATTAGTTGGGCATGGTGGTAAGCGTCTATAATCCCAGCAACTCGGGAGGCTGAGGCAATAGAATTGCTTCAACCTGGGAGGCAGAGGTTGCAGTGAGCTGAGATCACGCCATTATACTCCAGCCTGGGCAACAAGAGTGAAACTCCGTCTCAAAAACAAAACAAAACAAAAAAAGAAAAAAGAAAAAAAGAATTAGCATCAATTTGTTGAACACACAGATGTAGAAATCCTGAACAAAATACTGTAAAACATCTTTACATTCCAGCAAATCTTTTTAAAAATTGTATCAAAGTAACATTTATTTCAGTGATATAAGTGTGGTTTAACATTTGAAAATAAATCAATTTAATATACCACATTTGAAAAGAAAAATGGGAGGAAAGACATATGATCATCTTGACAGATGCAGAGAGTATATTTGATAATAATTTAAGTGACTTATGAAGAAGTTGTTAGCAAACCAGAAACTGAATCATCACAAAAAAAAAAATCAACCACTTGGGAACATACCTAAGGAAATCTGTGTAAAACCTCTATGTTGAGAACCATAAAATATTAAGAGAAAAAAGAACAATTAAATAAATGGAGGAAGAAAGCACTAAGTGCAAATCCTGATGATGACACTAGTCATATGACTTCACACAAGTTATTCAACCAAGTCTCCTCAGCTGTAAAACAGGATTTAAAAATTCCAATCTTTCCTAATTGCTATAATAGTAGTAATAATATATTTAAAATGTATAATCCATAAGCATTCAATAAGTATTTTGATTTTGACATATTTTCTGCAGCTGTTTGGCCAAAAGAGATTGCTTTCCTCTTATACATGGCATATTTCCTTCTGCATCCATCTCCTCCTACCTCATGACCACACTCACAGACAAATGTGTTTACCTGTTGTAATGCAGTGATCGCATCACCAGGTCTTTCCATTTTACTATAAACTTTTGCTAGAAGAACTTGACAACGTCCATCCTCCATGAGAGCTGATAGTTCATTTACTATGAAAGAATGGAATGTAATGGAAAAAATTATTCATCTTAAATAAATATTTACATTTTTCCAGAATTTTAAAAACTGGGCTCTAGAAAAAATGATTTTGAAAAATACTGAATACAGTTAAAATTTTCTCAGTTACCTGAAGAATGGTCAAATTAAAAAAAAAAAAAAAGAAAAGAAAAGATTTAAGATAAAAACTGGCTGGATGAAAAGTTAAAGAACTGGTTAACAACTAGAGGCTTTTCTTAGACATATATTAAGAGATAACAATTTAACACCACAATAATTTCCAGTTTTACCCTTAAGTGTATAAAAATTTGTTTACAGAAGTCATTAAAAGAAGATACGGTAGTTGCTATATGCAGTTAAGAAGATAACTGCTCTTTTAAAAATCAAAGATACTTGATAAGCAATAAAGTACAGTTATTAAGAGCACTGACTTTGATGTTGAACAGTCTGGTTTCAAATCTAGGCTTTACCACTTACTAGCCCTTTAATTTTGAGCATGGTACTTAACCATTCTGTAATTCCCTCTCATCTGTAAAATAGGAAAAATGATAGCACTTACCTCACAGGGTGGATGTAAGATTTTAAAAGCTAATAAGTTACTAAATAAGTTAAAATATGCAAAGTAATGAAAACAAACTCTGGTACATGGTAAGTGCTTTTTAAATATTTGGTTAATGCCAAATACTTTATAAAAAATTTTATAAAAAATAGGGTTATATAAAAAAAAAACCCTAGATAATTAACAAAAATGTTTCCTCCACCATCTGTCAAGTGCACAGTTCATGACACGCCATGCCATTTTGCCAACTAGGTAGTTTTGAACGTATCAATAAAACTGAGTTTCAGATTGCTAAATTTAAAATGGGTATGATTATATCTGCCTCAAAGATGAATACGAGTCCTGAGGAGATAATGTATGAAATGTATATGAAGGCATCTGCGTATGTCATGGGCATGCTCAGCAAATATTAAATGAAAGATTTTATGTTACATGAATATAATATACCCACTGTAACTAAAACAGATGATACTTGAATCTCTCTCCCCGTACAAACTTTTCAAAATGTATATCCACATTTAGGCCTTTCAAGTGTTTCAAAAGAAGATCTGATAAATCCATGCATATATTTTTATGGAACTAATAATACTTCATACAATAAATACGTTTATAATTAGAAGAATTTAAGCACCAATGTCATCAAAGCTAAACTAAAAGATCATTTTGAAAGTATCAGAAAACTTACAATCGGCTTCTCTCATCATGTGTTCAAATGTATTTTAAAGCTACACTAAACATGTTGTTGGCAAAAGAAAAGGAACATACACAATGGAATAAAATAAAGATTCCTATCATCAGAGTAATGTCTATGAAGGAGTTTATTATAAAATAAAGGAGGCAGTTCCATAAATGGCATGAAAATAAAATTGGCTATACACTTTGGAAACTATATACTAAAACTCGTATATGGAATAAAGTACATGGATTAAAGTTCTCAATATAAAAATTAAAACAATATAAATGACAAAAATATATGGAAGTACTTTCATAATGTTAGGATTAGGGAAGAATGACAAGAAATTTTAGAGAATGACAAGAAATTCAGAAACAAAAAAAAGACATGAAAAGCAGATATATGATCATTAAATATTCTACTTGATCAAAGATACAATAAACAAATCTGATAAAGAAAAGACAGCCTGGGAGGAAGTATCTACAACATGAATATTAGGTAAAAGATTAAAGACAAAGAATATAATTAAAAATTCCTAGAAGAAAATAAGATACATAAAATACCTAACCTTATCACTCATCAAAGAAATGCAAATTAAAATAAGTTTATTTTTCATGACTAATATGACATAATGTCAGGAAGTTTTTAGCCTTAAGAAAGAACAATGGGGCCAGATTCAATTCTAGAAAGTACAGAGAGGTATATGTATATAAAGAAGGATTTTATCTCAGTACTGCTTCCAACTATTCCCCAAGCTAAATGTGTATTCCAATATGAGACTCATCAAGTCAATTATGATATTAACATACAGTGGAATACTCTACATATGCTAAAAAATAAAGAAGAACTATATTTCTAACAAGGAAAGGAGTTATTAAATGAAAAATGCATACTGCAGAATTATAGGTGCACTATAATCTATTTAGAAAGAAAAAAGTGGTAGGTATAATAATTGTGTATATATGAGACAGGTAAAGATGGGGGCAGGGAGACTGATTATCATGATATACAAGTTGTTAAATATGGTTTTCTCTGGAGAGTGGGAGAGGACACAACTTTTACTCACTTCTGTAATCTTTAAATTCTCGCAATGGGTAATCACTTTTATTGAAAAATAAAGATCTTTAAAAAGCAAATTTTCACAAACTTGAAAGAAGGTAACTTGATAGTATCCAAACAAATTTTAAATGTACAAAATCTTCAACTCAGCACCCTACTCTAAAAAATACATGCAAATGTACACTAAGGAATGATACAATGATATTTGTTGTAACACAGATTATAATATCAAAATAATGGAAAACAAACTAAACATCCAATAATTTCAAGAAAATTAAGTAATTTATTGGCATTATGGAACATTATGATGCCTGTAGATAGAATAATATGAATAAAAATTCCTAGAAGAAAATAAGACACATAAACAAAATAATACCTAACTTTATCACCCATCAAAGAAATGCAAATTAAATGCATGATGTACTGACATCAAACTATCTGGGACATGTATGTGGAAAAAATTGCAGAAAAGCAAGAATAACAGTTTTGCGCAGGAAAATCACATTACATTTATATATACACAAACATATATAGAATATTAAATTATAAGCTACTAGGGAGGTAATTTGAGAACAAGGCAAATGGAATTCATAGGAGAAACAGATGACTTATGCATTATATTCTTTTATAGAGCTTGAATTTTAAAAAAGAAACATGCTACTTTTGTAAAAAGTAAAGATTACAAAAATGTTAATGTGGTTAAATATGAGGTAGTTGTAATTTAAAGATAACTTACTTTATATTATTTTGGGAAGTAAGCTATATTTCTATAACACAATTAACTGTTTCATAAATCTGCTACTAGGTTTTAAAATATCACATTTTAGTAGAGTGGCATTCTGATAAAAGAAAAAATACGCATGTATTTATATAACCAACCACATATAAAATATTGAGAATACAAATACATATTTATGCAATATAAAAATAAAATGGATCAGACTTATCAGACTTTTTTCAAACCAGAAAGACTTTCATACCAGGTTCATGAGCCAGAGCATGTCGAAGAACTTTTTCTGCTTTGTCATACCATTTCAATTTTAATAAGAGCTCAGCCAGGTCATAGCAAAGATAATTCTTTTGTCCACTTTTCAGAGCAGTTTCATAGTAAGTGATTGCCTAAACAAAATTCATTTCATTTAAGGGAACAAGACAATGAGAATGGCATTCAAGCACAGCTATTTAACACATTACAGACTTAAAGCATAGGTGTAACTAGAAATAACCAGGAAGAATTGTAGGCATATGCCTGCCTGTCAATTAAGTATGCCATTCTTCTCAGAGAATAGATCATCACATGAAACAACTAACATTTCTTTTTCTTTTACTTTTTTTTTTTTTTTTTTTTTTTTTGAGACAGAGTCTCACTCTGTCACCCAGGCTAGAGTGCAGTGGCGCAATCTCAGCTCACTGCAACCTCTGCCTCCCAAGTTCAAGCAATTCTCCTGCCTCAGCCTCCCAAGTAGCTGGGATTACAGGAGCTCACCACCATGCCCAGTTTTTTTTTTTTTTTTTTTTTTTTTTTTGTATTTTTTTTTTGTAGAGATGGGGTTTCACCATGTTGGCAAGGCTGGCTTCAAGTGCCTGAACTCAAGTGATCCACCCGTCTTGACCTTCCAAAGTGTTAGGATTATAGGCGTGAGCCACCACACCTGGCCAACAACTAACATTTCTTACGATAAGTAACTAAAGAACGGTACTTGGCAAATAATTTTGTTACAGGTTTTGTGAGGCCAGGGAACCTTATCAAAGGCATACATTTTGCTAGCTATTGTACATATGGTCAACAATTACCAGGAATAGGGCAAGAATATAACAGTTAGAAAAATCTGTTTCCCCTACTGGAAAAAAAAAATGAACTCAAAACACATAGCTTGCAAAAACTGGTGCAACAGAAAGAACATTTATCATGTTTTGTTACATAATAAAAGAGATAGAAGAATAGCAACTTTACAGTAATTGATTTGATAGCAAGGATTCTAGCTGCAAGATGAAGCAAGCTCTAGGGTCCAAATAATCATCACAAAATGAAGCAATGAAGAATCTGAGATACTTTAACACAAATCCCAGTTCATAAATACAAATTTGGAGTTCACAACCATTAAAGATGCAAATGGTGCTTGCTGAAGCTTCTCGAGAACAGGGTGTGATAAATTTGATGCAACAGACACATTTCAAACAATAAAGTACTTACCATTGAGTAGTTATGAGTTTTGATAAGTGCTTTGCCCATTTTACTTGCCAATGTCCCATCTTTCGGGTTCTGATTTAATGCTTGCTCGTATGCTACTATGGCTTCTTCAGGCTAATATTGCCAGACACAAAAAATAAGCAATAAAAAATAGCATAACTGGGTCCCATTAAAGGGCAACATTTCTATAATTAAGCTCTACATTTGGAAGATTACCTAGGACTAAGCATATATTAAAGCACAGGAACTTTAACAATTTCAAAAAGGTGATAAATGAGAAGAGCAGGTATGGGTAGGTATAATTTATTAGTATAATTCTACCCATATTAATTGTGCTCTTGTCTATATAAATAACAGTATGTGAACTAAGAGACACCATGTTGACTTTTCATTTCCAGAAGTCATTATAACTGCCAGTTATAGAGGTCTGGAGGATTGGTTCCCTTTGAAGAAAACACCATCTTAGTCTGTAGCTCCCTTTATCCTTTGGTAAAAAGAAGAAGATTCCTAACATACTTCTGGTATCACCTCTACTTTTTTTTTTTTGAGATGGAGTTTTGCTCTGTCGCCCAGGATGGAGTGCATGGCGCAATCTTGGCTCACGGCAACCTCCACTTCCCAGGTTCAAGCAATTCTCCTGCCTCAGCCTTCTCAATAGCTGGGACTACAGGCACGGCTAATTTTTTGTATTTTTAGTAGAGATGGGGTTTCACCATGTTGGCCAGCTGGTCTTGAACTCCTGACCTCAAGTGATACGCCCGCCTTGGCCTCCCAAAGTGCTGGGATTACAGGCATGAGCCACCGCACCCAGTCTCATCTCTATTTCAAATAACAATAGTGCTGAATTTCTGCATCAACTCAAAAGAGAAAAATCAATTTTTTAAAATTGTAATGGATATTTCCCTTTTATTGTGATGACTGGATCTTCAAATATTAAATATTATTTTAAAAAACATCCTTTTAATAGGAAGTTGTACTCATCACAAATAATTTTTTAAAAATTGCAGTTCAGTAACATCAGAAATTTTACCTCTAGAATATTCATGTATGCATCACCGAGGAGAAGAAAAGACCGAGGGTTAGCCATTCTTTCAGCAATTTCTCTGGAAATCAGACCAACACTACTTAGTATATTGAATACAGGTATCTTCTTCCAAAAATAAAGTAAAATAAAATAAAATAAAAAATAAGCTCATTTATTTCAGTTAGCCAGTAGCCTTCAGAATATCTCTATATATCCAACAGTGTAATATTATAAAAACCTCATGCATACCCACAACCAAATTGTATATGCTAAATCAGTTATTTCTGTCACTGAATCTTTCCATTTTCTGAAATGCAGGTAACCGAGTACAGGTAGATAGTAAATATCTAAGTTCTCCTTGTCTGGACCTATACATTTTGCTATGTTTACTTCTGAAATGATGTGGGAGTGAAGGTACCAAAAAAACGATGGGAGAATAAAATTTTACTGTCCTCCTATGCATCTTGAGTGCTGATACTCATGGCATAAATTATATGCTGAAATAAGTTACCTTAAGAAAATACAAAGTCTTTTATTTCAGTATTTGTTGCTTACATTTGACCTGAAAACGCAGACTACTAAAGGTCATATTACCAAAGTTATTGAAATAACAATGTGGTGTTAAGTCTTTAACATAGACTATTTTATCTAATTGGTCCAAAAATTCTTGAGAATTATCTCAGTTTTATAGATGATGTTAAGAGTTGCAGCTGATGTGTCAGATCTTCCTGAAACAAAATCTGTGCTTTTAACTATTACATTATGCTACATCAAAAATAAGTCAACCCTATTTCGAATTATTTTCATATCATTAGGGATGACAGTGATGATCTTTTGGAAATACCTTAGAAAATACAATCTAGGAACTCCAGTCCATCCATCTAAACATGCAGTGCTGCTCAGTTTCTTTGAATCACTCAGCACTTAAAAGAATCTGAGCAACTTTTTGAGTTTGATATAATATAGGTGAACCAATACTGAATTACTTCATCAACAGTTTACTATGGTCTCAAGAGCTAAAAACGTTAATTTTCCCTTACATAGAGTGTATGCTTCTATGTTTACCCTTCTGTTTGGGGAGAAGAGGAAGAGCAATCTCTCTCTTTCTCCGTGTGTGTGTGTGTATGTGTGTGTGTGTTGTGTATCCCTATAACTCATAAGGGCATCAGTGTGACACACTTTTAAGATCATGTTCTTTCACCAAGAAATATCTGTAACCCACATCTTAGCATGGTACATACTAAAATAATTTTTTTTCTATAACTACTATAATAAATATGCTTGCCTGTCCCCTGGATTACTGTTACATTACATGATGCTGTTAAGTTATTAGAATACAGGGTACACTTTCGCTTCTCAAACAGGAAGATCTAGGGTCCGAAAATAATATTTGATAAGGAGAGCTGAGAAACTACAGTAAGCCAATTTGAAAGAATCATAATTATGTTTTAGGGAGAGCAAACAACTTGGTTACAGTGATTGTGGTTGGTGGTAGAAGGAATCAAGACCACATTCAGAAAACGATCTGTAAAGTATTTGCAAAGCAGTTGAAGAAAGTAAAAAAAAAAAAAAAATGGGGAATCAATATTAGTGGCTAAATGTGTCAAAATATAATGGGTTGAGACAATTACTTACCTAAAACAAGTGATATATAACATTTTATCTTTTCTGTGCTTCAGATAAATATCTGCCATTTTTTCTCTGGCCTCTATAAAATAAGGCTGTTCGGCTGTAACATTCTGAAGGATGCTTAAAGCCCGTTCAATATCTCCTTGGGCTAGAGCTAGGTCTGCATTAGCAATGGCAACCCGCACTTCTTCAGATGTTCCAGAAAATTCATGGATGGCATCTTGTAAAACTTTGGCTGCCTCATGCTGTAAAGATGAAATTAAAATATCATTCTTCCAAAATAGTGAACAAATAACACTAGAAAGAGAGATTTTCTCATAACGCAGAATAAATGCTAGTACATTTATAATATTTATGAAATAAATTAATAGAATTTTCTGAAACTTCAAAAATTTAAAACTAAACCCATGACCAAAATCAGATGAGGCTGTAAATACTGTTAGCTAGATAAATGTTTTCACACCTAGGACAACAGCAGCTGCTACAGAGGGTCACTGCTACTATATTAATGAGCACTTACTTAGCACCCAGCATTGTATAATGAAGAGCTGTACACACTGGGTCTTCATTAAGTGGCAGATTACTTTATTCCCTCCACCAGAACAACATTGTTGCTACACTTTAGGTGAATATTCTACCTTATTTCCAAATGTGTACCTTGATGAATCGAAAATGTCATTTAAGAGTCGTCTCAACTTCATAGATTACAAGAATTCCAGAAATGTTAAAATGTAATTTAAGTGTACCTTAGAATCAACTATATAGGGTATAATTGGCCTTTCTTGTTAAATGTACTTTAAGTTAATTAGTAAAACAGAAATTCTCTCACACCTGTAATTCCAGCACTTTGGGAGGCCGAGCTGGGTGGATCACTTGAGCCCAGGAGTTTGAGACCATCCTGCATAACGTAGGGAGACCCTCTACAAAATATTTTAAAAACTAGCTGGGCATGGCCCAGCTACTTGAGAGGCTGAGATGGGAAAATCCCTTGGGCCCAGGAGGTTGCAGTGAGCTATGATTGTATCACTGCATGCCAGCGAGGAGACAGAGTGAGACCTTATCACTAAAAAATACAATAAATAAATGGAAATTCTTTGTGATTTGGCAAATATTTAGAAATACAGCCTTCTTATTTTCATTAAAATATGAAAAATAAGTGACTAGCAAGTGCTGCAACCTAAAACAACTGATACAAATGACTTTGAGTTCCTCATTTTCTACAAAGTTTAATTCTCCCAGAATTACTTTCTATCTTATCTGTATATATTATTATTTTTTAAAATATCTGACTTTATAATATTCCTATGAGTATTCATTCATTTATTTTGTTTCCTCATCTACTAGAATTTCAGGTTGGTATTTTCTTTTTATTTCAGTAGTTCTAGAGTGTGCATAAATGTGTGTTTGTGTATATGTGTGTAAGTCTTTTTAGGGATTCATAGGATTATAACTGCATTATATTATTACATTCACAGTAACCAAGAGAGTTGTACATCATGTTATTATGTTTCATTGTAGTCAACATGAGCACACTGATACTTTAGGTCACCCAGGAGCAAATTATGTTTAACTTTCAGGAGCTTACAGGAAGTTTATGTTTTAGTACAAGGCAATGAGAAATAAATTTTTCTAAAGTTTACCACTTGGTCAAGGAAATACATTTAGCTTTTCATTTCTTTTTTTTTTTTTTTTTTTTTTTTGAGATGGAGTCTCATTCTGTCACCCAGGCTGGAGTGCAATAGCGTGATCTCGGCTCACTGCAACCTCCACCTCCTAGGTTCAAGCGATTCTCCTGCCTCACTCAGCCTCCTGAGCAGCTAGAACTACAGGCACGTACTACCATGTCCAGCTAATTTTTGTGTATTTTTAGTAGAGACAGGGTTTCACCATATTGGCCAGGCTGGTCTCAAACTCCTGACCTCAGATGATCCATCCGACTCGGCCTTCCAAAGTGCTGGGACTACAGGTGTGAGCCACCGTGCCCAGCCAGCTTTTCATTTTCTACTAATATATATGTTAGAATAAGAAAGTTCACATCTGAGCCCTTAAATTAAAACTTGACCTACCTGCTCTCCATTTAAGCGGTGAAGCTCTATCAATTCAAGAAAGATCGATAAACGATGGCTTGTATCAACTTCAGTTTTTCTGTCTTTTGATTTTGTGGAAGCTCCAATTCTTTTCATTCCTGGTAAACTCATTGCCATATGCAGTGTTTTAATTGCATCTGCTATTTCTCCCATTTTCTTTTGTGACTGAGCTTTTATCAAATGATATAAAGGATATTCTCTCACCTGAAAAATAATATTTAATAATATTTCCTTGGAGTGCCTACAACATCAACACATAATTTACAATCCATCAAACATTAAAATAATGAGATCACTGAGAACAGTCCATCTTTGATTGTATGCATGAAGTCTATCTCTGCCCTCTTATTAACCCTCTGATTATTTATCATATTAAATTGGATTTAGGAAAATTGCTTCTCCCTGCATCCTTTGAGATGACAAAGAGGTTGATTACATATTTCTCCTGTGACAGAAGAGAAAGTGTAAACAAGGTTTATAAGGCTAGCAACTACATTCTAAGAGATTATTTGAATTTTCAGGAAAGGAATTTCTTTATCTGGCACTTCTAGGACTGATACAAAGTTACTAGATTTCTAGAAACACTGTTTTTCCCCTTTTTTAAATTTGAAGATTAAAAGTTTCAGGACATTTTAATGAAGCATTGACCTTCCCCTTTGACACTACTCCTAAATATGCAGTTCTAAAGCTTCCATCTTTACGTCGGCTATAAACAGTATATACAGAAAACATAAGACAATGATAAAATGAGTTAGGAAAAAGAAGTAAAAGGGAAGGACAGGACCCAGAATGAGGTGACATGGCAGTCACCTAGCGATTAGGAAGTCTATAGTCCTTCTGATGCTGAAGTTCTCAACCTTAGGCAGCCTGGACATTTGCTTACAGAGCTTCATGTGAGACTCACACTCGTGCTCCTCCCTTAGAGAATTTGACTCAGTAGAGGTGTGGCACCAGCACTGGGTCTCTGACATACCACTAGTCTTGAAAACCACGATCCTAAGAAGCAAGTGATATTTTCTGCAAATCTTAATTAGGATTCTCTAATTCACCGAAGGGTTCTCCCTTAACAGGGTTCATGACCCTGTGAAGCAAAGCAAAAGCGATAAGAGCTCCTCCATGACTCGAGGTAATACAGGAAGCAACTGAACCTAGGATTTTCCCTAACGTTGAGGGGATACTGGATGTAACACATAATATCTTGGATAGAAATGTACTGTGTTTATATCCTCAAACCACAAGATTACTTTCAAAATGACAAGATGTTCTTTCACAATGAATCCAAAAAGAAGTTATTAAAAACTAAGGCCCAAGAAATAAACAATTATTATCTTTATACATAAAAATATTTGACATAAGGATCTAGAGTTTATCATCATTTTTATATACCTTCATTATTGCATTTAATTCTCATTGTAACAGCAAAGTATTAGTAAGTGAGTTTTACAGAAAAGAAAACTGAGGCTCAGAGAGAAGTGAAAGACCAGATATTAACCTCAGGATGTTTGTCACCAAGTCCACATAGTTTTTTATCCATACCTGTGTTGCCTCAATTTTTCCTCCTACTGCTTGTGAGCTCAATTTTTTTTTCCATTAAGCATGCAACTGTTAGCAAAATACTACAGGCTAAAACACAAAATACTTGAATATGTAAGCTTTCAAGGAGGGTGACATGTCTTATCCACTTCAGTCTGGAATACTTACCTTAAAATCATAGCTCAGACAAAGTTCAAGAGACTGAGAACACAATTTGACTTTTTCTTGAGACAAGTAAACCTGAGCTAGCAGCAGATGAGCATCGGCATAAGAGGGATTGTGTTCTAAGCAATGCTGAAGGTTATTAAAAGCTGCTTCAATATCACCTAATAAGAAAAACAATGCATTGTTATAATTCAAATGATTAAGAAATGGAGATCTGAGAGGCAAGAGGAAGAAGACTGTTTAGTTTACGGAGAGCCCTAGTGTTTGTAAACTTAAAGTTTGCTGTTCATAGGCCATGGTTTAATTCCATCTGCACTAGTTAGCTTCCTTCTAGTCCACATGAATGAATACACCTGCAAGTCAGGCAAGCCCTTGATCCTAATGAGCAAGCCAGGGAAAGCAGGAAAGGATGAGAGCCAAGCACTGGTGTTACTGAGAGGCCAATAAACCGACCTTTATTTTCCTTGTCCAAAAAAAAAAGGTTTTATTTATAATTTCATTAAAATAAATAATGCATAACAAAGACATTTCATTTAAATAGCTAGAATTTTGTAGTGTCACGTTAACAAAGAGCATATTAGTCTAGTAATCATTCTTGGTCAAAAATTCTATTACTACTACACATAAAATAACAAAAAAGGCCTACGGATATACTTCAGAGATTCAGAAATATGAGTTATAGATTTAAAATACCTTTAAATACCAACTGAAATAATGCCAGTTATATATCTGGAAGTCTTAAAATAGAAGGAAATAATCAAGATTAAAGTGACAGGAATCGAGGAATTGACCTTGGGCTGATAGATGTGGTAAGAAGAGGCTCTTCAGAGGAAAACATTGCATTGATTCTAAGTCTTAGAAGTTTCTCATGATGTAACCCACACTGATCTGCACTTAGTCACCTCATAAATGGGCCTTAAGAAGATGTAAGTAGAACAACTCCCCATTCAACCTTGCTAGGAGAATGGGGGAAGAAGACAGCCTAAATGATTTTCTGTTGAATTATGCCCCTCAACCTCACCTGATGTCAGCAAAATAAGGCTGAACTTACTGGTAATAGAAATGCACTGAGACTGAAAATATTCTTCTCAGAGATGGAGGATTAACAGAAAACTAACTGGCTGAGAGAGCATAATAACTTACTAAACATAGCATCAAAGTTTAGCAATCAAACGTCAAGCATAATTAACGATGCTAGATTCTTGATTTATTGTGATACAATCCAACACTCAAAACTGCACAGGTAAAAAAAGGAAAAGTTAGGCATAATAAATTTGTGTGAAAATTATCTTAGGAAGGAGAAGGCTTAAGGCGATAATTTGAAGAAAGAGGTTGTACTAACAGGACAAAGTGCATAGAGAATTAAGATTTGCAAGTAAGAGACTGAAGAAAATGAGTACTGTATGAGTAACAGAAATGAGAATCTTTGTTTCTTTTAAGGGTGAGGAGATGGATATGTAGGGTAGGAAACTATATATTTAAAATATTTTGAAATATTTAAAATATTTAGAAAGATACTAAATATTTAAAAATGAGAAGTGGGTCATTACTGTTGAGGAAAATAGACCACGTCACCAGAGATCAACACCAACTCTTTCTAAGAGCAGTGCAATTTCCCTTGAGTGAAACTGAAAGACATTTCAGTCCTGTGTATCTGTCTTTGTCAGAGTTCTGTGTAATAAAGCATTTGGCTGGCATTTGTCTTGGGTTCCCGGAAGGAGTCTCTAACTCTTGGAATTTCCCTCATGTTAGGGATGTCTGTATTACTCTTTATGGACCCTGATAGTTTATCCTAATGAGGAGACTTATGGTACGCCCCTAGATAGTTTATGCCAAAGATAAGACTTGAAATGGGGGCTGGCTGTGCCAGAAAGACCAACCCTGTGATTAGTGGGTTGGAGCTTAGAGCCACATTATCAGTCGGTGGGGACTGGAGATTGAATTCAATCATATGGCCAATGATTTAATCCATGTCTACTTAATGAAATCCCAATAAAAGCTATGGACACCAAACCTTGGTGAGCTTCCCTGGATGCTAATACTCTGATTATCACACATCGACATGTCAGGAAGTGGTATCTCCTGACTCCATGGGGAGAGGACAACAGAAGCTTTACATTTGGGAACCTATCAGACCTCACCCTGTGCATCTTTTCCTGTTGCTGATTTGGGTTAGTATCCTGTTGCTATAATAAAACTGTAATTTTAAGCCTAGTGCTTTCTTGAGTTCTGTAATTCATTCTAGTAAATGAATGAAACTGAGGGACCTCCACATTTGCAGCTAGTCAAAAGCACAGGAGGCTCTAGGAGTGCCCAAATCTGTGGCTGGTGTCTGAAGTGAGGGCAATTTTATGGAAGACTGTGCCCTTAACCTGTGATGTTTGGCCCAACTCCAACTAGTTGGTGTCAGAAGTCATTTCAGTTGGCAATTTAGCAAAAATGCTACTATTTAGACACATGCTAGCAGTATTTCACATGATTTAAGGGTGCTCTTCCTTTTTTTAACTCTTGGTTACTAGAAATTGTATTTTTTATTTCAATAGGTTTTTGGGGAACAGGCGGTATTTGGTTACATGAATAAGTTATTTGGTGGTGATTTCTGAAATTCTGGTGCACTCATCACCCAGTCACTGTATCCAATGTATACAGTCTTTTATCCCTCCCTCACTCTCTTCCTGCCCTTTCCCCTAAGTCCCCAAAGTCCATTGTATCATTCTTATGTAAGACTGTTCTTCTTAAAAATGGGATTAATATAAGAAATTTTCATGACTAGAGACTTTAACGATTAAGTATTACTAGATTGTGACTTACTCATATAAATTTTCACAATATAAAATAAACACTTAATAAATTATAGGAATCAAAGTCCCAGTCTAATTATATAGTGGGTGATACCCCTTCCAATTAGGAGAAAAGCTGAAATATCCTGTGGTTTAATGGTATAATTCAATCAGAAGGTATTAGTATTACTTCTTACAACTGAAATATTTTAGAGGTAAAACCACCCTCTGACATCATCTAAATGTTTTTAATAGCTAAAACAGAAGTCTGTAATTTCCACAATCTATAAGGAATCCAAACAAATCATCAAGAAAAAAATAATCCCATTAAAAAGTGGGCAAATGACATGAATAGACATTTCCCAAAAGAAGATACACAGATGGCCAACAAACATTTAAAAAAATGCTCAACATTGCTGATCATCAGGGAAATGTAAATTAAAACTATAGTTAGGGACCACCTTACCATAGCCAGAACAGCCACTATTACAAAGGCAAAAAAAAAAAAAGACAGCATGGATGTGGTCAAAGGGAACACTTATACATTGCTGGTGGGAATGTAAATTAGTACAACCTCTTTGGAGAATAGTATGAAGATTTCTCAAAGTAGTAGAAAGTAGATTTACCATTCAATCCAGCAATCCCACTACTGGATATCTATCCAAAGGAAAAGAAGTCATCATATCAAAAAGTCACCTGCACGTGTATGTTTATTGCAGTACAATTCATAACTGCAAAGATATAGAACCAACATAAGTGCCCATCAACCGATGAGTGGATAAAGAAAATGTGGTATATATACACCATAGAATACTACTTAGCTGCGTAAAAAAAAAAAAAAAAAAAGAAATAATGTGTTTTATAGCAACCTGGATGGAACTGGAGGCCATTACTCTAAATAAAGTAACTGAGGAATGGAAAACCAAATACTGTTATGTTCTCACTTATAAGTAGTAGCTAAGCTATGGGTATAAAGGCAAACTGAATGATATAGTGGACGTTGGAGACTTAGAAGAGGCAAGATGGGAAGAGGGTGTGAGATAGAAAGCTTCATATTGGGTACAATGTACAGTACTCACGTGATGGGTGCACTAAAATTCCAGACTTCAGCACTATACAATTCATCCATGTAACCAAAAACTATTTGTACCCAACACAAATAAAAAATTGAAATAAAAAATTAAAAAATAAAGAAAACAGAGGTCCAAAGAAACAGTAAAGGCAATCTCATCACTCCATTATATAACAGGAAATAACTTTATGAAAAAACCTTTTAAGCTGGTTTCTGCTCTTACAGTTTTACAAACTTTATTTACTTTTATAGCATTCGGTTGGCAAAGGTACATATAGACAAGCATGATATGATGGCCTTTTTAAATTTTTATTTTATTTTTATTTTTTTGAGACGGAGTCTTGTTCTGTCGCCCAGGCTGGAGTGCAGTGGCGCGATCTCGGCTCACTGCAAGCTCCGCCTCCCGGGTTCACGCCATTCTCCTGCCTCAGCCTCCCGAGCAGCTGGAACTACAGGCGCCCGCCACTATGCCTCGCTAATTTTTTGTATTTTCAGTAGAGACGGGGTTTCACCATGTTAGCCAGATGGTCTCGATCTCCTGACCTCGTCCTCGTGATTTGCCCACCTCTGCCTCCCAAAGTGCTGGGATTACAGGCGTGAGCCACGGCGCCAGGCTCAGTCTTTTTTTTTTTTGGAGACAGGGTCTCACTCCCCTTACCCACACTGAAGTGCAGTGGCGTGATCCTGGCTCACTGCAGCCTCAACCTCTCTGGGCTCAGGTGATCCTCCCACTTCAGCCTTCTGAGTAGCTGGGACTACAGGCACGTGCTGCCAAGCCCAGCTAATTTTTGTATTTTTTTGTAGAGATGAGGTGTCACCATGTTGCCCAGGCTGGCTCGCTTTGGCCTCCCAAAGTGCTGGGATTACAGGTGTGAGCCACCGTGCCCTGCCATGATGGTCTATTTCTATGTGTAAAGTCATGTATTTGTCTGTGCCTTAGAAAACTAAGGTTATAACTGAGTCATTTTTATTTTAAGCTATCCATAACTATTCACAGAAACTAAACAAGAATTACTCAGTACTTTTCATTAGGGCCTGAAATCTGGCAAATGTTGCATTTGGTTATACCAGTAAAAACACAACCATGGATTAACGACTGTAAAATCTTATTGCTAGTTTCCAGTAATTTCTGACAGACTTTTTTTAAAGTGGTACAACTGCATTTTCCCAGCAATTCACTTAAGCCACACAAGTTTATAGTAATTTTTAAAGGATTAAATAGTAAGTTATGCAATTCTATTTTGGATTAAAATTACTTATCTATGCATATACAAAATGTACATGTTATGTGACTATTCTCTTATATACAGAGTGCTTAATTTAATCACACTTGTTTTTATCAACATCAGAATAAAAAGGTTAAAAGTTTTTAAGGTATACTCTACCTGACAAATATTTCACTTTTGCTATTAGGAAGACAGTTTGTAGAAGACCTGGAACAGTTCTTACTACGGTCTCCAGGACTGAGACACAACGCCTGAGAAGTGGACAAAGAGGTTGCCCAGGACTTGCAGGCTAAACAAAACAAATCAGCAGATCATTTTATAAGTGTAAAATAATATTTAGCTAAAAATAAACATATATTAATTTTAGTATAACTAACCAAACTATACATATTTTTCTAAAATTTCTTTGATTTCACTTATTTCCTAATATCTTTACTATGACTTAACTAATACTAATTTATTTCCCTGGGATCTATGAACACACAATACAAATAATGGCTCTTATTCAGCAAAATAATTATGAAACTATTATACAATTACTAAATGGATAACATATCAAGTGAGTATATCTGTTCAAAACTTTTATCAGATAAATGTATCTGTTAAAGGAAAGATAACTGAGAGGTAGAGTTTTTTGCTAGAATTGACACAGTCAAGGCAGTAAGTGTTCAAATTCTAGATATGCCTTGTGATTTGCTCAATTCAATTACTCTCATTATCCCCTAGAGTACTGTGAAGCCAGTTTTTAAAGAATTCAGATTTCCCCCACTGGTAAACAGAAGGTAGAACGCTCACTATATTAAACTAAATGTCTCATACCTTTACATTCCCCGCTCTTCAGCCTGGCATGTTTTAGACCCTCAAAGTTTTCCTTTCAATTAATAATGAGTATGATAATTAAAGTGATATTAAAACACTGCTTAATTCTTTTCACTGTTTCTTATTCTTATAATGGCTGTCTACCCAACCAACCTTTATCCAATGGTCATCCAATCACAAGTTTAGTACTGTGATATCAGAATTTAAATATAAAATGTTCATCCCTCCTGCTTTGCCTTACTACGGCTGTTTCTTTATATGAGGCTGATCCTCTCCACCCCACGCCCCCTGACACATAAAGATCTTTCACTGGACTGTGCCTTCTTATGGAAAATCACTCCTATAACGAGCCATTATTACTAACAAGAAAGTGCTACAACTTACACACACACAATGTATCGCTCAAAAAGATAATCAGAATATGACTACTATTGCCTAGAATACTTCAATTTCTTTAAATTCTTCACATATAATCTATATAATAAAATTTAACACTCTATAATACCTATACAGTTCTACTGGTAGTTTCTTATTTAGTTTTGCTTCTTTTATAGGCCTAAGGGTTTTTATGTGTCTTGAAGATAAGATTTTTATGCTTCTTTGCACAATAATAGATACACAGCAAATAGTTTAAAAATATGTATTTTTTTCAGCCTAAGTAAAAATAGTGAAAGTGTAAGTGATGGTGAGGTTCTGGTAATGTTCTTTGTCACCTGCTAAGAATGAGTTATTGAGAACCATCATTTTACTGCAAACAATTTCAATGTGCAATCATAGAAAAAATAGTTATGCAGACAATCTTTAAGATATCATTTGTTCAACTAAAATTCTAAACAAAACTATGTCTATAAAAGGGTCAAAGAAGTAGGAACAGAGCTAAAGAGACAATTCTGCCTTTCTCATATTTCCCTATGAAAATAGAATCACATACGCTGATTACTTTCTATCATGCTGGTAAAGGAAAACAGAATTTCCTGGTAAAGGAAAATAGGATGTCTAGTTGAACTAGAGACCCAACTACCACTTAATGCATTATTTCTTGTTCTATTACAGTTTATTCTCAGCATATCTGATAGAGAAATCCATTAAAACACTGGGTTAAAGTGTTGACTTGCATCATGCTGGAAGCCTTTTGGTGACTCCCCATTGTATCCCATTGTACTCAGAATTAAAGCCAAAGGAGTTATAAGAACTGCTATGGCCCTACCTGGGCTCGTCTCCTTGGGATAACCTCATCTCTGACTACTCTCCTCCTCCTCACCCTGCCCTAGCCACATTTGTCTCCTCGAGTCCCTTTGGGTTTCTGTACCAGCTGCTCCCATTGTCCGAAACACTCTACCATATTTTCAGGTGTTCTGTGATGGTTAATACTGTCAACTTGATTTTACTGCAGGACGCAAAGTGTTGATTCTGGGTGTGTCTGTGAGGATGTTGCCAAAGGAGATTAACATTTGAGCCAATAGGCTGAGAAAGGCAGACCCACCCTCATTTGGGTGGGCACTGTCTAATCAGCTGCCAGCATGGCCAGAATATAAAGCAGGGAGAAAAACATGAAAAGACTAGACAGGCTTAGCCTCCAAGTCTACATCTTTCTCTCATGCTGGATGCTTCCTGCCCTTGAACATCAGACTCCAGGTTCTTCAGCTTTGGGACTAGGACTGGCTTCTTTGCTCCCCAGCTTACAGACAGCCTACTGTGGGACAATGTGATCGTGTGAGTTAATACTCCTTAATAAACTCCCATATGTGTATAAGGAGTATATATATAAACTCCCATATATATACACACACATACTATTAGTTATATACACTATTCATTTTATATATATATATTAGTTTTATATATATACACACACACACACACACACACACACACACACCCTATTTTTAAGTCTTTGTTCAGATCTTACCCTCTTCATGAGGCCTATCCTGACCACTGTATCTAAAATCACCATCACCCCACCATGCTCTATTATTTTCTCCTGTCATTTTCTAAACATAGTATACAATTGACTTCATTATATTATCTGTCTCCTCCCGCTGGAATACATGCCTCAGGGGAAAGGAATGTAGTTTGTTTTACATGGGTATTTCCCCAGCTCCAAGTAGAGTGCTAGGTACTCTATAAACATTCGTAGAATGAATCCTGAATACTAGATTAATACCGAAAACAACGTATTCCAACTTCCAAGCAAGTGAAATGGATTATGACTGGGGAGTCTGAGGTCAATCCCAGGTACAATTCTCTGAGGGTTTAAGTTTAAAAAATAAATAGTAATGAAAGCCTAGAAAAGGACACGATAATCGAAAAGGCTGTATGGGTTCCCTAAGGGAAGGTCATTTTCCTTATTCCCCATGTTAACACAGTTACCAAAGCTGTAGATCAGGGAGAATGCTAAGAAGTTTGCTTTCAGCAATAGAATGCTTGATAGTGCCTGCCCTGATATCCCTGTGTTGAATGTGAGCTGAATACAGTAAAGTTAGGACGTCTGTATCTGCTTACTATCTGTAATAAGAGTGCTGACTAATAAATCCACATCAATTTGGAAAGAACTCTCTGGTAGTACAACATAGGGTTTTATCTTCAGGTCTACTCAAAACTTGGAAGAGAACATTATAGTAACAGTTATCGCAGAGCTAGATAAAGCAGATGACAGATGACAATAAAGATCCATTTAAAATAGGTGACAATCATGATCCACAAGGAATATGATAACATGGAATGGATATGATAACATGGAATGGATATGATAACATGGAATGAATCTGAATTCATTTCATGAGATGAATCTGAAAAGATAAAATTTCATAGAATAAATGTAGAGTCCTACATTTGAGTCCAAAGGTACAACAAGACACTGAAAGTTTTTAATTAACTGTTGATTCAATAGAGGTAATTAATGTAATGTGATTTATAAAAAGAAAGTTGGAGGGACTTCCGGAATAAGGGAGGAAAAGGTCTATTCTAGTTCTTGCAGGTCAAATCCACATCTGGAATAGTGAGCTTAATGAGAGGAACAGACAAAATAAAGAATATCATCAGATTCACAAACAGAATTCTCAAAACTATTTCATATAAAAAATAAATGGCTGGAAACCTGGAGTTGTTTAGTGGAACATGAAAACTAATTGCCAATATCTGAAGGTCTGTGTATGAATGAGGAATGATCCTTGCTCTAAGCAACTGGACTTGCTCTATGTCAATCCAAGGAGCAGAAGGAGGACCAGTAAATGGTCCTTTTTTTTTTTTTTTTTTTTTAAACCAAAAGCAGAGTTTGACTTAACACAGGAAATACAGGCTAACAATCATAGTTATATGATAAGAACTTCATTTCTAAGTATGTCCAGATGTGGGATAGGCACTTGACAGTGATGTTACAGACTGGATGCAAATATAATGTAGGTGTCTGAATTAGATGACTTTTAATATTTCTTTAAACTGAAGATTTTAAGATTTTATGAAATACAAATGAATATCTGCAAACCAATACTTTCAGTAGTTGACAGCAGTCATTACTAAAAACAGTCTGATTAAAAGCAATTTCAACTAACATAGATACAAATACTACCATTTTAAGATGCCGATATAGTCTAATGCATCAAAGAAAACTTTTAAGTTCTTTCATAAAACATCATGTAAATGCATCCTTGAAAGTAAGTCCCATAATTACTTACCTGCATTGGACAGAAGCTCAGATATTCCGTAACAATTTCCAACAAGAAATCAGGATTTAGCTTTTCAAAATACTGTATGCCAAGAGGCAAACCTTCAATTTGTGAAAAATGAGTGTCCAGGACATCATTTAACAAATTAATAACTTCTTCTTGTCGTTTATTTTTCTTCATGGCAAGAACTGCATGTAAATAGATTAATTCCTAGAAAATAAGTAGTTTTCATAAATTATTCCATTTAGCTATAAAGCCATTTATTTCTACTCAGATTTCAAATGCATATAATGTGCTACTGATACGCAATTATTTGTTCAAACTCAAGTATTAGCTTGAACAGACTTTTAGAATCATTCAGAAGAATAAAGTTTCATTTTGCATGGAGGTAAATTAATAAATTCAATTACATATTAAAATTAGTGTACACTAGTGCTTTCCAGCCATTACAAAACAATAAGACTGATTTATAATTTCATATTTTATAAACAGCTAGCATCGACCATCTGATAAAATAAAATACTGTACCGCAGATTTTCCAATGGACTGCTGAATTTCATTTAAAAATTCTAGCTGCTGATCTGCATCCTGTAATTGCCCTTCTATCAGCTGACATTGGATAAATCCTAAAATCAAACAGGAGAAAGACAGTCAAAGTCCACACCAATTCAGGCATGCACTCTTCAAGCTAACATGACAACATTAATAAAACACATTTTCCCCCATCACAATACTTTAACATTTTAGATTAAAAACAACAGAAAGAAAGAAAATGAAAACAGTGAAAAAAAAATAAAATGGGTAGCCTTGGACCTTATAAAATCATTTACTGAAGAATTCATAATTTATAGGAACCACCTTATATAAATCTGTTCTCTCAAGATATTATTTGTGAATTAAAAATTTTATTTTTAAAGACATGACTTTTTCGAATCTGGGCAGTAGAGAACAATTTAAGTTTAGAAAACCATAAAATACTTGTGTTCTTCTCTAATGGCAAGTTAAAAGCAATTGTTACTTGTATCTGTATTATAAATATTTATGAAAACAGTTGTCATACCAACTAGGGCAGACACACTAGTCTCATCAAGTGTCATGGCGGTCTTATACCACTTCAGTGCCTCTTTAACTCTTCCTTGTAAAATCATTTGGTATCCAAGTTCTGTAGCAAATTCTGATTGCTGAGGGTTTAAACTAAAAGCTTTCTCAAGTAACGTTTGAATTTTTTGAAGAATGAGTTGACTACGTCCACACTAAAAAGAAAAAAAGATTATGTAAGATTTCAAAGTCAAACATTTCTACCAAGACTGAAGGATTATTTTTTCTAAATATATATATTATTTGTACTTCACAGCAGTGATGAAAAAGAAAAAAAATAATAATAATTAAGGAAAAATAAAACTTTCCTATTATCTACACAATGCATCAAGAGTTTATATTCTATCAGAACTTATACATCCTAATGAACATAATGCTTTTACAAAATAACTAGTATGAAAAGTACACTTCTAATGATGTCACTACATAAACATATTTTTTTGAACTGCTTTTCCAAGCTGTCTCATGACTGTTTTATAAACAAGAAAACCATTATTTTATGGTTACATGTGTATATGTGTGTGTGTATATGTGTATAATATACGTATGTTTTTTCTTATTGAATAAAAAACTAGGACTAGGATCTGTTTTCCCCCTACACACTAGCTATGCCACCAGTGAGAATATTTTAAAAGATCATGCCTTAGAATCTTCTTGAAAAAAATTTCAAGAAATAGCAGTGTTGTTAGAATAAGTACATAACTTTTCAAGACAACAATCTTTAATAGTAAAATACTTATTCAAATGTTTGAACCAACTTATATAATTTTTATAAGCTTAGTAAAAAAGTAATTGAAATAATGTGTCTAGGACTATGGTAAGCGAAAAAGGTAAATACCTCCTTAATTCAAAGTTTCGTTATAGCACGGAGTTTTCTTCCTCTAAAGTTTACACAATCTGATATCTTTGTTTTTAAATAAGAAAATTAAGTATAGTCATGTCATTTAACAATTAATATCCTTTATTTTTTTCTTTCAACTTTATGCTTGCTAATTATTTTAACCTTCTTAGTTTAATGAACTTTTCAATATTGTCATTCCTTGTATTGATTTCGAGATTCTACTGTATATTTCTATTTCATTCTTGATTACCTTCTTTTTACTGGGAGCTTATAATAAAAACATTTCTTTCCTATTGTTTTTTAAAAAATAAGCTACCAACCATTTCCTCCACCAAAATGCTCTTTTATACACTTTAAAACTTTTTAAAAATAGTTTTAAAAAACAAAAGCTAAGAGCAATCCTGGTCATAAATCTATGCTCTGATGAAAATAAACCACCTTCTATTTCCTTTGCCTGGAAGGCACTTGGCTATGCTTAAAAGATCAATAAGTGGCATTTCCTCCACGAAGCCTCCATCAGGGCTTCTTATAGCTGGAAACCACATCTCCTCTAAACTGCCTTTCTTAGGAGTATGTCATATATTTAAATACATATTTGCACTCTAGGCCATATGCTCTTCCCTGCTTCCACCTTTTCCACTTATTTTATGCCCTCTACTATAGATAACAGAGCTCTGGTACATGGTAGGCACTCTCACAGTTCTGCTGAAGGCGAGTGTAATGTTATAGAAAAGTTGAGCATTCTGTGGTTCCATGGCATCCAATGCATTTCCCAAGTTTTCCAGCTTGGTGGAAGCCTAAAACAAAAGCAACTGGTATTAACTTTAAAATACACTAAGTAAAAACAACATAATACATGCACATATATGCTAACAAAGCATAACCCGACTAGTATTTTAAAAGACCTTTGCTTTTATATATTCCTCCTCCTCCAATGGATGATTATATGTTATAAAACATATTTAAGGTTCTAACAAACTCAGTAATTATAAATGTGTTTTAGAATGTGTTTCTTTAATACTTGTTATTGAATGGAAACCTTTGGATAGGCAAAGACATCCATAATATTTCATTAACTGTACATGCCCAGCTCCCCCTCCAACAGTTAATTCATGACACAAATGAAATACAAATGATAATGTATTTACAAATTATATGAGATCAGCCCTTCAACTGCCTCTATAGACTGGTTTATAATCAAAATATTTTCTAGAATAGAAAAAATTATTACGGTACTTAGTACAAGTAATTTCAATGCCTGGAAAATTTACCCCTACTAAGATACTCCTAGTATTTACTGAAGTATCTATCAGGCACTGTCACATTAACCAATTTAACCACACTAAACACAATGCAAATCTACTACATGTTATACTAATACTATTTCCTTCAGATTAGAGTTTGGCACTCCATGATCCAATCTATAGTCAATGTGTTCACTACTACAGAAACAGATATACTTTATTATAAGGTACAATGGGATTTTATCCTAAGCCCATTAAATTTTCGCAAATTCAGTTAAATTGTAAATATACTATAAATTACATTTTGCATACATATTTTTTCATATCTAGTATCACTGGTTACATTAATCATACACAGGAGTTTCATACAGAAAGCCATATATACTATAATTAATGATTTAAGGGATTTTCAAGGGTAATGTTAATCGTATAATATTTTTGCTTTACTAATAGATTTTAGAAGCTGACTTCTTTGTTAAGGTATAGTCTCATAATCAACTAAAAACTACCATGACATATAGTCTAAAAGAGAACTTCAAGGCTTTAATGTATATGCACATGCACACACGTGTGTGTGTATGTGGGTGTGTATGTGTAATGAAATATATTTTTTAATATAGGAAACTAAAATAATACAATGCCACTTACCTTCTCTATATCCCCCTCCCTACACACATAGTAGAGTGCCTGCATTCTCAGTGCTTCCACATTTTGGCTATCTTGGAGCAGCAACCTGCAGGAAAACAATTTAGTTAATGTCAAAATAAATTTATATATTTTCTTTTATTTGAGGGCATGAAAAGTTGGTTTGCTTGCCTCACTATTCCACTGATCAAAATAAGTAATTTTCATTAGTAAAATGATATCTGCTTTGTGAAACTTATCAACTTTATTATTTAAACAAATAAAAGTCTCTGGAATTTAATTTGTAATATGTTTTTAAGAAATATGAATAGATTATACTAGTCTCATTAAATCTTGTGGCAATCCTAAATGAAGTATTAGCTAACTATATACAACAGCATAGTAAAAGAATAATTCACTTTAACCAGGCTGATTTATTACAGGAATTCCAGGAATGCAAAGCTGGGTCAAACATTACAATACCTACTAATGTTATTCACAACAACAGATTCCTATGTGATAAAAACAAATGAGAAAATATTACATTAAAAAATCCTATTAATAAATGGAACAAAAAGCAAAAAGAAAAAAATAACAAGCATAAACTTAAGAAACATGCAAAAGCTATAAAATTCCTATGAAACTGTACTCAGGGACATTTTTCAAAAGAACTGAACCAAAAAGGTAACGCCCTAGACTTCTCTTATCATGGATGATGTGGTACATATCACAATTACTGGTTCCAGTTTTTTAACCCTCCTTGAGTACGTGCCTTCTGCCATGTAACTAACTACAAAAGTTGGAGTGTACCCTACTGCTTCTTGACTAGGGACTTGGACATTTTTCTTATATTGGCCAATGGAATGTGGGCAGGAATAGCAGTGTACCAGCCTAAATTGTAGAGGCACTGCATACTTCTGCTTGTTCTCTTGCACCTGCTATCAGTATAAGAAGAATTCCCTCTGAGTAGCGGCTGCCACTTGTTGTGAGTCCAGGGGAAAACACTCTCGGAGGTGACAAGAGTCCAAACTGCAATGATGTGCCACACTCACCCAGCTGGATCTGAACTGAAGCAGGGCCCCAGCCAAGCCCTGCCTGAGATCAGCAGACCCTTGATGACCCACAAAAATGTGAGGAAAGAATACTTATTATTATATGTCCTGACATTTGTGGTTGTTTGCTATACACCAATAGCGGCCTGATATAATAATGCTCATTTTTGGTTAAGAAAAATTTTTTTCCCACAAATGACTACAAATTTAATGTAATTCAAACCAAAATCTTCTACAGTTTCTTTTTTATTATTTTGTAAATTGATTATGACAGTCAAGAACAAAAAAAAAGAGCCAACAAAACTGTTATAAGAGAAACATGGCGAAACTCTGTCTCTACTAAAAATACAAAAAAATTAGCAGGGCGTGGCGATGGGTGGCTGTAATCCCAGATACTCGGGAGGCTGAGGCATAAGAATCACTTGAACCCAGAAGGCCGAGCTTGCAGTGAGCCAAGATAATGCCATTGCACTCCAGTCTGGGCAACAGAGCAAGATTCTGTCTCAAAAAAACAAAAACAAAAAACAAAAAACCATGATGGAGAACTTGCGATAAAAATTATCAGAGTCCATCAAAAAGGAGAGAGTAGGCTCACTTAAAAAAAAAAAAGCATATTTAGAACCAGTTATATACCAAAGAAAAGAGCTTTTAGCATATGAAAAGTTGCTCAATCTCAATACAATAAATGAAAATAAAAATAAGACACCTCTGTTTCAGATGGCTTAGAAAAAAAAACAAAAAACAAACAAAAACACACACACACACACTGAAAATGGCCAGAATTGGTGAGGATAAGGTAAGGGAACATTCAATCGACTACTGGTAGGAGTGTAAATTAGTATGATTTCTTAGAGCAATGTGGCAGTGCCTATCAAAATTTTAAATTTATATACTTGAGGCAGAGACTACAATTTGTCTCCTTAAATCCATTCTCTCCTTATTTGCTTGGGCATGTGGCTAGTCAACACTTCCCAGACATCTTTGCATGTAGAGGTGGTCAACGTGAAATAAAATACTACATTCAATTTTTGGGCCTGGGCTTTTATAAAAAGTGGAATGACTTCTCTACAGTATCTTTCCCTTTCTGCCAGCTGTTATGAGGTCTTAGGAGATGGCAGGATTGCAAGATGGAAGGAGTCTAGGTCTGTTAAAAACAGTGTGGAGCAAAGTTGCCTGATCACTTCTAACATTTACCTAAAACAGTTACATATGGGAAAACATTCTTCTATTATACTGAATCATTATATGTTTAGATCTACTTTTGTAGCAGCTTAGCCCACCCTAACAAATACAGTATCTTGGATTCAACAATCTCTCCTTTGGGAAACTTCTCTGCATATATAGTCCTACCTGTGTTCAAAGAGGTATGTGTGTATGCGTGTGTGCACACTGCACTATACTGAACACTGAAAAATTGGAAACAGCTTAGGTGTATACCAATGGGGAGAGATTAAATAAATTATTTGTGTTTTCAATTCACAGATTGCTACTCAGTTTTAAAATGATTAGGGAAAGGAAGAAATACATAGATGTTCACAGATGACAGGAACATCTATGTAGAAAATCTAAAAGAATCAATTTAAAAAACTCCTGGAATCAACAAGTGATTATAGCAAGATTGTAGGCTATAAGGTTAATACATAACATCAACTGCTTTCCTATGTGCTAGCAATGAACAAACGGTATATGAAATTAAAAACACAGTAACATTTACATTAGCACTCCTTAAAGTAAAATACTTAGGTACATATAAATCTAACAAAATATGTGCAAGATGTCTATGAGGAAAATTTTAAAATTCTGACAAAAGAAATCAAAGAAAAACCAAATAAAGAGAGAGAGATTCCATGTCATGGATGCAAAGACAATATAAGATGTTAGTTCTTCCCAATTTGATCTATAAACTCATTCAATGCAATCCCAATCAAAATCCCAGCAAGTTATTTTGTGGATATTGACAAACTGATCCTAAAGTTTATACAGAGTGGGAAAAAACCCAGAACAACAACATACTATTGAAAGAAAAGAGCAAATTTAGAAGTCTGACATTAGTTGACCTCAAAACTTACTATAAAGCTTCAGTAATCAAGACAGTAGTGTGGTATTGGTGAAAGAACAAACAGGTCAATGGAACAGGGTAGAAATCACAGAAATAGACCCACATAGATAGTAAACTGATCTTTGACAAAAGAGCAAGGACAATGCAATGGAGAAAAGACACTCTTTTCAATAAATGGCACTGGAAAAACTGGACATCCACATGGAAAAAAGGAATATAGATACAGACCTCACCTTCTTCACAAAAATCCATCTGAAATAGATCACAGAGCTAAATGTAAAACATAAAACTATAAAATTCCTAGAAGATAAAACAGGAGAAAATCTGATGGCCTATGGTTTGATGATGGCATTTTAGATACAACACAAAAGGCATAGTTCATGAAAGAAAGAGGTGATAAGCTGCACTTCATTAAAATTAAAAATTTCTGCTCTGTGAAAGACAAGCCACAGACTGGGAGAAAATATTTATCAGATAAAGATATACCTGATAAAGGATGGTTTTCCAAAATATACAGAGAACTCTTTAATCCAAAGAATAAGAAAACAAACAACCAATTAAAAGATGGGCCAAAGACCTTAATAGACAGCTAACCAAACAAGATATACAGACTGCAAATAAGCATATTTAAAAATGCTCCACGTCATATCACCAGGGAAATGCAAATTAAAATTAAAATAACAATGAGATACCTCTAGAAACCCATTAGAATGGCCAAAATCCAGAACACTGGCAACATCAAATGCTGATGCAGATGTTTTAAAGCAAGAGAAACTCTCATTCATTGCTGGTGGGAATATAATATGGTATAACATCTTTGGAAGATAGTTTGGCAGTTTCTTACAAAACTAAATATGCTCCTACCATATGATTCAGCAATTATGTTCCTTGGTATTTGATCCAAAGGAGTTGAAAACTGATGTCCATACAAAAACCTGCACAAGGTTATAGTAGCTTTATTCATAAATGCCACAATTTGGAAGCAATCAGGATGTCCTTCAATGGATAAACTATGGTACATCCAAACAATGAAATATTATTCAGCACTAAAAAGAAATGAGTTATCAAGTCATGAAAAGACATGGAAGAAAGTTAAATTCATAATACTAAATGAAAGAAGCCAATCTGAAAAGGCTACATATTGCATTATTCTATATTATAGACACTCTGGAAGAGGCAAAACTATAAAGGCAGTAAAAAGAGCAGTGATTGCAAGGAGTTGGGGAGATGGAGGGATATACAGTGGATACACAATAAAGATAATTTTTAGGGAAGTAGAAATATTCTGTATCATACTATAATGGTGGATACATGTGATTACACATTTGTCCAAACCACTAGAATGTACAACACCAAAAGTGAACTGTAATATAAATGATGGGACTTTAGGTGACTATGATGTAAGTTCATCCACTGTAACAAATGTACCACTCTGGTGGGAGATGTTGATAATTAGGCAGACTATCTATGTGTGGAGGCAGGAATGTATGGGAAATCTCTGTACCTTCTGTTTAATTTTGCTGTGAGTATAAAAGTACCCTAAAAATACTGTTTATTAAAAAACAATTTGGTGTATCTATGTAAATAGGTATAAAATGATATCTATGGAACACTCTCTTAAAGAGAAAAACAAGTTTAAAAGTACATTATGAGTCTATTTCTTACTTTTAAAACACCCTCAAAATATAAACATATTTTTAAAATATATAGAAACCACACACACACACACACACACAGCGCCTAGAAAAAAAAATCTTGACAGATACATACATCAAAAAATTACTAGTGCCCAAATTGTGGCCTTCAAATATCATTTCACACTAAAAGAGATTAGATTGCCCTGGACAAATGACTGATACCTACTTGGGGAAGTAATACACAAAATGAGCCTGGACAGCTTGTCATACCAAATAGCAAAGTAACTATCAAAGACTACTAGGATCACGTCAAAAGGACTTAAGAACAATTTGAAGAAGCTCCTAATAGTCAGAGATAAGACTGTACAATTATAATGACTGAAATGTCCAGAAGCACTCATCTAAATCCATGGCATGTAAAACAAACAAACCTAGGCCACTAATCAATTACCAATGAAGGATGCTAAGGAATTCTTGGCATTTTTTTTTTTAAACCTGGAAATAAAGGAAAAGACTTAAGCACCTTATCCTATTTTTTCTTATATGAACTACACCACTCAGTAACTAACCAGGAGATGAGAAGTTTTTCTTTATAGGTATTCTAGCTAAGAAACAAAGAAAGAATGATAGAATTCAAATGTAATCCTACTATAATCCCTAAGAATCAAGCACTTAGGTATTGAGCATGAATAACTGCTGATACCACAAAAAGAGAGAGACAAGCAGACATTCTGTCACTGTGATGAAACACAACAGTACCACTCATGAAGTAATTGCCAAAACAACAAAACTTACTGTGAATTTAACCAAACCTCCAGATCCAACCACCAACTACAGAGGATAAAGCAACAAGTTGTACTACACCATGGCAGACAAACAACAAAATCCAGATCATGGAAAACGCTACAGGACAAAACACTGGTTTCTTTACCTTAAAAAGAAGGCAAGAAGAAAAAGAGAAGGGAAACAGGGAAATAGGAAGGCAGGAAGAAGGAGGGAGGGAGAGGGAAGAGGGGAAGGAGAGAGATAGGAAGGGAGAGAGAAAGAAAGAGTGAGAAAGAACTTACAGAGACTGGGAGAGAGCCTAGAGACTTTAAAGATATAAACCAATCACAATATGTAGACTTATTTGGATCCTGATTAAAAAGTAATTTATTTAAAAAACATAATATTTGAGACTATTGGTAATTTGAACACTGGATATTTGATATTAAAAAACTATTTTTAATTTTTTATATGTGATAATGACATTGTCATGTTGTAGAGGGAAAAGAATTATCCTATTTTTTCAATGCATCTTGTGATATTTACAAATGAAATGATGCAGAGTTTTGAATTTGCTTCAAACTGAAAATTAAACCCAGGAAGCAAACGGGGGTTTAGTCATGTGGTGATGGTAGCTGGGGGCAGGAAACAGATAAGAGTACCTCATGATGCTATTCTGTCTGCTTTTACATAAATCTGAAATTCTTCATAATAAATGACAGATGATCTTGGCAAAGATGTTACCAAGATGTTCGGTCCTGAGATAGCCATTAATATTTTGTCAGATATGGATGAAAGTTAGACATGCTTGCAAGTCACTTATTCTGAAGATTCTAAGACTATAAACCTTGATCCACACTGAAGTAAAGGTGACTTTCTATGCAATTTATACTTCACTTGTATCTTGAAAGGATCTTGCCTATTGTTTGCATGAGAAGTTCTATTAAGACATTCTGATTTTAAAGGTATATTTGTATTACCTATGAAATTTACTTTTCTGTGATTTCAGTATTAAGTGACATGAATTCATCCATTAGAAAGTATTGATTTGTGCCTCAAATACATTTATTCTTGATCTCATGCCTTTAAATCACATCTATGTGTCAGTGACTCCAAAATATTAGCTATAGCCTAGGCCTCTCTCGAGAACTCCAGATTCAGACATACAGCTGCCTGCCCATACATCCATCTCTACTTTGATTTCTCATAGGCATTTCGAAATTACAATGTTGAAGGCTAAACTCCTTCCCTGCCCTGAAACCTTCTTTTTCCATAATCATCCTGTGCAGCTGAAGCAAACTGCATCCTCTAGTACAAGTAGTGGGTAAGAGCACAGTCTGGGACTAGAGTGCTCTGGATTTGAATCCTGACTCCACCACTAAGTAACTGTGTGGCTTTGGAGAATCTTCTCAACCTCTTTGTACCTTAGTCTATTCAGTTGTAAAACAGAAATACTAATAGTACCTTCCTCTTAGGGTTACCCTGGGAATAAATAGATAGCACTTCCTATGAGCCAGGCACTCTGAACACTTTACAACAGTTCATTATCATCATTGTTGTTATTCTGGTAGTTCAGGCCACAAACCTTGGAATCACCTTAAACTATTCTTTCTCTTACTCCTAAACAAAATTGCTACAGGCCCAGATTCCAATCACTTCTCAAAGCACTTCCACAACTATACTGGGCCAGCCCCCACCATTTCTCAATGATGGCAACAGCTTTCAAAAGGTTCTCCCTGCTTCTGCCTTTGCCTGCTCGCCCAGTCTGTTTTGCACATGGCAGAGTGATTCTTTTAAAACAGAATTTAGATGATGGCATTCCTCTACTCAAAACCCTCCAGTAACCTCATGCTTCAGAAGAAAACCTCAAATCCTTATATGGCTGACAAGACCCTTCATCATCTAGCACGGGCTCACTCCCACCCTTTGTCTCAGACCTCACACCCTACTCACCTCTCTTACTCCTTCCCACTCCTCAAACATATGACATGTGCTCCCACCTCAGGGACTCCGCATTTGCTTTTCCTTCTTTCTGCAAAGTCTTCCCTCAAACATCTGCATGGCTTACTCCCTTACCTTCTTTAGAAGATGGCTCAAAGGTCTCAGCCGTCCATGACCATCCCATAAGACCGAACTCCTCAACACTCCCCATCTCTTTCTTGGTTTATCCTTCCCCCGTAGCACTTATACTTTCTAACACATACTACAGAATATACTTATTTGGTACGCTTAGTATATGGTTCCTCTCGCTTGAATATAAGCTTCATGACCACAGGGATATTGGTCTGTTTGCCTAAAGAGAGTATCTGTCTTAAAACAGGAATCAAATATTTATGTAAATCAATAAATTCAATGTTTAAAAGCAGTGTGACTTTAAGTATTTTCTTGGTTCCACACTGTTTGAAAACAATCAAATTTAAAAACTCTTATGAAAAAAATTCACATAGATTTCGCTTTTTCTCAAAATTATAACCAAATCCAAAGAGACTTGTGTCAACTTTTATTACTTAACCATTGTGCTGTCTCAACCGTTTGGTCCCAATCCTGCAAGGCTAGTTGTAATTTCATTTTCTTAACAAAAGAGGGAAGGAAGCTTGGAAAGTTCACGATTATCTGGTTCACAGTCTCCAGGGCACCTGAATAATTCTGGCGCATCTCAAGGCATTGTGCCTAATGGAAGAGAAAAAAAGGTGCAGAGCAGGCAGAGTATGAGCATTTAATACTTACTGACTTTTCTGTGAGGAGCAGTTATCACTTTTAATGAGAGAAACAGTAAGTTTTTGTCAAAACAAAATTTTAAAACATCACAGAATAATACAAATACATTATATAAACTATTATGTTTTAAAATTTACTTTTAAATGGCTGAAAAACATGATTAAAGGATAAAATTTTTTAAAATGTTCTTGGAAATACCATAAAATAATGTTTCCATTTAGAACAGGAAAATTGTCTTTTTAGATTAAAATGTTTCCAGGAGATGTTCAAGTAGTATCTAAAATTTTAAGAAATTTTAGAAATTTTGCATCTTTTTAAGAAATTATTTTCAGGTTAAAGAACATACGATTTTAAAGAAAAAGCAAAATAAAGTTCAAATAAATCCCTCTACTTCAACATTTTCACTTCTATGAATTATCTGAAGGAAATAACTGGAAAAGATCACAAGGAAGTATATAGATGGTATTTATGGCAGAATTGTTTATGTATAAAATAATCCCAAATGTACCTAGAGGAGAAAATTATAGTATATCTATTTAATAAAATGTTAAGTAATCATTAAAAATGATGACCTAAATTTTTAGATGTATATTTACTGACATGAAGAGATATTATATATAATAGTTTAACTGGTTATTTCCAATGGTGATGTTCATTTTGTCATTCAGATGTTACTGTATTTTCTAAAAAAAGTTTTACTATGTTCATTTATTACTTTCATAGTCAGAAAAAATAAAGCTATAAGTATAGTTAGTACATTAAAAAGAAATGATGAGGCAAATTTTTATCCAACAGCTTTTCTTTAAGAGAAGAAAAATGATCAAGACAAGTGTATGGCCAATTTCTACAGCAGTGCCATTAGGTAAAACTTGAGGCCTGAACAAGATGTCCAACGGGCTTACTGTCCACACAAAGTGACAGGAAAAGTGATGTAGAGACATCAACAAAAGTCAACACATGAATCCTCTCCCCTTTCTTTTTTATCCCTCCAAATTACTGCTTATCTAACAGACTGTTGTTCCCAACTCATAATTTCTTTTTGCTGAGTCAAAAAAAAAATAAAGGCATTTAGAAAGCATCAATGGGGATGGAAGAAAGGGTCCTAATTAAATATTTCCACCCATCAATGAGTTCTAACGACTCATCCCTCAAAATGTATGTCCAATCATGTTATTTCTCTGTTCAAAACTTTGTATTGGCTGCCTGTCTCTCTAATTGAAGGTAGAAGCCAAAGGCCTCACAGAACAGGCCCACCACTCCTCCTCATCCCCATCCCACCTTTCTTCCTCAGGCCTTCACTTCTGTTCTCTTTATTCAATCCACTTTGGCCTCCTTGCTAACCCTGAATACGCCTTAAGGTACCTGAACTCATCATCTCCTCTATTTGAAATACTTTCCCCAAGATGCTTGGAGGGCTTTAACCCTCACCTCCTTAAATGTCTTTGCTCAAATGTCACTTTCTCTGACCACTTCATGTAAAATTGGAAGTTCATGCCCCAGCTTTTCCAGCTGTATTTTCCATTGTACTTACCACCTTCTAATATATTATATAACTTACTTAATTATTTTGTTTATTGTCTGCCTCCATCAGTAGAATACAAGCTCCATAAAAACAGGTTTTCTCTTGCTCAGGGTTTCTAGTATCTAAAGGGACGCCTCACATACATAAGACACATGATAAATGCTGAGGAAAGAATGTCTGAACCAAAATAACAACAACAATAACAGTTACAGCTGATCCAGGATTCAGGAACTTTGGCAGGGAATACATTTCTCTAGTGTATTGCTCATCGTCTTATACAAATGCCAGTCCACCTTACAGCTGTGAGCTGACAACAGCATCATGAAAATTATCAACTTTTTTGAGCTACTTGGTTTTGTCAGGTTTCAAATATATTATGAATACATTTTGAAACATGATTTATTTACCCTAACTCCAACTCACCTTACCCAGCAGAGCAAAAGTATCATTCCCATCTTGGAGTCCCTCTTCAAAATACTTCAGTGCTTTTTTAGTGTAAGGGTCTTTTCCTCTTGTAATATCAAGCCATGCTTTCAAAACGTGTCCCTGTAAAATGAATAATTCTATTTTTACTTCTTTAGAAATGAAAAGAAATAAATGTTAATGAAAGAGCCTACTGTCATTTTTCTGGCAATTAATAACAAAAAGGACTCTAACAAATATGTTATGAACAATAAAATTCTGTTAGTGAAATCACTTTTGAACCCTTGCCAGCCTAGTGTCTTGGGAACTATATTACAAATTTCAGCCTTTAACATTACTATTGAGCTCAATATTAAAATTAAGAAGCTTATCAAATATTCTATTAGTGTTAAAACCATTATTTTCTCTGAGACTTTGCTAGTAATTGATGAATAATAACACTTAAACATGTAATTCAATATATAGATGAGAATTTGTTGTCTCTTTTTGAGCAAACAGTCTAAATGAACTAAGATGAAATAACAGAAGATGTCTTGCTTCACATATCCTAAACATTCAGATGATCTGGCAACTATCTTCTTAACTTCTTTGATTAGTCCATTGAATTTCAAATGACAGGTGAACGGCCTGAAACATTAGAAACTGAAGAACTCATGGATATTTATCTTTACACAAGTCAGTGGGCCAATGGGTTGTAAGACACACAGGATTGAAAAGAAGACAAAAACTGGTTATTTTTCTGTTTAAGGTCAAATAAAAAACTGTGAAATATGCTCTTCTATTTAAAAAATCTAGGTTAACTGACAAATTTATAAATGTTTAACCAAGACTATATTCACCTCCCTGTATTTCACCTGAAAATACAGATCAGAACCTTAACCAATGCTATGCACTAAATCAGTGCCATTATTTGAATGGTTTTAACTATTGTCTCTGTGTAGATGATTCCCAACCTATATTTCTAGCCCAAAACCTCTTCTAAATTTTTATTTTTCCAGAAATTCATCTGTTATCTCCATCTTACTGTTCTGCCAGAACCAGAAATACAGCATGTCTTAAGTCAGATCACTTCCCTTTAAGATTAGTTTCTTACACCAATGTATTTTCTATTTATGCTAACTGGTCTCTAATTTATTTAGGCTGAAAGCCTCAAAGACATCCTAATACATGACAACTTGTTATCTTTCCCAACTATTTATCATCAGTTCACAGGTCCTGTGGGTAATTTAAAAATTCTGAACTTTGTACTCACTGTACAATATTTTAGTGTCATGCCTCAAAAACTTCTGCAAGAAAGACTATCTTTTTTATTTTTGCTGCATTTCAGTTTATCCTCAAGCCACTTCATCCAAGAAACCATTGCTAAATTAATCTTCTGGATTTGCACTCTAATAAAATCACTACCATAATTAAAAGTCTTCAGTAGCCTCTCAAAGAATGTCAAATCAGACACAAATATTTCTAACTAGCAGTCAAGATCCTTCAATTTGTCTCAGTCTACTTCTCCAAGCTTTTCTTCCCTGCTCATTACCAACGTATCCTATGTTCCATCAAATATGAGTATCTCAGTGTACACTGAAGTAACATGTCTCATTTCCATCTATTATTTCTCACCTTGGGAGTATCTACTTCCCTTTTCCATAATCTTTGCCTGTTGAAATTGTATCCTTCTTTCAGGTTTTAGTTCAAATGCTAGTTCCTTCAAAAAAATTCTTTCACATTCTCTTAACACTTATGCATGCGATCTCTCCTTAATTTAAAACAGTGCCTAGCACAAACTAAGCAAGCAATATATGTTAGCTATTATTTTCTTGCATACTTTAATCACATATCTCTCATATCATCTATCATTTTTCTCACAATATTAGCTGGGGATGTGCTCTATGCCACTACTGGATTATTCATTCATGAAAGTGAAGTTTATGTATTATTTTCCTTTACATTATTAACACTACAAATAATGGTGCCTTGTATCTACAGCTGTTCAATAAGGAGAGAGGGAGAAAAGGAAAGAACAAAATATGGAGGGAAGGAAAAAAAAGGGAGAAAAAAAGAAAGAGAAAAACAGAGGGAAGGAACCAGGCAGGGATCATTTAAGAGTTAGTAGCATAAAACTAACCTTAGAGAATCCCTATTCTATAATACACTATTAACCATATCGATAACCATAAATGGGTTAAAATAAAGCTGTCATTTACAAAGTGGCAATAGAGTGGACAATAATAAAGAACTAAACCACAGATACTACTGGATAGATCAATAACGTAAGGATTTTTAATGTTATTATTTTAAAATCAGAAAAATAGCTACCTGTTTACTACCATCTGACATTTTGATCATTCTGTCAATATATTCTCTTGCTTTATCATGGCGACCAATGTGCCATAAAAATAAGCCTGCATGGTATAAGGCTTTCTCTCCAGCTCCTTTACGTTGTTCCTTCACTCTGGCATCTGATTCCAGAATAGCTTCTCTATCTGGGAGGGGAAAATGATATTAAATAAAAATTAAATTCTGGATCAAGTATTTATAAAAGGTCAGATAATTAACAAGGCAAAAAATTTACTTCTCTCTATAGTGGTACTGTCTAATAGAAATAAAATGCAAGCCATATATATATAACTTAAAATTTTCTAGTAGCCCTATCAAAGAAATAGAAGGAAACAATTAAAATTAATCTTAATGTTTTATTTAAGCTAATATATCTAAGATATAATTTCAATGCATCATCGATAGAAAAATTAATGAGATATTTTGCATGCTTTTTTCTTACTACCTGTGAAATGTGGTATTTCATACTAACAGCACATCACAATTAAGATGCTAAATTTTGGCTGGGTGCGGTGGCTCATGCCTGTAATCCTAGCACTTTGGGAGGCTGAGGCAAGTGGATCACGAGGTCAGGAGATCGAGACCATCCTGGCTAACACGGTGAAACCCTGTCTCTACTAAAAATGCAAAAAAAAAAATTAGCCAGGTGCAGTGGCATACACCTGTAGTCCCAGCTGCTGGGGAGGCTGAGGCAGGAGAATGGCATGAATCTGGGAGGCAGAGAGCTTGCAGTGAGCCGAGACCACGCCACTGCACTCCAGCCTGGGTGACAGAGCAAGACTCTGACTCAAAAAAAAAAAAAAAAAAAAAAGCTACATTTTATTCAAAAATACTTGATTTGTAGTTTTCATAAAACTTATGGCTGAAAAGCAGATTTTTAGACTCAAGTTATTGCGAAATAAGTTTTCTAATAACTGAATCAAGTATCATTTTTAAATTTAAAAAGTAAATTGATTAGAATTAAATCAAATTTTAAATTCAGTTCCTCAAACTTACTAAAAAAGCTGTATATGGCCGGGCATGGTGGCTCACACCTGTAATCCCAGCACTTTGGGAGGCCGAGGTGGGTGGATCACCTGAGGTCACAAGTTTGAGACCAGCCTGGCCAACATGGTGAAATCCCAACTGAAAAAAGAAAAAAAAAATAGGTGGGTGTGGTGGTGGGTGCCTGTAATCCCAGCTACTTGGGAGGCTGAGACAGGGAGAATTGCTTGAACCTGGGGGGCGGAGGTTGCAGTGAGCCTAGATCGCACCACTGCACTCCAGTCTGGGCAACAGAGGAGGTATATGGTCAAGGATCACTGCAATGCACAATACAGCTATAGAGTTTATATCATTTCCAAAATAGAAAGGCTGTATAGGCTAATATTTTTTAATAATAAGACTTGTAAAAATGTATAATGGTTCTAATCACAATTATTAGGAACAGGTCCACTACTGGTACTCAAAGTATTAATACTTCTTAAATACAATTCTAAAACATATAAACATGCCAGTTACTGTTATGGGTCAGTAAAAAGATGTCGTAATTGCTGATGTAGTTTAAAACTGACTGCTCCCTTAAATAGATAACTCTATTCACTTACATTAAATCTATATACTCTCTCTCTCTCCTGCTTTCTCTCTCTCTCTCTATATATATATACATATATATATACACACATATACACACACACACACACACACACACACACATATACATATATATATATATAAAAGTATCTGCTTAGGACACAGAAGTCAATTATACCCAAACCCTGGATGGAATCAGAATCTGAATCAGCCATGCAATGAGGAAGAAGAAATGTAAGTTGAGGCCCGTGATTCCAACAGTTCTATCATCCAGGAATGGCTACCAAGGAGAAAGGTATGTGACTCTTCCTTTCAACTCTAATGATACAAATTTAAATGTGAAATTAACAAGGTACAATATAACAAGTTAAGGAAACAAAACTGTTTCTGTAAGTCTACAGATTGCTTAGCAAGAAGACCCTTTTCTCCTCTCCCCACTCCCCATCCCTACAACCCCTTCAGAAGCGTTCATTAAACAGCCATGATACAGAAATGGAAAAAGAGAACAAAAACAAAAACAAAACAAAACAAAAAAACCTCACCAGGCAGGAGCAGGCATTGCACAGGAAATCTTTCCTACTGAGCTTTCCATCACGTCCTTAATGAGGTATCAATTAGCTCTAACACTGTCTGCACAAAGCTGTTGCCAGATCTCAGCTTTTTTATAAGCAGGGTTTACATAGGCATCCTGGAACAATGTATACTAACAATCTAGGACTTTCCTAGGTGGTATTTACAGACATCTGGGCCCCTACTAGACTTCAAGTCCATTCAGTGTCATCCTTGGTGCAAAGTAGAGTTAGCACTCAGGTTCCTCTAAACAGTATTTCTGATTCCATCGTTTCAGTGTCCTGCAAATCAGTTTCCAACAGAATCAACACTGGTAAGAATAACCAATTAAATAAAAACTTGATTCTAAAAAGAAATTATTTTTTTACTAATTTATTTATACTGACTACAGCTCTCCCATGAAAATTCTCTGCTCTAGCTAAACACACTCCCACTGGAGTATGGAGAAAGGGGATCCACAGAAGAGCCTAAACCTGAACCACTTCCACGTATTTGCCCATCCATTTCTCCTCTCTGGCCAATACTCTTCATATTCAAATTCTACCAGTCCTTCAAAGATCAGATTAAGGTGCAAACTTTCAAAAGCCTTCTCAGCCTACTCTTCCAAATTAATAGTGCATATCAACTTCAATTAATTATAAACTCATTTGTTTCATTTTGTATTATTTAATAGAAACACTGGAATTTAATCTTTGTGGTTTTTACATTTTGTTTTTTCCACTAGATTACCAACTTGATGGCATGAACCAATTATTACAATTCTTTTGTAGCTTCTCACTGTATTAGGCATAGTTTCTTGGATAAATTAAGCACATGTTTACATGTTTTAAATAACTTTGTATTGATTTGCGTATGTGTGAAGGAGGTATGCCATACTTGACTTTAGAAAAAAGTCTCATCTAATATTCAAGGAACCAGTCTACGACTTTTGTTTATTATCTAATTTTTTGAAACACAATCTATATTTACAATCCTATTAGCTGTTACTGGATATATATGGAAGAATATAACACTACTTCTTCTTTATTACATATAATTGGGAAACTCTTCTGCCTTTGCCATTAAGTTAACTATACATTAAGACAGTTCACATAACTTTATTTTTTATTTTCTGTTTTTATAGAGATGGGGGTCTAACTATGTTGCCCAGGCTGGCCTCGAACTCCTGGGCTCAAGTAATCCTTCACCTCAGCCTTCCGAGTTCCTGGGATTACTGGTTTGAGCCACTTAGCCTGGCAGTTTACACAACTTTAATTGCTGGTTTATGTATAAATTTCCTTCTCTAATCTAGTCAACCTACTATTGCATAAAAATTTGCTGAGTATCTCTCAAGATATAGCCCTCATAAAGGGTTTTAAGGCTCTCAAGAAGCTTAATATACAGAAATAAACTGCATTGGCTGTATATTTGCACATAAGTTGTAAACTTGGCTGCTGCAGAGCAATTTATGCATATACAGTACCTGTTTTTTGGTATAACAATTACTAATATACATTCCCCTTTAAGTTGTCTAAAAAAAATCCCTATGTACTAATGAAATCTCTGCCATAGGATATAAAGAACACGAAAGTAGTAGAAGACACATTTCTTGTGCCTGATGAATTTATACCCTTATCAGGAAGATAAATATATGTATAAATTGTATCTATAGGAAACACATAATATAGTGTGATCAGACTGAATGACTTGATAACTGAGAAAAATCAAAATAAACTGAATAGGAAAAATTGTCCTAAGCATTGTATTTAAATACCATACCTGGATTAGGACTCATTTTATGGGCATATATCAGTGCAATTAGAGAACAAAGTGATACATCTTGTTTATTTTTAATAGCCTCAAATTCTCGAAGAGCTTCTTGAGTTTTACCTGAAAATCAAGATTATGATATGAAAAACTGTTCTTAGTACAAAGCAAGAATTCAAAACTGATGGAACATGTTTAATGATTAACACGTACCTTCCATTAATGTGCCATAGGCATGATAAAACCTGAAGACTGGATCACTTCCATACCTCTTAATTCCTTCACTGGCAACCAGTAACACGTGATGGAAATATCTCTCTTGACAATAGTAATTAATCAAAGTCTAAATGGAAATAATGAAAAAATGTTATAAAGGAATTCTGGTGCTCTGAAATACTCTTAAGAAGCAGATACTAATCTAACATCTAGAATAATGTAAAATTTAGGCAATGTGACTTTTTTCTTCCAAGTTTCTTAAAATACTGTTAATGGCTAGAACTCAATGCTAAGAATTGCAGAACTGAATGATCATAAAATTACTGAAATAATTCAATGTTTTCTAATAATTTAAATCCTTTTTCCTAAAGTTTTTGTTAACAGCATCGAAATGAGGCTGCTTTCGCCATTTTTCCTTTGCCCACATTTTCTTGAATGTTTTAGAAAACAGAAAGGCAGACAATAAACAGGAACTAAAAAAATAAAAATAAAAATTAAAATTAAAAAAAAAGACAAAAGACTTCCATTGCCAGACCATAGGTTTCTTTAAAAAAAAAAAAAAAAAAACCTCCTTTTCAAAATATCCAGTATTTTATTACAGCATTACAAAGTAATGACAAATTAAATTCTTCAACGTATCATCAAATGTTATCTTACTTGGCTTTGAGTTCTGTGACAAATAAATTGTCAGTTAAAAATAAATAAACTATTTTTCAATGAAAATGGTTGTCTTTAAGCTTTTTCCAAAATTATATTATTTCCATATACAAGACAAAACCATCAGGACCTACTAACTTCTGAATAAAAATGGGCCTGTGTTGTCTACCATTTTTCTTAGGATTATGTCTAAGGCTTGGTTGCTAACCTAATCAAAGACAGAAACCACACTTTCCCGCCATCACTACGATACACCTGATTCACCAGAAAGCAGTTTGGGCCACCCCATACCTCCTACCTACCTGTACTCTACAGCTTGTTCAGTAGCAGTGAGAAATACAGTAACTAAGTGACACGACTAAAATCTAAGGGTGTCTAGACAGCTCTGGTTTTTTTGTTTGTTTGTTTTGTTTTGTTTGAGATTCTGTTACTCAGGCTGGAGTGGCGCAATCTCTGCTCACTGCAATCTCTGCCTCCTAGGTTTAAGCGATTCTCCTGCCTCAGCCTCCTGAGCTGGGACTACAGGCACGCACCACCACGCCTGGCTAATTTTTGTATTTTTAAGTAGAGATGGGGCTCCCCATGTTGGCCAGACTGGTCTTGAACTCCTGACCACAAGTGATCCGCCCACCTGGGCCTCCCAAAGTGCTGAGATTACAGGCGTGAGCCACCACGCCCGTCCGACAGCTCTGTTGTATATCGTCTCTTGCTTTTGGAGGGCTATAGTCCATGTACTTCTCTAGATCAGTTAGGCGACTGTTCTCTGTAATTTTACTCTGCCTCCCTCCTTGTGATCACTGCTCCCTACTCTCCTTTTTAGCCACGTTTCTTAAAAGTGTGATCCACACCCCATCTCCAGACCCCCACAACACACTTCAGCGAAGCGCAGTTTTCCTTCAATGCTCCATTCCCTAAAGTTGCAAAATGACCTCTTACTTTGCCACAACTAAGGACACATTTAATACGTTACTTGACTTCTGCACACTATCACTAAGTATCTATAATCCTCCTGAAAGGCAGTGGCATAGAACCATAAAAAGGACAGGAATTTAAAGGCAAAAAGACCCGGCTTCAAATCTCTAGTCCTTCTTACAATGCCTCAGTCTGCTCATTTATAAAATGTTGTTAGTAATGCAAATATATGGGTCACTGTGAGAATTAATTAAGATATCATAGTATAAGAGTTCTATTCTGAAAAAAATAAGTTCCTCTGATCCCATATGTTAATAGAATAAAAAAAAAAAGTGTCCTGCCAAGACCTCTTGTCTATGTTCTAGATTCGTATTTCCATTTTCCACCTGCTACCCAAGTCAGGTACTCTGTTACTCATGAATCCTCCCTTCCTATTTGCCCAGTCTCTCTAAGTCGAACCACTCAGTAGGTTCTTCTATTTCTCTAGTCTAACTCCCACTAAACATACCTAGTGCCACTGCCTTGGTTCAGGTTAGATTGTTCAATCCAAAACATTTACTGACTGCCTACTGGTACCCAGGCACTGGGCTAGGTACTATGAATAGAAAGATGAGTAAGACACGGTTCCTGTACCCCCAAAAAACTTATATTTTTCAGATGAAACTGTAATCTGAAGACTAACTGAAATACAATGTAGTAAATGTAAGAAAAGAGCTTATAAACTGCTTTGGGCATGTGGGATAGTAACATTTGGACAGCTTTGAAAACTGAATGTGGTGTGAGGGGAGGATGGATGACTAAAATCAAGGGAAAGATTATTGGGGAGGATTTCAGAGCTGACTCTTGAATTGCAAACCCCTCACTCTCCCTCCACACACATACACACTCTATTTCCTTTTCATGATTCTTGAGGAAGGTATAGGAGTTAGGAAGAGGAACTGCAATAACACAGATAAGAAATCATCAGTGGTACATTGGGATGGTAGTGGTGATGAAGATGAGTAAAAGCCACTCCATACTCTAGAGCAGGGTTTGGCAAACCACAGTCTGTGGGTCATATCTGGCTGGCTGGTTGTACAGCCAGTGAACTAAGAATGGTTTTTATATTTTCCAGCTGTCAAGAAAAAAAAAAAAAGAAAAATATTTCATAACGTGAAAATTCATGAAAGTCAAATTTCAGTGTTCATAAATAAAGTTTTATTGAAACACAGCCATGCTCATTTAAGTATTGTCTATGGCTGTTTTGAATGACAATGCCCAAATAGATATGATAGACCATACGGTACATAAAGTCTAAAATGTGTACTATTTGGTCCTTTGCTGAGAAAGTTTGCCATTCCCTGCTCTGAGGCTTCAGACAGAGAGTATTGGATGATGAGGTTGGAGAGGAAGGTGGGGTGAAGAGCCTCACATTAAGTACTTGGGCTTGATCCTCAAGTCTAAGCGATGAGGAACCCCATTTTTACATTAAAGTGTTTTTATTAGAAAGTTCATTTGGGTGGCAGTGCAAAGAATACATTTAAGGGAATGAAAAAATTTAAGGATATAGGGGGATAGCTAGAACAGAGGATAATGTAAAACTTCAGGCAGAAAAACAAGACATTTCAGCATTCCCTAACCTCCCGCACCGCCAAACTGTCCTCCATCCACTTATCACCATCTCACAGGATACACATCTTATTTACCTATTTGTTGTCTGACTCCTCCTACTCAAATGTAAGCTCCAAGATTGGAAGAGTTTTTCTTGGTTTTATTATTTCAGTGCGTAGAACAGTGCTAGATACATAGGAGGCATTCGACAGATACTTGTTGAGTCAACTGAATTCGGGTTTTTCCCCAGCATTAATTAGCCTGTAAAATCTGAGAAGGCAGAAACTGTTCAGTTTCGCTCACTGCCATCTCCAGCTTCTAATGGACATACAGTAAACCCTTCATAAATATTTGCTCAACGAGTGATTCAGTGAACAAATGAATAGGGAAGACCAACATCCGAAAAGTTATTTTATTTTCAAGCCTCGTGTCTTTAACTGTTTTATATCAGCCTTTCTTAAGTTGACCGTCATTGCTGAATGGATGAGTCAGTGATAAACAGATTAGACCATCACCCTAAAATAACGACTCCTCCACTTTTAAGTCTCACGTCTTTAATGGGTTTCCTATAATATATCTTTCTGGGCTCTTTTTACTGTCCAGTGTGGGAGCTGACACTAGTTTGCCTTAAGACCTTAAAAATCGTACCTGGAGGCGCAGTGTCATAGGTAACCCAAGCTTTCCTAGTAAATATGATGCAAAAGTAAACACAACCAACAGCATGGGGACTAGCAGCAATTCAGAAACAGCACGCGGGCGGGCTGCCCAGACCTGGGCTTCCCCAGCAGGGCCCGCGGAGACCCGCCGTAGGCAGAGGCTGCAGGCCCACCCTGCAACCCGAGCGGCCGGGGCATCGCAGAGAAACAGCGGCCTAGGGAAGCCACCCGAGCTCCCTCCGCGCCCCTGGGCCAACAGGCCGCAAAGGAACTCCGCCCGCCCGCCCGGTCACCTTCAATTCCTGCGAGTCCATGGCTGCCCCGAGGCTGGGCCGCGGGGCTGGGGGGCGTTGTATCGCCGCAGGCCAAAAGAAGATGCACAAAGAATTCAGTGTCCCCCGCCTCCCGGAGCCAGCTAACTCCCAGGGAACGGCGGGAGGGGCGGGGTCGCGCCGCCATTGGCTGTCGGAGGGAGGGGCGGGCCTGTGTGGCGGGGATCGTGCTGTAGTGGAGAAGGCGGGGCGGGGACCGGGAGGGAGAGCTGCGAGGGCGACCCGGGAGGATTGGGGCTGGGAAAAGGGCCTCCGTCGGGTAGTGCAGCTGGAAAAGGAGGTCACACTGGGAAACGGCTGTCTGAGGACAGTGGGTGGACGGGCCGAGGAAATTGAATTAAGGAATAAAGGAAACTGAGTAGGAAGAAGGGGAAGTCTGTTTCGTGTCACTGGTTGTAAAGGAAGACACCATTTTCTGTACGTTTGTCTGGAGGCCGATTCCCGCAGTGCGGCTCTCGGCAAGGCTCTGCCGGCGCGGGAAAAAGCGGTCAACTTTCACGTGGGCAAGTTGTTTTATGGCCACAAGGTGGCGCAGAAAAATACCCGTTTTTAACAGAAATGCGGTGAGCTTGGGCCCGTCTTTGCAGGCGTTGCTGCAATCTTTGTTAGAATGCATGTTCAGTTAGCCCGTTTTTACCAGCCCCGATAATAAGAGGGACAAATAAGTTAAACTTCCAGAAAATTAGTGTCTGTGTTTTAAATGATACTGTTGATTTTAAACTGAGAATAAAATGAATCCCAATACAAATTTTTTATGTTTGCACCCAGTAGGCAACTCGATCAGTTACACATAGATTTCTTAAGTCCAGAAAATTAAATGGAAATATAATAGACATTTTCTATTTCTGCTTAAATATTTAAAATAGTGCTTAAGGTCTGAGATTTAAGTGATCTTCGCAGAATCTTTCACGTGGATTCCAAATTTTGATCCTAGTGTTAATTATCTTACTTTAGTTGACATGATACGTAGTTGTCTTTTTCAGATTGTAAGTTTCTTAAGGAGTTTATAAACTGACTTTTCCCCCATGCCAATAGGTTATGTAAGGACAGTCTTGAGAAAAAAAGGTAGCTACTATCCTAGGCTTTAAGGTGAAGCAATATTTCTCACTGGTTTCTTTTTAAAGGAATTCACCACATATTTTCATGAGCATTTTTTTTCCTTTCCAATATTCGTAGTCCAGCTAAATGTCTGTGGTGATGAACAACTGGTGATTTCCGTTTGTCTGATTTTCAAAGCTGCGGATTAATCCGCACTTGGTATACAGCAAAGAATGCCACAAGGCCAGGGTGCTCAATGAAGTGTATAATCTTGAACTGTAAAACCTTTGGTAATAAGAGAAAAGTTCATCTGTAAGGAAATATCTCAGGATCATGGTTAACAGAACAGATGATCAACCTACCTTTTGGAGCTTTTTAAAGTCATATTAATTTAGCCTCGTATTCTCTTCACTGAATTTTGTTCCAAGGTTGAATTATTTAGCATGAAACACCAAGCCTGACGTTTCATAAATGTTTGTTGGAATAAAAGTACTCTGAGATTTGCTTTGACACTCACAGTGACTTGGTGTGCCCTGTGCCCTGATTAGATCTCATGTAAGAAATTTATTTTGGATCTCAGGCCAGGAAAAACTCTTGTCTTCCCTGAAAAATCGATGTGTTCCTTAGCAGTAACATTTTTATTGGCTCACTTTTACTAGCTACAAACTTTTGAGTCTGATATCCAAGAGCCTTCACCTCATTGTCTTTTCAAGCCTTATCTTCTACCTCCCCTTCAAGGAGCCTTTATTCCGGCTCAGTGGGACAAATATTCCTTCTTCTGGGAATGCTTTCCCCTACTTTGTTTTGAGCGCTTTCTTCACCTGAGAAAATCTCTTTCTTCTGAGTTCTTTTCAAATTTCGTGAAGTCTTTAAGGATCACCATAACTGGATGGGTATAAAAAGATCACAGTGTAGTGGCAAGAATACCCTCTCCTGCATCTATTATGCTATCTACTTTTGTGACTTGGGGAAGTAATTTCCCTAAGCCTCATTTTCCTTATTTACTAAAGAAACGGAATGCCTTACAGACATATTAAAAGTTCCTGACACGTAATAGGCATTGTATAACCAATAGTTTCCATTAAACATGTAGTGCTCTATAGCAGCGGTCCCCAACCATTTTGGCACCAAGGACCAATTTGGTGGAAGACAATTCACAGAAGATAAATTTTCCATGGATAGGGGTAGGGGGGATGGTTTCAGGATGAAACTACTGCACCTCAGATCATCAGATTCTTATCTAAGGAGCATGCAGCCTAGATCCCTCGCATGCACAGTTTATAATGGGGTTTGCATTCCTACGAGAATCTAATGCCTCGCTCTCTGACAGCAAGTGGAGTTTGGGGTAATGCTTCCTTTCCTGCCCCGCAGCTGGCCTCCTGCTGTGTACCCCATCCTGCTGCGTACCCCATCTCGCTGTGTAGTACTGGTTTGCAGCCCTCAGATTGGGGACCACTGCTCTATAAGACTTATTACACTTGCATAGTCCTTGTATTATAGTTATAGCATATTTTTGTTTGTTTGTTTAATGTTCTCTACCAGATGATGAGCACTATAAAGCTAGATAATATAATGTAGCAGTTAACAGCTTGGTCTCCAGAAATAGGTCACTGGCGTTCAGACCTTAATATTACTATTCACTAGCTATTCAGTTGGAAAAGTTACTTAACTTCTCTGTGTACTTCAGCTGTAATATCAGACTAACACCTCAGAAAATTGTTAAGAAGACTAAATAAGTTAATATTTAAAGCACAGAGCAGTATTAGGGGTATGGTAAGTACTGAATTACTGTTACCTGTAATCACTTATACTCCCAACTACTCCAAACAGAGAACAGTATTGATCACAGAAGTATTTAGAAAGTTTTATAGCACTGATAGTTTCTTTTAATCATGTCTGTGTTTGATTTTCTCCTCCTCCAATTCTTATGCTGATCCACTTGTAGCTGTATTATTTTATATATTCAAATTAAAGAAAAAGACTTAGGAAAACTAGGGAGTTTTGGTAACAAACAAAATAAAAGTAAACACACTAAAAATAAAACAGAGGCAAGTATATGTCATCATTAAATTTGGGAGGTGAAAATAACGTTAGCAGCTTGAACAATTTTATTTTACAAAAGAGTAAGATGAAGCCCAAAGCTAAGACCAGTAGTTTTCCACCGTCCAATCTAGCTTGCACAACAATTGTGAATAAGAAGAAGAGTGTTTGCCTTTTCTTTCTTTTGAAGGCTTAGTAAATTAAATTAAATTTGGCCTAAAGAAACCTTCATACACACTGCACCATAATCTATATGTAAACAAACTGAAATGTAACTAAAAGTGTATTTTTTAAACAACCAAGTTTTGCCCAATCATATCAGCCAATCACAAGTGGCAAACTGCTCAGACATGTTCTAATAAGGCAAATACCAAACTATAACCAATCAGGCTGTTTCTGTAAGTTCCTTCCTTTTTCTGTCTGTAGATACTACCTAAAGAAGTTGCTGGGTAGACCTCTCTGAACCTTGACTGGTTCCAAGTGCTGCCCAATTCATGAATCATTTTTTTGCTCAAATAAACTCTGCTAAATTTATCTCAAAATGTTTTTTTAACATTATTACTATAAAATTGAAATGATATATAGAAGTTAAAAAGGTATGAAATCCAAACAAACTAGCACATAATTCAGTCTCAGAGGCAACATCATGGAACAGTTAGAAGGTTAACTGAAATCAGAATTGCTGAGTTGTTAGAGTTCTGTCCCTCAATAAGTTTGCAACTTTGGGTAAGTCATAAACTTTTTAAAAAGAAATTATTTATTTTAGGCTGGATGCACTGACTCATGCCTGTAATCTCAGCACTTTGGGAGGGTGAGGTGGGCAGATCACTTGAGGTCAGGAGTTCAAGACCAGCATGGCCAACATGGTGAAACCCCATCTCTACTAAAAACACAAAATTTGCTGCGCATGGTGGCAGGTGCATGTAATCCCAGCTGCTGAGGTGGAGACAGAAGAATTGCTTGAACCGGGAGGTGGAGGTTGCAGTGAGCTGAAATCACACCACTGCACTTCAGCCTGGGCAACAGAGTGAGACTCTGTCTTAAAAAAAAAAAAAAAAGTATTTTATTGATGCATAATAGATATTTATTATTTCAGTTACATGAGATAATATAGATTCATACTTCATAAAGATCTAATCAGTGTGCTTGGGATCTCATCACTTTAATTATATGTCCTTTATTTATGCTAGAACCATTCTAATTATTCTAACTATTTTGAAAAGCACAATAGAATATTGTAAACTTTACTCACCCTACTGATCTGTCTCACACTAGGTCTTATTTCTTCTGTCAACTATATATTTGTACACATTAATCAATTTATCTTCTTTCTGCTCCTTCCATACCCTTCATGTCCTCTGGTAACCACCAATCTACTCCCTATTTTCATGAGATTGATTTTTTAGCTCCGACGGGTCAGTGAGAACACACAATATTTGTCTTTCTGTGCTTGGCTTATTTCTCTTTAATATACTGACGTCCAAATCCATCCATGTTGCTGTAAATGACAAGACTTCATTGTTGTGGCTGAACAATATCACATTGTGTATATATACCAAATTTTCTTTATCCATTCATTCATCGATGGGCACTTAGGTTGATTCCATATTTTGGCTCATGTGAATAGTGTTGCAATAAACATGGAAGTGCAGATCTTTTTCAGTATACTGATTTTCTTTCTCTTGAATATATACTCAGTGGAATTGGTGGATCATATGGTAGTTCTATTTTTAGTTTCTTGAGGAAACTCCACCCTGTTATCCATAATGGCTGTACTAATTTATATTTCCACCAACAGTGTATGAGTGTTCCCTTCTCCACATCCTCACCAGCATCCGTTATTGCCTGTCTTGTTGATCAAAAGCCATTTTAACTGGTGTGAGATGATATCTCATTGTAGTTTTGATTTTTATTTCTCTGATTATTAGTGATGAGCAATTTTTCATATCCCTGTTAGGCATGTGTATGTCTTCTTTTGAGAAAAGTCTGTTGAGATCTTTTGTTCATTTTTAAATCAGATTTTTTTTTCCTATTGAGTTGTTTGAGCTCCTTAAGTATTCTGGTTTTTAATCTCTTCTTAGATGGAGAGCTTATAAACATTTTCTCCCATTCTATGTCTTATCTCTTCACTGTGATGATTGTTTCCTTTGCTGTCCAGAGGATATTTAGTTTGATGTAATCCCATTTATCTGTTTTTGCTTCAATTGCCTATGCTGTTGAGGTTTTACACATAGAATTTTTTCCTATATCAATGTCCTGGAGCATTTCCTCAATGTTTTCTTCTAGTAGTTTCAAAGTTTCAGGTCTTAGATTTAAGTCATTAATTCATTTTGATTTGATTTTTGTATATGGTGGGAATTTGGGGCCTAGTTTCATTCTTCTACATTCGGTTACACAGTTTTCCCAGCACCCTTTGTTGAAGAGACTGTCCTTTCCTCATGGTGTTCTTGGAGCCTTGTCAAAAATAGATTGACTGTAAAGGCATGGCTTTACATCTAGGTTCTCTGTTCTCGTCCATTAGTCTATGTGTCTGTCCTGTACACATTATATGGTCTATGCCCACACAATACTGTTTTGGTACTATAGTTTTGTCATAAATTTTGAAGTGAGATAATATGATGCCTCTAGCTTTGTTCTTTTTGTTCAGGATTGTTTGGGCTATTAGGGGTGTTTTGTGGTTCCAGGTAAATTTTAAGATTATTTTTTCAATTTCTATGAAGAATTTCATTCTTATTTTGATAAGGATTGCGCTGAATCTGTAATTTGCTTTGAATAGTATTGCCATTTTAACAATATTATTCTTCCAATCTATGAGCATGGAATATCCTTCCATTTATTTGTGTGTCCTCTCCAGTTTCGTTCATCAGTGTTTTACCATTTTCCTTATAAAGATCTTTCACATCTCTGGTTAAATTGACTTCTAGGTATTTTATTTTATTTTTATTTTTTAGCTATTGTAAATGTGATTGCTTCTTGATTTCCTTTTCATATTGTTTGCTGTTGGCATATATAAATGCTACTGATTTTTGTGTATTGATTTTGTATCTTGCAACTTTACTGAATTCATTTGTCAGTTCTAACAGTTTTTTTGATGGAGTCTAGGATTTTCTAAATATAAGATCATATCATCTGTGTTCAGGGCTAATTTGATTCTTCCTTTCAAATATGGATGTCTTTTCTTTCTTTATCTTGCCTAATTGTTCTAGCCAGGAGTTCCAGTATTATGTTAAAGTGGTAAAAGCAGGCATCTGACCAGGCACAGTGGCTCACGCCTGTAATCCCAGCACTTTGGGAGGGCCAGGCGGGCGGATCACGAGGTCAGGAGATCGAGAGCATCCTGGCTAACACTGGGAAACACGTCTCTACTGAAAATACAAAACATTAGCCAGGCGTGTTGTCGGGCGCCTGTAGTCCCAGCTACTTGGGAGGCTGAGGCAGGAGAATGGCGTGAACCTGGGAGTCGGAGCTTGCAGTGAGCTGAGATTGCGCCACTGCACTCCAGCCTAGGTGACAGAGCGAGACTCCTTCTCAAAGAAAAGAAAAAAAATGGGCATCCTTGTGAGAGGTGACAACGTGCTAGCAGCCCTTGCTCCCGGCGCCTCTTGGCCTCGGTGTCCACTCTGGGGGTGCTTGAGGAGCCCTTCAGCCCTCCACTGCACTGTGGGAGTCCCTCTCTGGGCTGGCCTAGGCCGGAGCCGGCTCCCTCTGCTTGCGGGGAGGTGTGGAAGGAGAGGTGCGGGCGGGGACCGGGGCTGCGCACAGCGCAAGTCCAGGCCGCCCCGGGCCCCGCACTCGGAGCGGCCGGCGGGCGCCTCGGCCCAAGGCAGTGAGGGGCTTAGTACCCGCGCCAGCAGCTGCCGTGGGTGTGCCGGGTCCCCCAGCAGTGCTGGCCCACCTGCCCTGAGCTCGAGTTCTCCTCCGCGCTAAGCTGCCTCCCCGCGGGCAGGGCTTGGGACCTGCAGCCCGCCATGCCGGAACTCTCCCTCTGCGGTGGACTCCCGCGCCGCCCAGGCCTCCCCAAAGAGCGCCGCCCCCTGCTCTGTGATCTGGGTCCCATGGACTGCCCAGGGCTGAGGAGTGAGGGTGCAGGGCAGGGAACTGGCGGGTAGCTCCGCCCGCAGTCCTGGTGCGGGATCCACTGGGTGAAGCCAGCTGGCCTCCTGAGTCTGGTTGGGACTTGGAGAGCTTTCATGTCTGGCTGAGGGATTGTAGATACACCAATCAGCACTCTGTGTCTAGCTAACCTAGTGGGGACTTGGAGAACTTTCCCGTCTAGTACTGTGTGTCTAGCTAAAGGATTGTAAATGCACCAGTCAGCACTCTGTGTCTAGCTCAGGGTTTGTAAATACACCAATCAGTACTCTGCCTCTAGCTCAAGGTTTATGAATACAGCAATCAGTACTCTGTATCTAGTTAACCTAGTGGGGACTTGGAGAACTTTTGTGTCTAGCTAGAGGATTGCAAATGCACCAATCAGCACACTGTCAAAACGGACCAATCAACTCTCTGTAAAGTAGCCCAATCAGTTCTCTGTAAAATGGACCAATTAGCAGGATGTGGGTGGGGCCAGATTAGGGAATAAAAGCAGGCTGCCAGGAGCCAGCCAGCAGCAACCCACTGAGGTCTCTTTTCACGTTGTGGGAGCTTTGTTCTTTTGCTCCTTGCACTAAATCTTGCTGCTGCTCACTCTTTGGGGCCGCACTGCCTTTATGAGCTGTAACACTCACCACAAAGGTCTGTAGCTTCACTCCTGACAGCAAGACCACGAACCCACCAGAAGGCAAAAACTCCGGACATATCTGAACATCTGAAAGAACAAATTCTGGACACAACATCTTTAAGAACTGTAACACTCACTGCGAGGGTCTGAGACTGCATTCTTGAAGTCAGTGAGACCAAGAACCCACCAATTCCGGACACCCTTGTCTTATTTTAAATTTTAGAGGAAAGGCCCTCAATTTTTCCCTTTTCAGAGCAATGTTAGTCATGGATTTGTCGTATGTGGTGAGGAATGTTCCTTCCATACCCAATTTGTTGAGGGTTTTTATCATAAAGAGAAGTGGGGTTTTTTTGTTTTTTGGTTTTTTTGTGTGTTTTGTTTTTCTGAGGCAGAGTCTCCGTCACCCAGGATGGAGTGCACTGGCGCAATCTTGGCTCACTGCAACCTCTGCTTCCTGGATTCAAGCGATTCTCCTGTCTCAGCCTCCTGAGTAGCTAGGATTACAGGCGCCCGCCACCACGCCCAGCTAATTTTTTCTATTTTTACTCCAATGCCTTTTTTTTTCATCTGTTGAAGTGATCATATGGATTTTGTTGTTGATGGAGTTAATGGGAGGTATCATGTTTGCATATATTGAATCATACTTGGATCCCTGGGGCAAATCCTAGTTGATTATGGTGAATGGTCCTTTTAATGTGTGGTTAAATTCAGTTTACTAGTATACTGCTGAGGATGTTTGCCTCTTTGTTCATCAGTGATATTATCCTGTGTTTTTCTTCTTTTGTTGTATTCTTCTCTGCTTTTGGTAGCAGTATAATGCTGGCATTGTAGAATGAGTTCAACAGCATTCCCTCTTACTCAATTTTTTTTTTTTTTTGGAGAGTTTGAGTAAAATTGTTACTACATTTTCTTTAAATGTTTGGTAGAATTCAGCAGTGAAGCCATCAGGCCCTAGGTTTTTCTTTGATGAGAGACGTTTTCTTACTAGATACTAGTTTGTTGAAGTTTTGTATTTCTTCATAGTTTAATCTTACTAGGCTGTATGTGTCCGGGAATTTATCTGTTTCTTTTAAATTTTCCAATAGTTTGGCATATAGTTCTTCATGACAATCTGTAATGATTCCTTGTATTTCTGTGGTTTCGGTTGTTATGTTCCCTTTTTCATTTTTTATTTTATTTATTTAGGCTTTTCTCTTTTTTTTCTGGTCTAGCTAAAGGTTTGTTGGATTTTTATCTTAAAAAAAACAACTTTTCATTTTGTTGATCTTCTTTTTTGTTTTTATAGTCTGAATTGTATTTTTTCGTGCTCTAGTCCTTATTATTTCTTTGTCAACTAATTTTGGGTTTGATTTGTTCTTGCTTTCCTTGTTTCTTGTGATGCATCATTAGGTTCTTTATTTGAAGTCTCTCTCCTTTTCCGATGTAGACATTTATTGCTGTAAATTTCCCTCTTAGAACTGCTTTTGCTGTATTGTCTAGATTTTGGTATGTTATATTTCCATTTTCATTTATTTCAATAAATTTTCTAATTTTCTTCTTAATTTATACATTTACCCATTGTTTTTTCTGGAGCATGCTGTTTAATTTCCATGCTGTGTAATTACATTGAAGCTTCTGAGGTTTCTCTAATTGATTTCTACGTTTATTCTACTGCGGTCAGAAAAGATACTTCATAGAATTTCTACATTTTGTTTTATTTTATTTATTTATTTATTTTGGAGACAAGGTCTCACTCTGCCACCCACACTGGAGTATAACGATGTACAATGATGGAGTACAATCATAGTTCACTGTAACCTCGAATTCCTGGGCTCAACTAGTTCCCTTCTTCTGCTTTGGCCTCCTAAGCAGCTAGGACTACAGCCCCCAAGATATCACGCGTAGTTGTTTCTACATTTCGAATTGGTTGGAAGCTGTTTTGTGACTTAAGATATCATTTATTCTGGTGAATGTTCCAGTATTAATGAAAAGAAAGAATGTTATTCTGTAGCAGTTGGATGAAATGTTCTGTGAATGTTAGTTAGGCCTATCAGTATGTAGTTTATCTCCATTATTTCCTTTTTTATTTTCTCTCTTAATGATCTCTTCATTTTAAGAGTGGGGTGATAAAGTCCCCTACTATTATTGTATTACAATCTATCTCTCCCTTTAGATATATTAACGTTTGCTGAATATACTTGGATGTTCCAGTGTTTGGTGCACAGATATTTATAATTGTTATATTTTCTTTCTGAATTGACTCCTTTATCGTTATATAGTGACCTTTTGTCTCCTTTTACAGTCTTTGATATGTAGGCTATTTTATCTCATATAAGTGTAGCTACTCCTGCTTTTTTTTTTTTTTTTTTTTTTTTTTTTTTTTTTTTTGGTTTCCAATTGCATATAATATCTTTTTCCATCTCTTCACTTTCAGGCTGTATATTTATAGGTGAAGTGTTTTTTTTCTATAGGCAGCACATAGTTCGGCTCTTCAGCCACTTTATGCCTTTTAATTAGAGAATTGAGTCCATTTACATTGAATGCTATTAAGTAAAGACTACTGCCATTTTGCTGCTTGTTTTCTGGTTGTTTCATACGTCCTTCCTTTCCTTCTTACTTTCTTCCTTTGTGGTTAAGTAATTTTTCTCTGGTAGAATGCTTTAATTCATTGCTTTTCATATTTAGTGAATTATTGGTTTTTGCACTGTGGTCATCATGAGACTTGCAAAAAACATAGATACAAGTTATTTTAAAGAGATGACAACTTACCTTACTTATATCACAAAGAATAGGATAGAAAGAAAGAAAAAAAAAACTAAAAAATCTGCACTTTCAACCCTATTCCCACACTTTTTGACTTTTAATCATCTCAATTTACATATTTTTATATTATCTCTCTCTTAACAAGTAGCTGTAGCTATTACTGCTTTTGATAGATTTTTCTTTTGGGTTTTGTATTAGAGGAATCAGTGAATTGCACCCCATGCAGTATTACAGTAATCTGGGTTTGTCTATTTACTTCATTTTACTGGTAGTTTTTATATCTTCAATTTCTTGTTGTTGTTTTCCTTGCACATTAAAGAACTCCCTGTAACATTTCTTTAAAAATGGGTCTGGTGGTGGTCAATTCTCTCAGCTCTTGTTTGGGGAAGACTTTACCTCTCCTTCATATTTGAAAGATAACTTTGCTAATTAAAGTGTTCTCGAATGCCAGTTTTTTTCTTTCAACATTCTGAAAATGTTGATGCACTCTTTCCTTTCCTGTGTAATTTCCATTGAAAAAAAAAATTGTTGCCAAAGGAATTGGGGATTCTTTATATGTTATTTACTTCTTTTCTCTTGCTGCTTTTAGAATTTTCACTTTGTCCTTGACCTTTGAGAATCTGATTATTATATTCCTTGGGGTAGTGTTATTTGGGTCAGAACTGTTTGGTGTTCTCTGACATTCCTATAACCGAATGTTTCTTTTTGAAGTTTTGGAAAGTTAACTGTTATTTCTTTAAATAAGCTTTCTATTTCTTGCTCTTGCTCCATTCACTCTTGAACACCAATAATTCTTAGATTTTGTTTTTTAAGGTAATATTCTATAGCTTGTAAGTGTTCTTCATTGCTTCTCATTCTTTTTTCTTTTTATTCTTCTGACTGTGCATTATCCAGCAGACTGTCTTCAAGATTACAGATTTTTTCCCCTACTTGATCCATTCTGCTGTGGACAGCCTCTAATGAAATTTGATATTCAGCAAATACATTTCGCAGTTTCAATATTTCTGTTTTATTTTTTAAAAATTATTTTAATCTCTGTGTTTAATTTATGTGATAAATTTCTGAGCTCCTTTTCTGTGTTAACTGGGAGAGCATTGAACTTCCTTAAAGCTGCTATTTTAAACTGCTGGTTAGAGAGCTCACATATCACTATGTTGTTAGGGTCCTTACTTTGGGGAAATCAGGTTCCCTCTTTGCTGTTGTTTTTTGTGGATGTACATCTACTTCTTTGCATTGAGTGATTTATTGTTTATTTCAGTCCTCTTTGTCTGGCCTATTTTGGTTTTTATTGGATATATTTACTTAAAGGTTCTTTACCACTAGGCTGCTGCCTCCTTTTCAGCTGCCTTTGGCACATTAAGCCCAGGTTTGCCTTGACTCAACTAAACAATCTCAGTGCTTCCCTTTCCAAATAGAGGCGGCACCAAAGAGGATATCCTAGCAGTATGGGTAGGCTGGATAGGGCTTTGTGCCCAGGAGATCTGTGGAACAAACCTCCTATACTGTGGTCCTGCTGAGCGGCTACTTTGATTTGGTGTTTCCTTTGCATTACAGAGCAGTGTTTCCGGGGCTGAGATGGTAGTCCTGCCTCCCCTTTGTCTCTACCCATCCTTGGGGATATTTCTCCCTTCAGGCACTTGGGATGCTTCCCATTGGTTAAGGCAGGGACAAGTCTCTTGCCTGTGAACCCAATATGGTGGAGAACTGGTTGTGTATCTCAATCTCACTTTTTCTAGTGTAGAAACTGAGTTGGGGAAAATATTTCTGTTTGGTACTGGGCAGAATGGAGGGAGGAGCATCACAGATGTGGAAGTCTGATTTTGTTACCTTCTATATGTTTTTCACTTCTTGGTGGCTCCAGGAACTGTCTCATCTTCATATTTGAATTCTGGGCACTGTATGTTTGTTTTTTATTTTCTGTGATAGAAGGGTGACTAAAGCCAGCTTGCTTCTGTGCCACCATTTAATTACTGGAAATCAAGTCATCAACTTTTCTCTGCTTTAGTTTATATATGTGTAATGGATAATTGGACATAGGAATTTTAATATGTGTTTTGTCAATGTTTAGACTAAATGATATTATATGAAAGTATTTCAAACATTGAAAAGCCCTGTGTAAAAGTTCACAGCACATTTACAGGAAAGCTTCATAGCACAGACATAGGAAAGCTTCTTAACCAGCTATTTAAGTATGGGACAAGCCATCTGACCACTCTGAGGTTGGGATCCTAGCATATACCGTTTATGGCTCTTTTCTTTTCCAAATGAAATAGTACAGATGTATTACACTTTTGAATAGTGTAATAGAAGTATAGTAGCTGCTAATGCAAAAAATAAGATACTTGTCATAATCTATCACTTTAACATTCTTTAAATTTGTTCATTTAGATTATGGAGAAGAAGATAATGGTCAGTCATTTGCTGTTTACAGTTCCTTTGATAAATGGCACTCACTATGATGAAAGTTGAGGATGTAGTCTGAGTTCTAACAATGTATTGTTAAATCATTTGTTCATTTATTCAGTAAACATTATAATGAGTTCCTATGGCAGAGAACAAATTTTTTGTACCTACCCTCCTGGAGCTTAAAGTCTAATAAAGGTAAACAAGCATTAAACAGATCTTCACAAAAGGGAATGAGTAAATTATTATAAATTACAAGTTATGACAGCCTTAATAACTGTTTTCAGAGCTATAATCAAGAGCCTAAAGTGTGTGGTCTCTGCCAAGCTTTAGGGTTTAAGTGGCATTCACATCACTTGTTATAGTCCAGGAAATTCTTTGACTGAATTTCTTCAATTGACTTACTTTTAGACTATTGTATGATACTTTGTTTGTCTTTAAAATACTCCAGCAGCTCACATACCTGATGACTAAGAACTTCTGATAGCCATACATTTATTTCCTCCTTACCTGAATTATCAGATGTTCGGAATGTTTCTACTCAAATATGACAGTAGCTTACCAGGAGAGTTACTTTCTTTCTTGATTTTCTTAGCTAGATCTTGACATTTTGTCTACGCAAAAGTAGGAGAGGGAAGACGCAGAAAGATACATTTAAGAGTTTGTTCTTTTGAAATAGAATAATGAATTATTTAAGTGTTTACAACTGTGATATACAAGATGTCTTCAGACAAGATGCCATCTGTTTTTCCTTCTACTTCTTTAAATAATCATTTTTTCTAATTGATTGAATAAGAAATCGTGATAACTCCTCCCTCTGCCTGGAGTGACATTCAGATACACAGTACAATATTTTAGATTTTACTGTCTTAAGTCCGAGTTCACATCTGAAAAATCTTACCCAATGTCAAATTCACAACATATTCCTTTTGACTGTGAGAAAACCAGTGCTCCATTCTCATTTTTGTCTTAAGTTTGAGAAAAAATGCGGCATTGATACCTGATTCTTGGTAACTTTGTTTATAGCAGTGTTTCCAAGTAGTCATCAAACTCTTTAGAGGAAACATATGCTGATGCCAAATGTTTCCTCTGCAAAAATAAAGGAGTAGATAGAGACTTCAGTAGAACTGAGGTTGTGATTTCTGTTATGCTCTAATGTGATCTTCTTTGGGTACATTGTATCTGATTTTTCTCACTGATCTTCCTTTCCCTGACTTTCTCTTTGGTTTCTCTCTTCCCTGCATCCATTTCAGCATGTGTATTAGTAGCCAATATATAATGCTGCTGCTTCACTGAATTAACTGTAGGAGAGTAAAAACTTTACCTCTACCCTCTTAGGTTCTTTGGCTGATCCTGAGAATGAATTTAGTGTAAAACATTAACAAGAGAGAAGCATGCAAACTGTTTAATATAAGTTTTATGTGACATGGGAGCCTTCATAAGCAAATGAAGACCCCAAGAAGTAGCAAAAGCTAAATGCTTTTATATGAGGTTTAACAAAGAGAGACAATTATAGAAGAGTAATTAACTTATGTGGAGAGGCTAAATGGAAGATAAGAACTATTTTTCAAAGGTCTGTTTATACTGAATTCTCTTGGCTATCACTCCCTGTTGAAGAATGCTGCTTTTCTCTGGGTACAACGAGGACATCGTTCACATGAAAGTTTTTAATCTCCTGTTTTCAGGAAGAAAATTGGAGACTACCATGCCCTTTTGCATCTACTGCTTTTCAAATGTCTTTAGCTCAGTAATAATACTATGCCAAAGTGGCATATTTTGGGGTGGCACAGTGTGCCACCCTTCCTGCCTCTGATCAGCTTGTTGTTTCAACTCGCTTGCCCTAGATACTTCTTCTGCCAGTTAGACATCTATCTGTATGAGGCCAGAAGCTCATCCACGTATCACTTCACACTGACGCAGCATTCCTCTGTCCTCATGACAGCATCCAGACTCGATCTCCCTCAGGAAGAGAGTGCCTTCCGTTCAGAGTAATGCTTGGAAGCAGAGGTTATGCTTCCCCCTACCACTGAGAAGGTTTTTGTTGCCCCCCGCCCACCTCCATGGTGTCCAGGCTCTTGCTTTTTTTTTTGGTAAGATGGAGTCTCGCTTTGTCACCCAGGCTGGAGTGCAGTGGCGTGATCTGGGCTCACTGCAAGCTCCGCCTCCCAGATTCACACCATTTCCTGCCTCAGCCTCCCAAGTAGCTGGGACCACAGGCGCCCACCACCACACCCGGCTAATTTTTTGTATTTTTAGTAGAGACGGAGTTTCAGCATGTTAGCCATGGTGGTCTTGATCTGCTGACCTCGGGATATGCCCGCCTCCGCCTCCCAGAGTGCTGGCATTACAGGTGTGAGCCACCGCGCCCGGCCCAGGCTCTTGCTTTTTATCCAACTCTTGCTTTCTCATGCACTGGGTCTTCCTAATCAGTCCATCCACTTGTCGGAATTAGCAAAATGAAAACAGCTGGAGCTCAGGCCGCAGGATCCCTCTTCAGAAACTTATTTATAACTGTGCTTTAATTTGTGACAGGATGTTTCTTTCCCCAAATGTTTATTTTGAGGATATTCAAACATACAGAAAAATTGAAGCAAAGTATAATGAATGCCTGAAGCTCATCACTGGAGAACATTTTAGAAGCGCTATTTTGTATTGCTTTCTATATTTTTCATTCTCTGTTTCAAGTAGATAGCGAGGCTATTTGTATTTTTACAGCAGGATAAAAGAAAAAGCCTGCTGTGCTTTAAAACTGTGCTGCCTCATAAGGTAGCCACTGGCCACATGAGGCTGTTTAAATTTTCATTAAAATTAGATGTAATTAAAAACTGATTTGTTGCACTACCCACATTTTAAATGCTCAGTGGGTACATGTGGCTAGTGGCTCCTGAATTGGACAATATAGGTATGGAGCATTTTTATCCTCTTAGGAAGTTCTACTGGACACCACTTTAAAAGACATTTAGGTATTTTGTAAAAGACTCAATTTGTTAAAGAAATAAATCTCCGTTTCTTGAAGGGCAGGAAGAGATAGAGAAGTATCTCTGAAGCAAGAGAGGGAGGAGCAGTTTCCAGGAACTGGGAAAGGGAGAAAAGCCAATAGGTTCTGTAATTTTTAGGGATCCAGCTGTTGATCTGTAGCAGTGCACCCAGAGGAGACAAAATTTCAGATAAATGATTGCATGGTATGCCCAGGAGAGCTGAATCTAGGACACAAACCTCAAGGGTCCACTTTAATTTGGCAGTGGGGAGTCCACCAGAGGCTCTAATAGATGGAAAGGTCAAGAAATTTATCCCATTTTCTGAGCACCGAGTGATATGGTTTGGCTGTGTCCCCACTCAAATCTCAACTTAAATTGTATCTCCCAGAATTCCCCTATATTGTGAGAGGGACCCAGGGAGAGAGAATTGAATCAGAGGCCAGTCTTTCCCATGCTATTCTCGTGATAGTGAATAAGTCTCAGAAGATCTGATGGATTCATCAGGGATTTCTGCTTCTGCTTCTTCCTCATTTTTCTCTTGCTGCCACCGTGGAAGAAGTACCTTTCACCTCCTGCCATGATTCTGAGGCCTCCCCAGCCATGTGGAACTGTAAGTCCAATTAAATCTCTTTTTGTTCCCAGTTTTGGGTATGTCTTTATCAGCAGTGTGAAAATGGACTAAGACAGTAAACTGGTACCAGTAGAGTGGGGTGCTGCTGAAAAGACACCGAAAAATGTGGAAGTGACTTTGGAACTGGGTAACAGGCAGAGGTTGGAACAGTTTGGAGGGCTCAGAAGAAGACAGGAAAATGTGGGAAAGTTTGGAACTCCCTAGAGACTTGTTGAATGACATTGACCAAAAGCCTGATGGCAACATGGACAATAAGGTCCAGGGGTAGTCTCAGATGGAGATGAGAAACTTCTTGGGAACTGAAGCAAAGGTGACTCTTGCTATGTTTCAGCAAAGACATTGGTGGCATTTTGCCCCTATCGTAGAGATTTGTGGAACTTTGAACTTGAGAGAGATGATTTCGGGTATCTGGCAGAAGAAACTTCTAAGCAGCAAAGCATTCAAAAGGTGACGTGAGTGCTGTTAAAAGCATTTCATTTTAAAAGGGAAACAGAGCATAAAAGTTGCAGCCTGATGAATGCAATAGAAAAGAAAAACCCATTTTCTGAGGAGAAATTCAAGCCAGCTGCAGAAATTTGCATTAGTAGCCAGGAGCCTAATGTTAATCCCCAAGACCATGGGGAACATATCTCCAGGCCATAGCAGAGACCTTCACAGCAGCCCCTCCCATCAGAGGCCTGGAGGCCCAGGAGGTTTTGTGGGCCGGGCCCAGGGTCACCATAAGTGTGCAGCCTAGGGACTTGGAGGCCTGTGTCCCAACTATTCCAGCCATGTCTGAAAGGGGCCAATGTAGAGCTCAGGCTGTGGCTACAGCTTCCATGTGGTGTTGAGTCTGTGGGTACACAGAACTCAAGAATTGAGATTTGGGAACCTCTGCTGGATTTCAGAAGATGTATGGAAATGCCTGGATGCCCAGGCAAAAGTTTGCTGCAGGGGCGGGGCTCTCATGGAGAACCACTGCCAGAGCAATGCAGAAGGGAAATGCGGGGTCATAGGCCCCACAAAGAGTCCCTACTGGGGCACTGCCTAGTGAAGGTGTGAGAAGAGGGCCACTGTCCTCCAGACCCTGAAGTGTTAGATCCACTGACAGCTTGCACCGAGCACCTGGAAAAGCCACAGACACTCAACACCATCCCGTGAAAGCAGCCGGGAGGGAGGCTGTACCCTGCAAAGCCACAGGGACAGAGCTACCCAAGGCCATGGGAACCCACCTCTTGCATCAGCATGACCTGGATGTGAGACCTGGAGTCAAAGGACATCATTTTGGAGTTTTAAAATTTGACGCCCTGTTGGATTTCAGACTTGCTTGGGCCCTGTAACCCCCTTCTTTTGACCAATCTCTCCCATTTGGAATGGCTGTATTTACCCAATACCTGTACTCCCATCATATCTAGGAGGTAACTAACTTGCTTTTGATTTTACAGGCTCATAGGCGGAAGGGATTTGCCTTGTCTCAGATGAGACTTTTTGATTGTGGACTTTTGAGTTAATGCTGAAATGAGTTAAGACTTTGGGGGATTGTTGGGAAGGCATGATTGGTTTTGAAATGTGAGGACATGAGATTTAGAGGGGGGAGGGGTGGAAAGATATGGTTTGGCTGTGTCACCCAAATCTCAACTTGAATTGTATCTTGCAGAATTCTCTCATGTTTTGGGAGGGACCCATGGGGAGGTAATTGAATCATGGGGGCCAGTATTTCCTGTGCTTTTCTCATGATAGTGAATAAGTCTCACAAGATCTGATGGGTTTATCAGGGGGCTTTGCTTTTGCTTCTTCCTCATTTTTCTCTTTCTGCCACCATGTAAGATGTGCCTTTCACCTCCCACCGTGATTCTGAGGCCTCAACCATGTGAAACTATAAGACCAATCAAACCTCTTTTTGTTCCCAGTTTCGGGTACAGGTATTTCTTTATCAGCTGTGTGAAAATGAACTAATACACCAAGTAAGCCTGTGGATATGGTTGATTTCTAGAGAGAAAGATATCATGATACTGAGTAAGAATTAGTTTCTAGCCAGTCTAGTGTCAGTTTGGGATTTAATTATGAATAAAGAGAAGAAATTTGACAACTGAGTTTCAATCCCACTTAAAAACATAATAAAAAATTATCTTTGGAAATTATTTTAAACACAGTGTACAAACATATTTACATAAAAAGATAATGTACATATTTGTCACCACTGGGGGACATTGTTCCCTCATACAAAAGACAAAGAAGATTTTGAAGCAGTGGTTCTCAAACTTGAGCATACATCTGAGGACATTTCATCTGCTCTCTTAGCATTTTTCAAGACTATGATATATTGTTAACTACAGTCACCTTGTTGTACAATAAATTATTCTCACCACAAAATGAAAAGTATGTGAGGTAATGCATATGTTAATAACTAGATTTATTCCACAATGTATATATACTTGAAAACAATATGTCATACATGGCAAATACACATAATTTTATATGTCAAGTTAAAAATTAAATAAAATAAGAAAGATAATGAACATTTAAAAAAATCACTTGAAAGGCTTGTTAAAACACAGACTGCTGGACCTCTACCTCTAGAGGTTCTGATTCAGTGGAGATGCTGGGAAGGAGACAAAAATATAAATTTTTAACATGTTCCCATGTGATGCTGTTGCTGTTGGTCTGGGGACCACACTTGAAAGCCACTACTTTACTAAAAATTTTAAAATATAGTATTAAGACTATGTATTGATCAAACTTACTTCACCATGAGAATATTATAATGAACACAAAAAACAATCTGGATGTACTGAAAGGTGACCTTTATCTGGCATAAGAAAAATGTGTGCAATTATACTATTTTTAGATGGCAATAGTACTATAGAGCCCTATAGAAGGTTATAGTTTCTATGTAGTTAAAGAGAAGGTGTACAGTGGATGGGGCACAGCAATGATGTGCAAGATCAAAAAATAGAACCGCTTCTGAGACTAAATTAGCTTAGGTGTAGACAGAGCCTGGTCCCCAATATATTGGTATAGGAAAACATCTCAAGGTGTGTACCTGGGAGACGTCCTGTTCCAAAATGTTTGTGTAGACACAGGTTTCCTTCACTCTTCATTCCCCCTCCCCGACAAACCAAAACGAATATGCAGCCCTGAAATTTCACCAGCAAATTCCAAAAATTCAAATATGAGAATAAATCAGATCCTGGGGACACAAAGAAGTTACAAAAATTCTGAGCAGATGGTAAGAGAATCAAATTCCCATATGTGAAATGCCCCTCCCTAATATCTGCCCAGCACCAATTTGCAGAAAATGTCACCTGATTCACAGTTTCTGCACTGGGTACGGTGAGATCAAGATGAACAACAGCTTTCCTACCATCTTGGGTTCCCTGGCAGGAGACCTATTCATGCCTCAATCCACAGTAAGTATTGTGAGTGTCTGGATGGAGAGAACAGCCAGAGACAAGAGGAGAGGGTGAAACTACCATTCTTAGTGCTAGAAACCCTACTCTGTACTTAGGCCAAAGGAGATGCCAAATTACAGTGGCTGTTCACCAGCATCATGCTGTAGGAGATACGTGTCACAGGTCCCCTGAGCACACATCCCCAGCCAGCCTTTTTATACGACCAGGGTATCCCCTTTCAAATTACCCAGTGTAGATGGGCAGTGCTCTGATTGTTTGCTAGTGCTCTGATTGTTTGCAAAGGCAAACCTGAGTTTAAGGTGCCATCTAGTCCTGAAAGGAGGAAGTGACTAAGTGAGAAAAAGTATAAGATACTGAACAGGTAATTTAAGAAGAATTGCTAAGTTAACATCCCATCCCCAATTAAAACCAAAACAAGCCAGACAGAGAAGACTGAAATAATTCTTTAATGCAAAGACATAAATATACATCCACAAGAAACAACAGGAAACATGAAAAACACAAATGGACAATGTAAAGAACCAGTGATTGACCCTAATGAGATGGCAATACATCAAATACCTGACCAAGACTTAAAAATAATAGTTTTAAGGAAACTCACTGATATCTAAGATAACACAGAAAAGGAACTCAGAAATTTATCAGAGAAATTAAACACGGAGGTTGAAATAGAAAAAAAAAATAAGCTAACAGAAAATCTTAGAACTGAGAAATATATCTGTGAGTTGAAAAATTCATTGGAGGCTCTCAACAACTGAATGGATTAAGCAGAGAAAAGAATCAGTGAACTAAAAGACAGGCTATATGAAATCACAGAGGAAAAAAAGAATGAAAAGCAAGATAGAGAATACTACACAGGGGAGCTGGCATGATGGCTGAATAGGAACAGCTCCAGTCTGCAGCTCCCAGTGAGACCAACACAGAAGGAGGGTGATTTCTGCATTTACAACCGAGGTACCCAGTTCATCTCACTGGGACTGGTTAAACAGTGGGTGCAGCCCACGGAGGGTGAGCAGAAGCAGGGTGGGGCATCGCCTCACCTGGGAAGTGCAAGGGGCTGGGGAACTCCTTCCAGTAGCCAAGGGAAGCCCTGAGGGACTGTGCTATCCAGCCCAGATACTATGCTTTTCCCATAGTTTTTTGCAACCCACAGACCAGGACATTCCCTTGTGTGCCTATACCACCAGGGCCTGGAGTTTCAAGCACAAAACTGGGCAGCTGTTTGGGCAGACACCAAGCTAGCTGTAGGAGTTTTTTTTTTTTTTCATACCCCAGTGGCACCTGGAACCCCAGCGAGATCGGACTGTTCACTCCCCTGGAAAGGGAACTGAAGCTAGGGAGCCACGTGGTCTCACTCAGCAGGTCCCACTCCCACAGTGCCTAGCTTTCACTGCCAGCACAGCAGTCTGTAGTTGACCTGGGATGATAGACCTTGGTGGGGGCAGGGGCGTCTGTTATTCCTGAGGCTTGAGTAGGCAGTTTTCACCTCACAGTGTTAAGGAAGCCACTGGGAAGTTCAGACTGTGGGAAGTTCAGATTGTATGAAACAGCACAGCATGGCAAAGTGCCTGGGGCCAGATTGCCTCTCTAGATTCCTCCTCACTGGGCAGGGCATCTCTGAAAGAAAGGCAGCAGCCTCAGTCAGGAGCTTATAGGTAAAACCCCTATCTCCCTGGGATAGGGCACCCAGGGGAAGGAACAGCTGTGGGCACAGCTTCAGCAGACTTAAACGTTCCTGCCTGCTGGCTCTGAAGAGAACAACGGATCTCTCAGCACGGTGCTCAAGCTCTTCTAAGGGACAGACTGCCTCCTCAAGTGGGTCCCTGATCCCTGTGGCTCCTGACTGGGAAAGACCTCCCAGGAGGGGTTGACAGACACTTTATACAGGAGAGCTCCTATTGGCATCAGGCAGGGGCCCCTCTGGGACGAAGCTTCCAGAAGAAGGAGCAGGCAGCAATCTTTGCTGTTCTACAGCCTCTGCCAGTGATACCCAGGTAAACAGGGTCTGGAGTGGACCTCCAGCAAACTCTAGCAGAGCTGTAGAAGACGGGCCTGACTGTTAAAAGGAAAACTAACAATCCAAAAGCAATAACATCAACATTAAAAAAAAAAAAAAATGCTCACACAAAAACTCCATCCAAAGGCCATCAGCATGAAAGATCAAAGGTAGATAAATCCACAAAGTTGAGGAAAACCCAACCTCCAAATGCTGGAAATTCCAAAAACCAGAACACCTCTTCTCCTCCAAATGATCGCACCTCTTCTCCAGCAAGGACACAAAACTGGATGGAGAATGAATTTGACAAATTGACAGAAGTAGGCTTCAGAAGATGGGTAATAAGAAACTACTCGGAGCTAAAGGAGCATGTTCTAACCCAATGCAAGGAAGCTAAGAACCTTGATAAAAGGTTACAGGAACTGCTAACTAGAATAACCAATTTAGAGAAGAACACAACTGACCTGATGGAGTTGAAAAACACAGCACAAGAACTTCATGAAGCATTCACAAGTATCAATAGCCAAATTGATCAAGTGGGAGAAAGGATATCAGAGATGGAAGATCAACTTTGTGAAATAAAGCATGAAGACAAGATTAGAGAAAAAACAATGAAAAGAAATGAACGAAGCCTCCAAGGACTATGGGACTATGTGAAAAGACCAAACCTATGATTGATTAGTGTACCTGAAAGTGACGGGGAGAATGGAACCAAGTTGGAAAACACACTTCAAGATATTATCCAGGAGAATGTCCCCAACCCAACAAGACAGGCCAACATTCAAATTCAGGAAATACAGAGAACACCACTAAGATACTCCTCAAGAAGAGAAACCCCAAGATGCATAATTGTCAGATTCTCCAAGATTGAAATAAAGGAAATAATGCTAAGGGCAGCCAGAGAAAAAGGTCAGGTTACCTCCAAAGGGAAGCCCATCAGACTAACAGCAAATCTCTCTGCAGAAACCCTACAAGCCAGAAGAGAGTGGGGGCCAATATTCAACATTCTTAAAGAATTTTCAACCCATAATTTTATATCCAGCCAAACTAAGCTTCATAAGTGAAGGAGAAATAAAATCACTGACAGACAAGCAAATGCTGAGAGATTTTGTCACCACCAGGCCTACCTTACAAGAACTCCTGAAGGAAGCACTAAATATGGAAAGGGAAAACCCGTACCAGCCACTGCAAAAACATACCAAAATATAAAGACCAATGACACTATGAAGAAACTGCACGAAAAAATATGCAAAATAAACATAGCATCATGATGACAGGATTAAATTACACATAACAGTATTAACCTTAAATATAAATGGGCTAAATGGCACAATTAAATGACACAGATGGGCAATTTGGATAAAGAGTCAAGACCCATCTGTCTTGACCCATCTCACGTGCAAAGACACACATAGGCTCAAAATAAACGGATGGAGGAATATTTACCAAACAAATGGAAAGAAAAAGAAAAGCAGGGGTTGCAATCTTAGGCTCTGACAAAACAGACTTTACATCAGCAAAGGTCAAAAAAGACAAAGAAGGGCATTACATAATGGTAAAGAGATCAATGCAACAAAAAGAGCTAACTATCCTAAATGTATATTCACCCAATACAGAAGCACCCAGATTCATAAAACAAGTTCTTAGAGACCTACAAAGAGACTTAGACCCCAAACAATAATAGTGAGAGACTTTAACAACCCACTATCAATATTAGACAGATCAACGAGACAGGAAATTAACAACTGTATTCAGGACTTGAACTCAGCTCTGGAGCAAGTGGACCTAATAGACATATACAAAACTTTCCACCCCAAATCAATGGATTATACAGTCTTCCCAGCACCACATGGCACTTATTCTAAAATAGACTACATAACTGGAAGTAAAACACTCCTCAGCAAACGCAAAAAACAGAAATCATAACAAACTGTCTTTCAGACCACAGTGCAATCAAATTAGACGTCAGGATTAAGAAACTCACTCAAAACCGCACAACTACATGGAAACTGAACAACTTGCTACTGAATGACTACTGGGTAAATCACAAAATTAAAGCAGAAATAAATTCTTTGTAACCAATGAAAACAAAGACACAATGTACCAGAATCTCTGGGACACAACTAAAATAGTGTTAAGAGTGAAATTTATAGCACATTAAATATATAAGTGTGTATATATATATAATATTATATATAGAGAGAGCACTAAATTTACAGCGTATCAGAAAGTGGGAAAGATCTAAAATCGACACCCCAACATCACAATTAAAATAACTAGAGAAGCAAGACCAAACAAATCAAAAAGCTAGCAGAAGACAAGAAATAACTAAGATCAGAGCATAACTGAAGGAGATAGAGACACAAAAAACACTTCAAAAAATCAATGAATCCAGGAGGTGGTTTTTTGAAAAGATTACCAAAATAGGCCACTAGTCAGACTAATAAAGAATAAAAGAGAGAAGAATCGAATAGACACAATAAAAAATGATAAAGGGGATATCACCACTGATTCCACAGAAACACAAACTACCATCGGAGTATACTATAAACACCTCTATGCAAATAGACTAGAAAATCTGGAAGAAATGGATAAGTTCCTGGACACATACACCCTCCCAAGACTAAACCAGGAAGATGTCGAATCCCTGAACAGACCAATAACAAGTTCTGAAATTGAGGCTGTAATTAACAGCCTACCAACCAAAAAAACAAACAAACAAACAAACAAACAAAACCCAAAGCCAAGGACCAGATGGATTCCCAGCCAAATTCTACCAGAGGTACAAAGAGAAGCTGGTTACCATTCCTTCTGAAAGTATTCCAAACAATAGAAAAAGCCCTAACTTATATTATGAGGCCAGCATCATCCTGATACCAACCTGGCAAAGACACAACAAAAAAAGAAACTTTCAGGCCAATATCCCTGATGAACATCAATGTGAAAATCCTTGGTAAAATACTGGCAAACCGAATCCAACAGCACATCAAAAAGCTTATCTGCCACAATCAAGTTGGCTTCATCTCTGGAGTACAACGCTGGTTCAACATAGGCAAATCAATAAACATAATCCATCACATAAACAGAATCAATGACAGAAACCACATGATTATCTCAATAGATGCAGAAAAGGTATTTGATAAAATTCAACACCACTTCATGCTAAAAACACTCAATAAACTAGATATTGATGGAACATATCTCAAAATAATAAGAGCTATTTATGAAAAACCTTCATAGCCAATATTATATTGAATGGGCAAAAGCTGAAAGCATTCCCTTTGAAAACCAGCACAAGACAAGGATGCCCTCTCTTACCACTCCTATTCACCATAGTATTGAATTTCTGGCCAGAGCAATCAGGCAAGAGAAAGAAATAAAGGATATTCAAATAGGAAGAGAGGAAGTCAAATTGTCTCTGTTTGCAGATGACATGATTGTATATTTAGAAAACCCCATCTTCTCAGCTGAAGGACTCCTTAAGCTGATAAACAACTTCAGCAAAGTCTCGGGACACAAAATCAATGTGCAAAAATCACAAGCATTCCTATACGTCAATAACAGACAGACAGCCAAATCATGAGTGAACTCCCATTCACAATTGCTACAAAGAAAATAAAATACCTAGGAATACAACTTATGAGGGACATGAAGAACCTCTTCAAGGAGAACTACAAACCACTGCTCAAGGAAATAAGAGAGGACACCAAAAAGTTGGAAACACATTCTATACTTATGGATGGGAAGAATCAATATGAAGTGACCATACTGCCCCAAGTAATTTATAGATTCAATGCTATTCCCATCAAGCTACCAATGACTTTCTTCACAGAACTAGAAAAAACTACTTTAAATTTCACATGGAACCAAAAAAGAGCCTGTATAGCCAAGACAATCCTAGGCAAAAAGAACAAAGCTGGAGGCATCATGCTACCTGACTTCAAACTATACTACAAGGTTACAGTAACCAATACAGCATGCTACTGATACCAAAACAGATATATAGACCAATGGAACAGAACAGAAGCCTCAGAAATAACACCACACATCTACAACCATATGATCTTTGACACACCTGACAAAAACCAGCAATGGAAAAAGGATTCCCTATATAATAAATGATGCTGGGAAAACTGGCTAGCCATATGCAGAAAACTGAAACTGGACCCCTTCCTTACACCTTGTACAAAAATTAACTAGAGATGGATTAGAGACTTCAACATAAAACCTAAAACCATAAAAACCCTAGAAGAAAACCTAGGCAATACCATTCAGGACATGAGCATGGGCAAAGACTTCATGACTAAAACACCAAAAGCAATGGCAACAAAAGCCAAAATTAACAAATGGGATCTAATTAAACTAAAGAGCTTCTGCACAGCAAAAGAAACTGTCATTAGAGTGAACAAGCAACCTACAGAATGGGAGAAAATTTTTGCAATCTATACATCTGACAAAGGTCTGATATCCAGAATCTACTAAGAACTTAAACAAATTTACAAGAAAAAAATAACCCCATCAAAAAGCGGGCAAAGTATATGAATAGACACATTTCAAAAGAAGACATTTGTGCAGCCAACAAACGTAAAAAAAATCTCATCCTCACTGGTCATTAGAGAAATGCAAATCAAAACCACAATGAGATGCCATCTCACACCAATTAGAAATGTGATCATTAAAAAGTCAGGAAACAACAGTTGCTGGAGAGGATATGGAGAAATAGGAATGTTTTTACACTGTCAGTGGGAGTGTAAATTGGTTCAATCATCGTGGAAGACAGTGTGGTGTTTTCTCAAGGATCTAGAACCAGAAATAGCATTTGACCCAAAAATCCCATTACTGGGTGTATACCGAAAGGATTATAAATCATTCTACTATAAAGACACATGCACGCACATGTTTATTGCAGCACTATTCACAATAGCAAATACTTGGAACCAACCCAAATGTCCATCGATGATAGACTGGATAAAGAAAATATAGCAAATATACTCCATGAAATACTATGCAGCCATAAAAAAGAATGAGTTCATGTCCTTTGCAGGGACATGAATGAAGCTGGAAACCATCATTCTCAGCAAACCAACACAGGAACAGAAGACCAAACACTACATGTTCTCACTGATAAGTGGGAGTTGAACAATGAGAACATGTGGACACAGGGAGGGGAACGTCACACCCTGGGCCTGTTGGGAGGTTGGGGACAAGGGGAGGGAGAGCATTAGGACAAATACCTAAGGCATGCGGGGCTTAAAACCTAGATGACGGGTCGATGGGTGCAGCAAACCACCACAGCACATGCCTGTTAGAATGGCTTTTATAAAAAAGGGAATAATAGATGCTAACGAGATGTGGAGAAAGAACCTTTTATACCATTGGTGGGAATGTAAATCAGTATACCTATTATGGAAAACAGGATGGAAGTTCTTGAAGAAACTACAAATGGAACTACCATATGATTCAGTGATACCACCATTGAGTATATATCCAAAAGAAAGGAAATAAATATATCAAAAAATGTCTCCCACCCTGTTTATTTCAACACTATTTACAATAGCCAAAATATGGAATCAACCTAATTGTCTATCAACAGATGAATGGGTAAAGAAAATGGATCTGGAGATCATCATATTAAGTGAAATAAGTAAAGAACAGAAAGAAATATTGCATGTTCTTACTCATATGTGGGAGCTGAAAAAGTGGGTCTCATGGGGGTTGAGAGTAGATTGGTGGTTACCAGATGCTAGAAGGGTAGGGGGAAGTAGGGCATGAAGAGAGGTTGATTCATGAGTACATATGTACAATTAGATAGAAGAAATAAGACCTGGTGTTCGATAGATCAGTAGGTTGACTATAGTTAACATTAATAGGATGCATATTTCAAAATAGCTAAAAAGAAATAATTTGAATGCCCTAGAATAAAGAAAGGTAAACATTTAAGATGATAGATATCTCAGTTATCCTGATTTGGTTATGTAAGTGTAGCAAATTGTTACATATATGACTAAAATAGTTACAGCTATTATGTATAAAGAAAAAAGATGTGCATCTGAATATGGCGGGCCTTAAAATTCAGTAATTTATTTCCAAATTGTTATTCAGACAGTATCAAAGAGTCTATATTTGTCAGGATAATCTAGAGTTAGGTCCTATTTTAGAGTTTAATTAGAGGCTGAAACGTGAGCTTCCCGATGACAAACGCACAGCCTTGAAGGGCAGAGTAGAGGAAAATCACCTTTCGCAGATTTCTATCATCTTCCACAAATTCCTAAGAATTGGATCTCTTCTATAATATTGGTATCCTTTTTCCTCTCATAGTTATTATACCAAAATCACTGTATAGACGGAAGTTATACCTTGTCAGGAGAAACCCTTTGTATATTGTCTTAAAAATCTATAAAATTAATGTGAAGTTTACTTGATTCACTAGGTTAATTATGATAATTGTTTTATGCTACTAGAAATAGTTTTTACTCTCTGAAAAATAATGTTTTGAAACGAAAATGAACCTTGAAAGATTTTATCTTTCAAATCCTTCATTTTGTAAATGAGAATTCAATGTTCAGCAAAGTTAAATAATTAGCTCAAGGTGTTAGCAATTTTACTAGATGAACAGTATTTCTGGTTTTCTGAAAGAGTGATTGAGAAACAGTAGCTTAGAAAGTTTGAAAAAGTAAGTAAATTTTTTTTTTTTTTTTTTTTTTTTTTTCTGAGATGGAGTCTTGCTCAGTCGCCCAGGCTGGAGTGCAGTGACGTGATTTCGGCTCACTGCAAGCTCCGCCTCCTGGGTTCACGCCATTCTCCTGCCTCAGCCTCCCGAGTAGCTGGGACTACAGGCGCCCGGCTAATATATATATATATTTTTTTGGTATTTTTAGTAGAGACGGGATTTCACCGTGTTAGCCAGGATGGTCTCGATCTCCTGACCTCGTGATCCACCCACCTCGGCCTCCCAAAGTGCTGGGATTACAGGCATGAGCCACTGCGCCTGGCCAGTAAATGTTTTTGATCTACTTTTACATATACTTACAACTCATGAAAAAATATGAACTAAGTTTTACTAGTGTTTATGTTTTGGCTTCTCATTTCCTACTATGTAAATATCATAGTCTTGTTTTGTTACAACAATCAAGACTAATTTCTGTTTCAGAAGTATCTTTTGCAATCTCTTTGAATGTTTTAAAATAAAACCTCTACTGCTAAGATTGACTTATTGTAACTATAATTGTTCACAGATAATTAATGTTTTTTATTAATTCAAATGATAAGAAAGAATTGAGTAACATCAAATGTGCTAATAGTATTTGCCATATGCTATAGGCTGAATGTTTATTGCTAATAGCATTTGCCATATTCTATAGACTGAATGTTTATATCTCCCCCAAACTCATATATTGAAATCCTAACCTCCCACATGATGGTATCTGAGGGTGGATCTTAGGGAGGTGTTTAGGTATGATAGCAGAGCCCTCATGAGTAAGATTAGTGTCCTTATAAAAGTGCCCAAACATCTCCCTCTCTCCTTCTGTCATGTGCGGACTCAGTAAGAAGACCCTTGTCTTCGAACAAGGAAATAGTCCTTCACGAGACATCAAATCTTCTGTGGCCTTGATCACGTACTTCCAGCCTCCAGAACTTTGAGAAATAAATTTCTGTTGTTTTTAAGCCACCCAGTCTATGGTATTTTTCATAGCAATCTGCATGAACTAAGGCAGAAATTGATACCAAAAAGTGGGAGTGCTGGTATAATAAATACCTAAAAATGTGGAAGCGGTGTTGGAACTGGGTAATGGGGTGGAGGAGACTGGAAGAGTTTTAAGGTGCATGCTACAAAAAAGTCTACATTACTGTGAAAGGGGAATGCCATAAAATTCTAAGACATAGCTGACTAGTTTCATACTAAATTTAATACTATTAATGTCTAATGAATTTTATTTTAGAAAATCATAACATATAATTAATAGAAGAAGTTCTGCTGTAATAATGTCATTCCTCATTCTCTTCTTTGAGAGAAATATTCGTAGATACTTTAACCATTCCCCATAAATCCTATTATCCACCTTCTTACATATTTATACATTCACAATCTTATGGTTCCTACATTTTGCTCTAGCATTTCACCTGCCTCAGGTTATCAATCAGTATAACTCAATAGACGTTTCCCTTAGGTAGGGCAAATGGCTGCACTTATGACTAAGGCTGATCAAAGGCACAATTTGTTTGCCTTTAAAAATTTTTGTTTTCCATGACTGCAAGAAATACTGCTGAACAAGACATTTCTTCACCATCCTTGATGAAAGATGAACATTAATAATGCAGATAGAAATCAGGCCAAGTAATGTTGAAGAGAAAACAAGGTCCAGTAGCACTACTTCCTTTTAGAAGATAAGAATAAACAAATTTAAAATGGCAAGCTCAATAATTTTACCCTAACAAAAAATGAGGTGAGTACTATATAACCCTTAAATTCTAAAGAGTTTAAAATCAATTTATGTACTCATGTCTTGAAAATATTTATGTGTAAACATATCTATACTTATCTATGTCTCTTTATAGATAAGAGGTATGATATGCACTCTTATGCATGTAACACATGCTCTTTTAAATATGAGTCATATATATCCAATATTACTGTAATATACCAAGGTCAATTTTCATTTGTAAGTTTTGTGATATCTTATGATTTTATGCATCTTATATATAATGGAAGCCCTCTGATATTCTGCATAAGAAAACAGATTTCAGAGGGGTAAAAATTTTTTAAAATAACCATTTAAAGCACTACTAAAATTTAATTCAATTGCTCATTTACTAAATACTTACTAATCATTTTATGTATGCCAAGCACTATAGAAGTTCATTTCTGCCTATCAGGCAGATGGTATGCATTTTCTTGTGACAGAGTAGAAGTAAGGGTGATAAAAGGGAGAAATTTACATTCCAAAATACACATAATGGTGGATTGGTAACCCTCTGTCCTGATGTGCCTGTAAGAGTCCTGGATTGTGCCTGTTTTAGCACAGTTATTAATATTGTCCTCTTTCACTCTCAAAAGTGTTTGGGTTTGAGTATTTGGGTACATGTCCAAACCCTGGCACTTTTGAATGAATCCCACAGAGATTCATAGGAGAAAAAATTCTTTTCCAGTAATAAACAAAGAAGCTGTCTCCGAATCCTGAAGAATGGACTTGCTTTCACTGGGTAGAAAGAAAGAAGATATTCAAGGCTTATGTCTCATCATTGCTTGTGTTTTCCCAGTAGCTTCCTAAACTTTGTCCCTGATTTCTGTTTCTTTTGTCTTCTTGTTTTCAGCAATTGCTTCTTATTTATTTATTTAATTTATTTATTATTTCCATTGCTTTAGTGGTACAAGTTTTTTTTTTGTCGATGCGTGGGTGAATTGTATAGTGATGAAGTCTGAGCTTTTAGTGTAGTGATGTAGTGATGAATGGTGTACATTGTACCCAATAGGTGATGTTTTATTCCTCATCTCCCTCTCCCCCTCCCTACTTCTGAATCTCCAGTGTCCATTATAGCACTCTTTATGCCTTTGCATACCCATGGCTTAGCTCCCACTTGTAAGGGAGAACATGTGGTATCTGTTTTTCTATTCCTGAGTTACTTCACTTAGGATAATTACCTCCAGTTCCATCCTATTGGCTGCCAAAGATGTTTCATTCATTTTTATGGCTGAGTAGTATCCTGCCATAAATACTACTATTTAGTCTTCAAGCTTGTCCTGCCTAACTTTATTGTTCTTGTTCTGTTTTGTTTTGTTTTAGACTTTAGAAGCCTGAAGCCATGACTTTTAGTTTCTGTCCCTAGTGATAAGCAGAAAAGGGAGATGAGGAAGGGGCTTTACTGGCCCAAGCAGAAACAGAAACTAAGAACCCATGACTGTATTGTCTACCTTGGACACCCCTGATTTTCTTTATCCACTCTTCAGTTGATGGAAACTTACGTAGATTCCATATCTTTGCAATTGTGAACTGGGCTGTGATAAACCTGCAAATGCAGATGTCTTTCGGATGTAATAACTTATTTTCCTTTAAGTAGATACCCAGTAGGGGGATTGCTAGATAGAATGTTAGATCTCTTTTAGTTCTTTGAGAAATCTCCCATACTGTTTTCCATAGAGGAAACATAAATTGTATATAAATAGTACATAAATTGTACTAATTTATGTTCCCACAACTTATAAGCCTTTCCTTTTCACTGTACCTCACCAACATTTATTGTTTTTTACCAATGTCATTTTTCACAGAATTAGAAAAAACAATTATAAAATTCACATTGAATATTTCCTTTGTCTGGAAGTCAAAATCTGCTCTCACTGACTTTCACTTCTTTTACAAATTTCTAAATGGGTCTTCATCACCAAGGCCCCCACCCTGCATTTAAAGCCCTTTTTGAACTGAATCTTGCTTGTCTCTCAGTCACTGTCATTGCTCACTTTTCACATTAGCAATAGCGAACTCTTGAAAATGCTCTGAACTGTCCATTTTAGTGTCCAAGGTAGACAATACAGTCATGGGTTCTTAGTTTCTATTTCTGCTTGGGTCAGTAAAGTCCCTTCCTCATCTCCCTTTTCTGCTTATCACTAGGGACAGAAACTATAAGTCATTTTCTCATTTTCATATGTGTCTTTGATTGTCATCATTAGAACAAAGACTTACTTAGTAATTATATGCCTGGAACTGTTGATCTGAAAGCTTTACTTCCGTTAACTCATTTAGTCCTCATAAGAATTATTATTACCATTTTTACAGATGATGAAATTGAGGCAATGAGAGGCTAAGAAACTTTTGTAATATCAGTATAGCTGATATTTGAATCCAGGCAATATGACTCTAGAGCCTGTGGTTTTGGCCATTGGTCTGATATTTTTGCTCTCCTGGCTGTCCTACCCTCCTTATTCTTCAAAACCCAGATCAGAAGTTATTCCATTATAGGCTTGGCGTGGTGGCTCACACCTGTAATCCCAGCATTTTGGGGGGCCGAGGCAGGCGGATTACTTGAGGTCAGGAGTTCGAGACCAGCCTGGCCAACATGGTGAAACCCTATCTCCACCAAAAACACAAAAATTAGCCAGGTGCAGTCGTGGGCGCCTGTAATCTCAGCTACTTGGGAGGCAGGAGAATCGTTTGAACCCGGGGAATGGAAGCTGCAGCAAGTCGAGATCACGCCACTGCACTCTAGCCTGGGTGACAGAGGGAAACTCTGTTTAAAAAAAAAAAAGAAAGAAAGAAGTTTTCCTATTATATAACCTTCCCTTGTATCGTCACATAGCATTACTCATTTGTTCTTCAATATATCCTGTAATTGTACTTATTTATTTTGCTGAATTAGAAAGATAACTTGAACAATAACAGATATGGGGAAAGCAGGTTGACTTCTGGCTAGTTTTGTTGATGGCTGATAGGGATAGACTATAAAGGGACTAGTTTTGGACATATTAAGTTTAAGGTGATAGCTGAATATGCAAGTACAGAAGACCAACAAACAGGTGAAGATGCAGCACCAACTCAGCAAAAAGGCTGTTGCTGCACTACAAATCTAAAAGGAGAAAAAAAATTGATATGAGTAAATGCAAAGAATCAAAGATATAGGCCGGGCGCAGTGACTTAACACCTGTAATCCCAGTACTTTGGGAGGCGGGGTGGGTGGATCACGAGGTCAGGAGATCGAGATCATCCTGGCCAAAACGGTGAAACCATGTTTCTGTTAAAAAATACAAAAAAATTAGCTGGGTGTGATGGTGTGCGCCTGTAGTCCCAGCTACTCGGGAGGCTGAGGCAGGGGTATTGCTTGAACCAGGGAGGTGGAGCTTGCAGTGAGAGGAGGTTGTGCCACTGGACTCCAGCCTGGCGACAGAGTGAGACTCCATCTCAACAACAACAGCAACAACAAAAAGAATCAAAGACGTAGTAAGAGGCCTAGGGTGCTCTAGTTTTATGGAAGACACAGTAAGATGCAATTTAAAGAGGGAGTTGATGATCATCATCACCATCGAATTCTAAAAAATCTGCCAGATATGATGAAGACTGAATAAAGATGAAATTTAGCTAATTTAGAGTGGTAAAAGTAGGAGCCACGTTTGAGACCATGAAGAAGAGACAGAAGGTACTCTGGAAGAGTAAGATTCAGCATTGGGCTGGTATTCGAATTTGAGTCACCATTTATTTCAAACAGTTTGAAGAAGAAAAATAAGACTTGTATCTCAATGCTTTCCAACAAAATATACACATGCATAATGGCAAATTTAATTAACACAGGGGTAGTCAGTTCATAACAACTTAGAGGAAAAATTAAATTTTTTATAACAATGTATTTTTTCATGATGAATTTATCCTTAAAATTTTTTTTTACAAATTTATTTTAGGGACTTTCTGGTCTCCATATCCTCATAAGTTGCATTCTGTGGGGAGAAAACAAACAAAAAACCCATCACAGTGAATAATTGAATTGCTCTGTGGCCATCATGCCTTTCTAAGCAAGCATTGAATATAGGAGGTGTATTTATGATAACCAGAGACAGAGTATGTATAGCTTGGCTCCATAAGGGTAATGTTCTTGGTTCCTATATCTACCTTTTGTACTTTCCAGCCCTTCCCCCATAATGTTATTGGGAAAGTTAACAGCTAGCATAACATTTTGAAAATCCAAAGTGTTTATACCAAAAAGATTATTCACAGTCAAATTTTCTCATGAATATCGCTGAGACCTATTATTTATTTTAATTTTAACCAAGAGTAAAGGTAATGAATATAGAGCTCTGGTTTTAGAAACCAACCTTTAAAAATAATGAGATAATGACACAGTGAATAAAGATGCATCAGGGTTGAGCAAAGTTATTTTTTAAGGTTAGAAAAACTGATTTTGAAAATGCAAAGGCAGACACAAGATCAGTCAAGAGGGAAAGAATAAAGATACAAGAGAAGTAGAACAAGTCATGGAGCAAAGTATCTGAAAATGTAGAAATGAATGGGAAAACCTAATCTCTGAAAAGATATAAAAGGACAGATGGAAGGAAGGAAGGAAGGAGAGAGGGGGGAAGGAAAGGAGAGAGGGAGAAAGGGAAAAAGGTAGGAGGGGGAGGTAAAGTAAGAAAAACTAAGGAAGGAAAAAGGAAGAGAATGGAAGGAAAGAAAAGGGAAGGTAAGGGAAGGAAAAGGGAAGGGAAAAGGGACTTAGGTAGTTTTCACTGGATAGGAAAGAAACTGAGGAAGTTTATGATGATGTACTCTTGTTTCTTGCTGAGGTGAGGGGCTGAGTTATCTGCAAATATGAGGAGTGTTCTAAGGGAATGATAAAGGACTCGAGCCATTGAGTAAAATCAATTGATATTGCAAATTATCCACTTGTGATTTTAAGAATTTCTTGATGATGCAACTTTCCCATCTAGTCTTGATTGTCTAGAGTATTTTCCTCTTCTAGTGCTTTTGCTGCCACACTGATTAAATCAATATTGATTGACAACCTCAGTGGGATATTTCCATGTGCCAGGAAGAATAGTACTATCAGCTGTACCCAATTCGTGGTGATTCAGAAACACATTTATTTTCTTATATAATAAGAAATTCCAGTGCACACATGAAGAATATGCAATTACCAGACATATTTGCTGTCTTTAGTGTGACAAGTTTATATAGTTCGAGTGTCTGGGTTTTGTGATACAGATATACAAACATACAAACTTATGCAGTAGAGTTGTCTATCCCAATGGTTACTAGACTTCTGGATTTCATGCACCAGTAAAATACAAATGGGAGGACTGACACCAGGTTGCCAATTTTACACTTGGCCAAATAAAATATTAAAACAAATAACTCATTATCACGTATTCTCACCATCATTTCAAAAGAACATTTAAACATTAAATGATATTAGTCTTTAGAAAACAATCTAAAAGACACAATTTTAGAATAAAGGTCTTTAACTTGGATATGTTCAGTTTTATAAATATTTATGGCATTATTCTTAATTTTCTGGCTTAACTATAGACATATGAAAACTTTGTCATAGGGGTGCTGCTCTGTGGAGCTGTGTTTGGAATTACTCTTTACATCCACAGTGTCTGGTCCCCAGCTTAGACAGCAAAGCGCCACCTTCTGTTATTGTATAGACAGAATCACCAGAGTATCTATCACAATTCTCCAAATCAGATCTATTTAGCATCAAATACTGGGGCCTTAACCACTATGCCACAGATCTTTTCTAAAATATTCTTATTTTAATTAAACAGTGACTATTATGAAGAACAAGGAAGGTAATCATTTCGTGAGTTTTCAGGAAGATTACTGCTAGGAAATGAGAATAGTAGTTAAAAAACCAGTATACATTGAATTAATTACAAACAGTAGATCTAATTTTGAAGGTAGAAATTATAAAGTCCAGGGCATACAAAATATGATAGTGTGAACGTGCAGACATAGGCACTTCAATAACACATAGCCAAAAAAAATCCTCCCCTTTCTAAAGACACACAGATATCTATACTTTTATCTATTTCTCTTTACATACATACATATATATATACATGTAACTCATTTTTCTTTGAACTGATTCAAGAATGAGTTGCAGACATTGTTGCATTCACCCCTAAATATTTTAGCATGCATTTTCAGAGAACAAGAACGTTTTCTATTTTCATGGAATAGGCACACTAGTCTTAACAAAATTGGGAAAATTAGCACTATTGTAATACTAATAACTAGTTAATAGTCCATATTCAAATGTATTCAGCTTTCCCAATAGTATTATTTGTTTTTTTTTTAAATTTGATATTCCATCCAGAATTGTGTTTAGTTGTCATAGTTCTTTGACCTCATGGAATTCTTTAGCCTTTCTTTGTCCTTCATGACATTGACATTTTTAAAGAGTTCGGTCCAGTTATTTTATAGTGTGTCCTCAATTTGGTGTTCCTTCTGGTTAGATTATGGTTAGAAGTAATGTGACCCTTTCAGGATATTTTATCAGGAGGCACATAGTATCAGTTGGTCTCATAATTGATGATATCTTTGAAGGTATTGTCTGCTGTGTTTCTCCAAAGTATATTTTCTTCTTTTTAAATTTTTTATTTAATAGAGAAGAGATACTTTAAGATTATGTAAATATCCTATTCCTCATCAAACTTTCACCCATGTTTTAATACTCATCGATGATTCTTGTATGAATCAATTGTCATTAGGATGATTGCCAAATAGTGATTTTCTAACTCCATTATTTCTTCTACAATTGTTAGTTAGCATTCAACTGCAAGAAACAGATTTGTATTTTTCCTTATTTATTTACATCAGTATGTATTTGTTGATTTTTATTTTATTCAATGAATTATAATATTTTACTATCATTTATTTTGATGCTCAACTTGCCCCAGATTTGGTCAGTGGGAAGCCTCTTCTACTTGGTTCCTGCATCTTACTGACATGACCTCATCATTCTTTGAAGAATAATTACTTTTTAGCACAGAAAATATCATGCCAAATATGTCAAAATGAATGTGGAGATTTTTTTTTTTTTTTTGGTAAAGAAGGTATCTCCTTTAATTGACAATGTTAAAAAGGAATTTAACAGCATTTAAAATATATATTCAATGATACATTTTAATTCATATTTCCAAAGAATGGGCTAGATTTTATTATTCTGAGTGTTGTAAATCCCTACTTATTCTTATATAAAATATAAAATACTATTTAAAACACTTCAGTTGAATAATCTATCCTTAGATTCTAATAACTATTCAGAATGTTAAAATACTATTATTTACCAGTTCTTAGAACGCCTTCAATTCCATTGTATAATTAAAATTGTGTGGTATCTTGCTCAATTATCTTGAGAAAAAAGTACGGAGAAGCTCAAGTTACCTTGATGGTAGGAAGAGAAATTATCTTGATGATGGTGTTGGAAGAAAGAAACATGTATGACTCATGGCAACCGCTGTGCTTCTATTTTGTCTGCAGGAGGCATGTGTGCTGAGTTGTTCTTTGTCTCATTTACAAAGGTATTGAAAAAAGGCCTCATATGTCCACTCTAGAACTGTACAGTTCTCCCACTAATGGCATGAGTTAGTCTAATACAGAAACAGATTATTAACAGAACAACCTAGCCTTACATTTAAATTTACCTTTAACAATTAATCATAATTGGAAATAAACATATTTTGATCTTTGACCTCTAAATCGATCTTTCAGTTCATTTCAAACTTGAGAAAATAAGAATAGCCTTATTTATAGTCTGCTATTACTCCAAAATAAAGAATTCAATGTGTTTTTATGTGAAATACATTCTACCTAATTTTTTCATCTTAGAAAGTATACGAGATGAGACATAAGAAATGAAATATTGAATCAGAATAATATTCCACCTAACCCCATGTCTTACAGAGATATTAAAGGCTATTTGCAAAGTTTTTTTTTAAATAAGTTTTAATGAGATCAAAAATTATCTTTGTGATTATAAGGAGGCATAAATTTACCACATAACTTTCTAACCTAGAGTTTTAGACCTAAAATGTTGCATAGGATATCTGTGGCAAATCTAATACTGAATTAGAAAGTTAGAGTTCTATTTATGGAAAGAAATTTGGCAAAACTATATGTAAACATCACCAAACAATGTTTTCCATGTTGACTTTTCTCTCTGCTTAGCTGTTTCTGACACACCGTGGAATGTGGAGATTTATATGATTATGTTTTACCAGTTTTTCTCTTTGTATTTGGAAAGGTAACAGTGAGTAATGGCGTGGATGGGTAGTATAAAAATTCTGTAGAGTTTATCCTATAATTCTTACCTATCTTAGTTGGAAATGGGAATTTTTTTCAGCTACTAATATATCGGAATTAATTGAGGTGTTGTTTTAGGATTGTGATGTTATGAAGAGGCAAAGTCATTCCATTGTACAAGGATGGGAAAAGCACTTTTAATTACTGTCCCTTTTCCGGTTGAGGCTATATTCCCTCTTCTGGCTTCACCTGATGACAAGGGAAGGCTTCTCATTCCTCAGAAATTTAGATAGATTTATTTAGACTGTTAATTTTACTATCTGGACCACCTCAGTAACCTTTCCATGATATCTATGAATTCTGCACTGGACTTCATTGTGGTTCCCCCAGTTACTATTTTTCTTTATCTGCAAAAGTTAACAAGATTAAGACCCCAAGCTGAAGCAAGGCACATCTTTGCTTCCTGCTGACTTTCATGAGCTATTGAATCACCTTGTATCAGCCAGGCAGGAGACAGATGGCATGCTGAAATGAGGCATATAGAAGAATTTCACGAAGGGGACATTTACAAAGATATCAGCAATGTTAGGAGAAAGCTACAAGGAATTCAAAAGCACTCTCAATGCAGCAGCAGACCTGAAGGAGCAAGGGGAGGGGTGATTACCAGACCCCAGAGAAAGCAGCTTCAGTTGTATGAGGGGCAGTCTGATTGGAGTATGACTTTTGGGGGAGGAATGAGTCCAGTGCCAACCCAGGGCAACCCAGCAAAGAAGGAATTGGAGAAGAAATATTCCTATGTCAATCTTCTCTCTCTGGTGCTTTCCCACTGGTGCTTCTTATTGGCCAAACCAATTGGGAGCTCAAAGGTAGGAGAGCCCATTGATACAGTGTGTAGAAGTCATCCTTCTGGGACACACGGAATGATACAGAAGCATAGAGAGTGGCTCTGGAGGAGCAAACACAGTATCCTACACACATGGCAACTCTAAATTTTTAAATATGATTTAAAGATTTATTTTCATAGCTCAAGTGGTCATCCACCATCACTCTGGCTCCCATACTTCTCTTCCTCCTGGAATCACTAGCTATCCTCTGACACCAGTTCTTCCCCCTAACAGAGAACACACCTGCTGCTTGTAATTCTGGGAGGTCATTACCCCCTACCCCCAGTGACATATCTACCCTAGGTTTTCTTGTCAACCTGGGCATGCCTCTGTGTGTGTGTGTGTGTGTGTGTGTGTGTGTGTGTGTGTGTGTGCTCCCCTTCTCCCCCAATTTGTAATGTAAAAAATCTCCATATCATTATAATATTCTGTTAACAAAAAGTGACTGGGCAAACAATAAAATAAAAAATGTAATCTTTATTAGTTTTGCACATTTTAAATGTTGGTTAGCATTATTTAGCATAATAGTAGCATTTTCCAGCATGCAGTTCACGAATACAATTTATCTAAGTAGTTTTAAGAAAAAGAGGAGCCTATGGTTTGCTTCTGTAAGAAACACAAAATGTCCTGATGTAATTGACTATATAAGTTGACTACTCTGTTTTTGTGGAAAAAAAAATTATGAAGCCTACATTATATTTAAAACAATCTAGAGTAGCATTATTCCAAAGAAATGAAAACATAAACCAAAGTCAGAAAAAAAGAACAAAAATAAAATAAGCACTACCTTCAATTCAGTTAGTACAGGTACTACCAGAAGTACAAATAAAATTTTAAACCCTTTTGCAATTGCAAAGCATAATTTGGATATGAGTTGTGAACCTATTTTGCTCCTTAAAATTGTGAAATGATCTAAAATTAGCAAATGTAATTAAAAAAGCAGAAATCTACAACTCCCCAGTCTTGTTTTCACGTCTTATTTAGCAAATTTCTTTCGTGAAAAAGTACTATGGACAGAAAGTAAGAAAAGTGATTGTGATATCAACCTGAAGATAATTTCCTCTTCATATTTATGTACATAATGCTGAAAAATAAAATGACTTTTTACAGTATTTATATTTGCTTGTAAAATTCTAAACACATTTTTAACAGGTTAAGCAGTGTGTTTTTTTAAACGTGTCTGTACAGTCTGGCTATATACCATATGTTATCCACTTAAAATGTAAAAATAACCAAAAAGCTGTTAAAGTGCTGCAAACTATTGCTTAATGACTTAAATAAATGAGATCTGTTGAACAATTTCCTTGACTTTACCACTGACATATGGTTTCTCATAAATAAGATTCTGAGCAGGGAGAGAAACCAGATACAGCAGCACGGTAATATAAACATGCATTGATAGCATCCAAACTATCTATAAATGGTACAGAATACATTTTATTACCTGTGTAAAGCTTGCACTCTACATTTCTTGTGGTACATATTTGATGCAATAAATACTGTGCTTAGGTCATTATTTTTTTGCTCAAACGTGCACCACAGGGCAAAATGACTATTTACATAATAAATAGCATTTCCTTAACATATACAGTGTCAACCTTGCTGAGAGCCAAAGATGGCTAAACAAAGTGCAGGATAAAGCAGAAATTTATAAAGAGTTATTTTGGTCAATTCAGTCTTCTGGCGGTGGAGGGTGAGGGGCAATATTCACTATTCAGGTTTTTTTTTTTTTAATACAACAAAAAGAAACATAACATTTATGACTCCAGACATTTGAATGAAGTTTGCACCTGCTAAGATTTACTGGCCTATCCGCAAACTATCTACTTGGTCTAGGGGCTGGATTTCGCAAAACAAGATCAACAAAGCACCTCCACTTATCACCCAATTACCCTCCCAGAAATATGGTGAAATTTAAGAACTTGTGTTTCTTGTGACTTTTTCTCATGCATGATCTCTAAGTGCAGCATGCCCTCATGCAAACCACGACTTTGTGTAGCTGGGAGGGCCATGTGGTTGCCATACCCCCAGGTGGCATACCTGTTATAGAGGTCCTTAGCCTATTTCTCAACAGAAACTTCGTTTACAAAAATAGTCACATATAATAAACACATGGATTAACAAAAAGATGAATCCACTAACAGATTCCGTAAAAATGTGACAAATGTGGCAGTTGAAATGCAAACAGTGGATACAATTACTATACTAAAGTGTTTCATGTTAAACAACCCCAAAATTATAGGTTTGCACCCCTTGAAACTGGTCCCTACAGTCTGACTAGCCACTGTGTATCTTATCTTCAGCAGTGTCAGCTGGTAGTGAGAACAGTAACCTCCTGTCAAGGTCGTCTCCCCTTTACACAGAGTCACAGTTTACTGACAAGGGGTCACTGTCTTATTGTAGGCACTGACCTTAAGGAGATTTGTGTAAAAACAGTCAGTTTGGCATTGACCTCCTAAAGGAGTCCTGTTGATAAAAATACATCACCTTCACAGGCTGTAAACAATTTGTCACCCAATTATTTTTATTTGTTTTCATTTATTTCCCTTTGGCTTTTTCATCTTTGCCTTCTTGCTCATGTTTTTCCACAATTGGCTTTGTCACCCGGTCATAGGAAGGTGGACAAGCTGCAGTGGACATGGTCAGATCAGTTTTTTCTGTAATAGAGTTTTCATTTATTCTGTCAATTATCATGTCTTCTTTTATAAGATTAGCCCCACCTTTGATTTTGTTTTTATTGTATGTAAAGGAAGCTTGTTTTACAGTTCGCTTTAAAAGGTGGCGTCTGTAAGCACGCTGAATAATAACAGCAGATACTTCCTCTTGCTTTCGTTTTAAAGTAGTAGTGATTGGCTGATAGGAGACCTTGGAAGGATTGGAAGCCATGAATCGCTCTTCCATCTGTATTCGTAGAGCATCCATCTCTCCACTCTCTCCTAGAACCCGCTTTGTAAAAGCAAATAAGATATCAAGACAGTGGATCCGGTCACCACTCACCATGGGCAAATCCATAGCAATGAGCTGGAGTTTGTTTGGTTGTGGCAGATTGAGAGGCGGTTCAAGTGCAGCTGCAAACTGAGATAATTTTTCAAATTCCATGAACTGAGTTGCATCGGGATCAAACTTCTCCCAAACCTCATAGAACATCTCAAAGTCATCCTCACTCAGAGGCTCTGCACTTTCTTCAGTAGCAACACTGAAGTTCTCCAGGATGACTGCGATGTACATGTTCACCACAACCAGGAAGGATATGATGATGTAACTGACAAAAAAGAAAATTCCAACAGATGGGTTCCCGCAATCTCCCTTAACTGAGCTTCCAGGGTTAACTTTATTAGGGTCACAGTCGGGTGGCTTACTGTTGAGAATGGGTGCTAGCAATCCATCCCAGCCAGCAGAGGTTGTAATTTGGAACAGGCAGATCATGCTGTTGCCAAAGGTCTCAAAGTTGAACATGTCATCGATCCCAACTTCCCTCTTAACATAGGCAAAGTTAGACATCCCAAAGATGGCGTAGATGAACATGACCAGGAAGAGCAGGAGGCCGATGTTAAATAACGCAGGAAGGGACATCATCAAAGCAAAGAGCAGCGTGCGGATCCCCTTTGCTCCTTTGATCAGACGTAGGATTCGGCCAATCCTGGCAAGACGGATCACTCGGAACAGGGTAGGGGACACGAAATACTTTTCTATCAGCTCGGCCAGAAACATACCTAGAATAAACAATGAGAATACCAACCAGTGAAGAAATCATGCGTTAAAAATAAACATATGTTTCTTCTAAAGCTCCAAGGTAAAGTTCAGAGTCCTGAACTCAGTTATATTATCTTAAATATGGCAGCTATATAATACATATATACAATTGCATATTATATATTATAAATAAATCTTAATTTTGAAATTCAGCAATAATTTCAACTATAAGGATTACAGTACTTTTTTTTTTTATCTTTAAGAGATGTTTATAAACTACTTTTAGTTTATGTAAAGTACCAAGTCAGAATTTAGAAATAAAATAAGTTAAAAATTCACATTTGACTGAACAGTAGCGGCCCAACAGTATAGGTACAAGTTTATATGTATACAGTGACTTTTTCTGAAATTGCCATATTCTAAATTCTCTATTTACTCCTTTTCCATCTGAAAGTATTGGTAGCTTTTGATGCTACTTTCACCTCCCCATGATCTTGGTACTTACTTAAGTTCCACTCTAATATTTTTATATACTTATTTATGTATGTTCTGGTGCATTTCTAAAAGGATCCCAGGTTGATGCTCTTTTTAGTCTCCTGTACTTAATGTTGTATTTCAATTCTTTTTGGTCTCCTGTACCTAACACTGTAATCTCAGTCTTCTTATTTTAACCTTCTCTCTCCATTTGCTTTTTAAATAAAAACTATATTTGTAAAGTTAAAAAGAAGAGCTCAAGAAACCAAATGCCTTCAAGTTTAAATGCCTCATTCTGAAAAGACGAAGTATAAGAGAGTGTGTGTGTGTGTGTGTGTGTGTGTGTGTGTGTAAGAGAGAGAGAAGGAGATGTGTAGGAATACACCTTTATACCTTAGCCATACTAGTTATAACCAAGGATTATAATTAGTGGGAATCAAAGGCTGTATACAATGTGTTGGATATAGGCCATTTTCTTCAGAGAAGGGAGTGGCATGAAAATCTGTCCAACAGAGGTGCCTTGTTTTGAATAGCAAAATATTGAACCAGTCATATCATCCTGTTTAGGGAAGAATGAATAGTTTAGGCCCACAGACAGATGCTTTTCACTTTACTAGAGCTTTAGTTGTGTCTAATGAAATGAGCTATTGCTCATGAGGCTAGTTATATGTTCCAGGCTTTGAAGTATAGTACTAATGATGTCCCATGTCATTGTATTTCCCTTGTGCATCATTATTATAAACCCATTTTTAAGGTAGTCTAGAAAATCTCTACATGACACTCGTAAAGAACCTACTATATGCATTTGCTAATAATGTTTTGTCCTCGTCTTTATTCTCTTTTTACGCAATACTTTTCTTTATCTTGAAACCACTTTCCACTAATATCTATATGCTAGTGACTCCATGTCTATTCTCTAAAGCAATTTTCCTGAGTACCAGACTACATTTCTAGTCTTGTTAATGGAACCATCTAGATACTGTATTGGTTCTTCAATCTCAACATGTCAAAAACATTTTTATCTTACTTAATAGCACAGGTCTAGTTCAAATGACTACATTTACACTAAGTATAATTATTCTAAATGGATAGAATAAGAAACAATACTGACTACAGTAGGAGACATTATGTTAAAAAACCAAACATCTGGATAAAATGTATCAAAATATTTACAGTGATTATCTCTGATTGCTGGGATGATCTTGAATCTAATCTTGATTGTTTCAACTTTCACTTCTATTTAACTGAATTTAAGAACTTTAAATATTTCTTACCTACAATGGAGAGAATGACAACCACAAAATCAAAAATATTCCAGCCAATGGTAAAGTAATAATGGCGTAGAGAGATGAGCTTCAGTACACACTCTCCAGTAAACAGCACAATGAACACCAGATTGATTCGTGACAAAATGGTAGTCACATATTCACTCTGGTCATCTGTTTCCACCATCATTGTGACCATGTTAAGACAGATGAGAATCATGATGCTTATGTCAAAAACTTGTCTGGTTACGAAGTCAAAGACCATTCCTTGAAATTTGTTCTGTAGAGAAATAGAAATGCTTTTAGCAATAAAGGAGTTTTCTCATGTGCGTTAGCATCAAGTACTTTCTGCATTAATTGACTTTCTAGTTTCTTGCAAAGTAGTCATTGACCCTGATTTTTGTAAGAATGATTTATAGCATATTAATTGTTAAAATTTAGTTATTTAAATTGCCATTTACTAATGTGCATTTCTCAGAATAACAATCCCTTGTCCAAAGAGGGTTTCTGATGAAAAAAAAACAAAAACAAAACCAGAACACTCGATACTGTATATTTCTTCCAGAGATATGCAATGCATATCAACATTTTAAGATTATGAGAAGGTAAGAAACCCATTTAATTTCTTTTCAAGACTTTCTAATGATCAGCTGGACCATACATCCATTTTAAAATATAGTACTATTAATATTTCACTTGTATTCTGAAATAATTGTTAAAGAGAATTTGGAATTTCCAGGACACATCTATAACATTATGCATTTAAATACCACATCAATATTCATATTCTTCTACCAAATAGCCTTGGCTAACATTGTCAGACACAGAATGCTGAACCTGCACAAGGATAATGGGACCAGAATGACATTTCTTATATGTTTATGTCAAAAAAATTCATGTTCTTTGTCATTGATCTGTGATTCTGCTTCCCAGTTCTGCCACTGCTGGTCACTGAACGTCATCCGCAGGCTTATTTCTTTGGGCCACTGAGGAATTCTGAGGGCATTTTCTCACATATTTTTCCTACAAATTGTTGGTTCTTTTCTACTTTCAGTGCTAATTTTAACAGAGAAAGTACATATTTCTCGATCACTCTCAGGAAGGCAATATTCAGTCATCACAATATGAGTATTTGCTAGTATTTTTTCCTTGATGCACCCTAGGAGTTACTGAAACCTCTCAGATCATCATCATAAACATCTTTAGAGTGTGGGATAATAGCTCTCCATTTTAATAGCAGTTTGTTTGTTTCATCATGGAAGCATGAGTATTGTTATTTATCATCATAAACTGTAATTAGTGACCCTGACTTCTGCAGACATTAGTAATATCTAACTCTGTAGCCATATATATGAGTAGTAGATACTGGAATTCTTTCCTCCTTTAAAACACTTAGTATCTCTAGTGAAAAATAAAATAGAAGTAAGGTGCTATTTCACTCAACACTTCATCCATTTCTTAAAATATTAGAAAATTGCATTTCTTATAGCCCCATCCAAAGGTTTACTTCTTTCCCTGATATTACTTGGCAACCGTTCTTGAGTTGTGTGATTAACTTTCTCTTGTGCATATCACATGGTCTATGTGTCCATTGGCCAATTAATATGGATTCTAATGGTATGCTTCTAAATCTCTTGAAGTCAAGGCATCTTCTATTTTTTCTTGTTCTTTTTGGTGTTTAATTTTTGTTGTTGTTACCATTACCATAAAAGATACAAACTATGATGCTCTAAAAGTGAAAGAAATTTTTTCTACTGGAAATGTTAGCTACTTTCTTTTTTGTGAGACAACCATGCAAGTTTTTGTTTTTATATTTTCCCCCATATCATTTGGTATTTCTTACTCCTGGTCGAGGTATAGGCTTTTGCGGTTTTTTCGATCCTAATTTTTTCATTGCATTATAGTATTTCTTCTGTTCTTCTGTCATAAAGATGTCTTGACCTCCAAAGTATAGAAAAGAAAAATCAAACTGGTTAAAACTGTGTCCTTTTGCACATATTTTTTCAATGTTAAAATAGAAAATGTATGGCTAAAAAAATAAATGCAAAATTCAACTGATTAGCATAATTATATCTGTGATTCAAAATGTGAAAAATTGAAAGTTCTCTTTAGGTATGATAATAATATCTAATTCCTTAAATAATTCAAAATTGACTTTATTATTATTTTCTTATGAAGACAAACCCCCAAATCTCAAAAAGGTTAAGTATTTTATCCAAGACTATATGCTTAGTGAATGGTGAAATTTGGTTCACTGAGATAATAAATACTTGGTACCTTATACTATACATACTACCTTTATGATGTTAAAGGTAATAATTTTCTTATTTAAATGTAGCAAAGAGTTAGAGTATGTATACTGCAAGATGGTTTGGAGTTACTCATTAAAAAAGTCACTCCAACTCTGTCAAGAATTGGAGCAAAGGGATAAAAAGAAAACTGGATGAGTGAGTGAGAGATTTAGGGGATAAATCAGAGCTCATAGCATAGTAAGTATGGGACAGACTAGTAGGGATAGAAGATTGGAACACTGGCAAGTAAGTGAAATGGAGTAGCCTGATATTGCCTACAGGGAATTGAGGGGAGAATGTTCTGTAGTGAAAGAAAGCACTCATTATACAAAAAGCAAACATACTGAGCAAGTGAGATGAAGCAACAGTACATAAAGGAAGAAACACAAATGGCCAACAAGCATTTAAGAACATGTTCAAATGTAATAAAATACATAAAAGTCATAACAATTAAGGTGATAAAATTCATAAAAATAAAAATTAAATAGTTTTCACTTATTAAATACCAAGTATTCAAAAACAAAGATAATGTTTGGTGACAGTGAGGGAATAGTGGCATGGGTGCTCATACACTGTTATTGGGAGTTTGAGTAGATATATTACTCTGGGGGAGTAAAATACTTCATTGTGGGAATTTATTCTAAGGAAATAATTAAAGCCTTATTTTCTCTCTCTCTCTCTTTTTTTATGTACGAAGACTTTCAACAAGGTACTATTTAAATCATTAAAGATTAAAAACAATCTAAATTATCAACCTACTAGGGAATGAATAAGTAAATTATGATAATGTATGTATGAAGACTTAACAAAATGAGAAAATACTGATGTTAAGTCAAAAGTGGAATTTATAATTATAGATAAAAATTAAAACAATAAGTATGTATAGAAATAGTCTGAACAGAAAAACAAAATGTGAATGGCAGCAGTTACTTCCAAGTGAAGATATTTATTTACTTTCCATATGTTCTATAATGTACATAAGTAACTGGGACAATCAAATGAGCCTTATAAATGATAAATAATAAAGAGTCATACAATTCAAGACAGAAAGGGATAGCTTATAATTAAATATCTTGGAGAAAGAAGTGGGAATATATAAAAGAAATCAATGAAAGAAAAAAGCATAAAAATAAACACTAGAAGAAGCTTACATCCGGTTTCCTAATTTCAAAAAATTAGTTGGAAAATATATTTTCAAGGGGGAGGGGGTAGTTGTACGCATAAAATAACAAGTTGTTTTCGGGAAAGGGGCATATTAGGTTGCTTTCTAGTTTTATTCTAATTATTATTATATTTAAGACAGAAAATGTTTCTTGATAATGAATAAAAGGAGAAAAACTTTACGAACCTATGCACAAGAGTGTGGAACACAGTTATTCTTAGCTTTCTATAGCTGGAAATATATGGATAGTGAATGACAGAGGGAGAGGAAGGAAAAATCAGTTATAATATATACTCCCATTTGGTTTCTAAATTCAAGTACGCATTTGGCAGAGAAAACACTTCAAGGAATAATTTTCTATCTCAGTGGGAGAGAAAATATTAGAAATACTTATCTTCTTTTTCTGTTGGTTGAAATTATCTATGATGACACCAATAAACAGGTTCAAGGTGAAGAAGGACCCAAAGATGATGAAAATAACAAAGTAAAGATACATGTACAGACTTTCTTCATACTTAGGCTGGAGTTCCACCTACCAAAGGAGATTATTTTGTAAAATATTACCATACATTTTAGTGCTGGAAATATCATTGGTGCTTTTTCATAACAATAGAAAAAAATTATTCTTACTAATATGTCAGCATTTTTTTTTTTTTCTGAATCAACTACCTCTAAAAACATCTCTGAAATTAGTCTTTAGGGATGTTTTCATGTGAAAAATGTGGCTACTATGACATTCTAAAATCTATTTTTATAACTATAAATACAAATACTATTCTTCCATTTGAACAGTAATGTGCTAAATTTACAAGCTTTTAAGGTACTGAATTTTAGTAATTTTAAAATTATTAATAAAAATTTTAAAACTGTAAATATCCATAGGCTAGGTTTAGAAACAATCATTCATGTATGCATGAAATAATGTAGCAAATAAGAAATGAGTTGTTCATTCAGATGTTTGGCACTATACCCTAATGTGACAGTCACTGAATTTTTCAGATTAAGTAGACATAAATGGACAGTTCATTTTATAAATCCTCAGTTGATTGTTTAATTCCTAGATTGTGCTTATAACAAATGGACTATTACTTATAATTTAGTAATGGACTGAAAAAGTCACTACAATATTTTAACAGATTCCTGTCCTTCTAAAGGCAACAAAGTTAAAAGCCAACTAAACACACAAAACAAAATATAAGTGACAGAGTGAAATAAAACAACTCTGGAGGTTATCAAAATGATATTCAACATAAAACTAAAGCTATTTGAAATGCACTTCGAGAAAGATAACACCAAACTATCAGGTTGAAGACTGCAGGGACAAAGGGTATTCTTCATGATGATAAACTAAACAGATGAGACTTCAGGATAGAAAGATGAAGGATGACAGAAAATACTACGTCTTGCAAAGTTTTGAAGAGCAAAGTTGGAATGAGCGTGAATTTCAGTTTAGGTCATAGAGCCTTAAAGAGGCTGAAATCAAATAAAATAGGTTTATACTTTGGTGATATACACTCAAAGGAATCTGTTGGCCACAGAAATGATTGCAACTTCAGTCAATTTATGGAGGCTAAAAATCATATAAAAGCATTCTTTTTTTTGGTTTAAAATATGATTATTTGAAAGAAATCAACACAGTAATCTAAGACTGACAGAACAATATCCATAAGTTTTCATGCTGTCTAATATGGAGGGTGATTATACATTTCAACTAATGATAGAAATCATATATTTCTTCAAATTTGGCCCTATACACTAAAATTACTACTAATTATATAATGTGTGGATAAATAGGAAAGAAAATAGAAAATATTTAAAAGAAAAATATTTGTTAGTTATTAAATATATGAATTTCTTACTTTGGTTTTCAAAATAATGCATGTGTTGAATTATCTTAGTAAGATCTTTCTGATAAACATTGCTGTGCTTGAATACTTACCTGACACACTTTTTCCCAAATATTTTAAATCAAGATAGAATCATTTCATTTGGTTATATTTTATCCGATTAATTTTACCACCTGGTCAATATTATAAAAAGACTTAGAATACAAGGAATACTTACATTTCTGGAATCAACTGCTGCATACATTATATCCATCCATCCTTTAAATGTGGCCTATTAAGAAGGACATGCATGTTTTACTTTGGAGTAAAAAATAATTTGGGACCTGATGTTTAATAAATATTCTTACTGATATAATTTTCAAAAGGGAATATTTTTGAAAGACATTTCAAAACAAATTTTACATAGATTTTGGACCAAGACAGTATGTTAATAAGGCTTTTCATTTCTAGAACACATATTGAACAAAATGACCATTTGATATATCCTCTCATTTGATAACCAACTCACAAGTACTTTTCAATTCTTTAGAGTTCATGGTATCATGATATTTAAAGCAGTATTAAAATTTGCTGGAGCACTTTTAGGAGGTCTTACAAATGCGAACACATGTGTCAATAGCTCTATCAGGCTAATAATTACAACTTAGATCTAAGGATCATCTGCTAAAATTTATCTGCAGGGTGATCAAAGTGATTGAAAATTTAAGATTTCTCTTTATTATAACAATGTAAGGATAGTACCAGGATACATAAAGGCAGGGTTGCAACTATCTTTTTAAGAATTTTAGAGCAAAACATTTAAAATAATCCCATATTCTATTTTCTTTCTGAAATTCTTGAAGATAATAACTTAATATGAATAAGAAATGTGAACAATAGTACAGCAGACACTTGGCACTCACAGGATGAAGGATACTCAGGCTAACAACTTACAGTAATTTGTTACTTGTCCTAGGGCATGAATTTTGAGTCCTGTGGGCCTAAAAGGATTATTCCTTAGCTAGTGAGGGAGGCTAGCAAAGCTTTAGCATCTGTATCACAATATATCTTTGTTTTGATAACACTAACCCTTGTGAAGTGGTGGATATCATGAGACAAAAGCTAAGCAAGGGTGTGGGTGACAGCAGTGAAAAGAAAGTAATGATTCTTAGCTAGAAAGTACAAGGCTTTTGTACATGAAAGAGAGATGTGTTAAATATGTTAGTGGCTTAGGTCAATGATAGAACAAGTTCATTACACACTTGGTATAGAAACAGAAAAAAGTGATTCAAGGGGCCATTTCAATGACTTACTAATCAATAGAGAGGTGATTCTATAAAAGCCAAATGTGAAGCAGTATTTTAGAGGGTTTTTTTTTTTTTTTTTTTTTTTTGGTAGCAGAATTTATTTAATAGCTTTGTACAGGACCATCACTATATTTTCAAAATTGCTTACATTTTAAAGGATTGCTTAAAATTTTAAATATTTCTTTCCTCAAATTTATGGAGGAAGTGGTTGCTTTAGTGATATTTACAAGTGTGGTCATTCGTTAAAGGTTACAATAAATGCCCAAATAAATGTCATCATGTGTTGACAATTTTTAAAGAAAACATTCTTGCCAGATTTTTTTAACTTTTATTTTTATTTGTCTTTAGATACAGGGTCTCACTATGTTGCCCCCACTGGTCTAGATCTCCTGGCCTCAAGCAATCCTCCAGTTTTGGCCTCCTAAAGAGCTGGGATTACAGGCATGAGCCAACATGCCCCACCCGTTCTTGCCAGTGGGGCATTTTTAAAATAGAGATTTTAAAAATCTCTATTTTAATTGCATGAATATTCCGAGTAGGTCAAAAATGTTAAGAAGATAAATAAGAATTTCCAACAAAAAGGTGGGAAGAATTTGTAAAGTAATCATAGTAGACACCTCTGGAAGAGCTGCAAAAGGGTTTTGACTAGTGTTGGTTTGTTTGCTTAGTTAGTCTCCCGGCTGAACAGTTGAAATCATAACCTTGGTGAGCAAAAATTGATTTCTGCCCTAAAGACACTGTAGAACCGCAAGGGAAGAAAGAAATTGTACAGTCTTTTTTTTTTAAGCTGAATTTTCAAATAATCTGGACTCTTATTTTATTCCCTGCTTTGTTGTGGTGCTGCTGCAGCTAGAAGCAGAATCAAATGAAAATGTTAAAAGGGCTACCTTTTTAAATATAAATTATAAGCTATTTTTCTTGGATACCCAGTCTTAGAGACCCAATAGTGAAAACATTAATATTTAGGATAAAATAGACTTAAATAATGGTGCTGAAAGGTCATTTGAGACAAGATAATAGCTGCTTGTGCTTCATTTTTGTTTCTAGTTGCTTTCAGGTATTATTTCCACTTCACTATGGGGACCTAATTCTCTCTCTCTCTCTCTCTTCTTTTTGTTTTAGATGGAGTTTCGCTCTTTGTTGCCCAGGCTGGAGTGCAGTGGCACAATCTTGGCTCACTGCAATCTCCGCCTCCTGGGTTCAAGTGATTCTCCTGTCTCAGCCTCCTGAGTAGCTGGGATTACAAGTGCCCACCACCACATTTGGATCTAATTCTAAAACCTGAATGTCATTCCGCAAACATTGATTGAAATAATAGACTTCAGCAGCAGTTAATCCCTACGAATTAATTACAGTCCAATTAGGTGTATTAAGTGTATGTGTTTTGGAAGATGATCTATCTGTTAAGTGTATTCTGTTTTGGTAGCTGATCAGTGAAACAAGCCTTCTAATCACAATAAAAATGGCAAAGTTACTGATTTATTTATTAACTTGTTTATATAGAAAGAAAGAGCAATATAGAAACAAAGAAAATACAAGAAAAAGACAAAGAGGTCTTTGTTTGGCCTGGTCACTACTGACTATATCTGCAGTCCTTACATGTAATAATGTTTTCACCCAGCTGGGCTCATAAACTTGTACTAACAAACTGAAATTTTTTAAATAGAAAGAAATATATACTTTTTCTTAGGTACTAAATAATAGATGTGTGTAATTATTTTATTATTCCAAACAATAAAAATATTCAGAGAAAATAGTGTTCACTTACAACTTGAAGCAAAGAGAGATACCCAAATCCTACATTATCAAAGTTTACTTTCACATTTTTCCATCGAGCAGTCTCATTTCTTTCTATTAGTTTTAGGCAATCAGTATGATTATTCACGTCTTCGATGTCAAACCTGTCACCAGTTGTGGTGTTAATACAGTGGTAGAATTTGCCAGCAAACAAATTTACGCCCATGATGCTGAAAATTAGCCAGAATATAAGACAAACCAGAAGCACATTCATGATGGATGGAATTGCTCCTAAAAGGGCATTCACAACCACCTAATACACAAATGGAAAAAAAGAAAAGTCAGAATTCTTATCTGTTAATAAAGAAAAAAAAATTCCCCTAGTAATCTCTGGCTTTCTCATTTTTTTTTTCTATCAAGGCTATTTATTCTAGGATATTTAAAAGCAAGGTTTAAAAAAATCTTAAAATACATTTTTTTTCTTAAGCAAAACACTTAGGAAAACAACTATAGGCAATATAACCAAGAAATGAAACAAAAACGTGTTTTAAAAAAAGGGAGGGAGAAGCATTAAAAGGTTAAAGGAAAAGCAAAATCGGAGGAACTTGCTGCCAGATGAAGTTAGAATTGTGTTGTTTATCAGAAAAAAGAAAAGTTAAAAAGCCTATGCAGAAGTTTAACTCATTTTAAAAAGGCAGTATACTAAAGAACAAAACTAAAACATTTGGACCTGAGTTGATTTGACCAATATATTTTTAAAATAACTTAAAAATTCAGATAATGAATATAAAAAATTATTAAATACCTAATATAATTGTCATTAATTATTCATGCATTGCTATGACTAATAATTTTTGCATAAGAAGCAAGACAATTTGCATTATGTATTTCATTAGATCATCACATCGTTTATTTCAAGCTCCAGTCATGTCAGTTGTTTCATTTACTGAGTTTAATTCAAAACACTTATTTCAAATGAAACATAATAGAAATCATTTCTTGGAGAAATAAGAAAAAGAGGGATGCTATACATAGTTCTCAAATCTGATGTGATCACATGAAGCTCTGTGTTCAATTATTATCTACTTTTTTTTTCTATAGAAGGATGTCTTCCCCCTCTTTATTTCTGGACCACTAGTTAAAAATCTGAGTGTTCATGTTTGGCAACAACATAGGGGTGGCTTCCTTACTTTCTCCTCCATCCCTCCCACTGGAGCTGCACAGGAGTGGCTAAGAGGGAAGGTAAAAACAGACCCTAAAATGCTTGTAAGGGGCAGCTGCCTTAAACTTGGACATTAATAGCTGTGTTTAATTCCACCTATGTGCTTGTATTATTCTTGTCAACCTGATCCAAAGGAAGTAGTCATCAAAACATCTTCTATTTGCCATTTGATGCCAGTGTATTTTTAGAACTATTTTTTAACTGCCTGTCTGTAAACAAAAATACATGAGCCAATTTCTTATACTTCTGAGCCCTGTTTAAAGTCTGTAAAGAACTCTAGGTCTTCTGGGGAATATAAAACAGTGTGATAAGTGGGCCAAAGAAAATAAGAATACCAGTAATGACAAAGGTGGAGGGGATGAGTATGAAAAATTAATCTGGTTGAGTTATCCAGGCAGAACCAAATGATGTGGCCTATGCAACCTACCAAGCTGACAGGTGACACTTTGCCATATCTCATCTGACTATCTGTATTAATACAATGGGCTTCATAAATTCTTGTTTTATGATTTATTTTAAATGAATGGATGGAATTAGATTTCTTTCAGATTAGAGATTTGGAAATTGAAATCAAGTTACTATTTATTTGTCTTCTTTCCCGATTATTTTGTCCACTATCCAGATTACAATGCTGTTTCTAGTGTGTATACACAGAGTACTAATTAAAATATGTATTTTGCCTTCAACACCCAATTTAGAGTATGAGCAGAACACTGGTTATCTATACCACTTCTTGATTTTCTTTTCACATTACCTGTCTCACATTTTTTCTTCAAAACATTTCTCAGCTTTGTCACCTCTTTTCCATTCTCACAGTCACCACCTAGAACCGCCCTCTGTTATTTCATACTTGTACTATCGTCAGTCTCCTAACCTTCTCCTTCATTTAATCTATGTAAGATGAATTAATCTTCCCCAAATCCCACTTGAAAGTTGTTTATTGGCTCTCTGATAACTACCAAATATTTTTCTTACCTTGCTATTCACATCACTCCACAATCTATATTTCCGGTTTTAACTTCCCTGGTCATCTATACTTCATGCCACTTCAATTAATATAATAACCATATGCTAATATAATTGCCAGATAATTGAGATGTCATTTACCTTGAAATTCCTTGTCTAATAGCTCCTTTTCTGAAATACTCTCCCCTCTCAAAGGCTTTAGTTCAAATAGCACTTCTTTCATGGAGCCTAACTTTGCCCCCCCAGTTTAGCCTCCTAAATAAAGAGGAATGTTTTCCCCTTTGAATTCAAGAATCAGAATTCTAGTACTGAACAGACTGTACAGATAATTCAGTATTGTGTTCTCATTTGGCATATGAGAAAAAATAAGGTTATAACAAGTTGAGTTCAGAAAGTAGTCTATAAATAGCATCTAGTGCTCTTTCCAGTCTACATGGAAGAGTTGCTCCCACTTATCTTGGTACCATATTACTGTGTACTAGAGTTCAGTGTAATCCTGACAGCTTGTAAGGTTTTCTAAAAATTTAAGATGCAAAAATATGTTCATGAATCTTCCAGGGCCTTAAGTGTCTTGAATATAGGAATATACCAGAGAGCTTTGAATACAGGAATAAAATAATGGTTGACAAAATGAATGGATTAATGAAGCAAAGTTTAGCTTAGTATTTATTGATTAAAGCATAATTTTTAAATGTTATTTCTGAATATGGCTGAGAATAATTAAGGAACGGAGCAGAGGGAGAAGTTTGTGCTTAGGTAATATGTATGAAAGGTTTACTTTGAAACTGGGGATTGATTTAGAGTTAAAATGAACTCTATGGAATTTATGATGCAAGCATGTATTCTGCAGCCGTGCAGCTCAGGATATGATTCGCAAAGTTGGCATACATTTGGCCCAGAGAAAAGTTGTATTTTTTTTGTGAATATAAAAGAACCTTATCTTAGAAAACACTTGGCACAGTATTGGGGAATTTACTATACAAAGCTATAGTCATATTTATGATGTATTAAATTAGACAATGAAAGATCATAGAAAAGATTGTCTTTTCCCAAGAGTTCCAAGCCATTCCTTGGTTCAGCAAAGCAGGAGGTGGATTAACTTTTTTCAGTCTCAATAAAACTGCAGTAATTGGTTCTCATGGCGGGAAGAAAGTAGGCAGAATTAGTCTGAATAAATTGGAAAGAACAAATTGAACTTTCAGGCTACATGAAAGGAGATGTCTGAGAAAGGAACTATCTTAATGAATTAATACTGTACTAGAGGTTGTTTCTTCTCAGAAGCTTTTTTTCAAAACAAACATCATCAAATAAAGTTTCTCTGCTCTAGCACAACCAATTCGATTTCTGGTTCATTACCTGCATTTTAAAAAATATGTCTACACCAAATGAAGGCTTGATGATTAAATATGCAAATTCACATTAGAAATTTTCATACATGCAGAAATGTCTTTTTATCTGAATTAATTACTTTTGAACTTCAATTCAACACTATTTATGAATTCTAGTGTTTCTGTAATAGAAATAAAGAAAATGTATGTGAATAAAAATAAAAAGTAGGCAAAGTAGGAATTATCCATTTTTAAGTATGAAGAATAATAATAGAATCTTTCTTTAAAAATCTAAAATAATCATACTGTGGGTTTTAATTAAGACAATTATTTTTGTAAGCTATGATATATCAGTGATCCAAACAAAAATTCTGACTTTTTCTGTCTCTCAAAAATAAGAACTCCTCTTCTTCTATAATACACTTAAACTTTAAGAATAAATAAAATATAGAGTTATGTTTATGTATGTTTTGACTGTGATATCTTTTAAAATCCTAGAAAGTTAGTTGGGAGTTACTTATTCTAAAAAGTGAGTTTATGCCTCAAATTTTATCTTAATGCTCATGATAAGATGTTTTTGTTTTATTTCTAGGTGTGTATTCTATTCTGCATAATTCAAATAAGTGGATTCTTTTATATTAACTTTTTGTTTACAACACAATTCACATGTGCTTAATTCAACTATTTCTTAATTTATTTTTTGCCTTGTTAACATTTTGAAAATAACCCCATATGAACTTACACAATAAAAAATGAGAATGGTCACAATCAATACCAGTCTTATAAAACCTGAAATATTGCACCCTAGTATCTGCTCATACGTATCAATAATCAACTGATGGTATCTCACTGGTAATTTGCAGGACCCAGACCAAGGTACTAAACAGCAGGGGCTGTATGCCTCAAACACTATTATGAGCTTAACAAGTTAAACTGTTTTTTCACATAATTGTTCTACACCAGGGTCCCCCGCCCTCACCAATCAAGTAATCTCCCCATAAATGGATAACTCCATATACACACAACTAAATCATATTCAATGAAACTTCATAAAGATATCAACCATTGGGGTTAAAATCCACAGAGGGTAAATTCATAAAGGTTTTTTTTTTTTCCCAAATGAAATTTAAGACAATTGAAAAGAGGGGATTAGGATGTAAATACTGTATTTTCCCTACTGTGGTGCAATAATAGTACCCTTCCCAATCCCACCCTCACCCCACTACACATAAGTCACAGTGCAAGGATTAAAGGTAGCAAAAGGGGTAATACAGTACCCATAATAAAGGGCTCAGGGGAGGAACCAGCGCTCCACCCCATCCAAGTTGGAGCAAGATTATCCTATACAAAATAGAAATATATAGTTTGTTATTAGTTAGAGATCTGATATGACAGAACATTTGGTGTTATCTTTTGTTCATGATGCTCTCTGTCTGTTTCCCTATCAATTAAGACTTGAGTTCTTTTGAAAAAGAAGGTATTTAAGATTTCCTAGGTTAGGAAATTAAAAATACAAATTTAAATACAAATTTTAATTATTCTAGATATTAGCGACATCAATTCACTCAGTTTAATTTTACAAGTTGAAAAATTTGGACTGGAAATTTGAAATACAATAAGTGTTTAAAAGCTGTCAGCCAGAAATGTGCATAAAACATGCAAAACACAAAGTGCAACGTGATGATAATTTATTTGTTACTTTCTAACTTCTTATGAAGCACTGTACAACATGCTTTATTCAGTAATGTTGCATAAAAGCACATGCTTTGAAAAAGTAACAGAACAACAAAAATAAAATGAGTGCCTGTGTTACGCTTTGACGCAGCTATTGCGATTTTATGCTGCTAGGGCAAAGAATTAAATGAGAGTTTCTGAGTATGTTCAAATCTCACTTCCCAATCATAATATCATTCTTATATCCAACCTCACCATCACTCGTGATTATATTTTTACAAAATAAAAAAATCCAAACACTAGAAGTATAAAAAATAGAATCAAGTATAAGGTTATTTTGACTCTACAATGCCAAACACGTATTGAAGAGATCAGTCATTTTAGTGCTGTGTATATGCTGTCATTATGAGGAATAGAGCCATATTCATAAATCTGACCATTTAAATGATTAGTTTTATCACTATCAACATTTATAAGGATTTTATGTCTAAAACTCCAAGTTTGAAAAGGTAACCTCTTTTAATATAAAGGGTATTATTGATTAATAATTATAGATATGGTTATTTCTGAGAAAATTAAAAGCATACCCACAAAACCAACTTTTTTATAGCAATGAAGTGTAATGTATGGAAATATCTGAGCACTTGACCAGTGAATGGATTTAACAAATTTTCAAATGGTCAGATGTAAAAAGTTTATAATATTTTCAAAAGTTTAGCATTGTTCAGATTTCATAACCCATATAAAATATATTACTTTGATTCAGGCAACATGTTTTCAAGTAGAATATAGAGAAATGATATTTTTTCTCCAGAACTGAAACTGCCAGTCTGAAACAAAACAAAGTGACATTTAATTGGAAAACAGACTTAATTTTTACATACCCCAGAGAGAATTTCTGATAACATTTTGGTGAAAATGTGAGGCTCTCTGTGAGAAATAAAAGAGGACTACTTGTATTTTATTGTACTGAGTTGTTGATAATGAGGAAAAAGTTTTCATATATATTAGGGAAATCGAAGACAAGTCTTATGTTCTTACGAAGTGACATTTATTATAAGACTTGAGAACATAAGGCTATAAACAATGTATAAAGTGCAAATGGAAGTCTACAATACAGCTTAGTTTCCATAAACGTACCTAATCTTAGGAGGTGAGAGAGCAATGATTTTCTATTGGAATCACACAATTTAGTGTTTTGTTTTGACAATATTTTTTAAAAAGCAGAACTAATTTTTTATATTATACATCTATAAATTAATGCTTCATGCTTTAACAAAAGACACGGAGAATAACAAGTCAATAATGGCAAAATTTCTAATCTGTTACGAATGATGGAAAATGATTATTGGGTCTTTAAGAAGGATAAAATAAAATTTGTGTGACTCTGACCAATAAGATGTAAGTTAAGGTTAATTTATAAATTATAGTAATGAGTCAAAATTATATTTTCTGTTCATTATAAGTGTTTATTATCATAAAAATGGTGTGGATTTGTATGTAATCTTTAAGTTAGTATTACTAGTTTTATAAATTCAGTCAACACTTAATATCTAACCATCTAACCTTGAATATATTCAAATAATGCAAACTTTGGCATTATACAGACAAAAATTTTAACAACTCCTTTCATTCTTTTCTTTACATTCATACTTAGGCACATGTGTGATTCACATTATTTTCAGGAAAACTCGTTAAGTACAGTATATCATCACAAAGAATAAGCACCTGATACAGAATTTACTTTAGATTATTATTGTATCATTACACACAGTACTTTAATAATGCATTTGCTTTTTTTTTGTATATAGATTTGTAAGGAAACTCCCAAGAAGGATTAGGAAATAAAGTCATTTAAATAAGCACAGCAGATAAATGATATTATATCATTTCAAGAGAGGCCTATTTCTCTTGCATATCACCTAGAAGTAAATATGCAACAGATAAAACAACAAAGTAGCAATTTTGCAAAAATTTGCCATTCCTTTTGCATGCATAGGTTTTCCTTTTTCTAAATTTAATTTAGTTTAGTTTTGGCTATATGCAATACTTCAGGTTCTTTCATTTTTCTTACCCTCATCCCTTCAAATCGAGATAAGGCTCTTAGAGGTCTCAGAGCTCTTAGTGTCCTGAGAGATTTGATGGCTCCAAGTTCTGAGTAACCCAAGGCATTTGCTGTTAAACTGACCAGTGAAACCTGCACACACAAAAATAATAACAATTAATAAATAGAATCATCATTCAATATGTAGTTCCTAGTTGCTATATATAACAAGTATAATTTTTGCTTATAATTATTCAGAAGGTAAATGTTCATTTTCAGTAAACCTTTAAAAAATTAAAGAAATATTTTCAGTTTGACGCAAATGATGTAACTTTTAGGACATTAATTAAAAGCTAGCTGAAAAAAATCCTTAAATGTCATATAATTTATCAATTGAATAATTAGGAAAAAAACAAAGTAAAAATTAGTAAAATAAAAGAAGAAATCAAGGTGGAAAAAAATTCATTGGCTATTCTTCCTTTATTTTATTAAGTTGCTGTTGAATTTATGGCTTTTCTTATAGCTAGTTATAAAATACAAAAACTGTTATTGTAGTTACAAAAGCAAGAAGTTTCTACCATGCATCAGTATATTCAACTAATCATAATTGGTATTCTCAGAAATTAATGAACTACATCAGTTTTAAAGGTGATATTTTGTCTTGGTAATACCTTGCATTTTCACTTGTTTAAAGTTTATTTTTACATAAGTAACTTAGAAAGAAATTCCATTACAAAACTTCTTCAAAAATCTTTACACTAATTTATGGCTTCTGCCATGATACCTGGCCCCAAGGGGCCAATCAATGAATATTTACCAAATACACACAGCAATAAATTTACTTCATTTGTATTCATTTGTAGGTAATATACGTGACTAAATGACAAATCTTATGTATCTAATTCTCTAAATAAGGAATTTACCAAAACTTTGCATTCAATCAAGATTACAATTTATTTAGTTAGGAAGAGGCTAGTATCGGACAATTCCACATATACTGGACACTATTTTTGTAAACTTTTCTTTTTAAAAATGTATTAATTGTATCATATTTAATACACTTCTTACATTTTTGATATGTGCTGTAATTAGTCTTTTTATAGAGTGCTATACTGATCTTCATTAAATAATTAAAACAGAACTTTGAAAATAAAGGTATTATTGTTACAAACTACAAAATTTTCTATAAAATTATTTTCTTAAAATGTTTCAAAAATGAAACTTAAAAACTTCCACCAGAAAGCCGATGTGTAATAAGTGTAATAGAAAAAAAAAACAAACCTCAGGAAGTTTTAAAGGGTTAAATTACATTTAGATTTAAATTATAGTGTAAAAAATTCTGAAATTGAAATATAATGTAACTTCTAATACTTGAAACCTCAATATTAGAAACTTCCTCCCTTATTGATGTGATAAAGCAATTCTTCCTTTGCGATTTCTCTCAATTGGCTCATTTCACAGGAACATTGTTAAGTTTTTCAAATAGCCTTAGCTTTGCCTTTGTTCAGGATCAAGGAGATATAATGCATGCATGATTCTTAGCTCAATAAACACCTTCCACAAGAAACCCTTATAGTCTTGCTGGGTTAGTATCTTTTTGGGGTAAAACAATACGAAGTCAGGATAATTTTGCTATAGCTTTCTAAAGCTTAAATTTTGCCAAGTTGATAATGGAAAACATGATGCTTAACTTTAACACATCTTGAAGTCAGTCACTTGTTTTCAGTAAATGCAGTATTAATCATTGGGCATACAAATTCTATAAAGGGCTGTTTGGGCTTGCCGTAAATCTAGTTTATATTCTAGGAAAACTTTCACTGCTACATAAAGTAGACTTGTCTTTCCCTATACTCTGCACACCTTACTCCCTAAAATGAAGTCATAATCCAGATAATCTACTATTTAAATCTATTCTTTAAAAAGTTTGAGTAGATCAAAGAGAATTTTTTTTTTTTTTTTTTTTTTTTTTTTTTTTTTTTTTTTTTTTTTTTTTTGAGACAAAGTCTCGCTCTGTCGCCCAGGCTGGAGTGCAGTGGCGCGATCAAGGCTCACTGCAAGCTCCGCCTCCCGGGTTCACGCCATTCTCCTGCCTCAGCCTCTCAAGAATTTTTTTTTAAATGACTATAGCACCCAACGGCATCACTGTTTTTATTGAGTGCCTTTAATACTGTACAAGTTTGGGGCCAAAAGTTTGGGGCCAAGAAACTAACTCAGTGGCACAAAATCAACAAGCGATGGTCCCGGGATACTAACTTGAGTCCGCTGATTCACAACATAAAGGATTTAAGTAACATACCTTTTAAGTTCCCTATTTCACTACTTTCCCTACAAACTGCTGATGTGTTGTTTTTTCTTTAGCTTTCTCAGATAACTAGAGAACTACCATAGATTCCATCCCCCAATGCTATTTTAAATCAGAATTAAATTAGCCCATGTCTTCCAGAAATGACACTGTCATTGAGTATATGCATTTAGTGGTTATTATAGTCTGTCAACATAACATAGTGGTCTGAGACTCACTATTTTAGAATTTGTATATAAATAAGACAAGCTACCTTGAACAGAGACAAAAATATGAATGATACCTACATCAACAATTAAGAAGTCCAGCCAACACCAGGCATTGGTGAAATATGTTTGATAGCCATATGCCACCCATTTTAGAAGCATTTCCAGAATGAAAATGTAAGTGAAAACCTTGTCAGCATATTCCAACATTGTCTTAATCGTCTTTCGCTGATCAATATATATATCTTCAAATGCCTATAAAGAAAATGTTACACATTAGCTTTCAAAAATGATTATACTCTATAAGCTATTTTAAAAACCTAATCATATATGCATATGACATTTCATTGGAATAGGAGGGCAGAGAAACAATAGTTACGGTTACATTTTTTTCCTCTCAAAGCTCTTTTACTTATTTCATCAGGGGAAAGACTATTGGTAGAAGAAAAAGAAAAGTATGATTCCAGTGAATTAAGTTCTTGATGTTGTATCCTGATGTGGCCATTGCAACTTGAAGTTATGTATTCCTTTTGTTTCATTTATTTTGCTTCCTCCTATTTTTTTTTTTTTTTTTTTTTGCTATAGAAAGGAGGTTGAAGAAATAATGAAAACTTGTGTTTTTGTAAAGCAGAAATTGTGATTGATCTTCACAGTTTCCAATTTTACTAAATAGTTGAGTTCATCCGCTTCTTTTTTGTTGTTTGTTTTTTTAATAGTTTATGTTTCTCAACAGACATACAGCGTGACAATGATTAAATGAAATTGCTTTTCATTTAGATTCTAATATATATTCTTCTGTTATGAACATCTTGATGTTTCACTTCTAAGTATGCATTGCTTTCAACAGTGAAATACTTCTAAAGTAGCATGTAGAAAATATTTCTTTCTTCAGAAAAATTACAGGTAAATATATGTCTGTGTTAGAATTATAAACTGAAGTTAAAGAAACTTGTACTATTGTTGCATTTTAATCAGGCAAACTCTTGTTTCTCTTTCTCTCTCTTTTTCTATCTATGGCTTAAGTATTTCCTTTGTGTCAGTGTTTCTCTAAAATTCTATCTGTATATTTATATTTTTATAAATAATTTTCATATAAAAATAAATTGATTCTGATGAAGTGAACACCTTCTTATAAAGATAAACCCATCCTTAAATGAATCTCTTAGGCATGCTGCCCAATATTTATTGTTACCAACTTTCATTATTTCCTGAGTAGCACAAAAATAGTGAGCATACAGTTGGAAAAAGACAGAGAGTGGTCCCTAAGGACTTACTACTGTCCATCAGAGATAATAATAATAAATACCATTTAGAAACAAAATTCATCAAAACTCAGAGAATATATATTCCCATCCCAGGGCTTCCAATAACTCTTTTCTTATTACACAATGAGTAATCGAATATTCACATCCTTTGGTGTTAATGAATAAGCTGAAGGGCTACACTTTCTGGACTACTTAGTAATAAGCAAAAATTAATGATTAGCTTCTTAAAATTGTATTTACATACATAGTAAAAGTAAATCCAGAAATGTAGAGTTATAGAGTAAATCTATAGTCTAGAGGATACAAGGTAGGATAATTAAAAATGCATGCATTGGATACTAAGACAATGAAACAGAAAGGATGAATACGTCATCAGTATTAGAATGTTCTAAAGATTAGTGCCGTATCACCTTTTCTTAATATTCACTCACCAGAGCACCGCTACTAAGGAGAATCATGAAAACAATGAAGGTCTCAAACCAGTTATGTTCAACTATTCGGAAACACGTCCTTCTCAGGTTCCACCATTGTTTTCCTCTGCCTTCTTCCACATTTATTTGACAACACTTGAATCTTTGTACACAGCCTGCAGAAATAGTGTTCAAATAAAAGTAGATAAAATATCTCTGCTTCCATAATATCCTTTAGCAATGTCCTTGTCTTATCTTTTTATTACTATGCTCATCTCTGTCTTGCTAGGGTAGCTCTCTAAGCCTAGAGTAGTAAGAGCACATTCATCAGCTGTGTGAAGTTGTGGAAATCATTCAGCCTCTTTAAATGGTTCCCTAGTGAACAGTATTTGCTTTGTCTGCCTCACAGTGTTATTGTACAAGAAAAACTTTGTAAATTACAAATAAATGTGAAGTAGCTTTTCCTTGTACCATATCATCCTGTTGCACTCTGTTGAAGTCATTCTAGAGAAGAACTTTAAATTGGACATTAAAAATGATAAGCAGAAAACTTCCCCCCTTTTTTAAAGGATAGAGAGTAAAAATGTAGATCTCTTCCAACAATCCTGCATTTCTAGCCATTCAGGATGTTTTTGTTATGTGCCTAGAAGGGCTTATGTAATTTGCAAAATTAATTTAGTTCACTAAAATGTAATTTGTATGGTTTGGCTTTGACTTGTCATTGCCTTCCTCACACATTGCTTTCACTTAGTCTAAATGAAATCAACAGGTACTTCTGAGTACTGTTGTAAGCACAAAGGTACACTTAGCTACACACACAAAAAGGCACAGAACATGTACCTTACTCCCAAGAACCTTACCAAAAAAATCTGGTTTTCAAAAAAGAAAAAAAGAGATATAAATACAGGATCCCTGCTCCAAGGTAAAAAAAGGAGGGAAAGATGTGTTTGAAGAAGAAGGAGAAAGGGAATGAATGGAGAAAAGGAGGAAGAAAAGAAGGGAAGGAGGAAAGAAGGAACTAAGGAATGAAGGAATGGAGGAAAAGAAGAGAAAGAAGACAGTAAAGCAACATATAACAGTTCAAAAAGAGAAAGAGTTTTCATAGGATAATATATGTTATCAGGTAAATTAAATGGAAATATTTGTTACAGCCATTCAGAGGAACAAGCTGCTCTTCCACCATGGTCAGACGAGGGTAGTTTTGAAGAGGACATTAAGTGATATGCATGATTTGTATAGGGAATAGAAGAAGACTGAAGGTATACTAGGCCTATGAAAAAAATAACATCAAATATAAAGCATGCATATTTCCAAACCTCAAATTCCCAGGGACATCAGACCACAGGAAATATTAGTTGTAGGAAAAACATATCTCTTCTATCTATTGCCCATACTGCACCAGTCTTAACTTGTGACGGGTTAGGTATTGAGTTTCAAGGGCCGTATTTATTCCTCACTTCATCCAACAATCATTGGAAACTGATGTTTTCATTAAAGAAACACAATTTAGCACTAGCAATCCATTTAGTTTTAGCAGTCAGAAAGTTACCTTTAAGGCAAATTCTGTGTAGGATCATTTTCACTAGTGGTTTAAAGATGCTAACTTACTGTGAAATCACCATTTAATTTAAAAACATAAGCTAGAAGTTTTGATGACATTAAAATATCTTTCCTCCATGTTCTTAATCTCTTCCACGTATTGGGCAGATATGATCAAAGCACAACACTAGATTTTTAATTTTTTTTGTCTATCAACATATTAGAGGTAATTGAATTATATCAATTACAAAGTGCCGTTTTATTATATGTGATTTATTTTAGGTGACCAACAGCTAAACAAGCTGCACTCCAAATGAAAGATTAATATTGGGATTCTTTTCTTTACCTTCAGTGAAACAGGCTTCCGGTTCAAGGGTTTCTTCAGGTTCCACTACGGGCTGTTCTTCTGCAGGTGCGCCGATGTCCACAGTGCTACCTTCTGAGGAGCTACTGCTTCCATTCAGTTTCTGTAAGTGAGATGGACGTAGAAAGTAAAGTCCTTTCATTTTGACTGCCAATAAAGGATTATTACTATAAATTTGTTTTTTTATTCTTCTTGAGGTAGAGATATTTTTAGAGAAAAAGAGAGATTGAATAAGAGGAGGAAATCAGAAAATCATTGTCTATGTTAACTCTTTTACCATAATTCACAATGTAAGCATGAAATCAGATTGCTGTGTTATGAGGTTACAAAAGGCCATCAGCCACATGTACTGAGCAAAACACTGTCCTGTGGATTAGAGAAGCAGGGGACAGAGGGAAGAGAAGAGGGAGGAGGAGAAAGGGAAAAGGAACAGGAGAGTAAGGGAAAAGGAGCAGGAGAGAAAGAGAAAACTTGCCTTAGAAGATAATAATGTCGTTAGGTTATTCAGCAGTTTAATGTTTGACTTTACATATTTCTTTAACAATGTCTTACCTATGTGTGAAAATACCACCTGTTGTTTTCACTCATGTTACTGAGATTCATGATTAAGGCGTTCAGAGTTATTTACTATAAATGTACTCATTTGGAGAGAAATTGTTATAAAATATGTTAAAAATTACATCAATAAACAACCTTAGAGATATTAGATAGACATCTTCAATTTCTGGCCAATATTTTAGAGCCTGAAGTGTTGTAAAATGAGATAAACAGTGTGTGGGAAAATTCGGTTTCCTCTGACAAATCATGTTTATGTTAATATGCCATGTGAAGCTGAAAGAACAAAATCTAGTTAAACAACAACAACAATAACAATATCCTTCATATTTTGACAATAGTGATAGGATACTCATTTCTCTTTCTATGGTTCTCAGAAGACAAAGATGGCAGAGATAATAGAAAACAATAACTTACACATTAAGATAGGAAAAACTCATGAACGCTCTTTCTGAAGACCAGCAAACTGGCTTATAAGTTTTTGGCAAGTGTAATTAATTCATTAATTTATTCAACTAATTTTTTTTGAACACTAACAATATGCTACAAGCTGAGTATTCACTGATAACTGAAATATCTGTAATCCTTATTGGAGTATCAAATCTAGTACAGTGTTTTCCAGACTTTAGGCTTGTGTAGACCCTCCAATAGGCATTCAAGTGCACACGATGACAAGCCATTCAACCCGTTATCACAATATTGTAAATAGTAAAAATTAAGCACAATATTACAATTGTTAATAAGAATTTCACATACATAGAAGAGTGTTGATATTTCAGAAAGAGTTTCACCAAAATATTTGCATTTGCTTGAAGAAGTATAGCTTATATGTCTGGGTCCATATTTAGTTGCCTTCTTTCCTTTCCTTTTCATTTCTTAAAATAGAAAAACTTAACTGACAGCTACAGAAAATTAGGACCTATAATGGTATATAACTCTGTCATAGTTCTGAGAAGTCAGGTTGAAGATGGCCTTTGAAATTACAAAAATATTTCTCACTGAAGACTAATTTCAACATTCTAACACATATTAAATAGACTTGCATACTATACTAAGAAGCTGAAAAGTTGATTGTTCAACATGAAAGCCAGTAGCAAATAGATTATAATCTACTTTTGGGTTGCATTTAGCTTTGACTATATTTGTGTTCTGTTCTAGCATTTGCACTGAATTAAAAATGTATCCAGGAATAAGTCATTGGTTTCTTCCTCTGACAAAGAAAGAAAATCACCTAATGGCAGGCATTAGTCACATTCTCAGTCAAACTACTCATAACATCCCATAGTCTTCTGAAGAAATTCTTAGGTCTTATCCTCAACATTACACAGATTCATCATTTGGCCGTAAAGTGATACGCCTAGGCTGAGACTTGTCACTTCAACAAGTGCCTTCATATTTTAAAAATGACCTTGATTGGCACTCTCCGGGCCATAATAAAATTCATTACATATTTTATAAAAACCATGTGAACAACATTTCATCACTCATTGTTCTTCACTGTAGAAAAGCAATCTTGTGTAAGATGCCCATTCTTCATAAAACAATTAGATAATGGGATTTGAGAATTTTAACAGTTTTCACAAAAATTAATTAAGAACTAGAAAGGATATTATTTCCTGTGAATAAATTTGTGTAGAGAGGCATTCAGGTACAAAGAATTATAATAGCAAATCTACTTCTCTCTCTCTCTCTCTCTCTCTCTCTCTCTCTCTCTCTCTCTCTCTCTCTCTCTCTCTCTCTATATATATATATATATATATATATATATATATAAAACTGTTATCTGCTAGATCTGATCCCTACATAGTTTTCCAGTCTACATCAAGACTCACAAAATAATAGAATATTAGCATAAAAATCTACTCTTCATCAGTATAGGTTGTCAGTAATAAGCAGAACAAAAAGTTGCTGAGTAATTAATCTTCATGTAAGTGCCACACATAAATGACTGATTCTTTGCACATAAGTGTTTTATCCAATTGTAAGGTGAATTAAATCCTGGCATGAACATGTACATAAAAATTGTTCTTCCTTGATTACTAGTAATATCATGCAATTACTTGTTCTAAGACAAAGACTTACCTGACTTACCTAAGTTATGACTATTTTCTGTGAAAATTACAAGAACTCAAAAGAACTTATGTTACTTTTTGACACATTTTCAAAATGACATTCTCTGAAGAAGACAAATAGATCAACAGTTCAATACATTTTAATATTAAGATATTCATCTTATATTTCTTATTTAGACATTTATTTTTAGGATGCTTACCTAAGATGGTCACTCTTACAGAATTACTTTTTAAAAATACATGTAGACTTATAGTGTTGTTATGTTTTTGCATTAGAGTCTCAATTCACTAAAAAAAAAATCTGAGTTTTAAGTTTATATGATTTCCATTCCTATTTTGTCTCTTTACACCTATTTTATCTTTACACCAAGATTGTGTAATGATGATATAACACAATACGAGAATAACATCAAAATGGAAAATTGAACAATGCAAGAGTTGGCATGCATTTGGACACACACAAACTCTACCCTGTCTACTAAATGTTAGTAAAGTAAACTTACTACTAATTTCAAGTACATGAGCAAGTGCTTGTAAGTACTCATAGTACCTTGGTAACTCTTTAAGAATGTGGTGGATATTAAGAACATTATAAGATTGTATGAACTGTATGATTGTATGAACATTACAAGATAATATGAACTCTAAATTAACTTATATTTAAAATATGTTAAATGTTTCTGAATACATTTGCTATTTCATGAGGACTACTTTATAAACAAACTGGGACCGTGGGTGGGTTGTAGATCCAGGAATTGGTGAATAATGTTACTTCTCCAAATCGTAAAACATTAATGGCAAAGCCAAAGATAGTCACAATGGATGGATACAATATGCTTCTAGGTATGTTTTTTTTTTTTTTTTTTAATGCATAGAGCTTGGAGCCACTCCATATTTCAGAAGTTTTAAGATGATTTAAAAGATGATCAAATGCGCTTATTAGCATTCTATTGGAATATCTGCACTTGGAAAGTTCACAGGTCTAGACGAGTGATCTTCTACATGTTTACAAATTAATTTTAAAACTTCTTAAAGCAATATAAGTATATTCTACAGTCTGTCTGAACTACAGTAGGAAAGTGGAGGTGTGCCTAATAATGTTCAAACTTAGCATGCTCTCAATCTAAGTAATGACTTTTTAAACAATCTTAAACGTACTTCTTTAACCAAATTCTTGATTCTGCAATATCACTCTTTCAGCACCCAGACTCAAATTTTTTTTGTTTACTTTAACTTATTTCAAACATTGGCAGTAATCAAAAGACAGTTTTCCTTATTTTATCTCTGAAATAACTATTTTCTCAGCCAGATTCCAAATTCCCGTGAAATTTCTGTTCACTCTTTTACCTTTTCTTTGTTTATATATATAGTTATTTATATAACTATAAATAAAAATGGCCATCCTCATTCTAGCCTCATGCAACTTAGACCTTTGTGGTCCACAAAGCTTAGTGTATGTATGGTGAATGACTGATAAACATTTAGTGAATGAATGAATAGATGAATATCTCTGTTTCAGATATTAGTGATGGATAAAGTTTTTGTTTTCGACTTAGAGTTCCAACCAAATCTCCCAAATTTGTCTTTCACAGATAGAAGCTGTGTGTTAATCAAGGCGAACTTCTTAATATTCTCTGGCTTTTTCTCAAAGTGATTTTTCCTCCCATCAATGTGGAAGAGTAATAATTACTCTCTTATTTAAACCCCTTTCAACACTTTATAGGCACTACTTTGGGCGCATATTGCTTTTTTATTATAACTTCTCTTCATTCTAATGGACTTACAAAATGACACTTGCAGTTTTCTCAGTAAAATACAATAACTGATGACCTTGATGTGCAAAAATTGCTCAGGTAGTATACCTGCATATTTGTATTTTCACCAGCTGAATGGTATGCTTACCAAGAATAAGTTATGTTTATTTTCTAATCAATGTACACTATTCTAAAATACTGTAAGTGTGTAATTTAATCTTGTAGAATTTGAAAAATGCATTTAAAAAGTGTTGTTGTATTTATAAAGACTAAGTCAAAGTCATTGAATAAATGTAATACAGGTAAATCCCCCACATGGATACATGTACATTAAAAAACTATAAAATTAGGTGTGAATAATTATTTTTAAATAGGTACTATTATAAATTTCTAGAAAGAGACTAAATTCAGGTTGCTTTATATGATTCATTAAGATATTTGTCCTCTTGGGGGAAAAAGAAACTAAACAGAAGCAATAGATGATGAATTACAAGTGCAGCTCATGCTAAAGCGTTGATGTAGCACTCCAAACAATGAACCCATGCTACCACAAGGGGTCTAAAGTGATGTTTTTATATATGTCACTTTTATTTTGTAAATAAATGGAGCAGTTGAATATTTGGATCCAGAGGAGTGTATACATCTTTCAGGAACAATATATGATTGAAAATTAGATTTTAAAAATGATATTCATATTTGGCTTAAGCTCTACTTCCCAAGTCAGCATTTTGCAAAGGGAGGCTGGTAAGCCACATCATGGCTAACCCCTATGATAGACCTTGATTCTCATAATGGTAAGAAGAATTTTCCCCTAGTTTCAAATCATAATAACATCAGAAAAAGTGACACGTGAATATTAGAAAGATTAAACCGTAAGCAACGGGGCTTATGTCAATGAATTACTCTAGATAAACGATGATAACCTGAGAGAGGTGTTAGTGCTTTTTCTGGAAATTTATATATAATGTAAATAAATGAGCATTAGTGGAAGAAAGGAAAAACAAACGAAATAAGTACACAAGTGACTGAACTAAACTGTTTTTAGCCAAAATATGGGAAACAACAAGAGTTTTGATCGGCATGTTAAATAAGGAATATCAATACAGAAATTAAAATTAAATCAAACAAATAATAATCCTTTTTACATAGTCAATAGATTAAAATAAATAAAAACATTAATATAAAAGTCACCAAGATCTTCTCAAAGATGATAGTAAGTTTTTCAAAATAAGAAAGGCATTAAGCTTAAACACTTAATTTGTATAAATTATATCTAAAATGCTACATGCTTAGTCATTAATGTACTTTAGAACTTAGAGAAAGTCTATCATCTGCAGATGATAAACTACAGCTAAATTTCAATCAACAATTATACCAACATTTAGTATGTATGTTGCAATGAAAGGCATTTGTCCTACTAATATTACAGAAGAGGTGTTTCCAGCCAATGTTCTGCAGAGATCTCACTCCAGCCTTAAGTGGCTGAAGGCTTTAATTTGAGCAGGGAAGTTCCACTTTCATCTAATTTATGCATGATACATGAAAAAATTTGATTGAAATGTTATTTAAAAAGATTGGAAAACTGCCTACACTCTCAGCTACTTCGGAGGCTGAGGCAGGAGAATTGCTTGAACTTACAAGTTTGAGAACAATTTCAGCATTATAGCCGGATCCCATTTCTAAAATAAATAAATAAATACATAAATGAACATTTTAAAAATATATTGGAAAACCATAATTGAATCAAAATTTGGGGAAATGCATGCCCAAATTTAAAAAGAAGATATCAAATGAAAGAAAAAATATGTGTGGTGAATATAGGGAAAATTATGTGGAATTTAGTATCATGAATTTCAGTGGAAGAAAGGTGATACAATGAAAAAAGTCTTCAAGATTTAGCAATTTCAGATAAAACAACTTGGCACTAAACTAATGCAAGGAGCCATTATTTTAAAAAGTCTCTTAAAGTTTAGAATTTGTCACCAACACCACTAGTAACTGGGGGGTGAGGGGGTTATATCAAATGAAGAGATAGTATCTTTGTGGGCATTAAAAAAAGTTATTTCAGAGGTTTAATCTATAAACTTGAAGAAGAATTGACAGTATATTGAATGACATGTAAGAATCTCTTCTTTATGTCTGCAAACATGCTTTATTCATGACAGTCTGTAGTAAACAGAATTCTAAGATGGTCTCCAAAATTTCTGGCCACTGTTATCATGCCTTGTATATGGGCAGGACCTGTGATTTGCTTCTAGCCAATACAATGTGGCAAAAGTAATGGGATGTCACTCACATGATCTTGTTACACTGAATCATTTTAGAAAAGTTGTAATGTTTTCTTTTTTCTCCAAGAAATAAATAATTAGTAGTTCTGACTTTTTAATGCTAAGTACCAACAACCAGGCTTATCGAAGCAGCAAAATGTGAAAGCTTTGCTACGTGAAAACATATTCTACCAATCAGATAAAGTTGACAAATTATACTCAGGTTTTTTACTGGAAGCTCAGAGGGACTGGAATTGAACATGACCTCAGAAAAGTACAATATTCAGATTGGTAAAGTAGATCTGGATAATATAATTGATTTGGCAAAAAACAGTAGGTTAAAGAAAAACTGGGATACAAAACTCTTGACTTTAAAGCTCTTTAAATTCAACATGGTGCCTCTATGAATATTTTATAACTATACATCATTACAATAAGTATGTATGTTGGTCATTTCATTTGCATATATGCAGAATATGTGCATATATTATCATGTGGTAAAATGATCAATATATGGAGTAAGCAGATGATGTAAATTACTTTATACAGCCAAGCCACATCTGTCACTCACCATTTCTGAACTGACTATTCCAAGAACTTTTAAAACAAGTTATGGCCTCCAGTGGAGCCAACAATCTTATTTTTTCACGCTTCTCCTGGCCCAGGCCACATTAGTGGAAAGAAAGCCACCGATAATAAACTGGAAAGAAACCGAGACCTGGTTTGACCTCTCGCTTTCTGTGTGGCTTTGCTCAAATAATTCTTCCTTTAGCCCATTTTTTTAAATATGTAAAATGAGGAGATGATCTTTAAAGTTCCAGCTTTAATTTTCTATGACTTTGGAGTGTTTTGGAATTTGAAATGATACATTTGGAAAGTCTTAAAGCAAAGAGAGATGTGATGTGAGGACTGAAGAGAAGGTGATGAGGGAGCAGATCTGGACTCTGGAGGAGAAAAGGATCAGGAAACTCAGAGTGGGTGTGGCTGTTGGGCCTGCACAGGATGGGTAACATGCTGGGACTGTGGCTAGAAAAGTCCTGTGATCAGCCTGGGCAGCATAGTGAGATCCTGCTGTCCCTACTAAAAAAAAAAAGAAAAAAAATGGTGTCTTAAATTTATTATTTATTTATTTATTTATTTATTTATTTTTGATACGGAGTTTCACTCTTGTTGCCCAGGCTGGAGTGCAGTGGTGCAATCTCAGCTCACTGCGACCTCTGCCTCCCAGGCTCAAGCGATTCCCCTGCCTCAGCCTCCCAAGTAGCTGGGATTACAGGCACCTGCCACCACGCCTGGCTAATTATTTATATTTTTAGTAGAGACAGCGTTTCACCATGTTGGCAAGGCTTGTCTCGAACTCCTGACCTCAGGTGACCCACCCACCTCAGCCTCCCAAAGTGCTGGGATTACAGCGTGAGATACCACGCCCAGCCAAATTTTTTTTTAAATAGCTGGATGTGGTGGTGCATGCCTGTAGTCTTAGCTACTTTGGAGGCTGAGGTGGGAGGATGGCTTGAACCCAGGAGGTTGAGGCTGCAGTGAGATATGGTTGCGTCGCTGCACTCCAGCGTGGATGACAGACAGAGTGAGGCCCTGTCTCAAAAAATAAACAAACAAACAAATAAATAAATAAAAAGAAAAATCCTCTGATCATCTCTGACCAAGGAGAAGTAAATAGCTATTCCCATCTTAGAAAGAAAGAAACCATCCACATATAGCTGGGCGCTTAATTTCACTATTAGCTGTACACGAAATATTCAATTACTAAACATTTATTGAAGGTACCATGTTCTGAGATTTGTAAGTATCTATCTCATGGGTCTCCTTCATCAGCATAATGCATTATTTACATGGGTTTTTGTTTTGTTTTCCTTTTTATGTGTTGCTTTTGTTTCTTCTTTTTTATTGGCCAAATTGAAAAGTAGAAAGTACACTACCGTTGTTTTGATATTAATTTATTTGATAACAATTAGGAGTAATATTTCTAAAGGTTTGTCTTCCAATTATATTTTTTTGTGACTTGTCTCTTTTGACTCTTATTTGTTCATTTATTTATTTGAGACAGGTCTCGTTCCGTCACCCAGACTGGAGTGCAGTGATGCAATCACAGCTCACTGCAGCCTCGACCTCCCAGGTTCAAGCAATTCTCCTGCCTCAGCCTCCCAAGTGACTGGGACTACAGGTGATGTCACCACACCCGGCTAATTTTTGTATTTTTTGTAGAGACAGCATCTGATCCTCAGGCTGGTGTTGAACTCTGGAGCTCAAGCAATTCACCCACCTTGGCCTCCCAAAGTGTTGTGACTACAGGACTGAGCCATGGTGCCTGGTCTTTTGCCTATTTTTCTATTGGAGTGTTAGTATTCTTCTTTGATTGCAATTGCTCTTTACACATAGAAAATCATTTGAGTTTTCCTAACAAGTATTATTTGCCAAATGTATTAGTTTTCTATGTCTGTGTAAGAAATAAGCATGCACCCAGCATCTTAGAACAACATACATTCACCATCTCACAGTTTCTATAGGTCAGAAGTCTGGCACTGCCTAGTTGGATTCTTTGCTCAGGGTCTCATTGGGATGATGTCTGCCTAGTTGGATTCTTTGCTCAGGGTCTCATTGGGATGATGTCAAGGTGTTGGCTGGAAGTCCAGTTCTTTTCTAGGGCTCAGCATCTTCTTCCAAGTTTACTGTCCTTTGCAGAGTTCATTTCTCATAATTATAAGACTGGGCTTCCTACTTTCCTGTCAGTTCATGGCCAAGAACCACTCTCAGCAACTAGAGGCCACCCATAGTCCCTGGCCACATGGCTGCTGTATGCAGTTTACAATATGAGTGTTTGCTTTTTTCTGGGCCAGGCAGAGCATATCTTTTCAGCTTCCTCTATGTGATAGCAGGAGAAATCACTCTGCATTTAAAGAGTTTGCCTGATTAGGTCAGGCCCACCCAGCATCATCCCCTTTTTTGCCATAAATGTAATGTAGTTACAGGGTGATACCATATCCACAGGTTGCAACCACACTCATGGAGTGTGGATTGTACAAGGGCAAGTGTCATTGAGGTCATCTTAGATTCTGCCTGATATACCGAAGTTTGTGTGTCTTACTGATTTTTTTTTCCCTAAGAACCATACCTGTTATACGAATATTGTCTGCTACATTGATAATTCACTATTTTTTCTCTTTATGTATATCTTCTTCCTTTTTTGTTCCTTTTCTAATTTCTCAAAGGTATTTGTTAGGTTCTTTCATTCCTTCTTAATCATATTGGTAATATTAAGACATTCAATGACTACTTGGTCTTCTTCCACAAATTTTGACATAAAATGTTCTTATTTTTGAAACAGTTATTTAGGTATTTTATATTTGTTTAGGAGGAAATTTCTTAATTTTCAAATGGTTGGAATGCTTTCTATCAATTTATTATTAATTTCAGGCTTAACTGCATTGTGACTGGACAACCCTATATGCCAGCTATTTTAAATGTATTGAGCTTTACTTTGAGCTCTAGTATATGATTAGTTTATCGAAATATCCCATGAACCCTTGAAAATAAGAATTTTCTGTAAATATGTTTTTTGAGATAATATATAGTCATAATATATTTACTTTTGTTATTAATATTATTCAAATTCTAAATGTCATCTATTTTAAAAAACATTTTATCATAGGCTAAAAAAGTTGTATTAAAACCTTCATAATCAGTACATTTGTATGAATATATTCTTTTAATGGTTGAGATAAAAGATGAAGTGGTCCAATTCTTTATTTGATTGGGATAGTGACACTATTATTATTAAATACTCAAAAAGGGAAGGAAAAGATCTTCACATGTGTAGGAAGAGTCCCCCTCTATGTTAGCACATAAAATACGAATTCAGATAAAATACTAAAGAAATTTTGTAACAGCAAAACTAAAATGTTCTCAAATAAGTATTTTTATAGATTTAAAAATCAATAAGGCCAATTAATTTTTCCTTTTTTGTTCTTAGATTGAAATTTATTTCATTTTGAAATTCACTATTCACTAATAAAGCAATTGGTTCTGTTTTGAGATTATGGAATATTTCTTAAAATCCATTTTAATATTTATTAAACCATGAATCAACCTTAAATTTTACCAATTTCAAAATAGGCTAGTTCATTTGAGAATCTGTGTATTTTCACACATGAATCTTAATAGCTAAATTATATAGCTAAATCTTAATAGCTAAATTATTAAGACAGAATGCAGAGACCACATTGTATATGAAGCATCCACTTTGCCTTGTACACAAGGGCATTCAATAACCACTTAATAACTACAACCCTGATGGTAAGAGCATTTTTCCTCCTCAGTGGATTTATGCAAATTTCTTGCTTTTTAAAAAATGCTCTTTACTCTAGTAAATGATTTGACCTTGAGGGTAAGGCAAAACAAAGAAAACACTGTTCAATATTCTCTGAGAGTAAGTGATTAAATGCTTTTTTTCTTGTTCTCTGACTTGATCCTACAATGTTTATGTTTTTATTTTTAAACTTGGTTTGTTATAGGGAGCTTATTTATAGAGTTTAGTAGGAGTTTATAATACTCCTACTAAATTTATAATAAGTAATATAATTAAGTCTGGAATTTAAAGGTAAAAAGCATACTTAATATGTGGTCATATGATGTATATATATTTGTATACATATGTATATATATATATAGTATATATATATATTTGTACACATATGTACACACACACACACATATATTTAAATGTAATATATAAAGAATATTACCCAAAGTACTTATTTTTAAAACTGGACAGGTACTATTTTAATGCTGGGTATTTTACTATTGTGACATATACATCTCCTAAGTCATGCTTAAATGAGGTTCTCTACAACCTCAGAAATATTAGTATTAATATTTCATTGTGTACATTGTGCACCAGTAAATATTTCTATTGTACACTATGCATATTAAAAATTAAAATGACCCCTATTAAAGACTCTCAACAAAGGAACAATATCATATCAATGGAAAAGACACTGTGATGAGACTCAACATTTCCACAGGGCAGCTAGAAAACTCAAATATTAACTCATTAATTCCCACATTATTCCCAGTTGATTTCTTCATCAAGCTGTATGTTGAAAGGACAGTCTTCAGTGGATTATTCATATTTACAAAATGTTAATTGTTTCCATTCTTTAGTCAAACATTTGTCCATTATAAAAGTAAAGGTGGAAGAATATGACTCTAATATACTACTCTGAATTTTGCTTTCGATATGTCACACATAAACTTTTGTATCAATGATTAAATATAAGGGAACAAAAGCAACATATTTCAGACATATTGAGTCAATAGAAAATCATGGTAATACAAAAAAATTGGAAAGAAAAAAAATTCTGAAAAATTGCATTTATAATCCCCAAGCTAGAAACCAAAATGCAAATCAAATGTGTAATTTTCATTGTTAAATTCATTTTGCCAAATTGAGCACAGAGTTTCTATAATGTTATTTTGACATTGATTTTTAATGTTAAATTATAACATACTTAATAAGTGTCTACTGGGCAAATAAACTATATATCTATATAATGAAAGAGTTGAAAGTACCGCTATTCTGAGGATCAGAGAAACTTGAGTTTGAATCACAATCACTGGTTTTATGGACTCTAATCAATTATCCCAACCTCCTTAGGCTTTAGGTTCCTAATTTGTAAAATGGTTCTTACTTCACATCCTTGTTATAAGGACTGAACAAGATAACACATGAATATTGTTTGGCGTGTGCTTATTTGATAAATGTAACAATTTCCATCACAGTATTGTATTGTTTGTAATAGGTGTAATTACTGATTTTTGACTACCAAAAATGTGCCAGGTGTCAAAACTAGGACTTGAAAAATAAGATAGTGAACATACTAGACTCAGTATCTGCCCTCATTGGTTCACAATCAAATGGAAGATACAGAGAAGCAATCGCCACACACTGTGATAGGAGTAGTATAGAGTATATTGAGATCACCACCTCGCTCAGTCTAGGAAGGACAGGGTAGAATAAAGTGACATTTGGGATAAGAAGGATGTGGTGGGTAAGGATGAGTCAGGTGAAGCAGGATGGAGTAAGAGAGCATTCCTGTCAGAGAGAAAAGGTACAAAGATGAGAACTGATAAAGCATGGGGAATTCCATTGAATGAAAGATTAGTATAGCTGGGTGGGGAAGTGCGAGGTGTACTATTCTATGATACTGAAGGGGTCAGCTGTGGTCAGTTTTGCAGGGACTTGTAGCCATGTTAAGTAGTATAGACTCCATGCTGTGAGCAATGGGCAACTCCTGAAAGGTTAGGGAGGACAGAACTGTTACGGGATTTGCATTTTAGAAAGACCATCTATTGTTTTGTCAAGACTACGCTAGTGAGGGGAGACCCGTTTGGAGGCTGTAGCAGTAAAACTGGAAGATGATGGAGGTCTGACACTGGGTAAAAGCCGTGGGGATGCAGAGAGGTGGACAAAGATACGCAGCCTTGGCAGTCCCTAGTGATCAATTAGAAGTAATGGAGAAGGACCTTGGGTTCCATGGATAGTACTCTCCACAGAGAGTAGTTGCCATCTCTTAGAGACTATGTGCTTAGGTTGGGGATTGTCATATGTTCCTTAACCCATATAAGGTAAGATAAAAGTATTAAATGGGAAAATATCAGCAAAGCAGCAAGTATATTTAAAAATGTATATATCGGTGATATAATTGGGGAAAAAAATGGAAATCTAGAAGTAACTGCCCATCATCTATTTATTCATTCATTTAATAAATATGTTGTATGTGCTGTGGACTTAAGGGAAGACAGGGTTAGTGTTTCTCCTGTTCTCAAGACCTCATAAGCTAATGATGCATCATAGAAGTTCTTCCTAATGATTTGGAAGACTCTTCCAGCAGCTTTAAACTCAGAAGGGGATGCTCCTTAAGCACAACTATCACACTCTGGGAGACTAAGTGCTCTGTAAGTAGAGTTAGACCTCCACAGATCAGTGTGGAATGCAGAAGCAGATCAGCCTAAAGTGCAGGCCAGCACCAGAGGAACAGGACCTTTCAGGACTAAGCGGGAGGGCTCTGAAACACTCCAGACTATGCTGTTAACCTGTGCCCAATGTGCAGTGACTGGAAGTTAACACCAAATCTATAGCTGACACCTGTACCTAGTTCTTCAACAAATAGTATTATTTATTTCAGAAATATCCCAAAGAAAGTACATTTTCAGACACTTTTAAGATTTAGTGTAGTGGTTAAGAGTGTGACTATGGAGCAGACTGCCTGGATTCTAGTCCAGGACCAACCACGTACTATTTGTGTAACTTTGGCAAGTTTTCCTTTGTTGAAAATATGTTTATTTTTCTCATCTTAAGGCTGGAATAACAGTGTGTCTTATGGTGTAAAGACTGAATGAGACAATATATGCCCTCCAATAGTACTTTGTCCATGGTGAACATTTAACAATAGCTGTTATTAACATAATCTGAATTACAAGGACCTCACTGACATTTTTACTCTTTATTCTAGAGCTCACTCGTCACAAAAACAAGTATATTTCTTTTATAATTACTTTAGTAATATGCCATTTTTGTTCCCAAAAGTATAACTTTAATAACTTAATTTATTTAAAAATTTTTATTTAAATGGAATTACAGTAGTAATTTTCTTGACATTGACTTACACTTTTGAACATTTTTAACTTCCAAATAGCTTTTAGAGCTTCATAACATTTCTATAAGCATCATAGGACAGATACCTCATTTAATAAATTAGGAAACAGGGTAATATAGATTTAGTGATTTGCTTAAAGGCTTATAGGTTTTAATCTAGTATTCATATAAATCAACCAAAACTCAAAAAATTATTGGGCAACTGTTATGTACCCAGCATTGTGGTAGGTGCTTCAGAGGATAAAAATGTTATAAAATACTATCCATAACCAAAATAAATTTACTTTCTACTTGGGGAGACGAGATTTTGTATTGTCTTTTGCATACTCTTGGCAGTTTTGCCCAGCCTTCAAAGCTCTCTCAGATCTTTCCAAGTCAACATTCTTTATTATTAATGTTCAATAAAAATTCATATTTCTAGCTTATCATTATTCCTACTATGGCATGAGTCAAGAAATTTTCTGAGGTTTAAAAAAACAATTCCTCAAATTACTTGAATGTACTTTGAAGGTTGAAGTCTCTTAGGACTTAAAGAGAAGATGAAATGTGACTCATGCTATTCCCTTTCTTCTTTTGGAGACCAATAGGAGGAAGGTGTAGGAAAAACAGCCCTTAGTTTGCTCTGGAATGGAGGATACTTAGGTGTGACTTCACAGATGTGAGAGGCAAAAAAAATACGAGGTTCCAGCTCAGCACATCTCTTCATACCAGTCTATTCTTGCTTCCTGGAAACCGAGACTCCTTACCTACATCTCATCCTCAGCTCCTGTGATTTATGCCCCAGGAATTCCAAACTACTAATTGTCTCCAAATACACTCTCTGGCTTCCTGTCTTTAGGTTTCTGCATGTTTATATTTCCTGATTGGAATGCCCCTTAGAAAAGTAATTTTCTTAAATATTTTAAGGAGCTTACCATATCAAGAATGTAATCAAAACAGTTTAAAAATATACAGAAAATATAAAATGTATCACCATTCCCAGATAAACTTATAAAACAATTTATTACAGAGAGCAAAAGGCAAACAACAAAAAAAGACTAATAGTGGAATATGTTATTAGTAGTAATTCTTGTAAGAAAACTTACCTGGAACAGTGTGGCATGCAACTGGTAATACTAATAATGATGATTTATCAAATATTCTATATTAGGCATGGTGCTAAGTACTTCACATTTATTATCTCATTGAATACTCTGCCCCAAAAATGCAGTCAGTAACATATGCACGTTTTTGAGATGAGGAAACTGATTATTAGATAGGTAAAGTCACACAGTAAGCAGCTAAAATGAAATTATATAACCCAGTATCTGGCTCCAGAGTATAACCATTTACCAACTTTATAACTGTGGCCTCACATGTCTAAAAACAAATGTTCAGTGTATGAATAATAAACAGTGGGCACTTGTAATTTTATCACAAAGCATTAATATAATTTTGGAAGTATTATAATGATGCATTGCAGATAAGTCATTACTGGAATTCAGGAATGGAAACAATAACATGTTCAAATGAAACTAGTCTAACAGAGGCCACGGAAGGTAACATTTTTGCATTAGTAACATATGTCTCAATATGAAAATTCATACTTAAAGGTTGAAAGTCACACACACACACAGATGCTCCTCAACTTACGATAGGGCGAACTCATGACAAACCCATTATAAAGTTGAATCATTAAGTCAAACCATTATAAGTCAGGGTCCAACTGTAAATACACACACACACACACACACACACACACACAGAGAGAGAGAGAGAGAGACAGAGAGAGAGAGAGAAGCAGAGAGAGAGAGACAGAGAGAGAGAGGGATAAAATCATGCCTTATAGCTTATTAGTATACTCCATTATCTAATCTCCCTGGCATATGATAACTGCTAAATAAATGAAAACAGGCAAAAAGAATAAAGGCTAAAACAAAAAGAACCAAAATGATGAGATTAATGTACTACAGGCAGCATTCCTAATGTAGAACAAAGACTTCATCTATTGGGGCATCTGCTGTCAGCTTAATTCCTCTAAAAGCAGAATATCTCATAATTTGTGCCTTACTTTGATGAACAGAATACAGTATGAGACTGATGAAGCAATGAGGGCAAACAATATTGTATGGGTTTATTTCTGACCAAGAAGAAAGGAATTGTGAAGTAAAAGTGCCAGGAAATTTGATACAATATGGTAATCTGTAGAAGAACATAAAAAGAAAGCCAGATTCAAAAATGAATAAAAGAAATTGAAATGTATCATTAGGGGATAAATAGAAGTTTCAGTATTTAATTACAAAATTTCATCTGGATGAGATACAACTGCATTTCAACAGCAATTCATGTGGAAAAGATGAGATATTATCACTTTCTTAGAAGGCTGGTGTAAAGTGACAAGGTAACATGGCTAACAAAAACAAAAACAACAAAACCTAACTCAAGTGAATCTTGAATCAAGAGAAAAATTTGGTCCAAAATAATTGGAATTAAAATGACAATCTCAAGTACGCCCTAATCAGAGAAAGTATTTATGAGAGCCCTTCAAAATGGTTTTATTAACAAGAGTTGAACGAGCTGGAAAAGTTTGATCTGAGTGTCTACTTTGTATCAAACATGTTTAAGTAGGTCACCACATAAAAGGAGAGACATGCACGCATATAAGTAGCTATCCTAAAATATGATAGTACTTTGTAAGATGCATGAGTCAAGAAAATGCATTATTTATTACTATGCTCTATGCCTTGTATCTCTGGGAACCAAAAAAGAAAGCAATCTGTTCTGCTTAGGGTTGGGAAGGCTTCATTACCACTGCCTTCAAAAAGCTGAAACAGTGTTTCTGAAGCTTAAGAACTCCTGAACTTCAGACACTATGCCCATGAACCAAGTGGGTACATTCTAATTAGACAAGCAACACATTAAAGGTCAGCACAGGCGGCAAAAGCTTCATTTACCAGGACTTCTCCCTATGACATGCAATGTGCTCTAACGTTATTCTATTCTATTTCATTGACTGGGTGCAGTAGCTCACACCTGTATTCCCAGCACTTTGGGAGGCCGACATGGGCGGATCACTATTTCATTTAAAAAAAAAAAAAAACCCTGGCCTATTAAAGGGATTTCTCAAGTCTAACTAAACTATGACTCACAATTTGAGAAGCACCACATTAAATTATCTCTAAAGCTTCTATTACCCTAACATTTAAAATTTCAAGTAACTCAATGTTCCAAGATATAAAATGCCATGAAGTAGAAAGAAACAGAACTACCCCTGGTGCTTCAGTGGATAGTTGCTTTATAAAAAGGTTAGTGTTTCTTTTAGCCTTGATCAATATACAACAACAGTAAGAGTATGAATCATGTCAAATTTTTACAGAAAATGTATATCTTATGGATGGTCTTTGTAATAAAATAGTGTTTTTCCTTTTTAATATAACAGATAGCATATGGTAGCCATTAGTCTTCATCAAATGCTAAATATAGGTCTAAGGATTCAAGACAAAGGAAACCAGACTAGGCTATTACTAAATTTATTTTAACAGAAGTTCAAAATCAATTTTATAAATACAAAGACAACAATTTTTCCAAAAATTGGCCTTCATCTGATTCCTTAGGAAAACTCAAATAAACAAAGTCTGAACTGACATAACATCAAAATTAAAAATTCTGTAAAAAAGTCCACAATATTGATAAAAACAGTCTATTTTTTTTGTACTGAATCTATTTCCATAGACATAGAAATGTGACATGATCTATCTACTATTACGTCTCTGCACTATATTTCTTTCCCTTCTCTCATCTCACAAACCTGAACTAACTAAGCAACTCTAATGCTAGGGTCAAGGCAACTGCTTCCAGCTCCAATATTAGCCCCATACTCCTAAAAGTGGAGGATGACCTAGATTATTCAGAGACTCATTATAAATACTTGAAGCGTCTTTCAAGGGATATAGTCAATAAATCAAAAGAATGTCACATACCTGTGGTATCTTCCATGGACAACCATCAAAATGCAATGGACATGGTGATATCTAATAGAATTATATCTCTAATAAAATGTCTTTAATGTATTCAATCCTTTAAAATATTTAGACTATACAGCCTGAAAGGTGGGCACCCTGCTGTTTTTGAGATTTCCAAATACTAAATGGGAAGTAAAGGTGCTTTGTCCTAGACTTCTTGTTAATTATCTTATATATCCGTTAGACTTTTAACTTAATATTTTAAAGTAGGTTGCTATGGATTAAGTTTTGTCTCCACAAAATTCATATGCTGGAGCTCTAACCCTCAATATGACTGTATTTGAGGATAGGGCCTGTAAGGTGGTGATAAAGGTTAAATGAGGTCATACAGGCTGGACTTTATTCTGATAGGGCTGGTGCACTTGTAAGAAGAAGAATAAACACCAGAGTTCTCTCTCTTTCCATGTACATGCATTGAGGACAGGCCATGTGAGGACACAGCAAGGAGGTGTCTGTCTGCAACCCAAGGAGTGAGCCCTCACTAGACATTGACCCTGCTAGTATCTTGGTCTTGGACTTTCCAGTTTCTGGACTGTGAGAAAATAAATTTTGGTTGTTTAAGCCACCCAGTTATGGTATAGTGCTATGGCAGTCCAAACAGGCTAATGCATAGGGCAGTGTAATTTTAGTTGAAGAAGCTACAAGAATATTTCTTGTTGCTAAGTTCTCTTCAATGTACATGAGCCAATGTGATGCAACAAACAATAAACAGAACTTGTTTTTTTTTTTTTTTTTTTTTTTTTTTTTTTTTTTTTGAGACGGAGTCTCGCTCTGTAGCCCATGCTGGAGTGCAGTGGCCGGATCTCAGCTCACTGCAAGCTCCGCCTCCCGGGTTCACGCCATTCTCCGGCCTCAGCCTCCCGAGTAGCTGGGACTACAGGCGCCTGCCACCTCGCCCGGCTAGTTTTTTGTATTTCTTAGTAGAGACGGGGTTTCACCGTGTTATCCAGGATGGTCTCGATCTCCTGACCTCGTGATCCACCCGTCTCGGCCTCCCAAAGTGCTGGGATTACAGGCTTGAGCCACCGCGCCCGGCCAATAAACAGAACTTGTAAATAAGGGCTCTAAGTTCAACTCTCGGCACTCCCCTCACTAGTTATGGGACGTAATGCTCCCTGAGCTAATTTTCTTGTCTGAAAAGTTAACATAATAACACATTTCTTTCCAGGTTATTGTAAGTATTAAATCTGATGATGTTTGTCTATTTGTTGGATCGTTCATTCATTCATCTAACAAATATCCATTACTAAGGATGAGAAAACTCACACATATACTATATTACCCTTTAATTTTTCAATCATTAGCTTGAGTTAAATCTTTTGTTCTTCAGTGAAATAAAATTTTACATGATGTCAAAAATCTATATGGAAAATATGTAATAAGAAATACAGGCAATATAATACATGTACTGTAAATGTTCCTCAACTTACAATGAGATTAGCTCCTGATAAACTCATTGTGAGGTGAAAATATTGTACATCAAAACTCATTTAATACATCTAATTACCAAACTTTATAACTTACCCTAGTCTACTTTAAACATGCTCAGAACATTTAGATTAGCCTACAGTTGGGCAAGGTCATCTAAAGAAAAGCACAATTTATAATAAACTGTTGGATACCTTATGTAATTTACTGAATACAGTATACTGTATGGTGAATATTGGTTGTTTATCTTTGTAATCACATGGTTGACTGGGAGCTGCAGCTTGCTGCCACTGCCCAGCATAATGAGGGTATCTTGTACCACAAATTGCTAGCCTGGGAAAAGATCAAAATTCAAAATTTGAAGCATGGTTTCTAGTGAATGGATATTGCTTTTGTATTATCATAAAGTAAAAAATCTTAAGTCAAAACATCATTAAATTGAGAATCATCTGTATGTGTGTATATGTATATATGTATATGTATTCATACCTTCACACACCTATAGAATCTTACCTCTTTGCTTTCTTCCAGATCCGATTCACTACTAAAGTCTTCCGTGTTTAAATTTTCAAAGTCAGATTCTCCTACAGCAATTGGTACAGTCACAGTAAGACTGGGATTGTTTATGAATGACATGTAATCACTTTCATCAATAATGTACTTTTCAACACTGCTGCCAGTTCCTATACCGCTTGTAGTTCCATTTACATCTTTAAGATAGTCAAGATCTTTCCCAATTTCTGTTGTATGATTGGACATACAACTGTCTTTCTTGTTGTTTAGATCATCAAGTGGTTTAATTTCATCTAAAATCTTTTGTTTCCTAATGAAGGACTGTTGAATAAATTCATATATTTTTCTTTTCACATAAGCTACTCCTTTGTGCATCCTATCCACAGCAATTTGGAGATTGTTCATTTCATTATCATCATCAGTGGCTGCAAGGTTGTCTGCACTAAATGAGCTCAGAAGCAAGGCCAGAAAGAGATTCAGGACCTTTAAAACAACAAAAACATGATTATAATTTTACACCGATGTAGGGAAGAGCAGATTACAATCACTTATTCTTTTAAGTGTGGAAGAAACTCTAAGTTCTAAAACTTGATGAGAAGGAAACACCACAGCATAGTGATTAGAAGATGGGTGATCTGAATTTGTGACTGGCTCAATAGCACATCCCTGGACAAAGACATGATTTCCATTGCTCTCAAGTTCTCCCATTTGTAAAGTGAAATTGAATGAGCTAATCTAAGGGTTTGCTAACTCTAAAATTTATGAGTAAAAGAAGACAGGTTTATATAGGTACTACACAAGAATTCTTAAAAATCACTAATGTTTCCAATTATGCATGTAAATGCATTCTATAATTTTTTGATAAACAAAGATATTAAATAGGATGTTAATTGAAAAATAACCATTAGGACTCAGAATGAAGATCAGGAGCTTAACATAGGCATTGACACTTGTTTTCTTAATCTATTATATTTCTCATAATTCATTGTTGACTAAGTAGAGATGTTTATGAATAATCTCTCATATTTCCATGAGACTGGCATGTGAATGTACATACTTTTAGAATATTTTATATATTTCTATACTATAAACAGTAACACTCCAAATTTAAGAGAGAGAAAGATTGATCAGTTACTCTATTAGGGTAATTTCAGGAGTCATTAGCTATTCGAGAACTGACAAACTCAGGTTGGCTAATGCATCTGCCATATGACATAGAGTGATTGAATATCATATGCTACCATGAGGCAAAGAAACGGCACAATCATTACGAACACTTAAAGACACCACTTTTTAGTCCTGATCTGGATGGTAATTTTGCTCTTTCTCTCTCCACTTTTTTTAGACTTCTCTCTTCCTTGGCTCCGAATTTATAAAATGGTCCCAGCACATCCTTTTAGACTTGTCTTCAATATGATACTCTACTGTAATTCACATAAAAATGTGATGAAGTGACTGACGAAATAGAATTTGGTATAAAAAATGTAGGGGCACTGCTATATTGCTGTGTTGTTAAAGTGATAATATATCCAAGGTAACGGACTTTTAAACTAATAATCATAGTTTGTTTTTCTTTTTGACAGAACGGTCACCATTCCATTATACTCTTAATGTATTTCTGAAATGCGTATCTTAAGTGGGTACATACCACTAGGTTTCCAATCACCATGACCATCATGAAGACAGTAAGGCACATGGCTTGACCAGCAACCTCCATACAGTCCCACATGGTCTCTATCCACTCCCCACACAGCACGCGGAACACAATCAGGAAGGAGTGGAAGAAGTCATTCATGTGCCAGCGTGGGAGTTGACAATCACTGGCGATCTTGCAGACACAATCTTTGTAGCTTTTACCAAAGAGCTGCATGCCAACCACGGCAAAAATGAAGACGATGATGGCCAACACAAGGGTTAAATTTCCCAGAGCCCCCACGGAATTGCCAATAATCTTTATTAGCATATTTAACGTTGGCCAAGATTTTGCCAACTTGAAAACTCGCAGCTGGAAAATAAAATATTAATATATATTTGTATGGTTCTTAAAAGCATTATATGTATTGAGCTTTACCTAGAAATGGTAATTAGAATTCAATATCTTACAATATCTGATCTGCCCTAACTCTCTCAGGTTCATGGCTAATATTTGGACTCCCTAGGAAAAGCTGCATTTTCCATATTTTGACCATGTAGATCATTTTCTCTGACAGAGAATTATTTTTCTTTCCTTTTCTTTTTTTTTTTCTTTTGTCACCCAGGCGGGAGTGCAGAGGAGTGATCTCAGCTCACTGCAACCTCCGCCTCCCAGGTAAAAGTGATCCTCCTGCCCCAACCTCCCAAGTAGCTGGGACTACAGGCACGTGCCACCACACCTGGTTAAATATATACATATATACACGTATATGTGTGTGTGTATATATATAAATATATATACACGTGTATATATATAAATATATATACGTATATATGCATATATATGTGTATATATGTATATATTTACATATATACTAGAGACGGAGTTTCACCGTGTTGGCCAGGCTGGTCTCGAACTCCTGGCCTCAAGTGATCCACCTGCCTCAGTTTCCCAAAGTGCTAGGATTACAGGCGTGAGCCACCAAGCCAGGCCTCTTATAGTGAATTTTTAATGAGTACTTGGAATCCAGCTCTTCTTAATATGTTTTATAAAGGTGGTTCTAAGGCTGGACATTATAATATTAACATCTGAATCTGAAATATCTGCCGAAAGATATTAATTTGCCAATAGTGTGCAAAGTAACATCATACTGAGCCCTGATATAAGTAGAGAAAAATGTTCATTATTCATTAATGCTCCTTAGGGGTATTCACGTAGCTACATGCACCTGCACTGAAAAACTTGGAATGTTTCCCATGATTCTACAATTATTTTCCTGACTTGTAAGGATATATGTGTAAATTAATGGGCATGTTTAGTAATCCTACAGACTTTCTCTCCTTTGACTTTTGCAAGATGCATATTTTCCAGAGACAGAATTAGAAAAAGTTTCTGCATGAACATCTTACATCAGATTTTCATCCACTGCTACAAAGGGCTATATATATATTTTCAAGTTACTATTAAAAGGTGATGCATTTTCATTAAAAATATTTTCTTAGGTCTAGAAATATTAACCGTGGTAGTCTCTAGAAGCAGTACTTAATGAAAATAGCAACTGAGTAATACATTAACCTTTACGTAACTATGTTCTTTGAAATAAAGGTTTTCGTAAATAATTGAGAATTTTTTTTCCACATAGGAAAAGTTTTTGACAATGCAAATTTTACAGAAAAACTTAGAATGCTAAGGGTTGTGTGGCAAAAAAACTATGACATTGCTATGCAAGAACCTTGATGGTTAGAAATGTTTTTGTGCTTTTTTTTTTTTTTTTTTTTACCAATCGAAATGAACGGAGAACAGATAATCCTTCCACATTGGCGAGTCCAAGTTCTACCAGGCTAAGCGTCACAATAAAACCATCAAAGATATTCCAGCCTTCTTGGAAATAATAGTAAGGATCCATGGCAATAATTTTCAGAAACATTTCTGCTGTAAAGATCCCAGTGAAAACCTAAGATCAAAACAAAATTACTCTAATTCCACCAGATAATGATAATGTACATGACATAAGATTTGCCCTTAGAACATAATGCTTATGCTATTTTCCCACAATGATTCTATTACTAACTTAAATTTGTATGGCAATTTGTAGTTGATGAAAGACTCTCATATACATTATTTAATTTTATCCTTGTGGAAACGCTAAATAGATAATGCAGACAGAATTATTACTTTACAGATAAGGAAACTAAGGTCTTCAGATGGGTGAAATGACTTGCTTGATATCATGCAGCAAGAAAATGGCAAAACTAGGATATCAGTACAAGTCATCTATTTTTTTTTTTTTTTTTTTTCAGATGGAGTGTCACTCTGTCGCCCAGTCTGGAGTGCAGTGGTGTGATCTCGGCTCACTGCAAGCTCCGCCTCCCAGGTTCACACCATTCTCCTGCCTCAGCCTCCTGAGTAGCTGGGACTACAGGCGCCCTCCACCACACCCGGCTAATTTTTTGTATTTTTTAGTAGAGACGAGGTTTCACCGTGTTAGCCAGGGTGGTCTCGATCTCCTGACCTCGTGATCCACCTGCCTCGGCCTCCCAAAGTGCTGGAACTACAGGTGTGAGCCACCGCGCCCGGCTCAAGTCATCTATTTTTAACAGTGCTCTTTCCATTATACCAAACTACCTTTTTCTCCAGACTTCATATAACATAAGTACTGACAACATTTTGCCCATGAGCAGTTTTATTTCTCTATAAGCTTATTCCTATTTCCCTCAAATCAGAGTTATACATTCTTATCTATTACTATACTAGGTGCATTACTGTTGTCATTCTTTGTTATGCACATGAAAAAATAAATTTACTTTTTTTTTTTTTTTTTTTTTTTTTTGAGGCGGAGTCTCTCTCTGTCGCCCAGGCTGGAGTGCAGTGGCCGCATCTCAGCTCACTGCAAGCTCCGCCTCCCGGGTTCACGCCATTCTCCTGCCTCAGCCTCCCGAGTAGCTGGGACTACAGGCGCCTGCCACCTCGCCCGACTAGTTTTATTTTTTGTATTTTTTAGTAGAGACGGGGTTTCACCGTGTTAGCCAGGATGGTCTTGATCTCCTGACCTCGTGATCCGCCCGTCTCGGCCTCCCAAAGTGCTGGGATTACAGGCTTGAGCCACCGTGCCCGGCCAAATTTACTTCTGTAGTATAAATAGTAGAACTTCAAAAATATAACTAATAAAATGTCAGTTGTTATACATGATGTTTCTGCTTTCTACCATCAAAAATCCTAAACTTCAAACCAAATATTATGGAAAATGCATATATTACTTTAGCTAGCTCTTTCCTTCAGCAAATAAAAGCTAATATTCCTAAGTTGACTGGTAAACATTTTAATAATTTATGTTTTTGAAGCACAAAAAGGAAAAATTAAGTGGCAACCTTCACCAAAAATGACCTTCGTAATCATATAATACACAAAATGTACTGGAGGTTTTAAATAGTTCATGGTTTTGATATGGAATAGATGGATAAACAATACATGTACTACTTAGATCCTAGAAGAATAAAAGCTGGAGACATTTTTGAGTTGTTAAATTATTTCTTGCAATGATGATGACTAAGAAGGATAAAAGAGATCCACAATTTTATTTTAACCTTCTACAGTAAGGGAAATTGTAATAATATCTCAAAAAGTGTGTTCTTAAACTATGAGCTACTTCTGGATCTTGAAAAGTTATAAATATTGCTGTTGACTTTTCAAGTAGTGCTGTAGGCCTGTGCCTTTTTCAGTTTTTGTGAGCACATTAAGGTCATTATTTTTGGCAAAAAGTGGAGTATAGCCAGTATGATATAATTAGCATTTTGCGAGGGCCAGGAAGCATGAAGGGTGGTTGAAAGACTGCTATACACAATTAAATGTAAACAGTTTCTCAAGCAGAAAATTTGAAGACTAAACACATTTACCTTCCAATATGCTTACCAAATTTCCTACTGTAAGCACATTATTGAAATGGTCCGTCATTGGATAGTGCTCCATGGCCATGAAAAGGGTATTTAAGACAATACAGATGGTGATGGCCAGGTCAACAAATGGGTCCATCACGACCAGGTTGACAACATGTTTCACTTTTAACCAATATGGAGAACAGTCCCAGATTAAGAATATGTTGGAAAATTTATACCAACAGGGTGGGCATTTCTGCCTGGATTCTTCAAGTTCTAGATTAAAAAAAAATAAGAACCACCAAAAGGTATATTTTATACACACGCATTTATTTCATATCCACTAAACTTATTTTCAGTAATCAGCACATTTTTGTTACAGAGGCAACCTTTTTTGTACTTCTTAAAAAAAATTACAGAGTTTACTCTAAACCTCCCAAGGATATTTCATTAGACACACACATAGAGCCCAGGTAACAATGGGTAGTTTTTGTCTTATGCACTGACATTGTGGCTCAGCGCTTGGCCTCAAGTGATGCGAGTGGTTTTTCATGTGAAGTCTCAATGGGAACATGGTTTAGGGTGGTGTGGATGCTGTGTGCAGCCCTATGTGAATGACTCTACATTGTCAACCTCAGACTATGAGAGCTAGAATAGGGATTGATGTGACCCAAGAATCATCATTTTAACTTGTTTTTATTTTGTGAAAATGACCTGCTCTTCCTCTACAATCTTGAGAGTACTTAGGATGAGGCTGAAAAGGGTTGTACTGCTGAAGTCTTAAACTAATGGAACAAAAAGAGGGTCACTGTGACTAATGAGATTAGAAACCCCTAACAGAAATGCTCTATTCTGCATTTTCAAAGAGTTGCCACACAGTTAGGAAAACATTCTTAGTCCCAATATCACTGAGTTTAAAATAAATTGTTAAGGCTTCTAGAATATCTGAGTAGATATAACAGATAACAGTTCTTGAATTAAACTTATTGTCTTTTCATTAGAATGCACTATTTCCAACTCACAAATATATTTATTTGAAATGAGACAATATAAGTTTAGTGAAAATAATTGAAACGAAAATAGAATTTGTTACCAACCTTCTACTGTATTTGTTAGAATGCTGGCTATACTCATTGCTCGTTGCCTTTGGGAAGGATCTTCTAGAAAGTCCATGGAAACATGGAAAGAACTTGACCTTCTCTTTCTCATTTCAGTTTCAGTGGTTGTTCCCTGTAAAAAAAAAAAAAAATGCTAATACGTTAAATGATTAATTTGAGCAATATGACAAGCAAACAACCAAGTGGTGACACAGTGAATTTCATGAAACACATGCATCATGCACTTCCATATTCAATTGGTGATGGCAGATATTTCTGACTTATTGTATCATTAGCCTGGAATGTTCAAACTGTTAACCATTTAGTCATACAGCAAAAACCAAGATTTTAACTTCCTGATTTCATAATTTTATAAAATATGAAACAATTTTAATATAGTTGATAAAACTCTTAAGAGATATATTTGACAGTTATTACCCTTATTTCTGAACTAATAGTAAAAGCCTAGTAACTTAAAAGTCCTACAAGTGATCAAGGCACTTGGTTTTTGAGAAGGTAGCTATTTAATTTTAAGGAAGTATCAATGATTGCAACACACTTAGCTGCCATCTTATTTTCTGGACACAAGATGTAGATGGTCATTGACAACACAAACTCTATGTTGAAAAGAACACACACATGCTGCATGGACAACAGTTTCATCCAGGGTACCAAAGCAATAAGTCATCTAATTCTGACTTAGTCATGCCTCCTCATGCTGATATATTTCTAAGTGAGTAAACAGTCTAAGAAGAGGCAGCATCTGTTTAGAAATTCCTCATCTGGGTGTACATCCACAAACACATAGCATACCTTTGTACACAGACAATTATTTTATCTGTCTGTATTAATAATGTATTTGTGTCTCTTCATTTAGATTAATTTTGAGAAGACCTATATCAGCATTTTTTTAGTAAGAAAAATATGAGTACTAGGAGTATTAAGGTAACAATGAAGCTATCTACTTAAGCACAGTGTTTTTGAAAATCTAAACTAAAGCAGAGATATATTGAAGAATCCGTTGGAAAGATTTATTATACACCCTTGACACTTAAACATGGGATCATTCATTTACTTTTATATCAGAGCCTTAGAGGATGTCCTGCTATCTAAATTCAGTGTGGGTATATAGCAAATCCTCCAACTGGAGGCAGTAATTATTGTGTCTAATTAATCCTTAGCACTTTCAGTAAGTAAATGCATTCAGGTTTGTGCAGTAGACTGTTAAGGTTTTAAGTTTTAGTTGGTTAGTCTATTAAAGATATTACAAGATGCAGGTGCATTCACAGCGTGACCAACCAGGAATCATTCTCAAGGTTGCCGTTTTGTAGAAACACTGGCTGGTGCAACAATAATGGGCCAGCCATGCCTGAACTATTTAAAACTTCCTTACATTGTCATCAGTAGCTGGCTTATCTATTATCACCTCTGGCAGAAGCTGTCCAACAGGCGATGTAGGAACTGAAGGTCCACCAACCAAGGAAACCACACCATTGCAATCCACAGTGCTGTGCATCTTCCCATTCGCTGGAAACACTGCCAGCATCCGGGATGACCTACTGGTCTGACTCAGGTTGCTGTTGCGTCGCTCTCCATGTCGTCGGGGCACAAACAAGGAATCTCTACGGCTCTCATTATCCTCAAAGGTGCTGTGCTCATCATCTGCAAAGTCATTCTCAGATCCCACATCCTTTGCTCGCCCTCTAAAGCTGAAAAGGCTTGTTCTGCTATTTCGCCTTGGTGAAAATAGGGAGCCACGGATGCTCAACAAAGACTAGAAGTTTGAAACAGCAAACAAATAAAGCCATATTAATATGGCCCTTTGAATGTGATTTCATTTTGCAAGATTAGGTGGAAGAAGATTTCAGCATTCATGACAGAATATGGCCCATTCCTTTTGACTATCATTCTCACTTTATCTGCGTTCACATTAAATTAAATTACCTTGATAAAAGAAGGTTTCTAGCCCTTGGGATTAAAGAACGAGGAGATAGATTGCAACCTTAACATGTTGAAACACACACACACACACACAAACACACACACCCTGAACCACCATTTCTCAAATTCAAAGGGAAATATCCTCAGAATATGGCAATGGACATGGTAAACATTCAGTGAACACTGGCACCATGACCTTAACAAGACCACCTTGGTTTTCATGGATCTTGTCTTTCAAAAACTTTCAATACTCCTCACGATTTAGTTTACTCCACCTTTCTAAAATCACTTTAATTATTATTTCTTTTTCACCTATAAGGCATCGTATTGTTGGAACCTGAAGTTCATATTTCTGAAATTCAGAGCCATGTGCCTTTTGAACAAGTGTACCATGACTAATATTTTCAGAAGCATGCGTGGTGACTTATAAAGAAGTTATGAGGAAAAACAACATAAAATCATAAAATAACCTAAGGACATTCTTGATCAACAATCCCCAGTTCCACATTTTTTTTCTTAAAAGTGCTGAGGATCAAAAAGATTAAATGTCATTAGTTGTAGACAAATATCGGCAGACAATATCAGAATGACAATTCAGTTCTCCTGACTGTCAACTTGGTGTTATCTTAACTACACTGAGCTGTAGACTTACATATCTGTGGAGTAAAATTTTCGCATAACTATGTGCAGAAGGGATAGGTTTAAATATAGCACAACAGTGGTCGATTCAGTTGATAAAAATTCCTAAGTCCATTTTCTAATTCTCCCCCTCTCTCCCATGTTTTAATTTTCAACCGTGCATCAGTAAACTCAGCAGTGCCATACCTGGTGTGGGGAAGAGTACCTCTTTTCATACGTCAACCGGTTCCCTTCAATGGAGAAGCGAAAACCTTTCCTCCTGATGCTGTCCTCAGATTCAGATTTATGGAATTCATCCTCATCTTTCTCTTCCCCACCAGACTGCTCTTTCTGTTTTCTTTTCTTCCTCCGATTTCTTCTTTCCTTAGCACTCTTGGAACTCAACTTAGAGGCTTCAGATGAGCTGTCTGAGAGCCTGCCTGCTGCACTGGGCTCTCTGGAATGTTCTGAGGCAGTTGCTGTCGCTGCCTGCTACATTGAAGAGAAATAGTTTTAACATAGCACCTGAAAAGACTGTATCTTTCTCTGAAAGGGTTGAAGTATTTGCATGGCATTTAAAAAATATATTGAGCTGACTGAGGATCATCTCACAGAGAAGATTCTCTGCAAGTATAAGAGGAGATTTTTTTTTTCCACCTAAGGAAGGCTTTCAGAGATAATCTGGTCTTCTCCATGGTAACATTTATTATGTGTGTGTTAATGCCCCACAAACCACATATTCAAAAATATCCATCAGGTTTCAACAAGAACACAAATTCATTACTTTTTGGGATTTGATTTACTTTAAAAATTGCTATTTAATTAGTGTTGTTTTCTTTTCTCTGAAAAAGAAACTGAAGTATGGAAGAAAAGCTGATGAATTACTTGAAGTCCTATCTTCAGGCAGGGGAATGGGATAAGGACGTGAGGTCCTTTCTCTAATTATTGAAATTGGATTGTCCAATACCCTCAAAATATCATTAATCATATTTATGGACAGTTATAAAATCCCTTTCTCACCCATCCACAATATCCAGAAAAATGGAGAAGGGAGAATCAATAGTTTCTGCTGAGCAAAATAAGACATCCAGTTTTCCAAAAACTGTCCCCACCATCTTTGAATCGGTACTGGTTCTTAAGGGACATGTGGAAATGGAATAATACACTGCTTTTTGATTATAGCTTGTACTGGTAGTAAGTTGACACTTTTTAATTATTATCATTGTTCCCAGGGTAACCTTGATAAATTATTTACTCTTGCATATAAATTAATATTTCTGAAACAACTTTCTTCTTTAGTAAAGACATTAAGTTTGTATGCTACACAGAAAGATGAGAGAGAGAGGAGAGGCATTTTATGATTTATCACACTGTGAGGTCTAACACTTCACTATAAAACCAAGTAATCCTTTTTAGATGGTCAAGCTCTGTAAGATCGGTGACATTCATATGTCTATTGGATGCTGCTATATCAGAGATCGTTATATTATTTGATCACTTCCTTATAAAGGAAATAAAGCAACCATGTTAAAAGCCAACATATTTTTAGTTAAAGAAAAAAGGAGACTATGTTTAGGAACTAGAGGAGCAACTCTTCATATGATAACCAATAATTTCTTGTTCTAAGAAAAGACGATTTCCTCCTAATGTCAGGCTACTCATTGAATAAAAGTCTCTCACTTGAAAATACCCCAAAATAACATTTTCCCTTTGCTTTGAGAATCTTAAGATGATTAAAATAACATGAGAGAGTTCTATTGTGGTTATTATTATATACATCTTAAAAAAATAAACAAAATAATTAAACTAAATAAAAGTAAATGGATGATCAAAATATAGAAATCGTTAATAATTCCTCATATAACCACCTGCCTTTAGGTACTCACTTTCTCTTCAATATTTTTGTAACAATCAGAACAATAAAAGGTCAGTGCCATGAGACAGGGCATCTTTACCTGAGCTGCCTCCTGTTGCTTTTTAAGCTGTTCGATCATCTGCTGAAATTCGGCCTCTTTCTGTTCTGCTTCTTCCAAGGTGGCCTGATTCTGTTCCTCATAGGCCATGGCCACCACAGCCAGGATCAAATTTATTAGGTAGAATGAGCCCAAGAAAATGACCAACACAAAAAATATCATGTATGTTTTCCCAGCAGCACGTAATGTCTGCAAACAAAAATATCAGAATTATTTCTCGATATTATTTCACTAAGTGGTGGCTTCAACTTTCAGTTTACTTGTGTGTCTAGCAAAACTCAGATATAAATAGTAATTACGCTGGTCACAGCACACTGTACTTTTTTTGATTCTTTGTTTCTTTAACTTCAGCTTCTTCCTTCTCTCCTAGCTGATGGATTCGCGCTATGATCTCTAGGGGAGAATTTTTGTATTCACCAAGAATGAAACAGTCAGTAAAATGCCATGGAGTCCTCCATTAAAGACCTGAGCCGTTAGGAAAGTCAAGGAAGACAATAAAGTTATCTTTCTATATCTGCTTCTTCATTTTCATTACCTCCCACCTGAGAGATAATATTTGAGGGGGTAGATAAGGCTGAAGGGAGAATGTGCCTTCTGTTTAGGACAATCTGTGTCTGAGAAAGGTAGAGAACAGGTTTTGAGTCAAGAAGAAATGGGAGAGAATTGCAATCCTTGGCATCATTCTGCTCAATATGTGTTATAATCAATAGGATAGAGAAAGTCAAGTCTCGTTTCAAGTTCTGCTCTTTCTACTATATTATCCTCTGGTTTTAATTTCATAACTCAATTGGTTTTCTTGTGTACTTTTACTTAAATGGAGAGTGTAGCTCTTTAGTGTCTCACCAGTTGATAAAGATTTTCCCAGAAGTCCTGAGTCATTAGTCGAAACAAGGACAAAAAAGCCCAACTGAAGGTATCAAAGCTTGTGTAGCCATAATTGGGATTTCTACCAGCTTTCACACACACATATCCCTCTGGACACTGGCTGCAAGTGGGGCAAAAGAAAGTATTACAAGTGGTTCTGCTGCCTTTTTACTCTGATACTATGCTATAATATTGTCTAGCCAGAAAGATTTGCTATTTCAAAATAAAAGTTTGATAAATAAGTAAGTAATCTATTTCCCAACTTTTGACTGCATATAGCCTTATTAGCTACTTGGCATCATCATTAAAATATGGTGCAGCATTTCTAATAATATTTTACAAAATAACTTTTGTTGATAATTTGCAATTTCAACATCTCCATTTCATTTCTACTACTATGGAGTCTCCAGAGTTTATAGCTCCATATACTTATCTAAAAGAAACAGCATTGTTATTACTATATAAACTAAAAAAGTAGGAACAGGATTACTCCTCTTTTTGTATTTTTGCTGTTATATACAGTGGATGTTTAAGAGATATTTTCCTCTTTTTTTATACTTTTATTTGAAGTTCAGGAGCACGTACATGTGCAGGTTTTTTATATAGTTAAATGTGTGTCATGGGGGTTTGTTGTGTAGATTATTTCATCACGGAGGTATTAAGCCTAGTACTCACTAGTTATTGTTCCTGATCCTCTCCCTCTTCCCACTTTCCACACTCTAGTAGGCCCTAGTGTGTGTTGTTCTTTATATGTGTCCATGTGTTCTCATCATTTAGCTCCTGCTTATAAGTGAGGACATGAGGTACTTAGTTTTCTGTTCCTGCAAAAATAGTTTGCTAAGGATAATGGCCTCCAGTTCCATCCATATCCCTGCAAAGGACATGATCTAATTATTTTTTATGGCTGCATTGCATCCCATAGTGTATATGTACCACATTTTCTTTATCCAGCCTATCACTGATGGGCATTTAGGTTGATTCCATGTTCTTGCTATTGTGAATAGTGCTGCAATGAACATACGTGTGCATGTGTCTAACAGTATTACTTCTTGTTTTAGAAAACATAAATCTTACCTAATATTTAAATAATCTCACACTTTATCTAAAACCTTACATATAGCAAATTAATGTCAATAAAATTAGTTGGCTGTTATCTTCAGTTTCTATAAAAAGAGAGAAAAGATACACATATGTATGTGTACACAGAAAGATACACAGATACACACAAATTATTGACTTACCCTGCATCAGAGCTATTTCCACAGAGTAGTGCATCTAAAAAACCCTCCAGGAAATAATGATATCCTGTTTGAAAAAAGAAAGTCATATGATGAACATTTGCATTGTTAAAAACACTAAAATGAGAACAGGAAGGTCAGGTTCTTCTTTTAAGTTTGTTGAGGAATTTTAAACATATAATTCATTCAAAGGCACAAGTATTTGTCTCTTCTCCCTCCAAATTCTAGATATTCTATCTAGATACTTTACAGTGCAAAGTATTTTGTCATTATGAAGGAATGGCATTAGATTAGATACAGTGCAAAGATAACTTTACATTAGATACTTTATAGTGCAAAGTATTTGCATTAGATACTTTACAGTGCAAAGTATTTCTTCATTATGAATGTAAATTTAGTGATAATGACAGGTACTAACACAATCTTTCAAAAAGGTATTAGCCTTTATCCACCACTCTCATGAAAAAAAATTCATTCAGTAAAAATAGACAGGAATGACAGGAATTCATTTTCTCAAAACGGCCACACATTTCAAAATAAAAGAATAGTATATTTTCTGGTCCTCTCTCCTATATTTTTAACACTATACATTTTAATAATTAAGTATAACTTATATTCTCACAGTTTCCAGAATATAGGCAACTTATAGTCAAATATGCATAAACCAGATCAACAACTGAAATGAAAGCAGTTTTAAAAAGTCTTAAGTACTAAAGCTAAAATAATGACTATAGGTGAACAGAACATTATCTCAAAGATTCCCGTTTCTTGCAAACTCCTTTGCGTCTTGCAACATCCAGTTCTTCTGTAACTTTTTCCTTGATATTTTCAACTTTCTTTCCACTAAATGTTGTCAGAATTAAGAACTCTCCTCATTGTGCTACGAGCAACACATGTATACTTGAATTATTCTTATAGTGACACTCCTATATTGTAATTATTTATTTACAAGTATTCCTCCTAGAAAGTCATGATCATTAATTACTTCTATATTAGTGTTTGTTTGAGACTGGGTAGCCTTTCTGTAAAGTTTATTGAATGAATAAGTAAATAAAAGACAAAAAGAGGAAAACATGAAATTAAACAATCAATGTTGGATTTTGTAAGAAGATATATTTTCTAGATGTTAAGTTTTCTGAGGAATTTATTCCATGCATAGTTCCATACAGTACACAGAACCACATAAGGAAAAATATCATTTTTGTTTCTAATATTCTGACTTATTTGAACTTAGACAGGAAAGTTGACATAGTATTTTCTAACTTTGAATTAAAATTAAACAAAGAGAAAGGACTATAATAGTTTATGGATGAATTTTTGGTATCTCATATTTATAAATGAAGTTTTGCTCATTAAATTCATGATCTAACCTTAATGATTAGCCTTAACCTGAGGAAATATAACTTTTCAGTTATAATATTTATCCTTAAATTTAATAAACTTAATTTTCTATTACTTTCAAAAATGAACCACTTTATTTATATTTGCATTTGGTTTAAAATAAGAATCACAGATGTTTAGAGCTGAAAATGACCTCAGATATTATTTATTTTTTTACTTTGAGTATTGGAAAAATGCAGTCCAATAAATTTTCCCTAGAGAGAATAAACCCTAAATAACCCTCATAGTCAGTATTTTAAACTTAGGTAAAACAAACAAACAACAGATTTCAGGGAGTTGGTGATTGAAGTTGACCTACTGGCATCATATCAAGTGAATAAGGAACATTGGTGTATTGCTCAGACACTGTTCTTAATCTGAAGATTAACAACTAAAGATTTACAACTAAACCTAAAGATTTTCAGCTGTTTGTAAATTATTTATTAGCGTATCACTGAATGTCATGGAAGAGTTCATTTGTATCAACCTAAGGTATTTTCCAGATTTATAACTATAAGGAAACACTGATTAGTACTCGCTTTTTAAACTATGCTATCATTACTTTAATAAATACAAACAACTAGTAACTTTCTGTAATTAATTCTGTTTGTTCCACACAGTCACTGAAGTTTTCTTTCTTTTTTTCCAAAATATTATTCATCACCTTAAAATAATACAGATATACTATATTCAAGAACATCTAAAAATCTAAGTTGTGCAGGTTTAATGTTTTTCCTTAAAAAGGACTTTTCCTTTTCTTATTAATCATGTTCTAACTCTCCTTGCTTTTGAAATATCACTACTGGCAGATTCTAAAATTAAAGAGAGAGGAAACTTACACACTTTTTATTGTCACTTTCAAAAGAGAAAGGCTGTTAGCACAATTATTATTATTTCCAAGACAGAGTCTTACTCTGTCACCCATGCTGGAGTTCAGTAGCATGATCATGGCTCACTGCAGTCTTGACCTCCCAGGTTCAAGTGATCTTCCTATCTCAGCCTTCTCAGTAGCTGAGACTATAGGTAAATGCCACCACACCCAACTCATTAAAAAAAGTGTGTGTGTGTGTGTGTGTATATATATATATATATAATATATATATCTATATATATATAGTAGAGAAGGTGGTCTCACTATGTTGCCCATGCTGGTCGCAAACTCTCAAACTCCTGGCTTCAGGTGATTCTCCAGCCTCAGCCTCCCAAAGTGCTAGGATTATAGGTGTGAGCCACTGCACCCAACTAACATTTTCTATTACTCTCTCCTGAAGCTTTATTAACTGTAATTTTCTTCTTTTTGATGTAATACTACTTTTCAAATATATGAATGAGATTTACTTTTAGGTATCACTTTATTTCCTTAAGGTAACAAAATAATCTATTAAACTATAACACTCTGAAGCCATGTGTTATCTCCATTATTTTCCCCAGTGTACTACAAAGTTTCTGATACATAAGAGACATTGTGTAATTAGTGTATAATGAGTTACATTTGCATAGTACTGTAGAATTCGCAAAGGGCATTCACATGTTTTATCTCCTTTGATTATATCAATTACCACAGGAAACAACAAAGGATCCTAGGAAAATTCTTTCTAGCTGAATTCTTCAGGCTTCCAAATGATGATAAAATAGAAAATGGCATTGAGGAGTCAAAACTAGAGTAGTTATGAACAAAATTGTTAAATGTATGTGTAAGCCATTGATAAGGTGATTAACAAAATTCTTCTTTAAAATTAGTTCCAGAAATATAAATAATCTATTATTTAAAATCCAGAGGATAGAAATACCAAATAAAATATAATTTTAAATATTGTTAAATAGTTTGATTAGGTAATTTTCTAAAAGATGACGTCTTGTTATGTGATCATTTAAAAACATTTTCATGCCTAGATGGAAGGCACATTAGCAATGAAAAGACTAAATATACATAACAGTAATTATTTTTTAGAGGGTATTTTATTTATTTCGTTAGTTTTAAATTTTAAATTTTAATTGTTGTGGGTGCAAGGTAGGTGTTTGTATATATGGGGTAAATGAGATGTTTTGATACAGCCATGCAATGTGTACTAATCACATCATGTAAAATGGGATATCCAGCCCCTCAAGGATTTATCCTTTGTGTTACAAACAATCCAATTCTACTTTTTAAGGAAATGTACATAACAATAATTCTTACTTGAATCTTGAATATATGACTTCCAGTCAAACTCAAAGACAGTTTCATTTATAAGTGTACCATTATAATTCACAGTTATATTCTTTTCTACACTATGTTCCTCCAGGGAAGCATTGGTGGGAGGCCACTGTATACATTTATTCCTCAGGTTGCCCATGAACAGCTGCAGCCCAATTAGAGCAAACACGCTCAGACAGAACACAGTGAGGATCATGACATCAGAGAGTTTCTTCACAGACTGGATCAGGGCTCCCACAATGGTTTTCAGGCCTGAAAGAAAGAAGTCTGTTACTATGAAAACTTAACACATCTGAAATAATAAAAGTTTCACACAATTTTCTTGAAAACATAGATTTCATTCATAAGTCCAAGGATGTTTGCAATGCTAATGGAGAAGCAACACTTCATGGAAGGGGGAAGAACTTCTGAAGATGAATTCCAGAAATGTAATGATTTAAGCAATGAAATGAAGATTCATATCCCATTATGTCGAGACAGAGTAATGGAAGGTTCATGTTCTTCATGGAGCCTATATTAAGGAAACGGCCTTGTCTTTTTCCTTTTTGCTACTGAAGCTTGCCTCACATTTTCATTAGGGTCAGAGGTCAGTTTTATGACAAAATACTTGAATAAATATTTTTAAATTCCTATTTATAAATAAGAAAGATTTTGCTGTACAACTGAAAGTGGTTTGCAGTATAATTGTGCCTTAAGATAATAAATCCTCCATGCAGACTCACACTATTTTTTATTATCTCATTCCCTTCTCTTTTGTTAGCAAAAAATTTAGAAGATTTGCATTGTATACACATAGTCATTAATGACTCTAATGAATAAGAAATTAGAGATTGGTACATTTAAAAGGGAGCAAATTCTTGATAAAACTAACATGGTGAAAAAACAAAACAAAACATGATATTTGTAAGTGCAAATCACCTTGACCTCAAATCACAGTATCTCACATAAGACACTGTTACACTCCAAGTCTGATAAAGCTTATGTCTAAATAATAAGAATCATTTTCTTTGAAACACCTAGTCTTATGATTCTTGATTTTCGGTAAAACTGAATGCCAAGCAAAGAGAAGGATGCTGAATCATATGATGGGTCAGTCTCGTTGTCTAACCTTGCTCTCACCTGGAATGACTGAAATTGTCTTCAATGCTCGGAGAACTCTGAATGTTCTCAATGCCGAGACATTGCCCAGGTCCACAAACTCTGTGACGTACCTGTAATAGGGAGTTCACACACAAACACAATAACAGGATACAAAGAAAAAGCTGTAGGTACAAGGAGCCTATGCTTTACTCTAATCACTTCTTACCTGGAATTACAGAAATAGTTTTCAAAGCTCTCAAGACTCTGAAAGTGCGAAGAGCTGAAAAATTGCCTAGGTTTACAAATTCTGTTACAAACCTGTAGAATCAAATCAGAGTTATTCAAGATTTTAGCAGGATTTATATTACTTGCATGGGTCTTTTATAAAGACCTTCTTGGTGATTTTAAATGATAAATATTGTAAGTGGCAAATCAGGAATTAGATTTCATCACTAATCCTCTGTTCACATAATTTAAGGCCATTAGCTAAATGTAAACTTCATAAAGTAGGCGCCATTGTTGTCACTTTGGAAGCAATGCAACCAATATCATGTGTAACTTGTAAAAAGAAAATAAATCTTGGCTATGGTTTAGGGTTTTAGTTAGAAAAAGATATATGAAATCACCGAACAGAAATTTGGGCATGAAAAGGCAGATTGCCTTACTGCTTTTATATACGAGATAAGATTTTCCCAGTGTAACTTTTAAATAAAAGTTAAGCAAATTAAGAACAATATTTTATGAGGGTCCAGTGCTGCCCCTATTATTATTGCCATTTTGATCTTAAGAAATGGAAATCCTGGTATGCCTTCTTTTGAGCTGTGGCCAGAGAACCTGGCAAAGAATTGGCTCATCCTGATCAGACAGGAAATTACAACCAGACACGCAGTATTCGGAGTCCTGAGTATATCAGTGTCACCTCTCCTGCTCCTCTCCACTACATCACAACTGTAAGAGGCCAAAAAATCAGCTCCTGAAGGAAGGCTGAGGGTAAGTGTTGTTGGGCTGCCTCTTTCTATGCTCTACTCTCACTTAGTCCGGAATGGTTTTCTTTGTCTGGGTCTCTTCCTGAGGAAGTCTGTGACTAGAATAAAAAGCACGGGAGTGCATAAACTGTGTATATTACTGAGTGGATATGAATAGGAGATAAGGATAAGGAAGTTTATGTTGAGACTAAAGAGATGAAGAAAACCATAAAAGGAAAGAAGAAAATAAGAAAGAAAAGGGGTCAGGAGAGAAACAGAAAGGCAGAGAGAATGCACTCCTCTACAGGTCTTAGAAATCAGTAATTTAATATATTAAAAACATAATATTTCAAGTATCTTCTTTCTTCTCTTAGTTTGATTTGTCAGATCATTTTGATGCTAGTAGATACTTACTTTCGATTATTCTACCAAACCAATAAAAGAAACTGTGTGTAATATGAGCAAGGTCATTGCAAATTTGTGTAGCCAATAGAACTGTTTCGTGGCTATAATTTTCAAAGTGATTTTCACAGATGTATTACAAATATGCTTGTGTTTTGATATGAGATTGTGTGTGTTCATATGTGTTTGTGTATGTGTGTTGTGCATGTGTGTGTGGAAGAGTGGCGTATGTGAAATTTTCTGACAGATGCTACGTGTGAAAATTGTAGTTTTCAACTACTGCAAAGCCTTCATGCCATAGTGAAATCCCACTTAGACCTTTGTTGTGCTAAATTGAAATCCAGAGTTTGAATGTATGAATCACACCAAAATATTCTACAGGTAAAGCAAGCCTATTCTTAAAAGCATAAGCACTGATGGAAAACCAAACTACGTTCTCTCTTAAAGTTTCAAAAAAGGCACTTACGCAAATGTAATGACAGTGAAATCGAGCCAGTTCCATGGATCCCGAAGGAAAGTAAAATCTTCTAAACAGAATCCCCTTGCAATAATTTTTATAAGTGATTCAAAAGTATATATTCCTGTGAAGGTGTATCTGAAAACAAGCATCCAACAAATTTGATAAAGTAACAGTGTTTTTTCATAGCATACCAATTTCTTATCACTCTATCAGCAGAATAGATGAATACTAAAAAAGAAAACTAAGCAGATGGACTTTATTTTCATACAAATAAAACATAGCCCTAAATTTAAATTCAACTTTCTAACACACAAAGAGTTGTTTTGTAAAGTGTCTTAAGAGTAGTGTGAGAAATACAAGGTATATTAAATCTATCTAGACATTGTCTGAAATGTCTTGGTATTTACATAAATAAACATAGTCTCCTGAGAAATATTTAGTATGTTTACATGATGGAATAGCCAATCAATACTATTGCAGAAGCATGAAATGATTTCCTTTCAGGGAAAAAAAAATCTCAATTTTAATGATGTTCCAAGAATGAGAGGGAATTGACAAACTAGCATGCCTTTTTTTTTTTTTCTACAAGATAATTTAACTTACTTGGAATAAAGACTTCTTTAAAATCAAAGTAAATATTTCTAGGGTTACAAAAAGTAAACATTTAATTTAGAATAAAATTCTTGTGATAATTCAGAAACTTAGGTGTTTCCAAAGTTTAAATCTCCTACTCAGAAATTGGGGTGTGAGAGTGGCATAAAATCACAAAAAAACTAGGGCAACGGAAAACCTGTGGGGCCTCTCATATTAACTTCAATACTTTAGAATTTTTTGTATATAATATTTATTATTTTCTTCAAAATGTCATTTTTCTTACTGGTTTCAGCCTGGAAGTGTCTAGGAAAGGAAACACTCTTGGAAATACGTTGGTACAAACATTACCTTCAATTGAAGGTAATGGCAAAAACCACAATTATGTTTACACCAACCTAATACTTCTGTAGTTGTTACAGGTCAGCAGCTGTATAGTAACAGGCACTACAAATAGGAAGTGTGGGCAGATGAGCAGCTATGGTTAGAGTAGCCCAACTTCAGTTATCACAAATCTGGCCTCTCTGCCTCGAAGGTATCCCCAGAACAGAGACACCATCAGTATAGTTAGTAATGCTTCTGGTTTCTGAACACTCTTCAAAATTTCCACTTCTGTTAGTTTAGTCTTCAGTCTACCGAATTTTCAAGTTCTACAATCCTGAAACTTTGGATTATTTTTCAATTTGTTGGTGTACACGCTTGGAACTATATTGACTTGACATGAAGTGAATGTGCCTGTTGGCAACGAAAACTTTGTGAGGTTCGATATGGCATTTGTAACTAACTCTTTTTGATTTTCGACTCAATGAATTTATTTGGAATTTAACTGGAACAAAGGTCTACCATACTGTCTCTTTTCTGCAATTGCTTTGACCACATTTGGTTTGGCTACTGTAGATTTTAAAGAAAAAGGAGTAAATGTCCAAGAGTGCTGGTCTTCTGGTAAACACCAGGTACAGGCGAAAGAGAGCAATAATCAGGTATAACGCCAGCAGGCCTGAGGGCCAATGAACATTGTCCTCTTGCTGAGTAATTTTGTCTAGAAATGACTTTAATAAAATGCTCTTCAGTTTTATTTTTAAAACTACAATAAGACACAGTTTCAAACTCCCAAATGTAGATATGTTATTAAAAATATAAGTTGAACTTACTCTACATTCTTTGTCCAGTCAGGAGGGTTACTCATTGTCATAAACACACAGTTTGTCAAAATAGTGCACATAATTAGCATGCTGAATAATGTAGGTTATTGTTAAGGAACGCACAAAAGAAAATCGAAATCCAAGTGCTATATTACAAAAAGCTAACACTGAAAAGCCCAAACTGCAGCTTAGCCAAAATTCAGGGATAAATGTATTGTGGTCAAGTCATCTAATCTCTTTAAATTTCAATTTCTGCATGTGTAAAATGTGGGTAATAATATCACCTTCACTGAGTATTTGTATAGATTAAATGAGATAATGTATATAAAAGCATTATATCAGTATAAGGTGTTGTTTTTACAACTATTATTAAATCAATATATTCACCTCCCAGAGAACTTCCGTGGGAAGACTATTTTTGTGCTACCTGGAGTTGCATAGTTTTTCAACAGAAAGTATTGACTTGAGCTCATTCAGGCAAATAAACTAGTAAATTGTTGAGGAAGACCACTTATCTGCAATATTGTAATTTCTTAAACACATCTTATCCAACATAGTTCAATGCATGAAAACAATTTGTAGTCAAAGTACGGCACGATGCTAATTGTTCAGCTGCTCTATTTCAACTGAGTTATGCAAGTGCAGCAGCATTCGATAACATTAAAAGTGAGTATTCTTGAAGATTGGCACTTAACATGATGGGAATGTAATTAAAATGCAACACAGCAAAGTGATGTTGGCCAAGTGACTCAACCTCTCTGTCCCATTGCCTTGTATCTCCTCCTACTTCTCTACAATGGAGCTAATAATATACTCATTTTGTAATGTAATCATTTTTACATGCAGATTAAACGAGTTAATATATTGGAAATGCTTGGAACAGTCGCTGTGCATAAGTAAATATACTCTAAGTGGCAGCTAAAACAAATGAACAGATATAACAGAATTATAAAACTGAAAGGGACCCTAAAAAATAAGTTTTATCACTATATTTTAAAAATCAGGAAAATAAGGCCTTACTAAGCTCTAGAGGAATTAGATAAAGGGCTCAGGACTAGAATATAAGTTTCCTGCATTAAGATCCAATATTCTTTCCACTATAGTTTACTGCCAAAACAAAAATTTTCCATAATTGAAAAAGAAAGTTTTCATCAAATGACCACATGATGGCACTACGAATACAAACTGGGATAAGGAAACTTCCGTAAGTGTAAAAACCCTGATCATATGATTTTTATGTTTCAAATCTTTTAATTTTAGTAATAGCATATTTATACCACTAAGAAATGCCTTGCTATCATATTAAAATTAGAATGGCTTTTTAAATTTTAGAATCCTTTAAAAAATAGTATGAGCTTATGATAATTATAATGGTCTTTGAATACCTATTATTGTCAAAGCTATCAAACAAGATACACTTAGAAATGAATTGTTTTGCTAAATTGATCAACAAATGAATGTAGTTGTGAAGTCCTTTTTAACACCATGAATCATGAAACCAAATCCCTTAAGACCATTTGGAAATATATGCCAACTTCTCTCATTAACTTCCAGAGTCTTTACTAAGCCATCAGTTTTGCATGGCAGCATCATAACTCATGACTTGAATTTGAAATTCAGCCAACATTCCAGTTCTTCCTTCACAAAAATCATCAGGAAATTTCAAGAATTAACTAAGTACTGGCCAAAGACTCTTGACATTCTCTGACAGAAAATATACTTAAAGATTTATTCTAAGATACATTGAAGTGTTTTATATCATAACTATGGATAAACTTGGGTGTGGAAGTAGATTTTTCTGTTATTATATCATTGCTCACCGCAAATTCTACACCATCACAAACTTTGTATAAAGATGGTAAAGGTAAATATGATTATCTTACTTTAGATTTGTAGGATTCAATACATATAAGTGTTTTTAGACAGATAACAAAAGTACATAAATACATGTTTATACATAATATATAAAATGTTAAAGACTGAATGTTTCAGTAATGTCTATGTGATTAATGAACTTTAAGAATGAGGCTTATATGACAAAGATGCAAAATGAGAGTGATGAAAACTATAGAATATGGACATTTCCCAACTTAATTTGATATTTAGCTACAAAGTGCTTACAGATTATGTACAAATAGTTAATATTAATCACTTGAAAAAGGATATGAATGTACCAAAATCTTAATAGCTATTTTCCTAAGAGGATTGAAGGGAGTTAAAATGTACAGGGCAGAGGTGGCACTGAACCGGAAGATGGCCTTCCCTTTATTCAATACTATAAAAGTCTGTAAGACAGGAACACAACATACAAGCATGAAAGTATAAACCACTTAAACTCTGTTATCTACTTTCTGTTACTTGTCATAATAAATTATTCTAAAGTTAAATGAGAAAGCAGCACAATCACAATTTCTAATGTGCACCATGAAAACAAACTGTCACTGGATCTCTTCTTAATTAGAGAGGAAATCCAATGATACCACTTACCTTTTACCTGATACTTACCCTCAAGGTTATTGTACATAAGACAATTAGCCAAAAGAAGTCATTTATTTTCTTGATATTTTAAGTGTCTGAGTTAAATGAAAGTCTTAAATGGGTGCACATTTCATTTCATTCCAAAAAACTTAAGGCACTACATTCTTTTTATAGTGATTTCAGCTTTCCCAATTCAAGTATCTTGAAAATTAATCCTGTGGAACGCAAAATCATTCAATAGAACTGATACTATTTTTGAAATAAAGATTGTTTTTACCATCTATCCTCATAAAATAAACATTATCACTCTCTTCATAATAGAAAATAAAAACAGTCATCATCAAACCCACTCTTGGGTTAGATGGATGTAATCCAATAATTGATTTCCGGAGGCCAAGTTCCCTGGAGAGCATCCGTTGACCAGGAGTGCTAAATTCTGTACTGGGATTTCTGAGTTAGCTGACATATTGAATTCTAATCCCAATTGACTTCCTATCTTACGTGGTGCTTTCTTATCACAGAGGAAAAGTTCAAAGCCCCTAAAGAATCCAGGATCCATGAATGTGAATGAAATTCCTTCCAAAAATTAGACTTATTTGAGATCAATTGGCAGTGGGCAGATAAAACATTAAAGCAGCAACATGCAAGGGTGTAAAAAGAACTCTGGCTCAGTGTTTCCCAAGGTGCTTACTTATATAGACAGAGCCAGGGAGAAAGCCTTTCTCTCTGTGAAGAAGATATTTGTGGAAGGAAATTTTAAGCATCATTTTAAATTCACTCATTCTTCAAAAGCTCTCTTTTTTAAGCCTTAGGATGCATATGTGCACAGATCATGTTATGATATAGCAAGCATTAACTTTTTGTTTATTTTCTGCTAAGAATCTTTGATAATAGTTAATTGTCTATAGTCTTAGCTCATTAACAGATTTCCCCTATACTTGCAGGATTTTCTAAATTCAAGTAAAGCAAACCCACCCTCCCACCCCTCTACCCACTAAATATTTATGGAGTTGGTTTTTTAAAATTAAGCACTTTCTATCTGGTATGGGTAGAAGTGTCCTAAACTGGCTGTGAAAGTATGGTCCCCCAACTGGTACTGGTTAAGTAGAGATATGGAGAGTCCACGTTTACAAATTTGTAGGGCAATTTGACCAATTAATGCTGTGTCTGTTTAATAATAAAAAAGTAAGGGGATGTTGCTGTGGCCCTGTTTTTCATTTCAGTTTTCTAGAAATTAATTTTTACTTCATTTTACAGAAGAATAGAGACCTCACCTCCTCAACAGAGTTTGAGAAGCACTGCTCCAAGTCTCAACTCTGCCTGCATTCCCTCTATCATCTTTGAAGGAGTATGAGTCCAGAAAACAGATAGAACTTTACCACAAAGTCCATTTGAAGGAAGGGAGAATTTCACCTGTGCTTCCTAGAAGAACAATCACCTGTGTCAACAATACTTAGCCCTCTTTTTCTCTGATTCATTCAGGGATTCTGTCCCTGAATGAATCCCTGAATGACATTGTGAGATCGTCGTAAATCTGAACAGACTTGTGCAATGCAAATGCCTTTGCCGTAGGGAATATGAGCACGTGGACACAGAAAGGTCCAAAGTGAGCTAGCTCAGGACTAAATATGATTCACCTTTCAAACATACTGCATATACTTCCTTTCCCCCAAAATATGCTGAGTAAAATCTGATATAAATATTAGGGGCTGAGACGGCCGGGCACAGTGGCTCACGCCTGTAATCCCAACACTTTGAGAGGCCAAAGTGGGCAGATCACCTGAGGTCAGGAGTTTGAGACCAGCTTGGCCAACATGGTGAAACCCCATTTCTACTAAAATCACACACAAAAAATTAGCTGGGCCTGGTGGCGGGTGCCTGTAATCCCAGCTACTTGAGAGGCTGAGGCAGGAGAACAGGAGAATCGCTTGAACCCAGGAGGCGGAGGTTGCAGTGAGCCAAGATCGCACCACTGCACTCCAGCCTGGGTGATGAGAGCGAAACTCTATCTGAAGAAAAAAAAGAAAAAAAGAAAAAGAAATATTAGGGGCTCAGGTAGGAGAACCAGTAAAAATATAACACAGAATATACATATATATATATATATATATATATATATAATAAATATATATATATATTTTAAAATAAGAATCTCTTCATTTTTAAAAGCCAATTTTGAAACAAATACTAGTGATACAAAGAGATAATAAGAAAGAAATGACAATCCATAGATGGCCTAAATCATGGGCTGGAGTGTGAGGATAATCAAGATGGTACTGTTTGTACCTCCGTGGATAAGGAAAATAACCAGGCTCATCCTAAGGAGACAAGACCATACTTAGAAGAAAACACCTGTGATGCTGGCTCCTCGGCCACTGTTCAGCCCAAACCATGACCAGAGGTAATAGATGACCAAAACAGAAAAGACAGACAGGGAGTGGTAAAGTAAAAGGAAAAGCTAGAGATCTAAAAGAAGGGAGGGGAGCATTTCTGCCCCGAGTACTAAAAAGTAAAAGAGGCAAGATTCAGAAACCAAACACAAAAGGGTCCAAAAAGGGAGTCAGCCTAGAAGTAAAAAGAGCGGAGGATTCTAGACAAAAATAGGGGAAAAGTGGGGACAGAGACAAATCTGTTAAAGGACACAAAATTACAGCTAGATAAGAGGAATACATTCTAGCTTTCCACACCACTGTAGGATGACTGTAGTTAACAATAATTTATTATATAGTTTCAAATAGCTAGAAGGAAGATATTGAATGTTCCCAACACAAAAAGTGACAAATGTTTGAGATGATGGATATGCTAATTACTCTGATCTGATCACTATACATCATATGTATTGAAACCACTATATGCCTCATAAATATGTACCATTATTATGTGTCAATTTAAAAAATAAGATAAAAGGAGGTATAAAGGGCAGAAACTCAGCAAGGGTGAGTTTAATGAAACCAAAGCACTCCCAATGCTTACATGTGATTCTAAATCTAAAAGTCCTTTGACATAGATAAAATTAATACTTTGACACAAAAGTTAAAAACAAATGGGCATAATTATCAATTATTCAAGCCTTAGATGAAAACATTTACTGATTTTTACAGTGTATTCCCTTTATTCATTTATAAAATTTAAAGAATGTGTAGAAGATTATTTTGTAACAAGATTTATAAATGCAATGGAAAACACTTGCAAGTTGAATTTATAAATGGAATTAATAAGGTTTTACTGACAACGGTATTTGTTTTGCTTTAATTTTTCATAAGACATACTGTTGTGCAAGACATCCTTGCTACCCAGGAAGCTAGCAATAAGGCCAACAGTAAAGGACCATTTTTTATAGGATTTCTTCTGTGAGAGCTCCACTTTTCTCAGATTGAAACATACGTGCTTACGTGCAAACTTCATAGATGTAGCTTTAAGGTGTTGATGGATTTTAAACAGCCTTCCAATAAAGCAAAATTACCCAGACATGTATAGCAACCCAATATGTATAACTTTAAATATGATAGCACTTTCATGTCAGAGTAAGTTCCATCTGGAATGTCAATTTTATTATTTGTAATGATCTTATGTCTATTTCCTCAACTGTCTGTATCTTACCTCCTTGTAATTGCTTATACAGCCAAGAAGCCAATCATTCAGTTTATAAGTGTTAAGAATTAATAAAAGGATACTTGTTTCCAAGGACTCTCAGATACAACTTTCTCCCATTAGTGGTATTGATGATATTGAAGGGAGGGAAGAGTCTGAAGGAAATATTGTTTACTTACAACCAATAAGTAGCTCTAGAGTTTTCAAATATATAGATATTTGCTTTCCCTGCTATACATATAAGAAAGGGCTCCAAGAGGGAAGAGTTCAAAGACTAGCTAAGATATTGCTGTACCTTAAACTGTATAAACAAATATTATGCAGCTTTAAGCTAATCAAGATTTATGAACTATTAAATTGGGTGACTTTTTAAAAACTTTTTAAAATAATGTATTGGTTAGCTTATTATAGTGAAGTATCTTAGCATCCTTTAAATCTAATTAGTTCAACAAAGATTTCATTAATACAACTTATCAGGAAAATTTTTATTCCATTAAGTCATTTGAATAAAAAAGAAACAGTTCAAAGTTGATGGTGGAAGAGAAAAGGTTTATACAGTAGCATCTAGCTGGAAACAAACCTATCTTTACTGCCCAAGGTTCATAGGAACATTGACATGACTGGCTCCACTTACAAGCGGCAAGACTTTGTGGTTTAGTACAATTCAGTCACACCTATGATTATTCTTAATATTTGTCCTTCAGTTCATTTGTTATAGGGCCAAAACAAATGCTTTAATTGCAGTTCTACAAAGAAATAGAACTGTTAGAAATTAATAACATCATTTTAACACGTGGATAATTTTCTGTTTCAAAACAAATTTTGAAGTATGGCATTGTGACTGAGGTAGCAACTAGATTTTATATACGAAAAATCACTTTACGGACTTATTTGCAGGAATGTAACATTCATACAATAGGGGTTGTTGTACCTTGTCACTTATGTCTTCATATACAGGTACCAAAGTTATTGAGCATATATACAATAAGTTGGTAATTATGTATGAGCATTGCAGACATCCAGAAATGAGCAGGGACCTAGTTTAGGTCCAATTGTTAATTTCAATTGATTTCAATTCAAAATACACATATTAACTGTTTAGTACAATATTTGCAATGCCCTGTGCTACAGTCTAAAGAGAAAACAAAGATACGTAGGTTATGACACCAAGACATTTATAAACTAGGAGATTCTCAACTATTTCTTTTAATAGAATATAGAAGAATTGATGAAGGTTTACCTTGACCAGCACTTTCCAACAGAAATATAATGTAAGCTACAAATCTGAGCTACAGGTATGATTTTAAATTTCCTGAGAGCCACATTAAAAGAAAAACAAAGCAGGTGAAATGAATTTTAACCCAACATATCTGAATTATTATCATTTGGGAATGAAATAGATATAAAAAATTTTTGAGGTATTATATATATTTTTTACTATCTCTTAGGTCTTTGAAATTTGGAGTCACACTTACATATTTCAAGTACTTAGTAGCTACACAAGGCTAATTAATCTCCGCTGTATTGGGCAGCACAGCCCTAAACTTAAACCATCCATTGTTCAGCAAGCTCATACCTTCTTCAGCAATCCTTGCCATGTAAAAATAATTTCTGGTTTTAAAGAAAAAGCAAGAAGTAAGTTATATAGAAAAATTGGTAATAACTCTGGTAATTAACAGTTTGATAATCTGGGAAGCAACATTACAAAAATATAAGTGTGATTTGTTTTATCTTAAGAGTGCAAACTCTGAAATTAGATTTCTGGTTCAAAAGCTAACTTTGCTGCCTTCTAGCAGTGTGATCCTCAACAGGTTTCTTAACATTCTGTGACTCAGTTACCTCACTTGAAAACAGAATAAATGTACTTAGCTCACAGACTTGAAGCGATTCCAATTTAGTTGGTCAGATTTTGATACCTAGTTTTTATACTTTAAATAAGTAATCCAGATGATTCTGTCATAGCAGGGCTCTTAATCTGTTTTTGTTACCTAATGGTTATAAAAAATCACAAACCATTGCCCAAATATCAATGATTATGTTGTACATGTGGATTGAAATTTTGCCCCTTGATCTAACTGAATAGTTACTAAGAAAATAATTATGTTATAATGATTTGGTAGAAATTGCTATTTATGAAACTATATTTGTTATTATCTAGTAATCTTTTCTTGTTTCTGGGCTTAGAGAAAGTGATTTGTTTACAATTTTTTCCCATGACAGACATTGAATTTAACAAGCCATGCTTTTCCAGTTTCTTTTTCTCATTTAAATATAGCCATTACCTTAACTTTTATTGCAATCTAGGTGCCATATTCTTCAAAGTACATAGTTCAAACATAAGCTCTAACTTTGTGTTTCATCTAAACATTATTGAAACATTGCCAATTAACAGGACTGACTCCAAATTTATTGCACTTTCCTACTCTTGAAGTAAATCTACTGGCAAAGACAAGAAATAACACAGGAAGGTGAGCTACGATGATGAACAACACACAAAATGTAGAATGTACTACTGGTTGGTTAAATTTATCCTTTAGCTTCAAAGTTTAAAACAGGTAATTTCCAACTTGTACATGAGCTGTGTTCCAAAAATGCATTTGGAAGTCAATTGTTTGGAAATGTGAATATATATGTGTGAATATATGTGTATCTGTGAATATTCTCGCAGATACACATATATCTCTAGATCCACAAATCTATCAAACTGTTAATGAAGTACAATTCTGAATTAATGGCACTGCAAAACTTTATCACTATGTGTAAGAAAGTGCTACTCTGAAAAAGATAGTTTCTTTCCTTGAAATAGCCCTGGAAGTCAGAGCAGAAAAATTATCTGGCTCTAGCTCCTACCCAGAAGTGCTATTAACCTTTTCATAGCTCTAAGCTGCTGGCTTGGGAAGTGGTTCCAGCATGAAGTGGCAGAGTTAGAGCCATGTTGCAAGAGGAGAGATGCTTCAAAGTTTTGGGTGTGAAGAGCAGCGTAGATGGTCAGGAGATTCCATTAGTATAATACATATCTCTGGGGACATTTCTTATGCTGGGCCAATTCCATGGTATATCATTTTTTTCCCAAGGACTTTAAATGGTCTCACCTACTTCCCTTAACATTTATTATAGCCTGTGAGTTCGAGCCAAGATTTTCTTCCTTTTCTGGCTCACTGGGAGATGAAAAGTTTTCTTGCAGGCTTTCTATCTGACTCTGAAAAGAGTATGCCATATTTAATATTTTTTCATCTCCTAGTCTCATTCAATTTTTTCCTTTCAACCAGGGATAATCAGACTAAACAACAATCTGTGTCACTTGCCTACCTGTGTGCCACCAAGCTTTAATATATAGCCTTCACCTAATGACAGATGTGGTCCTTAAGTCACAGATGACAAACTAAAATGCCTACAGAGGCTAAGTGACAGTAGGTACCTGCCAGTTTTAGGCATATAAGTCAGTGATGCCTGAACTGATATTTCAAGAGAAATCCTTAGATGTATAATTTTATGTGTGTGTGAAAGATTTTCTGATTTATAAATGCTAGAAAATAATTCAAAATTATAAGTAATTTTGTTAGTTTAACAAAACATGTCTGTGAACTCCATGCCTCATAGTCAGTTTTTAAACATTGTTGCCATAAGCTCACACAAAAGAGAAGAATTTGTACCTAGAGAAGAATCTGTAAAATTGCTTGTTCCTAAGCTTTAGCTGGGTGGGATGGGGGAGGGTTGGGGCCGTTGGAGGAGATAACTCTGCAGAAGGTGCATCGCTAGAAAGTGCCTAACTAGGCTTTTGTCAGCCAAAGCTGCAGAGCCCTCAACCTCTTCTCCAGCAGAGAGAAGAAACTATAACCATAAGGGAAAAGAATAAAATCTGGAGCTGAAACATTTTTCAGCCCTATATCATCAGAATGTACATACCATGGGTCTGATACGCTATTATATGGTCAGTTAATTTCTCTTTGACTGGAAAGAACACATTTGAGCCCAGTTTGATTACAAGCTTGCTGTGTGAGGACTATGAGCAAACTATTCCCCTCAATTTCTCCATCTCAGTGGAGAAGATTATACTAATACCAATCTCAGGACTGTTTTGAGGATGAAGTGAAATAAAACATGTCAATGCCCTTGTGAATTCTAAAGTGTCAATAAAAATATAAGGATCTGTATTCTAACTCTTAAATGTACACATATAAGAACATTTCTGTTTCTCCAAGCATGGCCAATTTTAGTATTGGAATTTTCAGGTTCAATATCTTTCTTCTCAAACTTCCTACCTAAGAAAACGAGGCCATCACCTTCCTTCTGTCTGACACATAAACACCTCCCAAACCAATTCCGATTCTATCCATTATTCTCCATCTCCATGGTCAAAATGCTAGATCAAACATAAAACTCCTAAATTTCTCCATAGAGAAGTTGAGTGATTTTTAACACTGTAAAGTGGACCATGTTACTCCTGTACCCAAATACTTGTTGGGAATTCATTTTGCTTTGAAGATAACCTTCAAGCTCTTTAAGATGTACTGAAAGATCCTCTTTATCTAGCCCCAGGTCTACCTCCCCAACCTCACCTTATTCTCTTCTTACCTATTACAGGTCAGCTTGATTATATGTCTTATTCTATGCTGTTCTCTTTCCTTGGAAGATTCTCCTCTCCCTCCTCTTTTTTAACCTTCAGATCCCAATTTAAATGCCATTTCCTTATAGAGGCACACAATTTAAATTTCCTGAATTGATGCTCTTTGAAAATAGATGCTTATCACCCTACTGGAATTTAGTGTGAAAAAAAATTCTAATTATTTTAGAAGCTAATCTAGGTTACTGAGTGTCTAAGATTTTAGTTTTTACAAAGGCAGGAAATGGCCAAATGGTGAAATGACCAGTAAGGGTCTGGGAAATACTGCTAGCCTAGGAGACAAGAATCACATCTTGCAAAATGGCATGAGTAGGAAGCAGGAAGAACAGCTATAGGCTTATTTAGATTCTATCACTGAATTCTCTTTTTTCCACTGCTGTCGTTAGTGCTATGACTGCAAATCCAAACCAGCATGACAATGGGCCATGGAAACCCATTGGTCTAGTTTTAAAACTAGTCTCTGTTACTTAATAGTTTTGTGATCTTAGGCAAGTTATTTAACCTCAGTTTCATAATATTTAAATAAAGACAAGAGTTATCTTGAAAGAATCTGTGGATTTAAAAAGAACAGTAATTGTACTGATATTATATATAGCATGTAGAGTACATAGCTTTTTTCTTCTTCTTTTTTTTTGTCCACTTAGGACACCTTTTCTAACAGTTCCTCTTCTCTTCCTTTTGGAGTAAACCTCAGACCCACTGTCTTCCCATGTTGCTTGGTGGAGCTGACCCACCCCTTGGCAACACATGTTAGTATGTGACAGAGACCATCCCATACCAAGGAGACCATCACATACCACTGACCAAAGTGAGTGTTTCAGAGGAGGCCATGTGACCTAACTAGAATCAATTCTAGGACAACTGCTAGAGCTTTTGAAGAAAACGTGAGCCTTTTTTCTTTTTTCTTTCTTGTTTTAGTGAGCAGAAGATAGTAGTTACAAGGCTGTAGGATGTTAGTTTAGCACCACTGGTGGCTATTTCTGCCATTTGTGGAAGAGCCAGCCTGTAAATGAAGCCAGCATAGTTGAAAGCAGAGGTAACCATGAAAAAGGACTACCCTCATGATATCGTTTGAGGTACTGGGTGTTTTGATATTAAAACCAGATTCGCTAGACACATTTCCTTTATTTTTCCCCAAAAGTTGTTTCTGTTGGGTTTTGGTCACTTTCAATTGAAGGATCTCCTATTGATATGGCAGATACTCTAAAAATGCCAACCATCATTTTATTTATCAACATCACCATCCTGGGACTGTTTCTGAGACAGAGACAGGGAGGTGACAAAGGAAAAAGAAGCACAAGGAAGAAGCAGTGCATAGGGAGGAGAAAGATTGGGAAGTCAACTACAGGGTTGTGGATGTAAGGGAGAATCTGGGTGACTTGAAGTTTTAGAGGAGCTGATGATAAGTAAAGAACAACTACACACTGGGGACTGCCCATATGACAATTCATGGAATTATAAGTTTTTAATAATCATCCACTTTTCTGATTTCCCATTAATTACTTTTGCAAGGAAAACTCCATCATCTCAATTAAAAACAAAACAAACTCTCTCCACCCAGTTTAACAACTAAAAACTCCCATGGCAGTCATATACCAAACATGAATTTGAAATCACAAATTCATATATGACTTCTCATGCAGCCCAACAAAAAGAGAGTGTGCATCTTTTTAGAACAGCTGACAGAAAGAGAGAATAAGTTACTTTGAAATGATCCATAAGACTGTTTAAAAATGAATACATTTCTGCACTTCATAATTAACAAACATCCATTTTTACTACAGATCTAAAATATCTCATTCTATTTCCAGTAAACTGTCACATTGTTAAAATGATATTTTCTTCCATGATAATAATGAGTCATCTGTAATTTTAACAAGAACATGAGAAGAAAGACATTTTCTGTAATAAAGAATGGGTAAAGAATTTGAATGTAGAGCCAAATGGTACAAAATCAGCCCAAGCTATGAAAGGAAACTGTGAAAAAAAGTTCCATGAGGGAAAAAAAGGTGTGTTCACAAGCTAAAATGTGCCTTGCTACACAGCTAAAGTAAATAAACAAACAAAGGGAACCCAATGTGGAATCATGTTCTAAAGATCACTAAGTCAGAGCTAACATGATATGAAAAATACTGTCACCGTATTATGATAGCATTTTTTTCCCCTGAGTTTTTAACCTGGAATTATGAAGGCTTAAAACATCTGAGGATCTAAAAACCTTCTAACGCTTCTATGCATCAGGAATGTTCATGAGATGGTTGCTACTATTTCTTTAGTTACTACTACAATATTACTGAACATGGATTAAACTACTTCAATAATTTTAGTAGAATATTTGAACATTATATAATTTGTACATCTTAAACTGGGACAAAGAGGATAAAAATATGTGGGCATATGCCATTGGAAAATACACCCTCAGCAGTGACATTTTTATAAGCTCACTGACATTGCCTGTGTAAAAGATTACAGAGAGCTTCAGTGTGGTGGTTGTGTTGTTTTTATTCACAAAAATTCTTTGCATGTACACTACTGCACTTTAATGTAAAATATAACATAAGGAATTGATTCTGTAAATATTTTTACAGTTGGCTTGTTTTGTTTATTCTATATTGTTGAGAAAAAAACCAGAGTCTTTGTATACTGATGCAAAGACACATTAACTATTGTACTAGAGTCCAACTTTAAGGAAATCACTAGTCTAACTGCATATACCATTTTACTCAGGCCAAACTAATCCACACCCCCAATACCAGCATTAGTGGAAAATCTCATCCTAATAAACATTTTCCCTGGTGACATTTCCACTATTTGACCATTTAGCTGTGTCAAGGGTACTGTATATATGTACTGCATTGTTTTAATGAAGATCACCCAGCCAATCTCTGGTAACCCAGTCACTAAAATAAAATTAGTCTTTGAATATTGAAAGAAGTATTCATTTTTTAAAAAGGTTCAGATTTTGCTAAGCATTCCAACTTTACTTAGAGCAAATTAATTCAGAGTTTAAGAATATTCTTCTATACTGAAATAATCCAATTAGAAAAGAAAATTAAAGACAGAAAAAAGCATACAGGCAACTTATAAAAGTCTTAAGACATCAAAACACAAAAGAAGAAAATTTCAAACACATAACTCCATCATGTGTTCTAAGCACACCATGTTAGTTTTTAAGGATTTCAGCCCTGCAAAAAGCTTGATGTGCATTGCTGTTGAATGACTTACATTTGAAGATTTGCTTGGTGTCAGCTCAATGTAAAAGCCATGAATATACCTTACCTTGGGGAAAACACTTTCCTGATAACAATATTTCTCTTATCAGGTTGTTCTACTTGCACACTGATTTGTTCCAAAATGCCAAAATGCTTTTCTTTCCTCATACCATGTGCATTTGAAGATAAGGACAGAAGATGTTAAGAGCAAGTTTAGATGTGAGCCTAACAAAGTTTATAAGGGTTTCCTCAACACAAGAATCTGGCTGTCACTTCATCAGAGTTGGCCTTTCACCCTCAGTTTTAAGATGTTTCTTTTGAGTATTTTGAAAATGTTTGCACGATTTTGATTTACATCTGTCTTTATATCCTTTGCTATATATAATTCATTATAGACCAATTATGGACCATTTTATTTGGAGACATCCCCTCGAGACAATCACTTTTATCAGTCTGAAAGTTCTTTAATTAAAAAAAAAAAAGATTGATTGGATGTTCTGGTTTCCAGATGAAGAATGTCTACCTTTGTCAACATGCATTAATTTGGTCTTTCTCAAAACATTCATTTTTTGTTTTACAAATAAAGACCCAGCCTAGGAGCAGAGATACTAAATTTCTTCCCTGTTTGATTAAGGGATAGATGCTGAGTGGCTTTAATAACTTTTAGATAGTGATTGCCACCAAAGAGGTGAGGACGGGGTGTCTAGGGGTAGCGAAAGGTCTGTTGAGGATGGAGACCACTAACACATCCCAAGAGCAGCCTCTGAATAAACTGGAAGTATCCAATGGCTATAAACACAGTAGTACACTCTACGCTGTGAATGAATTTCTGCCTGGAACACATCAGAGTCTTCACTTCAATACTGAAGTCATTTTAAATGAATTAAAATGTTTAAGCAATTGGATTATCTGCATTTTTACTTTTCTTATGCAAATAAAGTTCTCGTAGTTTGCTTAATTTGGACTTTGGCTTTTCAGATATATTAATTTCCAAAGAGCTGATTAAATAATAAAGTGCAACTTTTCTTATAACTTAAATGGCAGTTAGGAGATTAATAATCTCTTACTAACTAAGATTTGACAATATGGTGTTCAAAAGCAAAGTTAGAAGAAAATGAAATACATGGAAAATGATCCATTCCTTCCTCTACTGTAAAATGAATAGACCAGTTTTTAAAAAGGGAAAATATATTATACTTAAACTGATTATATCCTGAAAAGTTAAAAAAAATCTGAACCTAAGGCTAGTCAACCTTTTGTGAAGCTCTTGCCTCTGAAACTGTAGCTGTCAATCAGAAGTGATTTATAAAACTGCCTCAAATTCACATATTACAAATGCCAAACTTTTGCATGCATTTGACAAGGACTAACTTCACACAGAACTGGGCCAGAAACAGTACCTAAAAGTTTAGGGGGCATTTTAAGGTCCAGGTCCAACAAAAAAAATTATTTAATTACAATCTTTGTGCCCTGTCTTTCCACTAAGAGTCACAAATGCATTGTGTCAGGTGAAAAAGAAGAAAATATTACAAATCACCTAACGTCATACATTTAATTTAAAATCAATGCAATAATCTTTTTAAAACTTTTTATGCTTTTCTTTTTGGTTTGCTGAAACGACAGTCATAATGAACGGTTGGATGCTTAATATAAGGTATTCATTTCAAGCATGGATATAAAAAAAGCACGCATTCAAATATTGTTTATAGGTTTTTCAGGTTATGACATTTTTGTTATTCTTGCCAATATTAATACATTAATGCCAAAATATTAAATAACTTGTAAAATTCTAGTTTATGTAAAAATGTTAATTTACAGGTAAAAAAATTTCTTCAGGAAATTAATTGATTTGTTGTTTATAACATGACATAGGAATTTCAAACCCTTGTGGCATCAAATTTGTTTGCATGAAAAATTAGTATTCATATTTTCTGTAGTCTTTATAACTCATGATTTTGAGATTTCCAAGTATTTCCAAGTACAGAAAGTACAAAAAATTGTACAGTAAATCTAATTTGTGGAGAGAATCTGTCAATTTATTAAATTAGCTGCCCATTCCCTCCCTCCCTCCCTCCCTCCCTCCCTCCCTCCCTTCCTTCCTTCCTTCCTTCCTTCCTTCCTTCCTTCCTTCCTTCCTTCCTTCCTTCCTTCCTTCCTTCCTTCCTTGTTTTCATTTCTTTTCTTTTCTTTTTTTTTTTTGACAGAGTCTTGTTCTGTCTCCAGGCTGTAGTGTAGTGGCGCCACCTCGGCTCACTGCAACCTCCGCCTTCGCTGTTCAACAAGCGATTCCCCTGCCTCAGCCTCCCGAGTGGCTGGGATAACAGGCTCGTGCCACCACGCCCAGCTAAGTTTTTGTATTTTAGTAGAGAAGGGGTTTCACCATGTTGACCAGGATGGTCTGAATTTCCTGACCTCATGATCCACCTGCCTCAGCCCCTTAAAGTGCTGGGATTACAGGCTTGAGCCACCACACCCGGCCTCTTTTTATTTGTCATGGTGCATTTGGGACAGTTCCGTGTGTTATGATATAATCAATTCATTTCTCATGTATATGCATAAACCACCCACAAATGTGTTTCATTTCTTAAACAGAAGGATACTTAAGATTTTGTGCTAATTCAGCATGTGTTGGTGCTACAACAGTCCAAGGAATGAAGCAGGCAATTAGCAGCAAAATACGCCTGATAAAAAACACTCACTTTCTTATTGATATAGTAGGGGTCCAGGTCCTCCAGGGGCTCTGACACCATCTCTGGAGGAATGTCTCCATAAATAAATGGAAGGTTCTTTCCAGCTTCCAAGTCACTATTTGGCTTTGGGCCATTTTCGTCGTCATCTTTTTTGTCTGGTTTGGGATTCTTAGCCTTTTCTTCTGCAATGCGTCTTTCAATAGCCGCAAGAGATTCTCTGGTGAAGAAGTTGAAGCTGTCAGGTCCTGGTGGTACAAGCACTGTTTGCTCCATCTTGTCATCCTGCACATTTTAATTACCATTTATTCTGCATATGAAATTCCTAAAATAAAAGGAATACAGATATTTTAAAGAGAGGACTAAGAGATGTTAACATAAATTCTTGTCATGAAACAGGAGCTAGAGGATTTAAATTTTGCTTTCTCCTTAAATTGAAAGGTGATTTCTAAAGAAAAATTTTTAACACAAATGGTTTCTGTGTTGAGTTTAGTTAAGCATCCCATATTTATTAATTATTGTGTTTTACTGATACAGGAACTGTGCCATGAGTTTTAAAAGTGGTTCAAATATGGCCTTAATCAAAGTACATTAGGCTAATTACCACCGTGTCCTAATGAGTTATTCAGTCTGTGACACACCGAGAAGATGGAGACTGTGCCTATAAAGACAAAGGATAGCTCATTTAACAAGGATGAGGGGAAAAGGAATTGTTTCTGAGAGGACATAAAATCTAACCCTTTAGGTCTGACAAGTGATTCCTGGCCAAGCTAGCCAGGATAGTTTGCAGTGACCAACCTTAATGACCAATCAAATAGTTACTGCTGTCCTGACGGGGCTTTAACCTCTTCTAAGATTTGAGATAACTGGAACTATGTCCTGTTCACTTCATTAGCCATGCATGGTTGGCTTACTTGAACATATAAAGATAAAGACAGTCCACGGTTGGACAAATGTCATTTATGTGAGTAAGAAGGAGAGAAAAGCTAGGCTGCAAAGAAATTACTAGATGGAGGTGGGGGTGGAAGAAGATAGCTGTAAGTGCAGGAGACAGCAGGATTCTCCTGTTTCAAGAAAAATGATCAGAAAGAAGTCAGGGTGCCATAAACTCAATAGAAACTGAAGTGTTTTTCTTCACTGGAGCAATAATGAAATTCTTGCTGATTCTATAGTCCTATAGTGCTAACCATATTATGAAGGCCTGAGGCAAAACCATCAACCTCATACAGCAGAGTCAGACCTGATCTGATTCCAGACGCCAAATCCCAGATGTATTGTTTTAAGGCATATTTAATATGAGCTCAGATTTCACAGATATTACCGCGCCAAAACATTCCAGAGCCTAAGCTGCCACTTGGCCATGAATTTTATTTGGAGACTGCATTAACTCATTAAGGTCAGCAAGCTATGGTACAGTTAATTACAGCTTTGGTGTATATAAACTGCAATAAGAAAATTGCAGTCATAATTATTTTGTGAGGGACAGAGACCTCAAATTTCAAGGAGATTCTCATTGCTGTGAGGTTTAAAACCATATTTTTCAGAGTGGATGATCAGAAGAAGGGAGGACTCAAGTTTAAATATGTACCCTTAGTCTATTAAGTGAAGTTTTCAGAGGTTCTTACAACTTTACCTGCAGTTATTTAGTACCTGCAAGAATAGGTTGCCTGTTAATCAATGAAGACTGAATGTTCTGTCTACAAACTCTGGTTCCCCTATAAGGCATCAGGAAAATACTAACATTTATTTTTTGCAAATAAAAGTTTAAGGATAACAAATATAGTAACTTTTGTCAAAAGAGAAATAAAATATTCTGATGTATATATATAATTTTTGTTTTTAACTAGCTTTTTGATAGAAAATATATGTAAATGATATAAATGCAAACATCTACAAGAAAATGCAGTATAATGTCTCCTTTTTACCTTGTTTTCCCAGGCCCAATTCCCCTTCCTAGAGGCAACCACTGCTACCTATCTTCCATATATTTTTCCAGGTATGTAATAGGTATGTGCTAGAACATGAGTGTATGTATACATATTCTATTGTAAAATACATATACAAATGGAATCTTATTATACAAACTGTTTTACACCAGCGTTTTTTACTTAAAATGTATATTAGAGTTCATTTGTCTTAATTTTTATAGATTTGACTCATACCTATTACTGGCTACTTGGGTTTCCATTGCATGTTATGTGCCATAATTTATTTAACCAATTCCCTGAATGTATTTGGGTTGTTTCCAATCTTTAGCTAATATTGAATAAAGTTGCAAGTAATACATTTTTACACACATACTTTCAAATAAATGTGGATATATTTATAAAATTAATTTTTAAAGGTAGACTTGGTTTTGCAAAGAATGAATATTTAATTATGATAGTTACTGCAAAACTACTCTCTATGGAGTTTGTATGAACTTATTCTCCTGACAGCAATGTAACAGAGTGCCTATTTATCTTCACCAATATAATGTGTTATCATATTTTTTATATTTCCAGCCTGACAGGGGCAAAGATGAGAGCATATTATAATTTCAATTTGCATTTGTCTTACTATGAGAAAAGTGGAACATATTTTTCTTATACTTAAGAATTATTTTTAATTTTCTTTCCTGCAACTGCTTACTTAAGGAACAGCCCATTTTTTCCTTTTATTTTTTCAATCTGTAGCATTTTTAAGACAAAATATTAGCCACTTGATTTTTTGATGTGTGGTCTTTTTAAAAATATATGTTTTTTGACTTTATGGTGTTTTGTGCTACAGATTTTAAATGATTTAATTAAAAATGTTAAAATTTTTATGTGATTATCTAATTCTTATTTGGCTTCTGGATACTGCATAATGCTTAGAAAGGCATCCAGAGGGATGGGCAGTAAGGGGTAGGAAAAAGGATATAAAATATATACATACACATACATGCATATATATCACCTTTTCTTCTTGTATTTTTAGTATTTTGATGGTTTAATGTTATAAGTTTAAATATTTTATCTATTTGGAATTTATTTTCTATATGGAGTGAGGTAGAGATCAAAAAATAACTAAATAAACGCAGAGATAGTCCATGTCTTTGGATAGGATTATTCAATATATCAAAGACACCAGTTCTTCCCAACTTGAACTAAAGGTTTAATTCAATCTCTGTCAAAATCCCAGAAGTTATTTTGTGGATATTGATAAACTGATTTTAAAGTTTATATGGAGAGGCAAAAAAACCCGAAAGAGCCAACACAATGTTGAAGAAGAACAATGTCGGAGGACTGACACTAACCCAACTTTAAGACTTACTATAAAGCTGCAGTAATCAATACAGTGTGGTACTGACAAAAGAGCAGATAAATGGATCAATGAAATAGGATAGTGAGTGTGGAAGAAGGCCCACATAATTATAGCCCACTGATCTTTAATAAAGAAGCAAGGTAATAAAATGAAGAAAAGATAGTCTTTTCAACAAGTATTGCTGGAATAACTAGACATCCAAATGCAAAAAAAAAAAAAAAAAAAAAAAAAAGAACCTAGACATACAGACCTTACACCTTTCACAAAAATTAATTCAAAATGGATCACAAATCTAAATGTAAAATGCAGAACTAAAAATCTACTAGAAGATAATATTGGAGAAAACCTAGTTGACTCTAAATTTGTTGATAACTTTTTACTTCTCTGTTTTTCTTGGAAATGTCTCATCTTCATATTTGAGTTCTGGAGTATTTCTGGTGATAATCTCAGTGCCATATATATGTTTTTGGTTTTCTAGCAGTGATGGTGAGGAGGAGTTGTGCCAGCTTGCTTCTTCACTGCCATTTTGGAACCAGAACTCAGGTGATGACTTTTTAGATATAACACTAAAGGTATGATCCATGAAAAAAAAGAATTGACAAACTAGACATCATTAAAATGAAAAATTTTTGCTCTGTGAAGGATACTATCAAGAGAATAAGAAGGCAAGCCACATGCTGGGAAAAAATATTTGTAAAAGACATGTCTGATAAAGGACTGTTATCCCAAACATACAATACATTATTAAATCTCAACAATAAGAAAATGAACAATCTGAATAAAAAATGGGCCAAAGACCTGAACAGACACTACCAAAGAAGACACACAGATGGCAAATAAGCATATGAGAAGAAGATGCCCCACATCATATGTCATTACTGAAATGCAAATTAAAACAATAAGATACCACTACATACTCATTAGAATGGTCGAAGTCCAAAACACTGACAACATTAAATGCTGATGAGGATATGGAGCAATAGAAGCTCACATTTATTGCTGGTGGGCAAGCAAAATGGTACAGCAAGTTGGAAGACAGTTTAGCAGTTTCTTAAAAACCAAACATACTCTTACCATATGATCCAGCAATTGCATACCTTAGGATTTAATCCAAAGGAGTTGAAAACTCATGTCCACACAAAATCCTGCACACGGATGTATACAGCAGCTTTATTCATAATTGCCCAAACCTGGAAGCAACCAAGATGTCCTTCAGTAGGCGAATGGATAAATAACATGTGGTACATCCAGACAATGGAATATTACTCAGCATTAAAGGAAAAGAGCTATCAAGCCATTAAAAGACATAGAGAAACTTTAAATACATATTACTAATTGAAAGAAGCAATCTAAAATGGACATACAGTATGATTCCAACTATATGACATTATGGAAAAGACGAAACTATGGAGACAATACAAAGATCAGTGATTGCCAGGGCAGTGAAAATACTTTGCATGACACTATAATAATGGACACATGTCATTATACATTTGTACAAACCCATAGAATGTGCAATACCAAGATTGAATTCTAATGTAAACTACGGACTTTGGGTGATTATGATACATCAATGTGGGTTCATCAATTGTAACTATATACAATATCTAAACACTTTCTTTAAAACAGCTCTTGAATCAAAGAGAACTTTGATTCTAACACATATAACATAGCACATATGTTAAAATATACCTATATACGATATAGGTATATTTGAACTGCATTTAATTTATTAACTTAGGGAAAAATTCTTCCATTGTATTTTTCTCTTCTAAATAGATTATTTTTACAGTAATACCTATGTGCTACTCTGGTGCAAGATATTGATAGTGGGGGGAGGCTCTGTGTGTGTAGAGAAAGGGGAAACTCTGTATTTTGGCTTAATTTTGCTGTGAACCTAAAACTACTATAAAACTAGTGTATTTCAAAGAGAAAAAATACAATGGAAGAAATGTTCCCAGATATAATGTAAGCATTTGTAAAAGCTTTGAATAAATCCCAAAAGTAAATATAAATGGATGGAAAGGTATATCCTATTATTAGATAGGTATGCTATATCATAAAGATATAATTTTCCCTAAATTAATAAATTAAATGCAGCCTTTGAAAAATAATCACAAAATTCATATAACTAGAGAAATCTATTTGAAACTTCATATGGAAAAGTAAAAAATAAAAATAAAAAACACGTGTGCATGTGTCCTTATAGCAGCCTGGTTTATAATCCTTTGGGTGTATACCCAGTAATGGGATGGCTGGGTCAAATAGTATTTCTAGTTCTAGATCCTTGAGGAATCGCCATACTGTTTTCCACAATGGTTGAACTAGTTTACAATCCCACCAACAGTGTAAAAGTGTTCCTATTTCTCCACATCTTCTCTAGCACCTGTTGTTTCCTGACTTTTTAATGATTGCCATTCTAACTGGTGTGAGATGGTATCTCATAGTCGTTTTGATTTGCATTTCTCTGATGGCCAGTGATGATGAGCATTTTTTCATGTGTCTGTTGGCTGTATGCATGTCTTCTTTTGAGAATTGTCTGTTCATATCCTTTGCCCACTTTCACCGTCTTTCAAATAGAGTGTCACACTTGGTGTTATTGTCCATGAAGTTGTGTGAAAGGACAGAAACAGTTACTAAAAGCCTTCCTATTGTCTAGAAATACTGCATTTGAGAAGAGCTCTCTAAAGAAAATCTCCCTGGTCACTGGCTATCATTTACTGGAGAAATAAACAACCAAGAAAGTGGAAGACATGAATTCTACACTGACAAATATGATCAGTTCAAATGTATTATATATAATTATAAATTACTTAAGATACAGGAATTATATTCATATGTGAGCAATATAACCTATATTATAATGAGAGCATACTGATACTAGAAAAAGTATTTTTTTAACTCTAAATAGATCTTCTATTCAAATGCTACCTAAAAATAAATTATGTTACAATAATTATAAGAATAAAACCCATTAAAAATCCCATAAGGTTAATTATGAAATACCTAAAAACTGTCAAATATCATTCAATATTAATATTTTTCAGTAATATTATGGAAAATGTTCTAAATTACATTTGAAATCTGTACTTATTCGATTAAAATACAGAAATAAATCATGAATTTTCCATTTACACTTACAAAGGAGATTTTACCTCTTTATTCTAAAAATTTATAACAGAAGACTTAATTCTCCTAGTTTATGAAAATACATGCCACTAGATATGGGGTAGTAACCTCACAGAATCTGCAGTTTTGCCTTACAGCTTTCTCTTTACATAAAAACCATCATTTAAATATTTGGTTACATAGAGGAGACCTTGCTTCTTTCAAAAGAGATAAGACAATGAAACTTTCCTAACAAGAGAAGACTTCAAAGAGAGAGGCCTTTTCAAGATGACTATGGTTATGCATTTGGACAAAATAAAATTAAGAAGAGAACTAAGAAACCATAGCTAGGAAGAAAAAGTAACAAAGTACATGTTAGCAAACTTCAAATCTGAAGGAATTTTTAAAAATGTTGGGAATAAGTAGAGTAGTAGGCAATAGAAAACTGGAAGAAGGATGATTCTTTGGAAGACAAGAAAAACGCATTAAAAGTGGAATTCAATTAGATAAGAACCCTAAAGAAGACAGGGAAAAAAGAATCCAAAAGAAAATGAAATGGAAGTGAGACATCATGGGAAAATAAAAAAGACTGTAAGAAAATGAAGTGGAAATTTTGAGTGGAAAGAAATAGTAAAGTAATAGCAATAACATGACCAATATCAAATAACGTAGACAAAAGAATAATAAGGAAAAATTTGTTAGAATGTACAAATAGTAAATAAAGATATAATCTGATAATATCTAACTGAAAGAAAAAGAGGGAGATAAATCTATAGCATTATAATTATAGATTAGGAACACTGTACATTCTTGGGAGACTTTACAAGACCAGAAAGTTAATACTGATAATATTCAGTATCATTTCTAAGAGTTTACTAATTTATTACTTATAATAAATGTTTTAGTATTGGATGAGGTTTTTGCTTCTGGGCATTATATATCTCTCTTTCCCATGGAAGAGGACACATATATTACATTCTGGACTTGAGTAGGCGTTTATCACAGCCAAAAGATGTTTATACTGAGGTGACTGGGACTGGTAAACCATATGGCTTTGGTGACCCTCAAGGTACAGATGGAGGAGCTTTATTTAAAGCGATCCTAACCCATGAAGTCTTAGAATTAAACTCCCTTGGGCATCTGCTTTTCTCTAGTCAAACAGAAATATCTACGATAGCTCACAATGAAGTATTTCATTTTCCCTGTGGCATTTCACACAGAAGTCTTAACTGTAAAGGCAACCTTATAAATGCTTTGTACCTGAAGAAACTGGCCTTTTATAAGTTAATCATCATGCAGTTTCTTCATTTGGGGAGCAGCTCTGTCTGTGACTACTTGGGCCTCTGTGGTTAGATCTGTTTGGTTAATGGACTTTTGGGCTTTCACACAAAGCTATACTCTCCACACAAACTTCTGTGAGATAAAAAGGTGATATCTGTGTTAGTCCTCTGACTAATTTTTCTTTGTTTGGAACCTGAGAAAGATGAATGAAATTTAATGTTTCCCATCACCGAGAGACACCCAACATCCACAACTTCACACTCTGATGCCATTGTGTATTTATGTGAGGAATACCGTAACTGAGATAATGTCTTGAGGCTTTTTTTGGTTCAATAATGTCCTTAAATTCCATGTTGTTTTTAAAGCCTAAAAGAAATTCCCCCTCCTCACTCCCCTGCCTCTCCCTAAACCTGCTGAGAAAATTCTCTCATTTTCTCTTCCCAGTTTCCACTGCTATTGTTATGATCTATTAGAATAATTGCTATTATTTTATGCCTTATCTGACCCTAGAAGTGATTTACAGGAAAAAAATTACTAACCAATTGATTAGTGAACTGAATATAAAGTGCAGCTTTTATGGTTTATTCACAGACAAGAATATATGTAGTCCTTAATATGATAGTGTTTTGTTGTTGATGTGGAATAGTGTAAGTCTATAATACAGGGTTTCAGGCAGACAAAACCTAGTTTACCTTGACCTCTGAACTTCTGAAAGGTTGAGTGAGTTATTTTAAGAGAATTAGACAAAGATAAGTAAATCAAAACCAAGAAATGGCAAAGATTTAAAAAACAGATTAGTCTATTCCTCTCATTTAATAGAAAACAAACTGAATGAAAGAAAAATGGGCAATTTCTTTGTTTAGAACTTATGTGCTTCCTACTTTCAAAATAAATATGTGATTTCTCCCAGGTTACACAGCTTATTAATGGTAGGACTTAAATCAGAACTTTTATTTTCTAATTCCCAAATCAGTGTCTGCCAGGCCATAATAGTTATGAAATACGTTTTTAAAATTAAGTAAAATATATGAAAATATAAGTAGCTGTGTTACAATAGTATTTATCTACTGTAATTGATCTAGGCCTCGCCAAGGAATTTATATTACTTTGAGAGACCCAAAACAAATACAGTAAATAAAGCATTCTGGCAAAAATGGAGACTTCAAAATTTTGAAAAATGGCAGACACCGAAATTAAAAAAGAAGATGATTATAATATTCAAGTTTAGAATTATATGATGCAGATTTTAATCCTGCTGAACTATACCTCCGCCATCAATTTATGTTTTATTTCTATTACATTTTATGTATTGCTAAACCGGATTATTTCTAGTTACTAACTGAGCAGATGACTTTATATAATTTATCTGTAACTCCAAAGTTTGATATAGTTATGCAACATTTATATATCTTGACCACCTTATAATATATAATCTGATGTGGAGAAAAATTATATATCTTCAATTCTGTCTATAAAGCAGTTTAATATCCATACTGAAGAGAAACCAAAAAGACTTCTACCAAAATGCTTGCCATCTCCTTGTAAAGAGCTATTACTATTCTGGGGACATAAACCATCTGGGCACGACAATTTGTGAAGTGTTTCAGTTCGTTTTGTAGTGTTCTTGCCACCTACTTTACAAAAGAATGTTACTGCCAATAATAATAAAAATAACTAGGTAAAATGTTATTCTTGCTGTTGTGATCTCACATAACTATTTTTTAGCAGCCAAGAAAGAAATTGGTTTTTACATAGAAATCCCAAACCTAGAAAGTATTGTTTTATAGATTTCTTTTCTGGAAATAATTTGATTTGGGGCAATTATAATTACAAAAATATTTCATTTGATTTTTCAATTAGCCAATTTTTAGTATGTTGGCGTTAACTAAAACAACATATTTCATCCAAATGTTTAAAATTTTTACATTTAAAAATAACTTTATTATCTACCCTTAGCTTTTCAAGCCTTATGCAAACTGCAGTTAAAATAAGGTCAGATATTTCACATATGTCTGTATCTACATTTGTATACTTCAGGGGTGTTTTTCAAGACACTCTAATAATAAACTAAGAAGTAAAAAAATCACTCAATCTATTAGTGACTCTGTCGACCTGATATCAAAAAACTACTTTGTTCAAATTGAGTGCATCACTTATTACTCTGTTGTATAGGTGGCCTATATTTACTTCAGATGCTAATGTAAATCTAATACAAAGAGTGTGATAAAAATGTTATATGTTGAACTAAAATAAAACATTGTATTCTAGGCATGTTTGGAATTAAGTAACATAGAATATTTAAATGTCTTAATAAAACTGCACAATTATTGGGACTCTTTTGCTTTGTTGTATTATTATTGAGTAAAATACCTAGAAAAATAAAATAGGATATAAATTTCTAATCCCATCATTTGAAGTTAACTTTAAATATAATCCCAGTTTGGCAGTATGTGTGGGGCAGTGTTGATGAATAACAAATAGAACTACGTAGCCTCGTTTAAATCAGCTGTCATCTGCTTGAACATACTCTTGTAGCCCAAAGTCTTGTACTCTTGCTGGAAAGAAAACTCTCCTACTCAAAAATAGTTCTAAGAGATATTATTCTATCTCTAATCTTATTTTTCTTTGACTTACGATAATTTTTTTTTAAGAGATGGGTTCTTTCTGTGTTGCCCAGGCTGGAGTCAGTGATGTGATCATAGCTCACTACAGCCTCAAGCTCTTGGGCTCAAGTGATCCTAGCTCAAGCTAGGACTACAGGTGCACACCACCATGCCTGATTAATTTTCTTACTTTTGCAGAGATGGTGGTGGTGGGGTCTCACTATGTTGCCCAGGCTGCTCTGGAACTCCTGACCTTCCTTCCGTCTTGGCCTCCCAAAGCTTTGGGATTACAGTTGTGAGCCACTGTGCCCAGCCTGTGTTAAATTTTCTTTGGCCAAACAGTTCATTGAGTCTAGTCTTTTGAGCAATTATTATTTCCCAAATATGCCTTTAACTACACTATCATTTCTTCAATTGATGGCAATTGAACTTCAGCAACAACTCCACCACTGAGCAATATAAGATATATCTGAATGTATTCCTGAATAAAAATATGTCTTGACAGTATGAAGTACTGAAACATATATGTTCTAGACTTGGGCTGAGAGTCTTAGCCACTGAAAAATTTATTTTGTGGTGACATAGTTTATCAAAATATACATTTACGTGTGCTTTGCTTATATTTTTCTCTTTTTTAAATTATTTCAAGCAAATTGTGAGGTCGTTATTACCTCAGGAATTTTAGTACAGCAGTAAACAGAAACTGCTTGAAGTTAATGCTTTCTTTTCTCTCAGTAAAATCTTTAACACATTGCAAAAATGATGTTAGAAATCTCAGATCGGGGAGACAATTGTATGGGTAAGCAGTGAGACTCTCTAGATGAGGAAGGGGATGGCAGTGACCTAGGCAGGTGACAAACATCTCAAATAGGACAACTGCAAAGCTAGATCCTAGAGAGGGAAGATCCCAGTCTTGCCAAAGACTCGTAGATGCTAGGCATGACAGAGAAACAGCAGATCTTATGGACTTGAAGGGGTGAAACGGGCACCTCAGTGGCATTTAGTCGTGGTAGACATCCAACCATTTGCTCCTTGTAAGGGATTACACATCTCCACTAACTGCCATGTGACCTGCAGGCCCTCTCAGCAGATGGCATTCCTAGACTGTACTTCCTTGCCCCTTTGTCAGTTTGACCATGAGACTTGCTTTAGTCAGCAAAATGTGAGATGACACACATGATCTTCACCCACACAGATGATTCCCATGCAATACTGTCATTTCTCCCAGCTTCTTGTTCTTTTTCCTCTGCCCTGAGAATGGCATGTCTCAGATAGGGATTGCTCCCTCAGCTTGGATCCTGGAGTAAGAAGACACATGGAACAGGGCTTCTGGAGCAACCAGCAACTACTAGGAGTTGTGAATCACTGAGATTACAGGGTTGTTTAACAGCAAAGCTAACTAGTCTGTCAGTGTGAGCCACTAATCAATTACCAGACTGCTAAACAGATTAGACAAATAAAGAAATACAATATCTTGGCCAGGCATGGTGACTCACGCCTGTGATCCCAGCACTTTGGGAGGCCGAAGTGGGTGGATCACTTGAAGTCAGGAGTTCAAGACCATCCTGGCCAACATGGTGAAACCCCAACTCAGCTAAAAATACAGAAATTAGCTGGGCGTGTTGGCAGGCACCTGTAATCCCAGCTACTTGGGAGACAGAGGCAGGAGAATTGCTTGAATCCGGGAGACGGAGGTTGCAGGGTTGCAGTGATCCAAGATGGTGCTGCTGTACTCCAGCCTGGGCGACACAACCAAAAAAAAAAAAAAAAAAAAAAAAAAAAAAAAAAAAAATTCACAAAGCAATACAATACATAATGTTTGCCTGAGATTCAGATCTGCCATAGTTTATTAGGCTCTGCCTGTAGTTTTCTTATGAAACACATCTGTATCATTAGGATGATTAATTTCATTTTTTTTCCTTACAGAGAAGATTGTCATTAAAGAGTAGGACCATGGATAGCTCACATAATAAATCATGTGAAATTTAGGATCTCTTCTGGGCGATCATAGAATAATTAAAGGGAATTCCTTCGAACAAATGTGATTAGTTTATATCAAGAATATAGTAATGACTGTCACTGTCAGAAAATTACTTCAGTTAAACTCTTTTAGTAAAGTTTTCCTGTTAGAAAATAAGTAATCTTATTGTGTGGGTGAGTGGTCACTAGACAGAGAGATTTGGGAGGATGTAGAGAGTGAAGTCTAATCCTCACGACTGTGATTGTGGTTGCAGATTTTGAGATACCAGGTGTGAGGTGATAGGCACTAAAAGCCCAGTGTGGGCCTCCAAGGGCTGTTTAGCTGGCAATGAGAGATGCACTGCCTATATCCAAGTTGTATACGACAGGTTTTGCACAAAATGAATTACTCGGAGAAGAGAAAGTCTAATGGCCAGTCTGTTCATCTTCCCCTTTCCTGATGTTCATCTTTTCTCTCCCAGCTCTCTTTTATTCTCCATTTTCTTGTTTTTGCTCAGCCTCCATCTCACTTCCGTTGCCCTCCTCTCCCCACCCCTTCCCACTCCAGACTCTGCCTCTTCTTTGTAGACATGTCAAGAGTCCATTCTATTTCATTCAAAAACCATGGTCTAGAAGTAACTTAATGTAAACCCACAAAGATGGAGACAGAATGAATGCCATTCTTCTCGCTGCTCTCAGACATCGCAGATCATTGTTGCCTATGGTGCTGGTAAAGGCAGGAGTTATGTAGCTATAAGTAGCAGCCAGAGGAAATAGTGCCTGAGTCAGCAATTGTCTTTTTATTGCTGTGGGACAATAATGGGAGAAAAATTCAGGCTTGGTACAATTCCCTTTGAAGGAAAAAGACGCCAACACTAGCATTTTAACACAGAATGCTGGTTGGGGGTTGGGGGAAGGATGCTTACATTCCTTCTTTGGAAATATCTACTTTGATAACTCCTTTGGTAAAATAATGCAGTATTTTCAGTGTGCATATCCTTTCAGGACTCATGGTTGTATGGCAGATGCACCTGACAGCAATAATTTAAGGCTACCCTGAGAATGACTCTATGGTCTAAAAAGAATGTGTGTTTAGAATTCTGAGGTAAGAAATCTGGCTGGAAGTGGCCAACCTGGAAATTCGCTCCTTATTATTAAGGATTTCCAAAGCCTGGTCCATTCCTCGGAATGTGGGTCATACAGTGGATGAAGCCCTTTGTTTGGATTAAATGAATGTTGCTAGGTGGAGAGTGCTAAGTGAAAATGCTATATAAACTGCATGCTTTTTACAAACATTAGTGGTTCCCCTGTCCAACCCACTGCCACTGGACCGCCCCTGTATATGAGTCCTAGATAAATCCTATGTTTCCCTTGCTGGCTTCAAGTCTCTTCTTTGGTCTCTTGGCCATGGTGCCATCCCTATTGGACTCAATGGTGTTCCAGCACAATGGTATGATCAGACTCTGTTCCTGGGAGACACACAGTTCACTCCTTTGGTAGGATCTCTGTGGAATATTTAGTCATTAGTGTCATTAAGAAATCATAGTTATTTAATTTATGTTTTAAGACTTTCACCTTTCATTCTCTGAGTGTTAGTTAGCTCAGGGTGTGAAATGGTTCAAGAGAAATACTTGAGCTGCTGCAGCCAGAAGGACATTTATGGTGTTATGCAGGAAATATCCTGCAGAATTCTGTGTGGAATTCTGCTCAGAGGGGTTTCTCTTTAGCATAAACTCAATTTGAAAATACTCTTCTGCTCAAAAGCATTCTTATGAAACCACCTCATCACAAAGCAAAACTGTCCAGGCATAGTTGCTATATGGAGAGATACAGCATAGAACCCATAGGCAGCGGGGCTGAAGCAGAGAAAAACTACAGGGGAAAGAGAAACAGATCCAGGAACGGGGAGAGGAGAGTGTTAAGCACAAATTAACTACCCTGCGGAATGAGTATCAGGTGTTTGACACTTTCATTTTAACAAATGACCTGAAGACAAATGAAACCTCCCTGAGTTATGAAAAATTGAGACTAGAAGTATCAGAGCTGCAGGATTCATTTGGTTCAGATTCTGTATATATAAAATCTAGACATAGAACAATTCTAAGCAAAGGCATATTATCTGCAATGGTTACTATGGATTCTTGTTCAAAGAAGAACCATTTTGGCATAGAGAAAGCTGAAAGAACTTACAGAAAATAGGTCTTGAAAGATGAAAGGCAGAGAGAATTTCCTGATTCAGAAGCTCACTATATTAAATTTTCTGTATGTTATTTATCATTTATGATATAAAATTATGCTTAATTTATCATGTAAACTGAAAATAAAATTCTAAGTCCCCCAACTGAATTGACCTTCTCCTGGCCAAAAGGATCCCAGAATAACCTTGAAGACTAAATTCTCAGCCACGATGGGATCGGGGAGTCAGACATACCTCCTTATAACCCCTCCCTCACTAACCACTATGAGGCTTTCTTCCCTAAAGGCTAAATAGAAACCAGCCCTTCCAAAAGACTCCCCCCCTGACATGGACCAACCACCTGACACTGTCCCTCCATTTGTGCCTCATAAGAGACCACCCACTAGGGAATGATTCTAGCCATTCCACTGAGAATGTGCAGTAAGGATTTTTGTGCCCTCTGCTTCACCTTTTAATGTCAGAGGGTCGAAAACTCCACCCTCGGATCATGCTAATCCTGCCATTTTTTCCACATGGATCCCACGAAGGGGCATGAAGCTCAGTTGAGGATGTGCATGCTTCTCCTCTCATAAATATTCATGATCCCTCCTACAACTTATTGAATATATATTTGGCCACTGTGCTTAGCATAAATTTCTGTTCCCTTTTCCCCTCCCTTGAAGTGTCTGTTTCTGGCTTCTGGCTGGAAGTTGTGCTTCCCAACCTGTCAGAAGGTCACACTGCAGGCTGCAGCCCTTTACGAGAAATAAAGTTCTCCTTTCCAAATTTATGAACCTCATCATTCTTCAGGTGATAATCATATAAACGTCTACTTAAGTTTGCTTTCAGTCTGTCACATGAAGTCAGTCATTCTCACTATATTCCTTCTGTAGTATACTGGTCCAGGTTAAACAGACCCTCTAGGGATTCTTATACAATTTTGTCTTGTCTGAGAGCTCAGCAGCTGGTGATTATCACAGATTTGTATAGAGTGGACACTACCAGATGTCCAGCACATCTGTCACAGCAGATGTGACATTGAGCCAGGTCTATTTCTGTCTAAGTGTATGACAGTTGGTGCTATAATTTGGATATGGTTCATTTGTCTCCATCAAATCTCATGTTGAAATTTGATCCCTAATGTTGGAGGTGGGGCCTAATGGGAAGTGTCTGGGTCATGGGTAGATCCCTCATGAATGGTTTTCGCCTCATCCTCACTGTAACGAGTGAGTCCTTACTCTGTTAGTTCTCATAAGAACTGGTTGAAAACAACAACAACAACAAAAGAGCAGCCTGGCACGGTGGCTCACACCTGTAATCCCAGCACTTTGGGAGGTTGAGGAGGGTGGATCACCCAAGGTCGGGAGTTTGAGATCAGCCTGACCAACATGGAGAAACCCCGTCTCTACTAAAAATATAAAATTAGCTGGGCATAGTGGTGCATGCCTGTAATGAGGCAGGAGAATTACTTGAACCTGGGAGGCTGGGAGGCAGAGGTTGCGGTGACCCTAGCATGCCATTGAACTCTAGCCTGGGCAACAAGAGCAAAATTCCATTAAAAAAAAAAAACTTGGCACCTCACCCTGTCTCTTGTTTCCTCTCTGGCCATGTGGTCTCTACCCACACAGGGTGCCTTTGCCTTCTGTCATGCGGGGAAGTCACCTGAGGCCCTCAGTAGAAGCTGCTTCTGGTGCCATGCTTCTTGTACAGTCTGAAGAACCATAAGTCAAATAAACCTCCTTTTTATATATAAAAAAAAAAAAATTACCCAGCCTCAGATATTCTTTTATAGCAATACTAAATGGACTAAGAGACATGGTCTATACAGTCAATTTCGTTCATTTCTTTAATATTTATTGAATATAGACAATGTGCAAAGCACTGGTGAGAGATGTGGAGACTATGAAGTTGGCAAATGGAGAATAGTAATATTGAGAATTCTGCAAAGTAACTGAATTCATTGTAGATGCTCCTTTATGAAATAGACTTTAGGCTTCAGGCTTCTTGGATCTTTACTTGGAAATTTAGCTATTCCTGATTTTAACAGATTCATTTTTTTAAGTCCCAGAGTAGAGGAAAATGGAGGTTGAACACTGAAATATTGACTTTGAAAACTGAACATCTCTCTCAATCCCATAAGTCTGTGTGTGTGTGTGTGTGTATGTGTGTGTGTGTGTGTGTGTGTAAGGGCATGAGCTGCAACACAATCTTGAATTATTGTCACCAAATCATTTTTAAAATAATTGGGCAACCATCCATCACATCACCTGTATTCACAATCCCATGAAGTTATCAGACCAGAGTGATTTTTCTCTAATCTACATGCACATTAAAATGTGCATCTCATTTAAAAATATTTTTGGTACATCAAACTGAATGTTGATAAACATGTGAGACAACAGAACATAAAGTTCAATTCATGTTCTGCATTCTCTCCATCTAAGTATTTTTGTGGTGCCAATGCCTATTTTCAGGTGTCAGTGATGAAGAACTGGAAAAAGATATAGTTAAAACAAAAATTGTGAAAGAAAAAAATGTATGCTTTTTGGATTCATTTCTACTCTTTCATATCAATATGTTTTCTAACATTTCTTAAGTGCTAAGAAAATTTTCCTTTTTGTTTTCCTCAATAGCAGGTGACAGCTGAAATTGTTCAATTATATGCTTTGTTAAAACCTTATAAATAATTTAAATACTATTATTACAGTCAGCTAAAGCCTACACTCAAATTACATTTTCTTTTCTTTAAATTCCCAAGTATATCTCACCTGCTACCCTACCTTCACCCCCAGTAAAGTCCCAAAGCCCCTGGGCTAGGTAGGGCATTATTGTTTTAGAATGTCACCAAGTTGGCCTAGAAGAGTACCTGATTTGTTGGGACAACTGTTGTTGTTTTCTAGGTAGAATGTTGGGTGAAGGAAACATACTGATGTCCAAAGGGTCTTGACTGGCAGATTGGAGGTAGGGACACCCAAGGTCAGCATTATGACATGGAGGATATGAGTAACCATCATGATGATTTAAGATATCTGAACAGGGTTGCCAGAAAAAATACATGCCACACAGTTAAATTTGAATTTCAGATAACTGATTTTTTAAAGCATAAGCATACCTCATTCAATTTTTTAAATATTTATTATGCTTTAAGTTCTGGGATACATGTGCAGAACTTGCAGGTTTGTTACATAGGTTTACACGTGCCATCATGGTTTGCTGCACCCATCAACCCGTCATCTACATTAGGTATTTCTCCCATCCCTCCCCTAGTCCCCACCTCCCGATAGGCCCCGGTGTGTGATATTCCCCTCCCTGTGTCCATGTGTTCTCATTGTCTATATTTGGGGCCCACTGCTAGTAAACGTTATTCATTGTTTATCTGAAAGTCAAATATAACTGGACAGTTTGTATGTTTATTTTCCAAATGTAGTAGCCCTAAATATGAAGAAAGTCTTCTCTGCTAAAAAAATTATTTTCCTGTTTCCTGAAATTCAATTTATTAGCATTTTCAGTTCAGTTAACAAGTGCTCCCTTTTAAAAGACAAGTATCTCTGGGAGTATATGAGTCGTTTATGCATCAATGAGACTACTTACTTCTCAATGTAAAATGCATTTCTCATTGTTAAAGTGGGTTAATCAGTCAGACAGAGGGCTTAAGAGTGCTTTTTTTGGTTGATTAGGTAGAGGGTGGGGTTGGCTGGAACCTGTTAATTTCAGTGGAAGAATACATGTGGATGAATTACTTATAGTGGGGATTTTCTGATGGAATGAATTATCAACGTGCCAAGAAAAGACTATATAAAAAGATGGAATGGGCGTACAGAGTGTAAGGTGGTAGTGCCAGAAAAAACTCACTCTTTTTAGGATTTTTCTTGAACAATGAAATACTCATGAGAGGAACCAGTGATGGGTTTTATTTTTCAAACATGGATAATGGTAAATGTTAAAACCAGTGGCAAGCAGATTTTCATGTTTCTTTCATTATTAAAAGTATTGATGTAAGATTATCCTCAAATATATGAGTAGTACATCTTTCCACATTAATGACTCCTCCTTTGTTGAATTTATCACTTCACTTTAGCTCAGTAGGTCCTATACAAACCAAAGAAATTTCCTTCCTTCCTTCCTTCCTTCCTTCCTTCCTTCCTTCCTTCCTTCCTTCCTTCCTTCCTTCCTTCCTTCCTTCCTTCCTCCTTTCCTCCCTTCCTTCTTTCCTTCTTTCTTTCTTTCTTTTTTTTTTTTTTTTTGATATAGGGTATTACCCTGTCAGCCAGGCTGGAGTACAGTGGCAAGATCATGGCTCACTGTAGCCTCAAACCTCTGGCCCCAAGTGATCCTCACACCTCAGGCTCCTAAGTAGCTGGGATGCATACCAGCATGCCCAGTTGATTTTTAAATTTTTGTACAGGCAGTGTCTCTCTATGTTGCCCAGGCTGGTCTTGAACTCCTGGCCTCAGTGATACTCTTGCCTCTGCCTCCCAAGTTGCTGGGATGACAGGCATGAGCCATTGTGTCCAGCAAGAAAGAGAAAATAATTTAAACTTCTAAAGATGAAACTGTTACACCTGGACGGCCATAACAACAATGAGAAGAGTGCTCTGAAGCATTTGTGAAAGTCAGAAACCTATAAACTTTTGGGAAACAAAATAAGTATATTTTCCCCTTAATCTTACAAGTGACGCAATACACTTCTAGCAAAAGTGAAAGGGCAAATAGGAATTTGGCAACATTGAGCTCTCTTTAAGCAGAAGCCAGGTCATAGGTTCTTCACTAGTCACCACGGTCTACAGCCTTTATTGTCTTTACCAGTCACTAGGCATGAGACATTTTCTTATAAAATGTAACTACTATACATTTGCCACAAACTTCAAACTCCCTTTTCACCTCCCATAGTACCCAGAAGAGTATAGGTACTTAATAGGTCCTCAAAAATTTTCAGTTAATGAATAATTGCTAATTAAAACTCATACTAGAAGCAAACTCTTAAAACATATTCTAAGTACCAAAGTCTAATATTTTATATCTATTGGTTTATTCATATTGTTGTTTGTTACTCCTAATCAAATAGTGCAAAGTTTAAGTTTCATTTTCCTAAGATTTGTGTTTTAAAATAACACGATTTACCCAAGTAATTTCAAACCACAATTACATTCTCTTTAAATTACTAGTATTTTATTGCATCACAATCTGCATGAAACAGATGTCAAGATATAATGAACTAACCTGCACTGTATTTTTCTTTTTGTCTCCTGTGGAACAATGATTTTATAGGGAAGAGAACTACACAGCTGACTGACTAATGGGGAAAGTTACACAATGCATAGCTTTGCAGCAACATACTAATGTGGTAGGGAGATGCCGCAGAGAGGCTAGAAATAAAATCATTTCTTTCCGGAGCAGCCCTGCTTGCTGTTGGCTGAGACAAAAAAGAGATTTCCTTTTTTTCCTTTCTTTCTTTTGAAAACTCACATAACTAACGTTAATTCTGTTAAGCACTGGATACACAGAAAGGTGTTTACCTTAGAAAATCATTTAGCAATTTTTAGAAACTAGAGATATAATAATTTTCAATCTTTTTAACTATCTAATGACCAAAGCAGAGGGTCCTCACAAGAGGGATTTAGATGTTACTGAATTGAATAAAGAAAATATGGATACATTTATTGTATGCCTTATTCAGTTTGAGGTTCATTTTCAGTTTAGAAATAGGGCTATAAAAACATCGGGGGTTAAATAGCATGGGTAGAGGACATGAACCAAACTGCAGAGAAGAGGCTGACTGCCTGCTACATTTGCAGGCATTACTCAGCACTTTTCTTAAACTGATGCATCTTGCTGGCTGCATAGGCAAGGCAAGACCCTTTTCCCTACAGCTCAGGAAGGCAGAGAAGTCAACTTCAGCCTTGAAAAAGTCAAATACTTTAGTGCCATAATGAAATCAACTAAATGTCTTGTGCTTGATGTTTCATTCTATGCAACCTATTGAAGAAACCAAAATGTTTGCCACAGTGGGCTCAGTAATTTTTTTTTGAATGAATGAATAACTGACTGAATTCATCATCAATGCCTTATCCTAGGTCATCTGCTCAGTGCACGAGCTATAGGAAGAGCAAATACCACTGTCCTTCCCACCCATCTCATTCTAACACGAGTGTTATCATCAAACTAAGGAAACTAAAACATGTAGCCATAAAACAAATGTTTAGAGCTTCATTCAGATATTTTTTTCTTTAAAATCCAAGAATGTAATATTAAATTTTAATTAAATAAAGGCGTCTTTGTGGATAACTTAAATAATATGGCATATTGCTTTCTGTTTATCTAGTAGACACTAAACTGAAAATACAGACCATTGCATTCATAAAAATCATCTGGAGATCTTTTTGAAAACACATAGTCCAAGGTCCCACCCCAAGATTTTGTTTCAGAGGTGGACCTAGGATCTGTATTTAAACTGCTTGTCCAGGTGATTAGGATGTAGCACTCAGAGTTAATGAATGGGCAAATTTTGAGAAACACCGTTACAGAGAATGGTCTAGGAAAAGCATCCATTACAAATATGAAAAGCAAGCCTTTGGTAACTAAGGGATTGAGTCGATTCATGCAGGTATTGGTTTGTTGATTAAACATGTATCTTTGATTCAATTAATTTAAATGTTAGAACGGGTCATATCTTTTGGTTTTATTTTTAATTGTTTTGTACAGGTGAGATCTCACTATGTTGCCTAGGCTAGTCTTGAACTCCTGGCCTCAAGTGATACTTCTGCCTCAGCTTCCGGAGTCACTGGGATCAAAGGCATGAGCCACCATGCTCAGGTAGGAACGGATCATTTCTGACATGAAGATTTATTTTCTCAACCAGGTAAGTTTTGTGATAAGATCATTAGACTTAGAATAAGAATAGTCAGGTTCAAAATTTGGTTGTAGTCCTTAACGAAACTGTGATATTAAAATAGTGCCTTGGTCTTCCTTAGCTTCAATTCTATAATTTATAAAATGTGAAAAAATTTTATAGTAACACGATAGGTGCCAATTCAGCCCTCCTTTTTTGAAATTGTCCTCCATGTAACCCATGGAGGAAAGTATAAACTATGTTTATACCATGTGACTATTTCACCCCTTTCCCATGGCCACGGCTTGGTAGGTTTTATGAGGACACCGATCACAGGGGGACTCATCTATAGACTTAACTGAAACAATAGAATTTGCTTTCTGGGTGTTTAAATGAGGTAAGAGTGAGTGAGTTAGAATGTTATGAGAAGATGCACTACATGATCCAGAGTTGAGGATGAGGAAGCTATGTGTGGCTATAAGCAAGCAGAGCATATCGTCCAAAACAGAAACAACAACAACAACAACAACAACAAAAACAGAAATAACAGTAGTCATGCAAGCATTCAGAAAGAATGTAGGCTGTTTTGATATGTTTCTGGACTTCTCATTCCAGTTGAAACTCTTTTTGCCTTACTTGGGTTTTGGCCTATGGGATTTTCAATTGAATGCTTATAACAAATAAACCATTTTACTTATACCTGCTTAAATGTGCCCTTATGTTTTGAATACAAGTGTTCTAACGAAAGCACAATGTAAAAACACTGAACACAACATGTTCTTAAACTTTTGTTTTAACTGACTACCTTATAGAGAGAAAAATGGAGGTTCAGCAAAGTTAAATATCACAGGTAATAAAGTGATAACCATTGTCAGGAGGAAGTTTGAGATTTAAATCGGGTCTAATCTTTCACAGTTCAATGCTCTTGTTTTAAAACCAGAAATTCAGGCAGCAAGACTGATATTTCATTAGAAACACTCATGACCCCAACATGTTTTCACATTGAGAAATTGAGTCATCCCACTTTTTCATGAAAATAGGGTAAAAGAATCCTTATCGGTCAAATCTTTCACACACAAAAAAATGATCTTTAACATTATTTCAAGCACTTAGACAAATACCAAGTTGGGATACCAGAGCTCTATGTTATGAAGGATGGATAAACATCTGATAAGAAAAAAAGAAAGCCATTATTATTACACCTTAAATATTAAATGAGAAAAAAAGGAATGAGCCTTGAAGAATGACTGATTTTGAGAATTGCATACTGATAGACGTGTTGGAATGGACTACTGGCAAACAGAATCACTGAGCCACTTAATGAGTTGAGTGATTGAAAGTGTCCTTTTAAATGATCAATTTAGACTCCAGAGAATACCTGCCAGACAGAACAAGTTTTAGTGTAGTTGATAGTAAGTTGTGCCCAGAATATTAAATTGAGTCAAATTTATTTTCCACATAAAGTCACAGTTTTATATGTCATTATATAATCTCTTGGCAGAAATAAGGAATAACATTCCGAATGTTGCACTCCAAAATTCAAAGAATCTTAGTATAAAAATATCTAGCATTTTAGATGTTTCGAAGTACGGCCAAATGCAGAAAATAAGTTGGATATGATAAAAATACCAAAAAGTTCTATTCAGTTGGCATCTCACTAGCAATTTCATCTTCTAATAATTTAGTTGCTGAGCATGGAGTAGAATACAATTTAACAACAACAAAAGATCATTAAATGCCAATCAACCAGACAACCAAACACTAAAGGACCTATTAAACTGCAACGATGCTCAGTTATACACTTGAGGGTATAGGGCTATCAGAGATGGGCAGTGTGCTCCTTTCCTGTGTAGTCTATGGGATCTATCTACATAATCCTCCATGTGCTCCTACCCTTCCCCTTCAGCTGTTAAAATCACAAAGCCAAATTCAGGATCAAACAAAAATTGCTGTTATACTTCTGAATTTGGCAACATCTATTTCACCACTCCTTTTAGCTCATTTGGTCTTTATTATTCTGCTTTATATTGTATTTGATGTTGTAAGCCAGATCAAATAATTTTTGGAAATAGAAAATAAACAAATAAGCTCCCCATTGCTACAGTTTATACCCATTTTTAATGATTTATCTTTCCACAGGGATACAAATTCAATTATGTACCCTCCTTTTGAAAAACCCCCATACAATTGAAGGCAGTTATTATGTCTCTGTTTAGTTTTCTCTTTTCCAAGCTGAAAAATTTTCAATATTTTAACCTCATAATATAGGTATGATATAATTATTTGTATTCCTCTTTTGCTCCCTTCTAATTTCTGCCCAACTTCACTAATCTCCTTAGGGTAGAAACTGTAATAGAATAATGATGATAAGAACAGTAAAAAGATGATGTCTGATTTTTGTGTACATTTCCCTTAGTATGAATTACTGTATGAAGTTTTTTAGTAATATAATACCTTATTTAGCCTGTGACATTTTACAAGCCAGTTTGATATTTTAAAAAAGGGGGACTGAAACAATAAAATTGATCTTTAAATATAAAAATATGCCATAATTATCCTATTCTTCCTGCTATCAATCAGAAACAACAAATATTTATCGATTGCCTGTTAAATAAAAGAACCTTATTGGTTCTACCAAATTTGTGACTAATTAGCTTCTCTGCCATCCTGTTATTTGTATAGTTTGTTCTTGGTTCAAAATATACTACAAGCTAACCAAACTGGACACTAGAGTCTCACTTGCCTTGATGGGCCAATTCCTAAAGGTTTCAAAATTATTCTGATTCCTATTTATACATTCCTCAGAGCTATTAATATCAGTTTCACTTAACATTTATATTTAATTTTAATATCCAGCATGAAAGCTATCAAATGGTAACAGTCTTTAGATTAATTTAGATATGTTATAATTAATATATTTCTCCAGGATGTCATAAAATCATCATTACCTATCTTGATCCACTTGAACCCTCCCCTAAAAGCAATATGATACAGATGAATAATTGCAGACAATTAGGTCCAGTTTTATTCTAAAGTTTTCAAGAATCCATAATGTCCCACTCCAGTTTTGGATTCATGTTAAATACATGTCTTACAAACATTCACACTATGTTCTTTTAAAATTATACAAATGTAAGTATTTAATAAAATGCAAATTCTCTCAAAGAGTTATTGACTCCACAGAAGACTTTTGAGAGTCAATGTCTATTGTTACTATCAACTGACACTGAAAGTTCAATTTCTTTCATTCATGTGGTAGTCCATAATTCTGATATGAAAATTGGAAATCAGGGATGAAAGATCACGTTTTTCTTTTTTTTTTCTTGAGACAGTATCTCACTCTGTTGCCTGGGCTGGAGTGCAGTGGTGTGAATTCAGCTCACTGCAACCTCCATCTCCCCAGTTCAAGCAATTATCTGCCTCAGGCACCCACTACCACACCCACATAATTTTTGTATTTTTAGTAGAGATGGGGTTTCACCATGTTGGCCAGGCTGGTCTTGAACTCCTGACCTCGTGATCCACCCACCTCAGCCTCCCAAAGTGCTGGGATTACAGGCGTGAGCCACCGCGCCTGGCCTGAAAGATCACATTTTTTATAAGAACATATACATATACAGATATGCAAATACCTTCTTAAAACACAGATAAGTGGTATCCATTATTTTTTTCTTGATCAACATGACATTTTGCTTTAACTCAAAAGAAAATTACATTGATGTGACAATTTCTTTTCACAAGGTCATAGTGATTTTATTCTATGCTATTCTAGAGGACTATTAATTTTAATATATGTGTGACTTTTTGTTTTTGTTTTGTTTTTATCAAAATTTGAAGATACTGAGTTAAGAGGAAAGTCCTGAAGTTCTTTAATCACTTTTCTCAAATATAGACCTCCAAATTTGCCCTTTCATAGAGTTTACCACTAGATTTAACAAAATACTCAAAGCATTCACCATTAGTCAGGCTCTGTTGCCCAGGCTGGAGTGCAGTGGCATGATCTCTGCTCACTGCAACCTAAGCCTCCCCGGTTCAAGCAATTCTCCTGCCTCAGTCTCCCGAGTAGCTGGGACTACAGGTGCATGCCACCACGCCTGGCTAACTTTTTGTATTTTAGTAGAGACAGGGTTTCACCTTGTTGCCTAGGCTGCTCTTGAACTCTTGAGCTTAGGCAATCTGCCTGCCTTGGCCTTCCAATGTTTTCTTTTACAATAATTTACATATGTACAGTAATTACACTTCGTTTCTATTTTTGAAACTTTTTTCACCTTCCTTCCTAGAAGGGGAAACCTATTAATAGTTCTAGAAATCTCAATGCCTACCTCATCCTTTAGTCTTTATTAATTTGTTTTTCTAAATGCCAGGGTTTGAAAATCAGATAAAAACCATCTCTAGAGATCTGATATATGTTTAAAAATGTTTATATGTGAGATTATCTGGACTTCACTTTGAAATAAGAGATACAAAATTATATTTGGTATGTTCAAAGGTACTTGTATTCAATTTAAAAAAAAAATAGGGTCTTGCCCTGTCACCCAGGCTGGAGTGCAGTGGCACGATCATAGCTCTCTGCAGCCTTGAACTCCTGGGCTCAAGTGATCCCTTCCTCAGCCTCCTCAGTAGCTTGGAGTACAGATGTGTATCACCTGACCAGCTAATTTTAAAAAATATTTGGTAGAGACAGGGTCTCACTTTGCTGCCTAGGTGGATCTTGAACTACTAGCTTCAAGCAATCCTTCCACCTTGGTCTCCCCAAGTTCTGGGATTACAGGCATGAGCTACCACACCTAGTCTCTATTTGAAGTTGTGTTCTAGAGGCCTATAGAATTAGGAAACTTGTATCTAGGTAAATAGAGGTCATTGTAGAAATATTTGTGTGCAATCTGCTTTGTTTGGATGAAGTTTTCTTCTCTTGCATTTGTAACAATTCACAAGAAATATCTATCTAAATATCTATCTATCAAAACCTGACAGAGACACAATGAAAAAAGAAAACTTTAAGCTAACATCTCTGATGAACATAGACACAAAAATCCTCAAGAAAATACTAGCAAATTGAATCCAGAAGCACATCCAAAAAGCTAATCCACCATGATCAAGTAGGCTTTATTCCTAGGATGCAAGGTTGGTTCACCATATGCAAATCAATAAATGTGATTCATCGCATACACAGAACTAAAAACAAAAAACCAAATGATCATCTTAACAGATGCATAAAAGGCTTTCAATAAAATTCAACATCTCTTCATGTTAAAAACCCTCAACAAATTAGGTCAAAGTATAAGAGCCATCTATAACCAACTCACAGCCAACATCGTACTGAGGAGGCAGAAGATGAAAGTATTCTCTGTGGGAACTGAAACAAAATAAGGGTGCTCACTCTCACCGCTCCTACTCAACATAATGCTGGAAGTCCTAGCCAGAGCAATCAGGCAAGAGAAAGAAATAAAAGGCATCCAAATACGAAGAGAGGCAATCAAACTATCTCTCTTTGAAAATGATATGATTTTATACCTAGAAAACAAAACCCCACAGTCTCTTCCCAAAGGCTCCTAGATCAAACAAACAACTTCAGGAAAGTTTCAGGATGAAAAATTAATGTACAAAAATCAGTAGCATTTCTATACACCAATAACATCCAAGCTGAGAGCCAAATCAATAATGCAATCTCATTGACAATAGCCACAAAAAGTATAAAATACCTAGGAATACAGCTAACCAGGGAGATGAAAGATCTCTATAACAAGAATTATGAAACACTGATGAAAGAAATCAGAGGCCGGGCGGGGTGGCTCACGCCTGTAATCCCAGCACTTTGGGAGGCCGAGGCGGGCGGATCACGAGGTCGGGAGATTGAGACCATCCTGGCTAACACGGTGAAACCCCGTCTCTACTAAAAAAAAAAAATACAAAAAATTAGCCGTGTGTGGTGGCGGACGCCTGTAGTCCCAGCTACTCGGGAGGCTGAGGCAGGAGAATGGCGTGAACTCGGGAGGCGGAGCTTGCAGTGAGCCCAGATCGCGCCACTGCACTTCAGCCTGGGCGGCAGAGCCAGACTCCGTCTCAAAAAAAAAAAAAAAAAGAAAAAAAAGAAAGAAATCAGAGATGACACAAACAAATAGAAAAACATTCCATGTTCATGGATAGGAAGAATTAATATTGTTAAAATAACTATACCACCCAAAGCAATTTACAGATTCAATGCTATTTCTATCAAACTACCAATGTCATTTTTCACAGAATTAGAAAAACTATTTGAACATTCATATAAAACCCAAAAAGAGCCTGACTAGCCAAAGCAATCCTAAGCAAAAAAAAACAATGTCAGAGGCATCACACCACCCAGCTATAATACAAGTCTACAGTATCCAAAACAGCATAGTACTGGTACAAAAACAGACACATAGACCAATGAAACAGAAGAGAGAACTCAGAAATAAAGTCACACACATACAACGTTCTGATCTTGAACACAATTGATAATAGCAAGCAAGGCAGAAGAGACTCCCTGTTAAACAAATTGTGCTGGGATAACTGGCTAACCATATGCAGAAGATTGAAACTGGACCCCTTCCTTTCACGATATACAAAAATCAGTTCAAGATGGATTAAAGACTTAAATGTAAGAGCTAAATCTCTAAACCCTAGAAGAAAACTAAGAAATACCTCGACTAAGGCCTTGGCAAAGATTTCATGACAAAGTCTCCAAAAGCAATTGCAACAAAACCAAAAATAGACAAGCGGGACCTAATTAAAATAAAGAGCATCTGCACAACAAAAACAACCCTATCAATAGAGTAAACAGACAACCAGCAGAATGGGAGAAAATATTTGCAAACCATGCATATGATGAAGGTCTAATATCCAGTATCTATAAGGAACTAATACAAATCAACAAGTGAAAAACAATTCCATTTAAAAATGGGCAAAGAATTAAAAAGACAGTTCTCAAAAGAAGACATACACATGACCAATAAGCATATGAAAAAGTGCTCAACATCACGAATCATTAGAGAAATGCAAATCAAAACCACAATGAGAATACCATCTCACACTAGTCAGAATGACTATTTATTATTAAAAAGTCATGGACTGGGCACGGTGGCTCACGCCTGTAATCCCAGCACTTTGGGAGGTCGAGGCGGGTGGATCATGAGGTCAGGAGATCGAGACCATCCTGTTTGACATGGTGAAAGCTCATCTCTGCTAAAAATACAAAAAAGTTAGCCAGGCGTGATGGCAGGTGCCTGTAGTCCCAGCTACTCGGGAGACTGAGGCAGGAGAATGGCGTGAACCCAGGAGGCGGAGCTTGCAGTGAGCCAAGATCGTGCCACTGCACTCCAGCCTGGGTGACAGAGCAAGACTCCATCAAAAAAAAAAAAAAAAAAAGTCAGAAAATAACAGATGTTGGCAAGGTTGTGGGGAAAATGGACCCTTATACACTGCTGGTGGGAATGGAAATTATTTCAGCCACTGTGGAAAGCAGTTTGAAGATTTCTCGAAATAACTGAAAACAGAACTACCATTTGACCCAGCAATCCCAATACTAGGTATCTATCCAAAGGACTATAAATCATTCTACCAAAAAGACACATGCATGCATATATTCATTGCAGCACTATTCACAATAGCAACGGCATGCAATCAACCTAGATGTCCATTCATGGTTGACTGGATAAAGAAAATGTGGTACATATACACTGCGGAACATTACACAGCCATAAGTAAGAACAAAAGTATGTCCTTTGAAGAAACATGGGTGCTTCAGAGAAAATACCATTCAACAAAGTTTCAGTAATATTCTATGCTATTTTGTGGATAATGCACAACTTTTGTACCTTAAGGCATGGTTCAATTCTGTTTAAGAATAAATCACTTTTGAGCTGCCTACTAGATTTCAAGCCTGACTTTGGATTTGGGATATATATATATGAGTTTCTGTTATAGAGGAGCAGGCAGTCTATTAGGCCAGACACAGTTGAATATCAATAGATTATAATATTGAGGAAGTAGGCTGGGCGCGGTGGTTCATGCCTATAATCCCAGAACTTTGGGAGACCAAGGCAGGCAGATCACCTGAGGTCAGGAGCTCAAGACCAGCCTGGCCAACATGGCAAAACCCGGTCTCTACTAAAAATACAAAAATTAGCCGGGCATGGTGGCAGGCACCTGTAGTCCCAGCTACTCGGGAGGGTGAGGCAGGAGAATCACTTGAACCTGGGAGGTGGAGGTTGCAGTGAGCTGAGTTCGTACTGCTGCACTCCAGCCTGGGTGACAAAGCAAGACTCTGTCTCAAATATATAAATAAATAAATAAATAAATAAATAAATAAATAAATAAATAAATATTGAGGAAGTATAACAATAAGTTATCTTTGAGACACGGAAGAAGCACAGAAGAGGATATAATCAATTCTTTTGGGATACAATGAGGGGGAAAAATGTTAAGACAAGCTTCCTAAGTAAGTGAGAGCTGAAGTGGGTTTTGTAAACTAAAAGGAAATTCACCAGGTAGATAAAGGTAAAGGACTGAGGACCTATGAGGCATATAAAATTAATATGATATTTTAGTCACTTAGAAAAAAATACCATAAAGAGCACTAATAGTGTTTAAAGCCTCTACTCAGTGCCAAGAATTGCATTATGTATCAGTGAACATAACTTTAGACTTTACAATACAATGTGAAAATATATATTATTATCACTATTTTACAGATGAAGAAACAAAAGTCAGAAAAAATGTAGCTAATTAAAGTGATACTGTGTATAGCTAGAGCTGGGATATAAATATCGATTAGCCTGACTCTAGCCCTAGTTTCTTCCTATTATATCAATTTCCTGGAAATATATCTCTGCTCATGGGATAGTGCCTGACACTATGCTTATTAATATCTTTTGAATAAAAGAACCAGTGGGTGATTTGAAATAAAACTAAATTTAGTTGATTTTATTGGTGGTATGTAGAGATAATAGGAAAATAATTGAAAAGAGACATAAACAGATTTGCCAATACTTTCTAAGAAAAATTATGGAACTAGACTTTAGCCAAAATGAATGCTTTCATTGTTAGAATTCAACTTTAATCTTTGCAGAATACAAACAAACAAAACCCCATTTTCTGGAGGAAGTAACGGGGAAGAGAGAGTAAGAAAGAGATAATGATGAACATTGTCTAATGTTACAGCATAATCTAGGAAGGTAAGAACAGAACAGAATCCATTGAATTACCAACATAGCTGTCCCTAATCATCTCTGTGAACCTACAGTGCTACAATATAATAATGATTGTGGTAGTTTAAAAAGTAAATGGGGCTGGGCATGGTGGCTCACATCTGTAATCCCATAACTTTGGAAGGCTGAGGCAGGTGTATTGCTTGAGCTCACAAGCTCAAGACCAGCCTGGGCAACATGGCAAGACCCCGTCCTTACAACAAATAACAAAAATTAACCAGTCATGGTGGTGCGGGAGTGTAGTTCCAGCTACTTGGAAGACTGAGGTGGGAGGATTGCTTCAGCCTGGGAAGCGGAGGGTACAGTGAGCCGAGGTGGCACCACTGTACTCCAGCCTGGGTGACAGAGCCAGACTGTCTCAAAAAAATTAAAAGAGTAAATTAAGGTGCATTTTATATATGAGACTATGAGACCGTCAAATGATATTTCTCAGCCAACAGCCTTTACAGAAATTTGTCGTTGAGTCAATTCAGCTACTTTGTGTTGCCAGTATGCTGTTGTAAGAAAGCACAGGAATGCTTGTAGAGAAGAAAATAGTTGGTATCATGGTCTTGAAAAAAGTTATTTCCTCAAGGAATAAAAATAACACAAGAAATGAAATAATTTCTCAACTTACTTCTGATATGTTTCAAATAACCTCAGTGAAGTCCTAGGGGAAATAGCTTATATCATATGTCTTACTCCTTATGATTTTTGCTATAGAGAAAAAAGTGCGAAGTTTTCTTAATTTAATGTTTTATACATATTTGCTTGGTGTACCTGGACCTTACCTGGTGGATACTCTTTAGAAAGTGATGAACTTTTAAAATGTTTCAGATTTTAAAGAGTTTAAAAAGAATCATTCATAAAATTTTAAAAACAACTTCATCCAGGATTTCCCTTTTGCCAGAGCTGTAAGTTTAAAATGAGAGACTGAATTCGGTTATTAACAGGGTTACCACCAGGCCTGAATGTAAATCAAACCTTTGCCAATAGAAGTGAAACAGAAAGAATCAACCAACAATTTTGTGAATTACAGACCTCATACATATTAAAACTCCTACATATGCAGTTATGCTTCAATGAAACCCTTCACATTAAAATAATCATCACATATTTGACCATATGAAAATAGTTTACATCTACCACATTTGGTTTATCTTGGCCAAAAACAATGAATCCTTAGAAAATCTACTATACGAATAACTCAATAATAATCAAAGCATTTGAATTAGAAATAGGATCAACCACACTTTTTTGAATGAATGCCTGTTTATTTCTCAGTGGAAATGCTAGACCATATCCAATATTCACTAGTGAAAAGGCTATCTTCCATGAAGCCAAGTGAGAAGATGACATAAGTTAAACTTGTCCAATTCCTTTTCAGGGATAGCATCAAGAAATTAAGTCTTTACCCCTATAAACTGAAGCATTTGAAAATCAGTAATATTAACTGAGCAAAATAACTTGTGGCAACAGGAATCAGTGTGGGACACAATCAAAATACAGAAACCACATGCTAATTTAAACAGAGAAAGTTTAATATATGAAGAATTATTAAGTACTGATAGGAGAGTAACTATAAAGATGTAAGAGAATCTAAAGGGTATCCTGGAGCTAAGGTAGAGGACTTGAAGAAGAATGAACTGGAAGGATTTCCCATCCCAAGGCTGGGGTCCAAACGTCATTGGGAAAAGTGTGGTTGAAGCCCTCTTACTCTACAGCAGAATAGTTTGCTGGGGTGTCCTGGCCAGAGCTCTGGTCTATAGTTGGGTCACAGTTGGGCAAGCAGAAACAACCGTTTAGGGCACAGGTGAGCTAAGGTTGGTGGGCGGGCCTTCAGAAGGAGTGAGGCACTGAAGTGAGGATGTGTCTATGTTGGCAGTGTGCAGTGTCTGTGTTGGGAGAACTGTGGCAAAGTGGTCACTAGGCCCTTATATAAAGGCTGTGAAGTCATCAACAGACTGCCCCATCTGGGCATGTGGCTGAGGAAAAACACCACCAGATGTCATCACACAAGCACGTTGCTAATGGTCCATTGCTAATGGTCCACATTGCTAATGATCCAAGTAAAATCAAAACGTAGCATTAAGAACCAGGAAGAGAAGCCCCTTCCTCCTGCAGCGACCCTTCACTGCCCTCTACTGACAAAGAGTAAGGTCATGCTCACGGTCAAAGACAAACGCTTTAAGTGCCCAATACACTATTGCTGGTTAGCTACCAAACAGAGCTAAGAGGCAATACATTGGTAACTGTCATGTCTTGTACATGAATATTATTATTCATTTTTTTAAATCACAGATCATACTTTTTAACGGCTACATCATACTTTTTAATGGTTACATATATTTTATTTATATTCATCAGAAACTTACTGCTTATTCTTTGCCCTTAACTACTTTTTTTTTTTTTTTTTTTTTTTTTTTTTTTTTGAGACAGAGTCTCACTCTGTTGCCCAGGCTGGAGTGCAGTGGCGCGATCTCGGCTCACTACAAGCTCTGCCTCCCGGGTTCACACCATTCTCCTGCCTCAGCCTCCCGAGTAGCTGGGACTACAGGTGCCCGCCGCCACACCTGGCTAATTTTTTGTATTTTTAGTAGAGACGGGGTTTCACTGTGTGAGCTGGGATGGTCTCGATTTCCTGACCTCATGATCCGCCCGCCTCGGCCTCCCAACTTAACTACTTTTAAAGACCAATATGGAACCAAATTTGCTGTCATATAGACTGTTGATCTCTTCATCCACTAGCACTTTTCTGAAACAAAAAGCAAGTAATCTTCGAATTCACATAAGCATTTATCTGCAACTCTGGTGTTACTTGATGACTGACTTCTACCTCCCAGTATATTTGCTTCTAAATGTGTCTTGTTTTTTGCTTTAGTCCATAAGCACCTTGAGAGTAGCATTTACCTTTGCATTCTTCACTGTATCATGCAAAGTACTTTTCCCATAACAGTCGCACAATAGTTTCTGAATTAATTAATAAAATATTTGGAATAACAACACCTAAGAGTGAGAGGCTACAAAATACAATAGTTCAAAATTCAACAGTTATTAAAAAAATTGAAAGTTAAAATACAGAACATGTTACAGTATTGAACATTGTATGGTAAAATTTATGTAATTTACTGGAAAGTATGAATTTTATAGCGATGAAATATTTTTCTTAATATTTAGATATCTGACACATGGAAAGTAGCAATGGTTCTTATTCGGAATCATTCTTGAATAAATAAGAAGAGAACACAACTTGGCTAACAATTTTTATCAATTCAGCTTTGGGTGTGAAGATAATTTAATTGGGAAAGAATAATCATTTCAACAACTCCTACTAGAAAAACCAGATATCCATATACAAAAGGAAGGATTTGAAACTGTGGATAACAATGTACAAAGATTAATTCAAAATTAATCGTACATTTAAATGTAAGAGCTGAAACTATAATTCTTTAAAAATATGAGTAATTATGGCGCACATAGATGAGGTAATAATTTCTTAGCTGCGACACCAAATGCATAAGTGGTCAAAAGAGAACATTGGTAAATTGTACTTCATAAAAAGTCATTTGCACTTCACAAGACAACATCAAAAAAGTGAAGACAACCCACAGATGGAAAGAACGTATTTGCACATCATATATCTGATGAGCAATTGTATCCAGCATGTATCTATATTTTAAAACTCTTACAAGTCAATAATAAAAAACTCCAAAGAACCTAACTATAAAAATAGGCAGAAGATTTGGGTAGATATGTGTCCAAAGAAGATAAATGACTAATCAACAAGCACATCAGATGATGCTCAACATCATTAATCATGAAGGAAATGCAAATAAAAAACCCAATGAGACATCACATCACACACACTGGAATGGCTATAATAACAATAATAAAACAGATAATCACAAGTGTTAGGAAGGATATAGAGAAACTGGAACCCTCATATCCTGTTAGTAAAATGGTACAGGCATTTGGAAATACACTGGCAGTGTCTCACAATGTTAAACACAGATTCATTATATGACCCAGTAATTTCACTCCTAGATATCTAACCAAGGTAAATGAAAATACATATCCATATGAAGACTTGTATGGACATGTTCATAGCAGCCTTACTAATAATAGCCCAAAAGTGGAAAGTACCCAAATGTCCATTAGCTGGTAAAGGGATAAACAAAATGTCATATATCCATATAAGGGAGTATGATTGGTCAATTAAAAGGAATGAATACTGAAACATGCTGTTAGGTGAATGAATCTCAAAGATATTATATGTTAAGTGAAAGAAGAAAGTTACAAAAGATGACACATTGTGTGATTCTATTCATATAAAATGTCCAGAATAAGCAAATGTACAGAGACAGCAAATAGTGATTGCTTAGGACTGGGAGTAGGAATAGACAGTGACTACAAGTGGGCATCAAGTTTCTTTTAAGCTCAATGGAAATGTTCTAAAATGAGACTGTAATGATTGCTACACAACTCTGTAAATATACAAAAAAGCACTGAACTAACAAGGAGCTAAAACTACAATGATGATCATGTAAGCAGTGATAATTATTTGATTCCCTTCTTTTTCTGTATGAATCAGAATGCCTTGATAATTTTTTATTCTTTCCTCCTCTATAGGATTTCAAGTTTAGAACTTTACAGAAATAATAACAAAAATTACAGCATTCGATTAATAAATACATCTTTTAATAATTTTCTTTTTGCCTAAAATCAAGAATAATTGTTCATCTTAGTATGTTTATTAATTACCCTTGGTGTTATGTTGGGCATTATAATAGAGAAAAGTCTTTGTTTCAGGTTGGAATTTTGGATCCTACCCTGACTAACTAGGCACACTACTGAATTTACATTAAGATAACAGTACAGATAGATAAGAACATTGATTTCCTTAAGATCAGTAATTTGAAGCTTAAACATGGTATGCAACACATTGAGAGTCTCAAAGAAGTAACAAGTGCCATCTTTGAAAAATATTTTATATACTTGGTGTGGTCTTATCATAAGAAGTATATACATAGATACCTGGACATATTGTACTTTGCTTTATTGTGCTTCACAGATACTGTTTTTCACAGATTGAAAGTGTGTGGCAACCCTACATCGAGCAAGTCTATTGGTGCCATTTTTCCAACAGCGTGTGCTCACTTCATGTATTTGTGTCACATTTTGTTAATTCTTGCAATATTTCAAACTTTTTCACTATTATTATATCTGTTATGGTGACCTGTGATCAGTAATATTTAATGTTACTTTAGTAATTGCTTGGGGATGGCAAGAACTGCACCCAAATAAGAGTGAACTTAATTGGTGTTATGCCTGCTCTGACAGCTGCACCAACATGCTGTTCCCATCTCTCTTCCTCTCCTTGGGCTTTCCAATTCCTTGAGACACAATAATATTGAAATTATTCCAGTCAATAACTTTACAATGTGGGTGGTGGGGAGGTGGGAATAATTAATGGGTATAAAAGTATAATTAGATAGAGTAAGATCTAGAAATGTAGTTAAATAGAATAAGATCTAGTAATACAAAAGTTACCACAGTCAACAATAATTTATAGTATATTGAAAAATAACTGAAAGAGTATAATTGGAATGTTTGTAACACAAAGTAATGATAAATGCTTGAGGGGACACATACCCCATTTACTCTCATGTGATTATTCCATATGATGTGCCTGTATCAAAACATCTCATGTAACCCACAAATGTATACACCTACTATGTAGCCATACAAATAAAAGAAAATTTTTTAATCCCTACAATTGCCTTTAAATGTTCAAGTCAAAGGAAGAATTGTGTGTTTCTCACTTTAAATCAAAAGCTAGAAATAATTAAGCTTTGTGAGGAAGACATGTTGAAAACCTAGATGGGCCAAATGCTAGACCTCATGAACCAAACAGCCAAGTTGTGAATGAAAAATAAATATTCTTAAATATTCTTGGAGGAAATTAAAAATGCTACTCTGGTGAACACAAAAAATGATGAGAAAGTAAAATGGCTTTATTGCTGATATGGAGAAAGTCCAACCAAAAGATCAAACCAGCCATAATATTCCCTTGAGCCAAAGCCTAATTCAGAGCAAGGTTCTAACTCTCTTCAACTCTATGAAGGCTGAGAGAGGTAAGAAAGATACATAAGAAAAGTTTGAACTTAGCAGAGTTTGGTTTGTGAGATTTAAGGAAAGGAGCCGCCTCCATAAAATAAAACTGCAAGGTTAAGCAGTAGGTACTGATGTAGAAGCTGCAGCAAGTTATCCAGAAGATCTAGCTAAGATCATTGATATGGTTTGGCTGTGTCCCCACCCAAATATCATCTTGAATTGTAGCTCCCATAATTCCCACATGTCATGAGAGGAACCCAGCGGGAGGTAACTGAATCATGGGGGCAGGTCCCTGTCATGCTGATCTTGTGGTAGTGAATGAGTCTCAGGAGATCTGATGGTTTTATAAAGGGGAGTCCCTCTTCACAAACTGTCTGCCTGACACCATGTAAAACATTTCTTTGCTCCTCCTTCATCTTCCACCATGATTGTTTGAGGCCTCCCTAGCCATGTGGAACTGTAAGTCCGTTAAACTGCTTTCCTTTGTAAATTAGCCAGTCTCGGGTATGTCTTTATTAGTAGCGTGAGAACAGACTAATACAATCTTTGATGAAGGTGACTACACTAAACAATAGATTTTCAATGTAGATGAAACAGCCTTATATTAAAAGAAGATGCCATCTAGGACTTTCATAGTTAGAGAGGAGAAGTCAATGCTTGGCTTCAAAGCTTCATAGTATAAGATCAGTCTCTTCTTAGGAGCTAATGTCACCAGTGACTTTAAGTTGAAGCCAATTTTCGTTTACTAGTCAAAAAATCCTAGGGCCCTTAAGAAGTATGCTAAATCTACTCTGTGCTCTATAAGGGGAACAGCAAAGCCTGAATGGCAGCACATCTGTTTACAGCATGCTGTACTGAATGTTTTAAGCCCACTATTGAGACCTATTGCTAAAAAAAAAAAAAAAGAAAGAAAAAAAAAAGGTTCCTTTCAAAATATTACTGCTGACTGACAATGTTCCAAAGAACTCTGATGGAGATGTACAAGGAGATTAATGTTATTTTCATGCCTGATAACACAACATCCCCTCTGCAGCCCATGGATTAAAGAATAATTTTTGTTTTCAAGTCTTATTATTTAAGAAATACATTTTATAAGACTATAGCTGCTATAGACAGTGATTCCTCTGATGTATCTGAGCAAAGTAAATTGAAAACCATCTGGACAAAATTCACCATTCTAGATCCCATTAAGAACATTTGTGATTCATGGGAGGAGGTAAAAATATCAACATGAACAGGAGTTTGGAAGAAATTGATTCCAACTTTCATGGATGACTTTGAGGGGTACAAGATTCAGTGGAAGAAGTAACTGTAAATGTGGCAGAAATAGCAAGAGAACTAGAATTAGAATGCAGCCTGAAGATGTGACTGAACTGCTGCAATGTCCTGATAAAACTTTAACAGAGGAAGAGTTGCTTCTTACAGATGAGCAAAGAAAGTGATTTCTTGAAATAGAATCTACTCCTGGTGAAGATGCTGAGGACATTGTTGAAATGACAAAAAAGGATTTAGAATATTACATAAATTTATATGATAAAGCAGTGGTAGGGTTTGAAGCATTGAGTCCAATTTTGAAACAAGTTCTACTGTGGGTAAAATTCTACCAAACAGCATCACATGATACAGAGAAGTCTTTTGTGAAAGGAAGATCAATCAGTGTGGCAAAATTCATTGTTGTTTTATTGTAAGAAACTGTCACAGTCATCTCAACCTTCAGCAACTACCACCCTGATCAGTCAGCATCCAACAACATTAAGGCAAGACTCTCCACCAGCAAAAAGATTATATGACTCACTGAAGGCTCAGATGATTGTTAGCATTTTTTAGCAATAAAGTATTTATAAATTAAGGTATGTACTTTTTTTCAACATAATACTATCACATACCTAATAGACTATAGCATGGTGTAAACATAACTTTTATATGCACTGGGAAATCAAAAACCTTGTGTGACTCACTTTATTGCAATATTGGCTTTTTTGTGGTGGTCTAGAACGAAACCTGTAATATCTCTGAGGTGTGCCTGTATTTGGTCTTAGTCCTTGCTGCCTGGCACAGAGCTCCTACAACCCTTGCTATTTCCTGATTGATATGGGTGATAGCAGCATCTTTCTTATATTTGGCCTTAGTTCCAGTTTCTGACATAAGAGCTTCTATAATCTCTGGAATCTCTGGAGTGTCTTTTTGTATGCTAATGAGATGACAAGTAGCTGAGGGCCCCTACATGGCTTCAGGATTGAGGCTAGTCACTAGAAAGACCCCCATCTGCAAGGGAAGGGCTAGGGGCTGAAGATGAAGATAATCACCAATGGCCAATGATTCAATCAATTATGCCTACATAATGAGACCTCCATAAAAACTCTAAATTATGGGGTTTGGATAGCTTGTCCTACCCTATACTTTCTGCTGTGTGTCTCTTCCAGGCTGTTCCTTTATAATAAACTGGAAATAGTAAACTCTTAAATTCTGTGAGCTGTTGTAGCACATTATTGAACTGGAGGATTTAGAGCTGGTCAGTCAGAAGTTCCAGAGGCCTGGGTCTTGCAACTGATGTTTGAAGTGGGGCAGTTTTGTGAGACTGAGCCATTGACTTATGGTATCTGAGGATAATGCCAAGTTATTCTTGAACTGAATTGTAGGACACTCAACTGGCTGTCAGACAATTGATTGGTGAGGGAAACAAAAACAAAACAACCCACACATGTGATGTCAGAAGTGGTGTGGTTAAAACAGTAGTACTTGGCTTTTTTAAAAATTTAGAATCTAAGTACTTAAGAGTAGCTATCTTGGCACCTAGTATTAAATATACTAGGTTCTCAATACATATTTGTTAAATGAATGACTCGTAAATGAAAAAAGAATGCGACAATTATTTCTTGTTCTGACCAACTTCCTGACTGTTTTACTCTAAGGCCCAATAAGTATGAATATCACCATAATAGCTAAAAGAATCCTATTGATTCAAATGTTTCCTCTCATTCATCTTTTAGCTTGAGCAACCGATATATATATATATATATATATATATATACACAAATCATAAATATAAAATAAAATAATAGGTTTGCTATAATTTTAAACAGCTACTTTTAAAGTTTTGAAATTGCAGATTATCGTCTGAGAATTAGATGCATACACCAAGGTTATTGCTAGAGGGTAAGAATTACTACACTTTAAGGTAAAACACAATGGAGACTTGGAAGGGTAGTAGGTGCAAGGCGGGTGGATGATAGGAGGTTGCTTGGCAGATATAACGCACGTTGCTCCAGTGATGGATGCACTGAAGGCCCTAACTTCACCAAAATGCAATATATCAATGTAGCAAAATTGCACTTGTACCCTACAAATATACAAAACTTTTAAAATTGATAAAATAATAATTAAAATTGTTTTTCACACTCTAATGTTACCTTGGTTTGAGATATAATGTGATCCTTGGATCTCATGGAGGATATTAATAATTCTCTTTCTTAGATAATAAAAAACCTGTAACTATTCATATTTGAAAAATAAACTGGAACTTTAAAACTGTTACCACTCCCTTACCTTCCTTCCAGCTATCATATTACTTAGAATACTCATCAAAGACAGATTTTAATGTATATTTTAAATTTCTTAAAAAGTTTGTATCAAGCACTCTGAGAAGAAAGTTGTTTTCTGCTGGAAAGTGGTAGAAAAATCAGAAATTAGTTAAACAATGCAATGGTTTTCAGAGAGTTGTTCAATGTTAATATATAAATTATTTTGTCCCTGTTTCTGAAAGCAGGAAAACATCTGAGAATATTAAAGAACTAGTCCAAATGGGTTCATTTTGAAAAAACGATGAGAGGAGAGAGTGAATGAAAGTAGTGAGCCAAGCTCTTTGTGTGATTTCTACTCCCACTGAGGACCAGAAAGGAGAATCAAAAAGAAAGAGAACAAGCCCAATGCAAGAAATCATGCACTGGAATTGTTTCCTTCAGATTTAAGTGTTAGTTGACTCTATCTTGTGTGTACTACATGGACTTTGTTGGCCTTCTGTTTTCCTTAATCGAGAAAACCCTAAGTTTTGGGCTCTGTTTATACAACAGATGATCTTTTGGCTATTAATAAAAATGTAAAATGCTTGGTATTTTTAATGTGTTATTTAAATTTACTTCAAAAGTAATGATCCAACTAAAATGAAACAAAATTTCCATGATTATCAGAGTAATTAAATAAATGTAAAACTCTACAAGGAAATATTATGAAGCTATTAAAATTATACTTTTGAATTATTCTGATGGCATTAAAAAATGTTTAGGATGTAATACGTGCTACAAAATTGAAAACACCATAGGAATCCCATTATTCAAACAAGAAGAGAAATGGTTTTGAGCAAAATATTAACATATTAAAAGCAATATTTTATTATTGTGGGAAAAATCACATAGATTATAAGAGCACAAATACTATTTTCTTCTTTATGCTTTTCTAAATATTCTGTTTTCTATAATATCATTAATGCATTCCATAACTATAAAATATAGTACTTCAATAATTTTCTAATAATTAGACTCAAGTAAAGACCAAAGAATGCCTCAAAATGAGCTAGGCTCGGTGGCTCATGCCTATAACTTTGGAAGGCTGAAGCAGGTTGATCACCTGAGGTCAGGAGTTCGAGACTAGTCTGATCAACATGATGAAACCCCATCTCTACTAAAAATACAAAAAATTAGCCAGCATGGTGGCACATGCTTGTAGTCCCAGCTACCTGGGGGGCTGAGACAGGAGAATTGCTTGAACCCAGGAGGTGGAGGTTGCAGTGAGCCGAGATCGCTTCATTGCACTCCAGCAGCCTGGGCAACAAGAGTGAAACTCCATCTAAAACAACAAAAAAAAGAATACCTCAAAATGATAAAAGGAGAAGTAATCAAATTTATCAGACATTGAATAAGTAAAAACGGCTAAAGGTAATAATTTGAAGAAAAAATGCATTCAGAATTACTTTGAAAAGCAGTGCTTAATCATAGTATATATAAGTAGTTCAATACTCCTAGAATATATGAGTTTAGAATAGGAGTTTGGGATTTGCATAAGAAATAAAAGAATTATTTAAATTATTATATGCTTCAAGTATATTTTTACAAAAATACTATTTGCAAAAGCATCCCATAAAATTTAAAACTGTCAGGTATTAACTTTAAAGGTTAACCCTAAAAATGTTTTTGTTTTGTTTCATTTTTATTTAACAATTTCTATTGAGAACCTAGACACCAAAAATTGACGTAGGCAGTGGTAATGAGACTTAGTCAATCAGACAATACGCTGCACCATATTGCAAAGAAGGTACAGTATAGCTGAGGAAGACAGGGGCATAAACACAATAAAGTGTAGTGGGAGAGTTGATAGAAGTCTGTCTATACAGGACCTAGGCACAACACAAAAGGAAATTAATTATACTTGGGGAAGAAGAGGTCGTGGCTATTCACCAAAAAAAGAAGCAGTAGCAAAGGCCTAGAGACAGAAACAGCTTTAGGTCTTCACAGAAATGCAATTAGTTCTTCCTGAAGGACTAATGGTAAGGTAGATTGACCATGGGGTAAGAAATAAACCTGGACAGTTCATGAAAGACAGCCATGCTGAATAACTGAATAGCTTTTACTGCAGGATATAACTTACAGTCTTAAATAAAAGTAGAGATTTGGCCCACATGTTTGAAAGGTCACTGGTGGTAGTATGGAGATCAGGTTCTAATTGGGGGAAGGGAGTGGTTGAACATTTAGAAAAAGATCAATAGAAACTTCTTACATTGGTTTAGGTGAGGAAAGATGAAAGTCCTAACAAGAGTATTAGAACATTTATATTTTATAATCCTCTGATTTGCTTTGCAACAATTTTTACTCACTTTTCACAGAACTTACTGAACTAAACTGATATGTGCAGCTCATATTATGGTAATGAAAAATGTACTAACTTGTGTAATGTGACAAATATTTTCTCTATCATGCATAATTCTAGGGGACTCAATTATCTGTATTATAATAATCTCAACTAATAGAGTGCAACACACATAATCTGAATAATTTATCAGATAATCTGACAATTCATCAGATTCAGTGTCCCAGAATCTGATGAATTGTCAAATTCATCCTCGTCATCGTTTATTTATCTCAGGACTCCTTTTGATTGTTAATATTATTGAGGAAACAAAAAATTCTTTTTTAAAATGAGTTCAATGTATTGCCATTTACCATATTAGAAAGTAGAAAAATCACAAGCACATCAATTAATAAATTTATAAATTGTAATCATAAATCACATGTCAACAAAATAAATTTCAAGTGAAAATAACCATATTTCTAAAAGAAAAAGATCTAATGAGTACTTGGCTAAGTTATGCAGGTCCTCAAAATATTGGAAGATTTCATTATTCATCTGTTAATATTACCACTAATCACATCAGAAACCCTTTAAGTTTTGAGAAACTGTTGAGCTAATGGTGGCAGATACATCTTTTCTTTCTTTCTTTCTTTTTTTTTTTTTTTTTTTTTTTTTTTTTTTTTTGAGACAGAGTCTTGCTGTCTCCCAGGCTGGAGCGCAGTGGCGCGATCTCTGCTCACTGCAAGCTCCACCTCCTGGGTTCACGCCATTCTCCTGCCTCAGCCTCCCAAGCAGCTGGGACTACAGGTGACTGCTGCCATACCCGGCTAATTTTTTGTATGTTTAGTAGAGACGGGGTTTCACCGTGTTAGCCAGGATGGTCTCAATCTCCTGACGTCGTGATCCGCCCGCCTCGGCCTCCCAAAGTGCTGGGATTACAGGCGTGAGCCACCGCGCCCGGCAGACATCTTTTTCAAAATAATAATTTTATCTTGAAAGGCCAAATTTTGTCACTGACAACAAATATTGTCAAATGTATTTTTTAAATGACAGTCTCCATTTATTTTCAAAAATTTGTCCTTTCAATATCTGTTTGAATAATCACAATTTGTCTCTTAGTCATTATATCAAGTAAAAACAGTATTCTATGGAAGTACAGCTAGTTTAGCTTGCAACTCAAACAACTACACAAGTGCTTTACCTTGAGACAGCCAGCATCGTAGTTGATATACAGCAGATGTTCTGCATGTATACTTTCCATTTCTTCATGTGTACTGAATTTTAAAAATATGTGTACTTAATGGTATCGATTAAATAAAATTAATTTTTAATGTTTCGTCAAAGGCATTCCTTTAGTGCAACTGGCTTTAATTTTATTCGTTTATTTACTTATTTTTACTGGGAATGAATTACAGTGAAGAATCCAATGGCAGTACAGTTTGTTGTCACTTAAGGCTAGGGGTTTCATTGTTCTTCCAAATGTCAACACAGTGAAAAAGGCAAATAATGTTTTTGTATCATTATGAAAATAGTTTGGAACTGATGAATCATTTAAAAAGTCTCAAGGGAATGCAAGAGCATCTGTGGACCACATTTTGAACATAACTGCTAAAATCACATTAAGAATTTTTTGGCCAGGCGCGGAGGTTCACGCCTGTAATCCCAGCACTTTGGGAGGCCAAGGCAGGCGGATCACAAGATCAGGAGTTCAAGACCAGCCTGGCCAACATGGTGAAACCCCGTCTCTACCAAAAATACAAAAATTAGCTGGGTGTGGTGTTGTGCGCCTGTAATCCCAGCTACTCAGGAGGCTGAGGCAGGAGAATCGCTTGAACCCAGGAGGCGGAGATTGCAGTGAGCCGAGATGGTACCATTGCACTCCAGCCTGGGCAGCAGAGTGAGACTCTGTCTCAAAAAAAAAAAAAAAAAAAAAAAAAGAAATTTTTTGATTTTTTGGATTATATTCTATGTGCATCAAAGACTATGAACATTCTGAGAACATGACTGTGAAAAAAATTTTTTATATGTTACTGAATGAAATCAGCAGAGTATGCAAAAACAGAGTAAAACAAAATGCCTAGGAATGAAAAAAAAAAAGAGAGAGAAAGTCAGGAAGAGTAAGATAAACTTTGGTCCCAGAGAAGATACAGTCAAAATTGTACTTTTTGCTATTCCACAGAGATTTCACGGAGAAAAATCACACTCCTATTTTCTTTTTCTTTGCTTACTGATTTCTATTTAACTTCTTTTTTTTTTTTTTCTTTTTTTTTTTTCTTTTTTGAGACAGTGTCTCACTCTGTTGCCCAGGCAGGAGTGCAGTGGCTAGATTCTTCTTAAGTATGCTCAAACTTCCTTTTTGGAATGTGTTCCAAAGGCATTCTTGCCTTCATTTGTACAAGTTTATTGACCCTTTAAAGGCCTTAAATATTATTGTGCAACCTCACAGACTCCTCAAATCACCTGAAACCTGAAACGGGAAGGCCCAGGTGGCACTGAAATGATGGTATTCTAGACCTGACACCAGTCTACCTCCTCCTTGGTTTTGTCCCAACACACTGACATACATAGCCCAAAATACTACTGGCCTTTTTAAGTGGCATATCACATTCCAGGGTAATATCAAAACTGCTGCCTGGTAGCATTTGTGAAGTCTCAAAGTAACTCTTTCCAGGATTTTCAAATCCACTGAATTTCTTAGATTGAAATATGTACGTGACAGAATTCTCTTAGCTTTCTTTCCTCTATGAATATGTAACTGGAAACTCTGAGATCTGGTTTCTCATCTTTATTGGATTTTTTTCTTTAATCTTAAAATTATGAATATTTGCTTTACAATAATCTAGATAAGGAGTCCCCCACCTTTTTGGCACCAGGGACCAGTTTTGTGGAAGCCAATTGTTCCATGGACATTGTGGGGAGTGGGGGCTGGCATTAGAATCTCATAAGGAGCGCACAACCTACATCCCGTGCATGCACAGTTCACAAGAGGGTTGTGCTCCTATGAGAATCTAATGCCTCTGCTGATCTGACAGGAGGCAGAGCTCAGGCTGTAATGCTCCCTGGCCCACTGCTCACCTCCTGCTGTGCGACCCACTTCCTAACAGGCCAGGGACCAGTACTGGTCCATGGCCCAGGGTTTGGGGACCCCTGATCTGATGTTACTAAGTTACATCATTAATAATCTGTTTCTCCTCACACAGATTTCTTTCCACACATCCTCAACACAAATAATTTCACATCTCCAAATGCAGCATTCCCTAATAATTACCCTTCTTACTCCATTCTGCCACCTCTGGCTCATTTTCACTTGCCATTCCGTTTGATAATCTAGTAACTTCATTTTGCCAACTTGATGAATTTGGTTCTAAGTAGTTTAAAAATTTAAGGACATACTATGTCAGTATTTACAGATGCTTCTTATTTATTCTTCAATATTCTCAAATGTTCAATTTGAGGTCAAGTTTTGCTAAAACAACCCATTGCAAACAGTAGATGTTTTATACATATAAGATAAATTTCTCAAAATTTATGCTGAGTTCTGAAGAGAAAACTTAGGTTACCAAGTAACATGATTTTCAGAACACCACCAATTTGCTATTTCAAGTCTAACTTTATATTAGACTGATTCTCAAAGCTTTTCCATTGTTACAAAATTTTCAAAATACTGTACTTTTATTATACAAGGTTTGTGGCCTAATTTTATTAATATTCCAAAAGATAAAATATTCAAACATTCAATTGTTTCATTGGTAATTTAAATTACATTTACTATTTTGATTTAAGATACAATGAGTATCTTTGCATGAAATAGATTTACTAAATTCTATTTGAAAACTAATGTACACTAACTTTTATTCTAGTTTTTAAGGCAAAATATGTTTATTTTGGACATTTTTTTAAGAAAACATACCAAAACAATACCAAATTGTTTGGTAAGAAACAATGCCAAAGAAACAATACCAACGCATTAGAAAAAATAAATTATTAACAATAATAATTTTGTTGTGTAAAATTCTGAGTTATTTCATCATCTTTATTAATTTATATTTTCCTTTTTGCTTCATGCATTACTTTTGCTTTATGTATTACTTTTGTCATAAGAAAAATAAGATGTAATATTCTATTAAAAATTTTTTTTTGTTTTATGCACTTTATGTTCCTTTTTTATGTACTTTATGTTCCTTTTCCTTTATGTATTACTTTTGTTATAAGAAAAAATAAGATGTAATATTCTATTTTTTAAAACAAAAACTTTATAAAGAAGAAAACAGAAATCCTAATTCTATAAGCCAGAGATAACTGTTATATTATCTGCAGGGCTTTCCCTAGGCAAAACCTGTTTGTTTTTTTCCGTAATTGGGGCCATTTTAGATATATATGTTTGTATGGTACTTTCAATACACCATTATATCCTGGGCAATTTTACATAGAATTAAATATTCCTTGAAACATTATGTTTAAAGGCACTATAATATTTCATCATTTGCATAGACTATGATTTATTTAACCATTCTTTCAACCTTCCAACATTGTGTATATAGGCTATTTTCTTTTTTCTTTTCCTTTTTGAGAGAGAGTCTTGCTCTGTCATCCAGGCGCCAGGTCGGAGTGCAGTGGCATGATCTCGGCTCACTGCAACCTCTGCCTCCTGGGTTCAAGTGATTCTCCTGGCTCAGCCTCCTGAGTAGCTGGGACTACAGGTGCACACCACCATGCCTGGCTAATTTTTTTGTATTTTTAGTAGAGATGGGGTTTCACCATGTTGGCCAGGCTGGTCCCAAACTCCTGACCTCAGGTGATCCGCCCACCTCGGCCTTCCAAAGTGCTGGAATTACAGGTTTGAGTCACTGTATCTGGCCTATGTAAACTGTTGTTAATCTTTTCAATTTTGTTTGGGTTGAATTAGTTTTCCTACATAGGGATAGTCTGGTAGAAATGTCAGTCAAGGAACTGTTAGTTAAGTTGACTCTGAACTAAAAGGATCAGATTCATGACCGGAACTTGACCAACCAGATGTTTACTTCCTGGAATTTTGGTGTTGAACATGAATGTCAGGGAAAAAACAAAAAGAGCCTGACAGCAGTTGACTGATTCATTCTAGATTACAGCACTTTACAGAAACCACCAAAAAGTCCACCAACTGGGCTATCTGCTCTTACAGTTTTCTCTGCTCCTGGCATTTTTCAGTCTAGATTGTAACTACCCCTTAACTCTGTGAACTGTAATATCTTTTGAAGACATTGCTTTTATACTTAAATTAACCTGAGTCAGTTTTAGTTACTTATTGTAATGCTTTAATTTTTTTTTTACCAATTCCCCATAAATTCCTAATTTTATATCCTTTTCTGTCACTTTCCTTATTGAAATAAGTGAGCATCTTAATTCTTATCACAGATCATGAATGTAAATGTGACATTATAGGCCCAGCAGTGGAATCAATGTCACCATCATTATACTTCTGCCCCCACTTTGTTAGCCATCATGCCTGTAATTACAAACCCAATTAATTGCTTTTATTAGAATCTTAACACATACACAGATAACTCGTTATTATCCAGTAGGAGGAGGGTATGAATAATGAAAATCCATCATTTATAAAATAACCACAACAGTTTCATCAACAACAAAAAACATATCAATTTAACCTTCTTTGCTTATGATTTTAGTAGTTATAAGTATTGCCAAAGACAACTGTTAGGGGCTGAATTGTATCCTCCCCAAATCCATATGTTGGAGTCCCAAACTCCTGTACCTCAGAATGTGACTGTGTTAGGAGTTAGAGCGTTTGAAGAGGTGGTTCAGTGAAATGAGGCCTTTAGGGTGAACCACAAACCAATCTGAATGGTGTCCTTAAAAGAAGATGAAATTTAGACACAAAAGAGACACCAGGAATGCACATGCACAGAGGAAGAGCCAGTCATCAGCATGCCAAGGAGATGGGCTTTAGAAGACCCCAAACTTCCCAACACCTTGTTCTTGGACTTTGAGCCTCCAGAATGATGATAAATACTGTTATTTAAGCCACCCAGTCTGTGATACTTTGTCATGGTAGCCTAAGTTGACTAATACAAAAACCAACCCTATTTGAATGGCACACCTCTATCTCAAGTTCAGTAGTTTCCCCAGTGGTATCTGTGAAACAAAAGCACACTAGCAACATACATTACAAAGAACAAGGATAATATTTGTATAACTTTGGGGAAGCATGTGCAATACAGTAAATATGTTTCTTTGAAATAAATAGTAACCTTTCCTTGGAAATGTCTGCTCATTACTGAGCTGTGTATCATTATCTCCTTAGATTTTCAGTGTAGTCACAAATGAATATGTTTCCAATAATAAGAAGAAACATTTTGTCCTGAAGTTAGATTAAAAAATGTGTTTAATAGTTAAGGGTATATAGACCAGTTTTCTGATTCTTTAAAGTTATATGAATTCTCAAGAATAAAGTATCTCACTGACCTTTTCTTAAAAGATGTATCCCTAGCACCCAGTGTAAGAAATAATTGATGCTAAAATCATAAACGCATGGACAACAATGTTAATAAGACAATTCACTGGGGAACGAATTGTCTTTTCAACAAATGGTACTGGGACAACTAGATATGAAAAAACAAAAAAGTAATGCTGAACCCCTACCTCACATTATACACAAAAAGTTGACTCAGAATGAACCCTAGATCTAAATGTAAGAGCTAAAATTATACAACTAGTTGAAAAATAATAGGAGTAAATTTTTATGACCTCCAGTTAGGCAATGGTTTCTTATACATGAGACTAAAAGCACAAGTGACAAAATAAAAAAATTAGAGTAGATTCTTCATCAAAATTAAATCAAAGTTTGTAGGTAGAACACCAAAGGAGAAACAGGCAATATGAGAAGCAAAGATTTTTGACCATTTACAGAGAAAAACTAAAACAACAGGCTGATTCTAAGTTAGAAGAGAAGCAAATTCACGTTTTCTAGAAAAGAACTACAGTGTCCATAAGTAACTGAGAATGAGGGGAAGCAAATAGTGAAAAAAATATAAAAAGATAACCACTGGAATGTGAATTTTGAAGGAATAAAAATATAACAACAAAAGTTTTAACATAGATGAAAATGAAAGTTGATGTTTATCAAATTATTTTGAAATCACATTCCTACTCATTCATTTGGAAAAAAAAAAAAAAAAGAGAGAGTTGTTCAAATCCTCTGAGCAGCTCCTGTGTCCTGGCCACTATAGGGGATGTAAACACTGCTTTTCATCCTAGTGTCTCTTTCTTGCCTGCACCTGGTCAGTTTATCATTTCTGGAGGAAGAAAAACTGACTGGGTGACTGTATCATTCTAACCAATGGTCTCATTCAAACAATTTTTTTTCATCAAATAGTAGCTTTTCAACATTTTTCAATTTTTAAAAAAGTTTTTAGACCAGTCAAGAGCAATAGTGAGAATAGGGGAAAGAGTAGAACAAGGAGTTTGATCTGTAACTGACTGTGAACAATCAACTGAGATAACTCACTACCTTTGGACCAGTCCCTTTCAACATTTTTGAGGCAATTTTTTTGCATTCTAGGAACTGCAGCACTTTTTCAGAGAACTTTAAAAACTGTCAAGACTTTTTTTGTGAAAATGACTGATTTACGTTTTTTTAAAACCTAAGAACTTGTTAATATTAAATGTTTTAAATTTATTTGACATAACTCTTTGATTTGTTTTTTATAAAAGGCGGGGGCAATTAGACCCATAAGCCCAGTCTCTGAGATTACACAGATCTGGATGGACACCTCGATGGTGCTATTTCTGTTCGTTTCTTCTACTTTCAGGATCACTCACAAGGTTTGTGCCACTCTTCATACCTGTGAGGCACTTCACCCTTTAGGAACTTTCATTCACTCCATTGTTGGCCTCATTCAGATTTCTGCTTAAAAAAATACTTTCTACACCTCTTTCATTATTTTCTCTTTGCATACCCCTCTCATCCTCACTATCTCTTTATCTTGCATTATTTTTCTTCAAAGAACTTACATTTACTGACATTTCTTTGCACATTGATTTGCCTACTGTCTAACTCTGTCACCAGACTGAAAGCTGCGTGTGGGTAGGAATTTTGTTTTATTTACCACATTTCCGCACCTAGAACATAGACCCTTCTATCTTCTGTTGTACTGGAGAACTTTATTTATTTATTTATTTATTTATTTATTTATTTATTTATTTAACAGATAGCCGGGTGTGATGGCTCACCCCTGTAATCCCAGCACTTTGGGAGGCTGAGGCAGGCAGAACACTTGAGGTCAGGAGATTGAGACTAGCCTGGCCAACATAGTGAAACCCTCTCTGTACAAAATACCAAAATTAGCTGGGTGTGGTGGTGCTGACCTGTAGTCCCAGCTACTCGGGAGGCTGAGGCAGGAGAATCACTTCAACCCGGGAGGCAGAAATTGCAGTGAGCCAAGATCGTGCCACTGCACTCCAGCCTGGGCGACAGAGTGAGACTCTGTCTCAAAACAACAACAAAGAAACAAACAAAAAAATGGAGTGGATTTGGGTAATCATTCTAAACCAAACTTTCTGGAATTCTGACATGTCAGAAAGCAGATAAATTATAGCTCGCATGCACGACTGCACCCAACTCGATTCCTGACTCTCCTAGCTAAGCTGTAGCTGTAGCATCACATGGATGATGAACAAATGTCAAGAACACAGATGCCACGGCCATGGTGTGGCGGGACTGCTTGGATTCTGCCACTTACTAACTGCATAACCCAGCAAGTTAATTGAACTTCACTGTGCCTTGGTTTTCTCACCTGTAAAATTAACAATAGTACCTACCTCATAGGATTAAATGAGATCATATTTGCAAAGTACTGCTTAGGATAGTGGCTGGCACAGAGTAAATGCTATACATTTTTGATAAATAAAACAATTAATAAATGGAAATCTAGGAACGTGAACAAAATTTAAAAGTTGGAAAAGCAAACTTTGAGGCAGCTTGGGGCATTTTGTCGTAACTTCTTTTTCTGATCACAAGTGCAATGAGAATAAATTTCTTCCCACCCTACCCTAAACTAAGGCAATCTAAATTGAGCTGGGGAGCAAGCTGCATTCACTAATCAGAATTTCAAAGGGAAGTGATAACCTCACAGAGCACAGCCCCAATGACCCTGAGCGTGACTATATAGGACCTTCAATTGCTGATTCTCTCCCCACCCTTCTCTGGGATCTGTTTCTCCCACTATCCCCATTCTGAGGTCGCTGGAAGAGAGTAGGCTTTGTGCTCTTTGGCAAGTACAGGGAGAAAGTAGTAGGTTCAGCCTCTCCAACTGCCCAAGGAGAAAGCAATACCTTTCAAGGTCCCCAGGCTAAATTTTGGAGGGATGCTTTTGTGTGTCACTGTCAGACTCACACCAACATAAACCCTTGAGAAATGCCTGGTCGGTGACATCCTAGAGGTAACACCAAGCAAGCCCCAGATTTTCCCTTCTTCGTCAGCAGTTCCCAGATGAAGTGCTCTTGTGTTTACCCTCTCTGAATCTCTGGATTCCCTGATAGTACCCTCTAAACAAGGAACTAGAATGTTTCTTACTGGATTCCTCTGCTGGTGGTGACAGAGTTTACTTTAGGTCTCTAGTGGGCCTGGTTGCCCCTGGTATCTCCGGTTGGTACAGCAGAATCCTAACTGAGCTCCTCAGTGCCTTCTTGAATACTATATAATTAATTAGGCCTCCAATTGTGCCCCCCTTGCCCCAACCCATAGATGGACAATCCCTCCTGCCTTGTCTTAAAGAGAAATTACCATAATAAATGAGTCTCCAGACAGCACATTTCCCAGCAAGAGGGGGCATGTAAATCAAGTCTATTAGTATTGGCAGCAAAATCCAATGTGTTATTTTTACCAGTATGAGCACTCTGGGTATCCTGGCATCCTATATAGATATTTGAAACAAAACAGACAAACAATGTGAAGGGAGGAGGGAAAAAAAGCCACACAAATTAGTTATATTGAGTTTAATGAAAACTAATTCCATTGCTGGGTTCATGTAATATAACCAGCCACTTGTGCTCTGTTCTAGTGGTTTACAATGTTACCTCACCCTCTCCAAGAAATTGGTTTCCCGTAAATCTCTGTGGCCATTCATTCCTGTCTACACATTATGTTCCTAAAATAGATGCCAGCTAAAAATCTCTTCCAGGAGCTTTGTGAAGGAAGGCCTAAATTGCACAACTCCTCCTAGAAGAGAGATGTGATTTTGTAATTGCTTCATAGCAATTACAAAAGCAACAATCATAAAAGAGTTTTAAAGGAGTTTTTCACTACAGTTATTCTCCTGAAATGCACAGCTGAGGGAAAGAAAAGTGTCAGACGCACTGGGAACGTGCGGAAGCTCCTAGTTGCATCACCCCGGCGTGCTAGGTATTGCAGCAAATAGGAAAGGTAAGCTACCCACTTCTCTGGGCAGGAGAAACTAAAGCAGGAATCACCAACCTCAGCATGGAATTTTCCTATTTCTGTCTGGCCACATCCTCTTGGGATGATTTAAAGTGCTTTTTGGAGAAATATGTTCTGTTACTACACTAGCGCATCAGAAATACCACGTGAACCTGCAAATCCATAGAAAAAGAAGCCACATTTCATAGGTGTGATAGCAACAGCACTTGGCAATTTGCAAGTTTGCTACTGCACTCAGAAATATTTAGTCACATGCACATATTGACAGTGATGTACCCTGCCTTGCCTTAATTGTTGCATTGGACAGGTGAAAGGCACCTACCCACCACTCCAGACCGATTTGTTAACAATCGCCAGTGAGTAATCAAGGAGAACAAAAAGAAATGAGAAGTAAATGCAGCAAGTGGGTCGGGTCTTTAAACACATACCTCAAACAGGTAGGAGTCAGGGAATCCATGATAGCAAAGACATTTGGACAAGCCTCACCTCCACCCAGAAATAATTCTTGTGCTGTTCTGAAAAGCAAGACGGTTCACACTAGGAACGGAGCAGTATCTGCAGTATCATTGCTGATTGTGACCTCTGTCTAAGTAAAAGTAAGTCAATGTTTCCTATTTGGCATTGCATGGAAAAAGGGGAGTCTTTACCACTTCCCTCAAGCTCCTTTTTTAGTGTGGCTCAATAGGAGTTGGGGGGAAAAATCATTGCCCCCTCCTTGTCCAACGCATGAGGCATTTCTTCTCAAAAGCTCAGCCTCAGCCTCAGGAAGCTGAATACCCCTGCAATGCTAGGCTTCGGCAGCGGCCCCGCTGCCTTCTTTCTTCCTGTGGAGTTAAAACTGAGATCTAATTTTTGCTCCGTCCTTAAGAACAATATGACCTCTATTCACAGCCAGCTAGTCCACTTCTAAAGCACCAGTGAAGGAGGGGGCTTCAATAGGATCAAAAGAGACCTTGAACAGGATAAAGGCAAGCAAAGGCAAGAACTGGCCAGATGCCAAGCTATTTCAGGCCAAAGAATCCCATCTTCTATCAAAATGCTGAACTGCAAAACAAACCTGATTTCAGTTCATGGAAGGTTGAGAGAGGAGGGGGAAGGGGAGGGGAGGAGAAAAGGAGGAGAGGGAGGAGGGGGACAGTTGGTCTGAATACACATACAAAAATGGACTTCCTGCTCTGCCCAAACTGAATTTCCATGCACTCTTTTTCCAAAGGAAGGATTGGAATTAATAAACTTAAAATCAAGATGAAACCATTAGATGGCTTACCTGATTAAAAGGAAAATTATCCATCTGCAGTGAGGAACAGCATCACCCAAAGACGAGATGATAACAATGTGCCTTCAGTTGCAATTGTTCAGATTCCTTCTTGCAAAAGGTGACAAAGTATTTACAAGGACTGCAGTCTCACTGGGGCAGAACACACAGACACACAAACACACACAAACGCACACATACACACATGCACCAGAGACCTCTGCAGTATCCTCTCGGCTTCATCCTCGCCTCACTCTATGGTACCTAATACAAATCAGCAAATAGCTTGTTTAAAAAAAAAAAAAAAAGTCAAGACGGCACCTTACATTACATCGCCATCTAGTGGCTAAATATTAAACACTTTCTCACAATCCGGATTTATGATTTCTTCCTCAACCTCTTTTCTCTCAGCCTCTTTTTTTCCTTTCTTCTCTGTAGTCTCCCACTATTGCTTCTCCTTGCTTCTCTTTCATTCCCAATTGCTATATATTATGAACCTAATGACTCAAAGAGGAAAAAGTTTGAAAGTAAATATAGCTATTTTCAAGTAGTATGTGAAAAACTTCAGCATTATTTTTGTTTGAAAATGTTACTTTATTCCTAATATGAATCATAGTTATCTATAAAAATGATATATTTTATAAATAAAACTTTGTCTTTTTATTCTACCAGGAGACAATCAGGTGGCCATTTATTACAGATCTATGACTTCAAAGTTTTCTGTTTTAATATTGTGTTTTAGGAGTAGGTTCCATATTATAGTGAACAGCTCAGAGTCACAAAATGTGAGTTTTACTTCAAGTTCAACACTGTTGAACACATGCCTTTTAAAAAAGCCACTAAAGTCTTCTGTGGACATTTACCTTCTTACTATCTTCATCTGTAATTAGAGATTAAACAAGACTTTCAACCCACTCTAAATTTCTATGGTTTCACCATATTTGACTCCAATGTTTTCCCATCTTGTGGACACAACCTAAAGCTTAATTATAATAACCCATTTTAATAAGCAAATATATAGAGAGACAGAGTCCAATTGCCTATTACCCAAAGATAGAATTATGAAAACCATAAATATCAGGTCTTTCTAAGACAATGAAAATCCATGCTAAACTATTTATAACTCTCGGAACTAAGAGTAGAGCTTTTTATGTTATATAATGTATTCTAAAATAGAATCAGCCTTAAACATTCAGTCATACATAAAATCATGATTAATTATGTATAGATTAGTTGTTGGAAGTAAATATTTCATCCTCATTATTTTTCTTTTGCCACCTAACACACTTCTTATTACAATCATTACATGTGTTTTAGCATTTATCAACATAACCTTCAATATTTAATCTTTCTCTTCCTTATTACAGGATGGTGAGATAGATACTATTAATGTTATTATAATTATAATTATTCCTATTTATATTGAGAACACTGAAGCTTTCTGAGCCTTATTGAGGTTTATTCAAGGCCACATAGCTTGCAAAGCAATAAAACTAAGGCTGTTGGTCCCAAGAGCCCAAAGAGTAATCCATTGTTCTTTGCAACGTATCTAAAAGTTCACCACTTTTTCCTGTTCTAGACTCACAGAAAAGTAATTTTGATTTCTATGTTTCCAAAACATTTACTAGCCCTTAATTATGGACTAATCGGGTCCCTCTTGTGGATCCATCTTTTTATCTATAAAAGAAAGAAATTAAGTAAGATAATTTCCTGCTCCAGCTCAAAAACTCTATCCAGTGCTTTCCCAAAAGCCAGTCAGAGTAGCATGAACACATTCATTTGAAGTTACTCAGTGTCTGGGAAATGATGGTGTCCAGTATTTGGTAGAGTCAGGGCAAAGTTGAAAGAAGCTGAGGAGACTGGTGATCAACAACTGGTAAATGATTACCAAGATGTTAGAGATGAAAAGGGAGTGGGAACTGCATGAACTAACAGGTGATTTTTTTTTTAGAATAATAGATTCCATATGAATAGTACTTACAGTTTAGATATGTAGAAATACAAAATAAGAACATCCCTGGCCACATGTTTTAATGAATTCTAATTGCATATTATAGGTGCCAATTTTTCGGAGTGTCTGCTCTTAACAATTCCCCCAATAGTCCTTCTCCCCTAATCCTTAGTGGTAAACCTACCCTTTTGCTACAGAGGACTGGAGCAGGAGAGGGTATCTACGCAGCTGACCTGGTCAAAGAGAGCCACTACATGTGATTCTGGCAGCTGTGGGGACAGCCTTCCCTCACCATGGGGACTCAGGACCAGGTGGGCCAGGATGCTGAGATAAAGCAGCCACACAGATGTGGAGGAAGAAGTGACAAAAGACAGAGCCAGAAAACTCCCTGGGTTCCCAATAGTGTTCCTGTTTCCATCTCCAGTCTACTCAAGATCCAAACACTTTCTTGATGTTGAGTTCCATGATAAACTCAAACTCCATTTTTGCTTAATTGAACTTGGTTTCTGTTAGTCTATGGAGGCCTAACCACTTCATTAGCTTCAAGGAAGCTGCCAGTACTGCATCTATCAAGTATTATTCATATTCTGGGCATCTGACACTTCATTTATTCACTTCTTCATGCACCTGATATATGCCAGGCACTTTTCCAGGTACTGAAGTAACATCAGCAAACAAACCAGATCAAAATCCTCCCTTTGTGGAGTTTACATTGACATGTCAGTCATACGGAAAGACACAATGCGTTCAGCGTGCACGTTACCCTTCTTCTGCCTCCATATCTTTGTTCACAACCTTCACTTCTCTTGGCAGACCTTTCATCCATCTACATGTAGCAAATTCTACCAATATTTTAAATGTCTGGATCAAATATTCTGTCTTCTTCAACGTCTTTTCTATTTTCTCAGCAGATAGAATTCTTTTTTCTTTTGTTAATTATGGAACAATTTTATGTTTTATCTTATGAAACATGGTCACTTGACAAGTTGAAAGCATTGAGCATAAGGAGATAAATGACTATTCTCATACAGTCTCTGAGAAAAGGCCAATATCCCAAGCATGGCCCAAAGAGTACTATTAACTAACAGCTCATCATTCTGTACACAGACATTTCATTCACCAGAGCTGAAGCAATTTTACAGTATTAGTAACTTTAAATATTCCATGTTTAAGGCTGAGCATAAAGGCAAAATACGAGATTTTTATTAAATTAGTGTAATATGCACTTAAAATTACTTATTTATTTTTTAAAGTTAGCAAAAGATATTAAAACAAAACTCTGTGCTACCTCATATCGCTACTGCACTTGTCCCACTTGACCTTGTGCTAAGAGTTTTATGTATGTATTTTATTTGGCTCCCAGAATGTAAACTCCCTGTGGAACCAGCTTTGCATTTTCCTTGTTTTTTTGTAGATTAATTTATTGAGAGATAATTTTGTCTCTTTCTCACTGTTACGTTTCCAACTTCAAAAAACAAAAAAGTAATCTTCCTCTGCCCCCATCGGTAAAGTTAGCCATTCCAGGAAACCCTTCATAATCTTGTTTCAGAAGTTGAAAAAAATTAGCTGTTCACTCGCTAGGTGACAATACTTCGATCTGTGAATGAATGGACTTGTTAAACTGACCTAGGGGGAGTGGCTGTGGCTTTTTTATGAAAGAGTTCCTAACAAGGGAAAGAGAATAAAGGCGTAAGATGTCATTTAGTCTTTGTAAGACTCTGTCTCTGTCCTGAGAATGTGGTTGTTACTTTGTTATTGCTCTGCCGGTTGCACTGCTCAGTGCCAAAACATAAAAGGGAATATTACAGTGGGACATCATCTCTGTCAATAGATCTTGGGTATTAAAAAGAGAGTGAGGTCACTCAGGTGGAAAAAGCTGTGCCAGGTAATTTTGTCTGTTAGTTTTAAGACATATAGGAGAGTCTCTTGATTCCATTAGATCTTGAAAGAGTTCAAAGAGAGAACTGCCTCATTATCAGAAGACTGAGGAATTAGTGTAATTAGTATCTGAATATTCTTTAATATTTTCTTGCATAGAAAATAAAGGCAATTTGTTATCAAAAACATTCTTTCAAATGTCTATCTCCTGGAGTTGTGGAGTTCTGAAATTTTAACCAGCTGCCTTATAAAGAGAATTTATTAATTAACTTTATGCCTGCCAAGGAGAAGGAAGCCATTCTTGATTTTTAGCCCAAAATTTCCCAAAGTAATGGCCAAATCATTATGCTTTGGGTTTCGGGTTCTCTTGCTTAGAGTTATCAATGACATTTGAGTTTTAAGGCAGAAATGTTTCTAAATTCCCCTGTCATTTGTTTGGGAATCTATAGTCACTGGGCAACATGAAGCTGGGTCTCCCCTCTCTTCCCACCACAGGAAAGGAATTGGAGGCTGGAGGCGAACTTGGGTACCTTGGGGTGGTATCCCAAAGGAGGTGGTGGTGACAATAGACAAGTCTAGATGTTAGCAGGTCTTCTGATGAAGTCGGGGAGTGATCCCAACACAGATAGCAAATGCTAGAGTTAGGATTTCAACTCAGTCCTTATGATTTTAAATCTACAGGACTACTGTATCACTACAAATCCTGGCTTTGCCCCCTTTTGATTGGAGTAATCAGGTAAAGCACACTACTAATGTGATCCTTGGTAAATGTAATTTACTACTTAAGTACTTTGCTTTTGTAGATGTCAATTTCCTAGTTTTCTTTTTTTTCTTTTGGTAAATGCAGCATTCTGCAAAAATTTACTACCAATTCCTTGCTCTCACAAAGCATTTACCAACACTGTGCCACTATTTTAGAAATAGAAACCAAATCCTAGCAGAAAATGATAAACTCATATATTTCCTCTTGAGATTAACCTGCCCTTTTGAAAGGGAGCCAGAAATGAATGTGAAATTTATTTGCTATTAGACAAATAAATGCAGAAACTACAATTAAGAACTCTCTTTTAGGAATAGAGGCAACTAGTTGTTCTGCAAGTTTAAAGTTACAATTTTTTGATGGCAAAAATTGACCAACTGATTTCAAAATACATATAGGTACTAAAGTGGACTTTTGAAACTGTGGTAAAGTCCATACATTCCATAAATTAATAAAACAAATAATCAGCCATTTTTTTCAAATATGATATAAAAATATCTGAGGGCTCCTCCCCTCCGCTGCAGCTGGAATTCACTGAATCAAAGCTGTTATAGACTAGCATTTTTTGATGCACAGATAACCACTTTTTAAATCACTTGTAATATAATGAACATAAATAACTGAATTTTTTCTTACAGATTTGATTCTGAAGTATTTTTGAAGTATAGTTAGAATCAATGTGTTTGGGGGCACACATTAAACTATTTAAAATTTTATTAAAAGTTTTTTAAAAATCCTTATTCTCTCTCTCTTTCTGGTAGTGGAGAAGAAAAAATAGTATAGGCTTTTCTTAACTCACCACAATGCAGTAATTAAAAGTGGGAGAGAAAGGAGGGAAGTTGGGGGATTATGATGGAGATAATCAGATTCCCCAGTTGCCCTCTGCCTTCCCTGCTATCGAGACAGGGCATATTCTGGCACAGAAGCCAGAATTATGTCTGCAGGTGATTATTTCAAGGAAGCAGTTACTCCTTGTTGGAAGATTCACTGCAATTTCCTTTCAATTACATAGGCAGCCACTGGTGTTGGAGAAGGAAATAACAATATTCCCAAACCAAATAAGTAGGTTTTATGAACAAGACAGAATAATACATGAACCTGATTTCTCGAAGAGAAATTAAGTATATGAATGTCAATCATCTGACAAGATTAGCGTTACAATATAGGTTCAGAGTGAGTATTAAATCACAAAGTTACTTTTTATCACTTTATATAATAGCATTGTTCCTTTGATTATATCACCAACCGAGCAGCACTTCGAAAATTACTGTAGTGCTCTGTATATATTTTTAATTTTAAATCCTTTATTATTTTGGGGCCTGGTTTATATTTGATCTTTTCTTCTTCAGCTAATGCGTAAGAAGACATTATCAATATTTAGTGAAGATGACACTAAAATGCTGTTTTTCAAAACAACAAACTCTTAGCCTTTTCCTAAACAAGCAGGGAGCCATTATGCCTTCACTGTTTTACTTCCTTTGTTTCCTCTGTTTGCAGGACCCTCTATTCTTTGACCGCATCTTCCTCCACCCTCTATCTGTGCACCTCCCCACTGTCTGACCCCACTCAATAATCTCTTTGAGAGTAAGAACTATGACTTCTTTTTTTGTCATTGTTCCCAAAACATATTCCAAGTTTGTGGTAGAATTAAGGTAGTTTCTGGAGAGAACCTGATAACGTCTGCTGTATTGATGAATAAACATTCCAGAATAGAATTCCAACAAAACCCTCAAGTAGGATAAAATAACTTTGTGAATCTCACAAAAAAGAATGTCAATTTACATAAATCATTACCATTGCTTTATGGATAAAGTTTTACTAATCATTGAGAAATTATGGAACTGGAAAGTTCTCAGAGATAAACCAGGCAAGGGTTCTTATTTTGGATATGAGGAAACTGATGCCAAGAGAGGTGCAGTGACTTGTCCAAGGTCACATAGATAGTTTTATACCACAAAGGTCCATTCAAGTGTTTCCACAGTTGAACTCTAAAGAAAATTAATATTGAGTAAGGTACATCAGCACATAAGAAGCAAAATGGAAATGAGTGAAGTATTTCTAGATATGCCACAATTGATTTTCACTCATGTTTTGACAGAGAGATGGATGTGACGAAGGGTGTGAGTGCAGTTACTGTTTAAGAAGGTGATGGACTAACCAACATTGGTTTTAGTGAAGAATAAAGGAAGTGACTGTCCTTCAATCTAGCTCCACATGCTGTTCTTAAATATTAACCACAAAGTGCTCAAGCCCAAGGGCACGAGCTCTGGGTACACAGAGTGTAGCATTGACAGCTTTCAGGAATGCAGGCCCAAAGAGAGCCCCAGAAAACATCCAGGAAGCAAACTATCTGGAAGTTCTATACTTTCCTTGAAATGCCAAGATGAAATCTAAAAATATGTGTTCTGCTTTTTTGGTCTAATAAACCATATTTATATGATAGTTATCTGTCATATGGGGAGACAAAATTCAACATTTCACATGCGTGAGTTTCATACCCCTCCTTTAAATGTATCAAGATTTCATAAAGCTTTGGTTCTTCAGAAAAGATCAAGGTACATCACAATATTTAAAGCATTATCTCCGTATCTATTGCCACAGGAGGATAAAGAGAAAATAAACATAAATGTAAATAATGAAAATGCCTGAGCAGTCATAAAGTATGAAGTTACTGTGTGAATTCTATTCTGTGTTTATGTGTTTTTTTCCTTTACTCTTAGTTAAACATAATGCTTGGATTCTTTCCTGATTTATTTCATTCAGCAATCCCCCCCAACCCCCGACATCCCTTGCAAAGATGAATCAACAAAAGCTATTACCAACAACAATATGATTGATTACTTATTGGAACTCGAATACCAATTTTCCATTTAAATATATCTTTATATCAACCACCTCACTTGCCTATTGAAGAGTTTCAATTAGATTTTTTTTATAAAGAAGACTTTCTTTACTCTAAAGGATATAGCTGATATTTATGAAGACAACGCTTTATTTACAGAATAAAACTGAACTTTGCCATAACTTAGCATAAGCAAATATGTAGTTCCTGTTTCCCTAAAGGATTCCTGTCAACATCTTTTTCCTTTCATGTTCAAAGGCAGAAAGCCATTGGCTTTACCAGGAACACAGCAAAGCCATCCGTAAAGTATGCAAGTGTCGCTGGAATTAGGTGCTACCATATTTCTTGGGAAAATTAACACTTTTGACACATCTGTATGCAGTTCCAATCTTCAGATATCAATTTACAAACTCACATAAATTACATTTGGTTACATCTTTTGTTTTTGTCTCTTTCCTTGAGAAAAGCAAGAATTCTACTCTAGGCCAAATAATGGACAGAGATCATTAGGGCCCTCTCCAGGGATTGAGGCCCATTAGAAGAGATTGGCAAGTAAGTAGGGAAAAGGTACGTCGAGGGTCAGAAAATAATCACATTTAGCCTAGTTCTCCTGGAGATTCCTTGGAAATTTTGGGGCCCATGAGCTCAGGTGCTGCTTCTGGGATTGCCCCTAAGGTGCTGCTTCTGGGATTGCCCCTATTCATATCAAATAGCAGAGAACTGAGACGCTTACCCACACCTGAAATTTGGATGCAAGTGTGGGATAGAGGTGCTAGGCAGCTGCACTTTCATGCCTCAGTGCAGTCTCTCATACCTGTTCATCTGCAGTGGCGTGAAAGGCAAACAGATTCCTCTGCTCGTTATGGGTTGTTGAAATGACAGAACCACTTGGTCTCAATATTTTCTATGACACTTGATACATAAGGAAGCTCAGAGACTAAAGTCTTTGTTTCTATATTCCACTAGGTCTTCTTGAAAGTCTCTTTTACATTCTGGTTGCTGTCATGACATCAAAGTCACCTGTATCCCTCATCTTTGTGGGGAAGAGCAGGCTAAATAAAGTAGGTAAGGACACCTTCTGAGTCTGCACCCCTTTAATTGACACATAGAGGATGTGGCCCTTGACGTTTCTGCTTCCCTCATTCTTTCTGCAACTAAGCAAATATAGAATGTGGATTTTCCCATGCACTTAGCAAGGATGAAACTCAGTGATCATTTGCTCTACTTCACATGGTAGTTGTTTCTAAGATTACATATCATACATATGCATATATATATATATATATATATATGGTTATGTTGTGCTACACACACACAACTGTTAATGAGTGTTCTATCTCCCCTTTTCTTGTCTCTCTGCTCTCTAGGACAGCAGTAGCTTTATATGTATCTCCATCTGCCCTAGGTCTCCCCTCGCATCACAAACAGAGTTACCCTTCTATGAACCATCTATTGCTTTAAAATTATACCTCAGATACAGTCAGGTTCCTAGCAGAAAGTAGATGGTACATTCAAAATGGTTAAAATAAAAACAATTATGGAGAAACTATTGACCAAGTGGGTTAAGATGGTTGATGAGTGCCCAGGAACTAGCAATAGAGAGAACCAATGCCATTCCAGGCAAGAGTGAAAGAGTGGAACCAGATTCCAATGAGAGTTAGAGCTTTAGAAGACTTGACCAAGAAGCTTAACTAAAGAGGAATGTAGCTGTTTTTTTAAGCTAGGAAGGGAGGTGTGGTGGGGGAGACTCTCCAAATTTCTGCTAATGTCTGTCTTGGGCTGCATTCAAAGCCATCTGGGAATGTTTTTTCCAGGTTAGCAGATGTGAAGAGTTGGTGGGAACTGGGGAAAATAACGATGTGTCTCATCTTATCTCTAAAAGCATATCTTTTTCTTTGCTTAAAAAGCAAAACACATGTGTTTAAAATATTTTACAGAGATAAACAAAACTCTTTATGATAAAAGATCCTATTTAGTACCCTAACCCTTAGTACAGTGCCTAGTATACGGTAGTGTATGATAGGGTTTGGCTGTGTCCCCACTCAGATCTCATCTTGAATTGTAACTCCCGCAATTCCCATGTGTCATAGGAGGAACCTGGTGGGAGGTAATTGAATCATGGTGGCGAGTCTTTCCTGTGCTGTTCTCATGATAGTGAGTAAGTCTCACCAGATATGATGGCTTTAAAAATGGGATTTTGCTGACATAGCTGTCTTTTTGCCTGCTGCCATCCACGTAAGATGTGACTTGCTCCTCGTTGCCTTCTACCGTGATTGTGAGGCCTCCCCAGCCATTTGGAACTGTAAATTCAATAAACCTCTTTCTTTTGTAAATTGTCATGTCTCGCCTATGTCATTATCAGCAGCTTGAATTGGTACTGGGAGTGGGGCACTGCTAAAACATTCCCAGAGCCCAACAAATGCTGGAACCCTGGAAGAAGGGCTACTAGCGGGAGCACTGGACTCCAAGGAATGCAGACCAGGGAAGAGAGTGTTGGGAGTAATAAAATGTGGGTTAGAAGTGGAATAACGGACAAGTAGAGGGAAAGACTTTCAAAGTCCACTTTCCATGGATTGAGTAACTTGGGGGCCTTTATCCATTGGCTCTGAATGCAGCCCAAGACAGGCAGTGTACTGGGAGTGGGGGACTGCTACAAAGATTCCTGAAAATGTGGAAGCCACTTTGGAACTGGGTAACAGGCAGAGGTTGGAACAGTTTGCAGGGCTCAGAAGAAGATAGGAAAATGTGGGAAAGTTTGGAACTCCCTAGACACTTGTTGAATGGCTTTGACCAAAATGCTGATAATGATATGGACAATGAAATCCAGGCTGAGATGGTCTCAGATCGAAATAAGTAACTAGTTGGGAACTGGAGCAAAGGTGACTCTTGTTATATTTTAGCAAAAAGACTGGTGGCATTTTGTCCCTGCCCTAGACATTTGTGGAACTTTGAACTTGAGAGAGATGATTTAGGGTATCTGGTGAAAGAAATTTCTAAGCAGCAAAGCATTCAAGGGGTGACTTGGGTGCTATTAAAAGCATTCAATCTTAAAACGGAAACAGAGCATAAAAGTTTGGAAACTTTGCAGCCTGACAATGCAATAGAAAATTAAACCCCATTTTCTGAGGAGAAATTCAAGCTAGCTGCAGGCATTTGCATAAGGAATGAAGATCTGAATATTAATCCCCAAGAGAATGAGGAAAATGTCTCCAGGGCATTCAGAAGTCTTCATAGGAACCCCACCCATCACACGCCTGGAGGCCTAGGATGAAAATGTGGTTTCATGGGCCAGGGCCAGGGTTCCCATGCTGTGTGCAGCCTAGGGACTTTGTGCCCTATGCCTCAGCCACTCCAGCTGTGGCTGAAACAGGCCGACATAGAGCTTGGGTCATGGTTTCAGAGGGTGCAAGCCTCAAGCCTTGGCAGCTTCCACGTGGTGTTGAGACGGCAAGTGCACAGAATCAAAAATTGGGGTTTGAGGACCTCTGACTAGATTTCAGAAGATGTTGGAAATGCCTAGATGCCCAGGCAAAAGTTTGCTGCCGGCATGGGGCCCTCATGGAGAACCTCTGCTAGGGCAGTATGGAAGGGAAATGTGGGGTCAGAGCCCCTACACAGAGTACCTACTAGTGCACCACTTGGTGGAGCTGTGAGAAGAGGGCCACCATCCTCCAGAACCCAGAATGGTAGATCCACTGACAACTTGCACTGTGTTCCTAGAAAAGCCACACTCAATGCCAGCCCTTGAAAGCAGCCAGGGGGGAGTCTGTACCCTGCAAGGCAACAGGTGTGGAGCTTCCCAAGACCATGGGAACCCATCTCTCGCATCAACGTGACCTGGATATGAGACATGGAGTCAAAGATCATTTTGGAGCTTAAAGATTTGACTGCCCTGATGGATTTCAGACTTGCATAGGGCCTGTAGCTCCTCTGTTTTGACCAATTTCTCCCATTTTGAATGGTTGTATTTGCCCAATGCCTGTACTCCCATTGTATCTAGGAAGTAACTAACTTGCTATTGATTTTATAGCCTCATAGGCAGAAGGGACTTGCCTTGAGACTTTGGACTGTGGACTTTTCAGTTAATGCTGAAATGAGTTAAGACTTTGGAGGACTGTTGGGAAGGCAAGATTGGTTTTGAAATGTAAGGACGGCCGGGCGCGGTCGCTCACGCCTATAATCCCAGCACTTTGGGAGGCCGAGGTGGGCAGATCACAAGGTCAGGAGATCGAGACCATGGTGAAACCCCCTCTCTACTAAAAATACAAAAAATTAGCTGGGCGCTGTGGCAGGCGCCTGTAGTCCCAGCTACTCAGGAGGCTGAGGCAGGAGAATGGCGTGAACCCGGGAGGTGGAGCTTGCAGTGAGCCAAGATCGGGCCACCGCACTCCAGCCTGGGGGACAGAGCGAGACTCCGTCTCAAAAAAAAAAAAAAAAGAAATGTAAGAACATGAGATTTGGGAGGGGCCAGGGATGGAATGATATGATTTGGCTGTGTCCCCACCCATATCTCATCTTGAATTGTAAGTCCCACCATTCCCATGTGTCATGGGAGGAACCCAGTGGGAGGTATTTGAATAATGGGGGTGCGTTTTTCCTGTGCTGTTCTCATGATAGTGAATTAGTCTCACAAGATCTGATGGCTTTAACAATGGGAGTTTGCCTGCAAAAACTCTCTTTTTGCCTGCTGCCATCCATATGAGATGTGACTTGCTCCTCCTTGCCTCCAGCATGATTGTGAGACCTCCCCAGCCATGTGGAACTATGAGTCCAAGAAACTTGCTTTTCTTTTGTGAATTGCCCAGTGTATTAGTTCATTTTCATGCTGCTAATAAAGACATACCTGAGACTGGGTAATCATGGCAGAAGGTGAAAGGCACATCTTACGTGGCAGCAGGCAAGAGAGAATGAGAACCAAGTGAAAGGGGAAACCCCTTATAAAACCATCTCATAAGACTTATACACCACCACAAGAATGGTATGGGGAAAACTGCTCCCATGATTCAGTTATCTCTCACCAGGTCCCTCCCACAACACATGGGAATTGTGGGAGCTACAATTCAAGAAGAGATTTGAGTGGGGCACAGCCAAATCAGCAGGTAGATATTCAGGAATAAATATATTGATATTCAAGGAGTACTATTTTTAGATCAATTCTAAGAATAATTTTAGAAAAATAATAATTGTTGTTAATTTTATTGAGGACTTAGTATATTTTGGGACCTTCAAACCTCACACCAGTCTCATAAGATAGTTACTATTACTGTGTTATCTTCATGAATTTATAAATGAGGCAACTGAGGCTCAGAGTAGTTGAGCATCTTGGCCAAGATCACACTGTAAGAAGGTGACTAAGTGTGATTCTGAAACCAGCAGTCTATCTCCAAAGTACCTAATCTTACCATAAGGCCATACTAAAACTCTCCACAATATCACATTATTAAAATTACAGTGGAAAGGCTTTGCAATTCAAGTTCACAGGCAAACAAACAGAAGACAATAGTCTTTCTTTACTGGTCAGTATTACATCGCATTAAGCTCATGTAAGGACATAATGGGGGAAGGACATTTCTACATGTAACTGACCCAAGATAGTTTTAGGTGTATGATAAGTCTATAGCCTGCATTCTTGTCAAACATGTCAGGGGGCAGCATGTGGCAGGGTGGGAGGGAGGCAAATGGAGATCTTCCTTCTTACTTGCCTCAGATTCTTCAATCTTCCATAGCAAGTGAAAGAATATAACTACGTTTGGAAGTACGCTCACCAAGTTAACAAATACGCTAAACACAGGAGTAGTGAGGGGAGAAGCATGCCTCAGTCTGGCAAAGCTTCAGACTCCAGAAGTCTAAATTTGTTAGAAATGAAAAAGCTAACAAAGCAGAACTGCTGATCGTGAACATTTGACAGTAAGATTCCTTTGGTGGAAGCTTCATGTTGCAAATATTATATTTAATTAGGTGTTTTTTGTTTGTTTGTTTGTTTGTTTGTTTTTTTCTCAGTTCATTTTCTAAAAACAAGGGCTTTTTGGCTCTGCTTGATGTTTGTGAAGACACGAACCACACAAAACCGTGATACTTTCTGAATTTTAAAGCCTTGCTTCTCAAAGTGTGGCCACAGACTGGCAGCATCCCCACTTCTTGGGAGCTTGTTGAAAATGTGGTCTCTTTGGCTCCACCCAGACCTTCTAAATAAGAATGTGCATTTTAACAAGATTTCCCCAGGTGATTCCATGCGTATTGGTATTTGAGAAGCCCTGACTGTCACATCTGGCCTTAGCTCTTAAAGCCTACTCACTTCCTTCTGCATCTTGAACATGTAAATCAGCCACTCTGCCCTGCTCACCAGTCCCTGGGTGTTCCCATTCCCCTTTGCAGCCCTGCTTGTACATACTATTTAGATACACCAAGCAAACACCCAATCTACTCTTCTAAGTCACATTTCTAATGTCAATTGACTTGAGTGGCTCTTTAAATAAAAATAAACTTTCCAGTTTCTCTTCCCTTAGGCACAGTCTGCAGTGGCAATCGCTGTTATTTTTTTTTTTTAATCTTCTCTAAAATTCTTGTGTATATCCAAGCATCCAAAATATACATGTTTTACATTTTTCTTTTTTTGAAATAACTTTGTACCAGACACCAGGCATGGTGGTTCACGCTTGTAATCCCAACCATTTGGGAGGCTGAGGTGGGAGGATTGCTTGGGGCCAGTAGTTCAAGACCAGCCTGGGCAACATACTGAGAACCCATCTCTACAAATATTTTTTAAAAAAGAAAGAAAAACATCACACAATATATATATGACTGTAAACCTAGTTTAATTACATAATTTATCTCTAATTAGTTCACTTATTATTGCTTAAAATATTTTGTTCTGTATATAGATGGATATACCAAAGTTTATTTAATCAGTTCTCAGATGATAAACACTTATGTTATTTTCTTTCTTTCTTTTTTTTTTTTTTTTTTTTTTTTTTTTGCTATTTCAAACAATGCTGATGTATACATTTCTTTACAATTGCATTTGCCACTTTTGCAAGTTTTCCTTTAAGATCTAGTCTCAGGAAATTGTTCTGTCAGGTGGAAGGGTATGTGCCTTTTAACCTAGTAGATATCAATAGATTTCTCTCCAAAGGTGTGGCACCATTTTATATTCCAGAACAGCATAAGGCACCTGTTTCCATCACTAGAAATTATCAAACTTTTTTCTTTGTTGACTGGGAGGTAGAATCTAGGCTGTCTTAAATTTATTCAGGAATTTCTCTGAGGCATTTATGAGTAGACACACAAAGAGGGTGGAGGAGAAAGAGGAAGTGCATTCTAAGAAGAGGAGATATCATGTAGGACATATGTAAAGTTGGGTCTGTGGAAGTGGCTAGAGTCTGGAGAGGTAGGCAGCCAGCCAGATCAGAAGGGCCTGGCATACCTGCTAAAGGGGGAAAACTGGAACCGCATTCTGAAGGAATCCATGAGAATATGGTATTGAGAAGATAAAACCAAATAGTTTGTTTTTTATTCCCACAAGTTTGGAGGAGCCATCTATTTCTTGTGAGGGCATTGACTGATAATAATTGTGTCTTTATAATTGGCTTATTTTCTCCTAAGACTCAATTTAGACAAAGTAAGTGCGGGTGTAGGAAGGTTGGCTACTTGTTAGGAAGCAACATTTGGTAAATCTGGAGGCCAAACCCAAAACTTTTTTATTTTTATGTTCCTGGTTGTGCTTACTAATATAAAGTTAATTGTAATGCTTTTACTAGAAGCTGTACATTTGAAATCAAAACCCTCTATCACTGCTACTTTCTCTTCTCCCAGTATGAGATAACAATAATATTCTTTAGGAAATTTCATATGGAAGGTTGGTACCTGTTGTACTTGCCCAGCTCTGAATAAAATAATTCCAACAGAACATTGAATCCAATTTCACTGTCTCACTTGCTGATATGGTTTGGCTGTGTCCCCACCCAAATCTCACCTTGAATTATAATAATCACCATGTGTCAAGGGTGAGGCCAGGTGGAGATACTTGAATCATGGGGGCAGTTTTCCCCACACTGTTCTAGTGATAGTAAATAAGCCTCACGAGATCTGTTGGTTTTATAAATGGGAGTTCTCCTGCACAAGCTCTCTTGCCTGCAGCCATGTAAGGCGTGTCTTTGCTTTTCCTTTGCCTTCTGCCATGATTATGAGGCCTCCCCAATCATGTGGAACTGTTAGTCCATGAAACCTCTTTCCTTTATAAATTACCCAATCTTGGGTATGTCTTTATTACCAGCATGAAAACAGACTAATACACTCGTTGAATATAAAACAGAAATAAAAAGAGAATGCCACTTTATCAGAGAGCTATAATTTCATTTGAAACAAAACAAGAAAGACTAATTTTTTCAGAACTCGGCATTTTTATTAAACAAATTCCAGATCCTGAGACATGTGTGACTGATGATGTATTTCGGGGAAAATGAGGAAAACAAAAACACTGAGACCTTTACTTATCCTCAATAATCAATGCATCTCCAAAATGACTCTATTAAATCTAATCATCTTGGATTTGGTTGATGTTTGGATGATGATATTGCCAAGCTAAACTACTTTACATAGAATATTATAATTAGAAAAAAGTCTGAGGAATCATCTAATTCAGGCTCTCAGTTGACAAAGAATTTATTTTACTTTTGTAAAAATTTGTTTGGCTTTATATGGAGGTTTCTCAAAAAACTTTGAATAATTATTTTCTGAAATAATATTCTAAATTGGAATAAAAGATCATTCACCTTCACCTTGGGTATTCGCTTTAAGATTAAAGAGGGAAGTGACTTTGTGATCCAAGTTTGTGACATTGTATTTTAAAGGAGGAATTGGTATTTGATGTTGGGAACAATTTTTCAGGTTCAAAGTCTGAAAGCATCTCTGTATCAAACCCAAAGAGATTTTCTCAAGTGAAATAAAGTGAAACAAAGAAAGTAGCATTAGCAGTTGTGAGTTGCAGAGAGTTCTTTTTAAAATTTGTTCTTCGGTTCTTCTAGGCCTCATTTGCAAGTCACTACTTAATTAACTAGGGTGGATAATGTTAGGTAAAGTCCAAAATGTAAAGGAACTACACAGCAATACCAATATTTCGGTATTTCTTCAATAAAAGTTACTGACACTCTCTATATGTCAAGCACTAGAGGGTACCAGTGAAAAGAGATAGTGTGTTGTTATGTTCTGCATTTTTGTTGATGAAAACAGAGAAGTTGGCTAGGTCATCAATGTAGTACCTCTGGTAAAGCTCAAGTATAGGTAAATTTAATTCAATCTTGTGTTTGAATTATTCCCTCTTAAGAGGGAAACAATCCTATTCCCATGGAGTTTTTTGAGGGCACTAAGTGATAGAACGCATGTGACTACGACTAGTATAATAGTGTGTTAAAATCATTCTGTAATACATATACAGGAAAATTAATTAAGCATATCATACGAATAAATGTATAAGCCAGGTAAATGCATTAATCCTAGGAATAAAGCAAAGCATTGCTAATATCTCTGAAGGTCTTAGAGCATGAAGACTCTTGAGACAGGTCTTTATAAAAAATCACTTAGAAATTATACTTATCAATGTATTCAAACTACATGAACTATTGAGTTTTGCTTTGTAGGATAGTGGAACAAGAAGTGAATTTGGCATTTGGAGACCTTAAGCCTTTATTTTCTTACTGCAAAATGACAGAGATAATGGGGCCTATCTTTTAGAGTTGCTACAAGTCTCAGAAAGGATCATGGTTTTTGTTTTTTTGAGAACAGAGTCTCTCTCTGTTGCCCAGGCTTGAGTGCAATGGCGCGATCTCGGCTCACTGCAACCCCCACCTCCCGGGTTCACACGATTCTCCTGTCTCAGCCTCCTGAATAGCTGGGACTTCGAGCGCACACCACCATGCCTAGCTAATTTTTGTATTTTTTAGTAGAGATGGGGTTTCACCATGTTGGTCAGGCTGGTCTCAAACTCCTGACCTCATGATCCGCCAGCCTCGGCCTCCCAAAGTGCTGGGATTACAGTCGTGAGCCACCGTGCCGGCCTAAGTAATTTTTTTTTTTTGAGATGGAGTCTGTCTCGCTCTGTGGCTCAGGCTGGAGTGCAGTGGCGCCATCTCGGCGCACTGCAAGCTCTGCCTCTGGGGTTCACGCCATTCTCCTGCCTCAGCCTCCCAAGTAGCTGGGACCACAGGTGCCCGCCACCATGCCAGGCTAATTTTTTTTGTATTTTTAGTAGAGATGGGATTTTACCATGTTAGCCAGGATGGTCTCGATCTCCTGACCTCGTGATCTGCCCGCCTCAGCCTCCCAAAGTGCTAGGATTACAGGCATGAGCCACCGCGCCCGGCCAGGATCATGTTTTTTAAATTACTTGAAAATACAGATATAGTAATTCAAGTATGAGGTATTATTTTAGCAGAAATATAGCTATCTATATCTTATATTAGGTTCCTTAATCCACATATATCTCAGAATAACACCTAATTTGAATTGTAGAATAGTATATTGAAAAGAATCTTTAACTGTTGGGAAAAAAATCGTGTGTGTGTGTGTGTGTAGGCGTGCATGCATGTGTGTGAGGCTTGTCTACTTCTATCGCACATATCAGGTCCAGAAAATGTCATACTAAATTGCCAAGTGGTTTAGGTAAAAATTCATGGAAAGGTATAATTTAAAATTCTGAGACTCTAGCTTGTAACATTTGTAATTTTAAGGCTAAAGACATGAAAATGAACTTAAATTCAATATTCCTTCCAACAGCCTATGGTTTTATAACTTTTTGATTATACGATACGATCCCAACTGCCTTCTATGTATGGTGAATGGTTCTAAAGTGAAGGCCCTTTATCTTCTAAACTCTTTGATGAGTTTGGACATCTACATCTGGATATAAGAGCTATAGAGAGATGGACTGCTTTCCATACTAAGAAGAGAAAAATTTGGAGTGTTCAGATCTCTCAGAGTGGGGATGAGGAGCAGAGATGGGATGGGGAAGGGAGAAAAGGCAGTAGAAGACCACATCTTTACTAGCATTTATTAAATTGAAAAGGTGATTGGTGTAGGTAAGTCTCTGTTAAAAACTAGTGACAGACAGACACTGGGTCACTTGAGAGTATACATGAAACCAGGATGCCAGGACACAGAGGATGATGTAAGACTTTAAGTCCCTGATAATTTGCAGAAGGTTTTGGACTTCCACTGACTGTGGTATTGGTAGATATCTGACCAAGATATCTACCAATAGATATCTACCAATAGATCATCACCTAGATCTTCAAGGGGGCAAACAGGTCCCATCTTATACCTGAGTTATACAAATAAAACATATCTTCATTTATTTATAAGTTTTAATCTACCTACTTCCAAAAGGATAAATGGTATGTTTGTTGTATTATTTATTATGATACAACTTTTCATAGGTGAGCTAATCTAGGTCAGTGGTTCTCAAATGAGGAGGAGGTCAGTTTTGCCTTTGAGAGAAAGGTATCAATGTCTGGAAATATCTTTGATCATCACAACTGAGGGTTTCTATGGGCACTTTGTGTGTAGAGGCAAGGATCCTGCTCAAAATTCCACAATGCCCAGGACAGACCCCACAGCGAAGAATATCTGACCCAAATGTCAATAGTACTGAGTTGAGAAACCCTGATGTAAGCCAACCTCTCATCTTAATAAATGAGAAGCTGAACATAAAAGAGGGTCAGCAATGTGTGCCAAATCACACAGTGAGCAAACAGATAAGGCCTCTAGTATTTTTCCCATTAGACTATTTAACTTCTAAGAGCTGAAGTTCTAAAATGGAACTGTTGGAAAATAGACCTTCTTATGGACATATTTAGACTTAAGATATACTACGTAATTGCATAAATATTTAAAACACAGTACTGCTTACAGTAGGCTATCTAGACAAAGATGAACATAGAAAATGTAATGACTATGTATTTAACTATATACAGTAAAAACCATTTTTATAATATTTAACCAATTTACTTTCCAGCACAGTGGTTCTCAGACTTTAGCACGCCTCACAATCGCCTGGAGGAAAGGCTGATACAAACACAGATCGCCAGGACACATCCCCAGAGCTTCTGACTCCGTAAGTCTGTCGCGAGGCCCCAAAATCTGCATTCCTAGCAAGTTCCCAGGTAGTACTGATGTTGCTGGTTAGGAGACCCCACTTTGAAAACCACTGTCCTAGAATTTAGTAGGTACTTAGTAAATTTTGGCTTAATATTGTAAGTATTCAAACAACATAATCTCACCAAAAAATGTAATCTCACTTTAGCATAGATTAATTAATAATGCTAATTCCCACTTAGAGGAATACAAAGATATATATGGTAGGATCAAAACTAATTTAAATTTCATTTAATTCAAATTCTCCATTTTAAAATGAAAAAAATAATATACTTTAAGTTGATTACCACAAAGAAGAATCCCTTTTAGCAATAGCCAATAGAAACAATATTAAATGCAAATCAATTATAGACAATTTGAATACTGACATTGTTATCTGAAAGATACATAAACTCAAAGATTATAAGTACAATTAAGTATGTATCCATCATTTTTAACTTATGAGGAATAGTCTAAATGCCAAACTGAGTAAAACCTGGTCTAATGGGGCCCTTATCTCAAGCTATGTCTAGGGAAAATGCCTATTGACATCAGTAATATAAAATCAGGCCCTGAGGGACCATAATTGTCTCTTTAAATTATGTGGGAAAGCATGTACATGTTTAATCAACTAAATACAGCATACAATTCTAAGTGGTATATTTTCATCATAAATAATCAATGTGCTGCTGTTAATATGGTTAATTATGGAATGAAAATTATCTCCAAGGAAATTTATTTTTCTATCACTCATTTTCATTCATTTAATTTAATTTTTAAAATGCAAGAAATTTTAGATACTTTAAAACTGTTTACCTAGAAAGTATGTGCTAAGTAACCTGCTTCATGCCAGTCATCACTGAGAGACACCAAAACAAATGATTCATAGTTAACTTTCCATTTTGCTCTTTGAGATCATGTAGACAGTTTATGCAGACTTCACTTTCCTAACTCATGTCATCCTGTCCAAGGTACTGAACTTCGCTTGCCAAGGACGCAAAGGAAGATAAACCCTCTCAAATGTGCTGCATTTGTCTTCAACTTATTAAATATCCATCTATTTTTTAGATTAGATGCCATCTGTTGTATTATCGTATCTGGTTAAATCTTATTTCTTCAACTTTTTAAATATCCATCTATCTTTTAGATTAGATGCCATCTGTTGTATTATCGTATCTGTTGTAAATCTTATTAAAATTCCTGGCCAATATATCACTCTGCTGCAGCAATCTTCCCTGCTACCTCTCCAGGCTTTTCTGCAGCATTCAATAAAGAGCCTGCTATTTTAACTAATTGCTGAGGCAGGACAGAGTGTGAGAGTCTAAAACAGAATCAGTGCTATATTGTTTCTACTTTTACCTAGAGAGTGAACAACTGTTCATATCAAACCTGGAATCATCCCTTCAAGTCTCCTAAACACAGTACAGTTTGAGCCAATGCAGTTAATCCACCCTCCTTCAGTGCTAGTGTTGAATGGCGCTTTTGCTGCAGTATTCACCTTGGAACTAAGTAGGCAGGATTCATTATTTGTTGAAGTCACCTAACTGTCAGTTTTTTTCTTATACGATCACAAACAAATCACAACAGAAGACAAATACAGGCATACATATAACTCACAAGGGAAGCAAATTTGCATTCAGAGACAAGGGCAACATAACAAGAACTGCAGTAAATCTCTTTGAGCTAATAGCCACATCTAATAATGCTCTCCTACAACATCTCCAATCAAATAAATTGTATTCAGAGTTTAAACATCAAATCAACATTCATTCCTTGATGGTTACAGATGATGTCCGATAAGCAAATTTGAATTCATGATTAATTTACTCCTTAAGTGTCTCAGAGCCAGGATTACTGGAAGACTTACTATGCTTATTCAAGCATGCTGACAAAACTGTAATCTCAGTAATTTCTCCCTGCAACTCTCAGCATGGCTGACAGGCATCTGCCAAGACTGTAGTACATAAACCGCTGAAACATGCAAAAATATTTACCCCCAAAAGATGTAGTAAAAGCTCAGCTTCCTCCAGCTTCCATAACCCCTGAAGTGTTAATCTGGAGGAACAGTTCCATGAGTTTCCACAGGCCAGCAGTGTGTCTCCTACACTTGACCTAGACAGCCTTACATAACGAAGCACCAGTGCTGGGGAGCTCTCTGAATGTCATCACCAGCAAGAGCAAGAAGTATTGGCAGCAGCAGGCAGCCAGGCAGGCTGGGAGTTTGCATGGAAATCATGAAGTCTTTCTTGTCTTCCTCTTTTGAAATATTTTGGAAGGAGAGTTAAGAATAGCTCAGAAACTGGTCTCATTCTTTTTGTCAGAAGAATGACCAGAAGCATAAAAGCTAAGTCTTCCAGCAAGTGCAAGACACCTCTTTCAGTGTTTGCAGTAAACCTAACAAGAGTGAATTGCTATCAGTAAAGTCCTGTACCATGACACCCAGAATGAAGGAACTGGTAAAGCAAAGTAATAACTCAAAGACCATCACCGAGGGCTTTTGTCTACCTTTAACTCATTGTGGTGAGTAGAGGGAAATATGTGTATATGTAATGAGATAATTATTGGGGGTATGAGTTGTTTTGCAGGATGATAACTAAAGGATTTGTAAACGGTATTTATGCTCCTTAAATATCTTGTTTGTGAGCAAGGTAATAGGATAAAAATTCAGAATGCGATGGGTTAAACTGGTTGTGTTTAATGTATTTCAACTTCTGAAATTCTTATGCAAGTAATAAGACAAGCAGATATCTGCCTATGGTGGGTTGCAGATAAATGTCAGATGTCTTAATTAATTACTTCTATTGTCTACACTGAAAAATAAGATCTTAATTTTAGCTTTCAGATTTTGCATGTAATCAATCTTCTTTTAGACTCTGAAAATAATTTCTTATGATGGAGCAAGAGGATCGCTGTGCTTTTGAGATAATCTGCATTAGACTTACTCCTAGATATCTGGGGGATACTTTAAACAGCAAATGTAAAACAATGTACTCTCCACCTAATTTTCTTTCAATTATCCCAAATGTATGCAATGCAAGGTATGCTTTGAAAAGCTGGAAATAATAAAACCAGTCTTCTATTCTGATTCTGAGTAAGGTGATATGGTATTATTAATATAAGATTACATTATATTATTTAATTATATATAAAATTGTGATTTGATATGAGTTGTGGGCTAATATGTGTAATTCCTGAGGTAACAGAAATAGAGAAGGAACCATGCATCATTTAAAAATAATCTTAATGTTCTGCTCTTAGCTGGGAAGCCTATCTGCTAATGCATCACACTAAGTAGAGTGAGGAAATAAGAGAATTTAGGTCTATGAAGGAACACAGTGATCTAATTCAAACCCATTACTTAACGCATAAGGAAACTGAGGTAGAAAGAAGTTAGATGATATGCCTGACACAGAGGAAGAGGTGAGTGAAAAATGGTTTTCCTGACACTGACTTGTTATTTTGTCACCCATACTGCAATGAATAATTGTCTTTTGATACTGGAGTAAAGGCTTGATGTACAGTGATTTTTTAATATCATACAAATGACAGAAAAAAAAGTGGAGTAGTACTAAATATCTGCTTTTAGCAGTAGTCTAATTTTGGAAAAACAAGTTCTGTACTGATTGGAATGAGAAACTTTCTTCAGTTATTTCTCACAATAGTAATGAACACATTGGTGCAACATTTAATTAAATATTCAATGATGAAATTGTGTTCTGAACATTAAGCTACGTACACCATGCTGTTGGCTCATATCCTTTTATTTTATTAATGTTGATTATGGTGCTAGGCTTCTCTATCCCTTGGAGAGTTAATGTATGTGAAACAAACAACCCACAGGAAACAAAGAACTGGAAAATAGAATGTTTTTAAAAAATATTCTGTCTTATTCTTTTCAAATAAACTAAGCCTTTTGTAATCAGGTGTGTGTTTTTCATTCTTGCATCCCTGCCCCTAGCACAATGCTTCCTGGGCCTCCAATAAGTGTTTGCTGAATGAATAAATGGAGGGATGAAAAGTATTCATAATGTGTCCCTGTATGGGAAGTGCATACAGTATGACCTAGTAGAGTTATTTGGAGGAGTCATTTTAAGAAGTGTATAAAAATGTTTTACTAATATATATCAGTTTAATAATTGCCAAAGTAAATGAATGTTTCTGAAATGCATGTTTGGAAATGGTTAAAAGAATTTTTTGGCACATTCTTCTAATTGGATCAACTTGGTATAGCTTTGGCTGCTTATAAGAGACAAACATATACTAGCTTAGCCAAAATAGAAGTTTGTTTTTCTTAAGTGACATTAGTCTGAAGGTAGGATTTCACAGTCCTCAAAGACCTAAGCTCATTTTTCTTCCTCTCAAACATCCTCAGCTTGTGACTTTCATCCTTCTATTTGTTGCCTCATGGTCTTGAGATGGCTGCCTCACTTCCAGCAACCTAACTACATTCCAGGGAGAAGGATAGGAAGAACAAGAGGTGTAAGACATATACCAGCTAAATCAGCTTTCTCCAAGAGCTTTCGCAAACCCCTAGAGATTTTAACTTATAGCCTATGGGTCACAACTGTGAAAAACGCCCACTCCCTCCTGCAAGGGAATCTAGAATCACTGTGTTTTTAGCTGAGCCCATGGCCACCCCTAAATACAGCTGGGGTTCTGTTTTTAAGATAAAGAATGTATTTCCCCCATATCCATTTTCCATTAACATGGATTACTGGTAAAATCTTTAAAAATTTTGGTTACTGGTTTTGGTTACTGGTAAAATCTTTAAAACTTCAGTGTGCTTGGTTAGTCTAAGCTGATTTGTATTCCTAAAGAGCAAAAAGTCTCCTCATTTTATATCTGAGCTTTCTATGGAAAAAAATATCCTACTTTTAGAATAGAATGTTACTTGGGAAACAGATGGGTTTATAACTATCCTGTAGTGAGATAGATGCGAAGAGAAAACTGTAGACAGACTTTTCATAATGAAAAATGAAAAGAATCCCATGGCCTATTTCATCTCATATTTACCCTACAAAATAAGGTTGTCTGAAGTTTTTTCTGAAAAGATTCTGACTGGGAGAATAGATAGGCACCGAATTAAAGCTCCAACCTTTGGAATCTCTTCAATTATTAAGCAAAATTGTATCTCACTAATTTAGAAAAGAAGCCTTTAATGAGGTTTTTTTGTTTGTTTGTTTGTTTTTGTTTTGTTTTGTTTTCCTTTCTGTTCCACTTGTTATCTTGCTGGAATCAGCTACACTGAATAGCATGTGGCTCCCCCTGGCTGGTCCATGGAAGGTTTTTGTAAGTTCTCCCAATTCAGTCTCAACAATGCCTCTATAGACCAGAACCTGTTCTTTACATTGGCACAAGAAATAATTTGAAAGGTCCTAGAACATGATAGTCCCTCTATCCAAAAACTTTACTTTAGACTTGGAGAATGTTTATGGGCAGGCTGGAATAGCAGGTGTCTAATTTTAGAGGAACAAATGATGGTCTTCTTAGTGTCTATTAAACCCAATTTTTCTATGGAAGATAGTTGACTTCTGAATCCCGATCGCCGTCACCTTGGAATATCCTGTTCAAAACCAGTTGCATATTAAATTAGGCTCTACTCCACTAAAAAGCTTCATAGAACATAGTATTCATTTCACCCTCTTAGAGAAATAAATATGGACAATTCTTTGTCGAAAATCAGACTATATCCAGACTAATTGGCAACTGCAACATTAAAAAATACTTAGTAACTGGCAGGTATAGATTTTGTAAGTCACAAACTCAAGGTAGAACAAAAGATTAACTTTCTTCATTTTCTTATAAATTAATTTGGTTTCTATTATTTTTACCTAATTATGGAAAATCTTATTTAATTATTTGTGAGCTCACTGAATGACATTCATGCTTTTTCAGTCATTTCATGATGAATCCACTAAAATGCGAGATTTTTATTTTTGCCCTTTATATTAATTGGAATAACCTTTGTTTCAGCAACAAACACACTCCTAAATCTTGGTGGCTTGGTACAATGAAATTGTATTTCTTGCTCAAGAAAAATTCTACGTGGTTGTTCCCAGTTGGCAGGTAGCCTTCCATGTGATCATTTATGGATTCGGGCGATTCTTCAGTCTTGTGGCACCTCTTGCTTCTAGGTACTCAGAGTCAGCTGATGATGGAAAAAGACATCATGAAGGATTACACCTACCTCTTCAGCCCAGAAGTGACACACATGACTGGCTCATATTTCAATGGTGAGAAATAGTCACATAGCCCGGCTAGATGCAATGGAAGGCTGAGACATTCCCCTAACTGGGCAGCCACTTCCTAGAAGGAAACATCAATTTTGGTGGTCACCAAGCTGTCTTTGCCTGCCTTTCATCTTTGCAGTTGAAGCAATTTAAAAGCATATATTATGTTTTTGCCAATTGTCGTTTAAAAATTAAATTAGAGAACTGAGAGGATTTAATTTGTAGGGGGGAGTAAATTTCATTACGTTGGTGCTATGATTGATTATATTTTGCGCCTTAAGATTAGATCACATACTTTTTCTTCTACTCACAGAGCCAAGAGAAACTTCAGTATAGATTTTCCAGTTGTTATATCATAGTATCTAGGATTCAAGTCTCTTTTACATTTTAAACAAAGCATCCTAAATTGCAGCAGTTCTCCATACTAGGAGAAGCATGAATGATCAATATGAACTTCAAAAGGATTATTTCTGAACCCATTCTGATGGTAGCATACAGCTAATATCCAGCTAACATTTCTGTATTTCAGGTAGGATATATAAAGGGACAAGGAGAAAGGGGTAGAGTCTATATTAAGAAAGAAAGCTGGTCATTGTAGCTCACACCTACAATCCCAGCACTTTGGGAGGCCAAGGTGGGAGGATGGCTTGAGCCCAGAAATTTGAGACCAGCCTGGGTAACATAAAGAGTTCCTGTCTCTAACAACAACAACAACAAAAAGTCAGGCATAGTGGTTCATGCCTGTGGTTCCAGTTACTTGGGAGGCTAAGGTGGGAGAATTGTTTGTGCCCAGGAGTTCAAGGATGCAGTGAGCCACGATCATGCCACTGCTCTCCAGCCTACATGACAACAGAGCAAGACCCTCTCTCTCAACAAAAAATAAATTTTAAAAAGCTCTCATAAATCATTAGAAAACATATTCCTACATATCTAATTGTCTGGAATTGTTATATGACTGTTCATAGCAGCAAGGGAGGAGGCTGGAGAAACATAGCTTTTAAACTGGATTCATAGATGTTTCAAACCAAATTCGTTCTCTTGATAAGGAAGAAGGAGGGAAAGATATGTGGCAGGCAAATAACAATTTCGGCCTCAATATTAACAGCCCAATTAATCAGCCTGCAGTGATTATAAATTTGTTTTACTCTCTCCAGGGGACTTAGTATTGTGTGTGTGGGTGTGGGTGTGAGACAGAGAGAGACACACAAACATACACAAACACACACACACACACACAGAGAGAGAGAGAGAGAGAGAGAGAGAGAACTGAATGGAAGAGACTTGATATCATAAGAAAATTGGGAATGGAGAGGACAAAGAATAAGCTCTAGAAAAAGACAATTTCAGAATATTTTGAGATAAACCCCAAATAAACAGTGAAGGATATTCTAGAATAATGGAGAAATAGATTACAGTTCAATAGAAACACACAAAGTGGTCTGAAAAATACATTACATCACTGGAGTAGGTATGTTTATGATTAGTGCCCTGTGTTGGAACTAAGAAGAATGAGGCTCAGGAGGATGCTGTCCTTAGTAATAACAGTCTGAGGAATCTGCTTATTCCAAGTGATCTATTTCATAAGAGAGCAAGGAAAAGTAGCTGTTCTTTAGTGATTCCACAATCCAAAGTCCAGTTTGTCTATCTAAATATATCGATAATAAAAAGATCAAAGTGGATGTTTTACCAGACATGCCAGCTAATGTGGTGACTAAGGTGGGTGGTCAACATGGATGAGGTCCTCTAGCTCTGGTCAATGTTGGGGTTTTGAGTGTCAGTTGCTGTTTTACACTACATCTGTTGCTTTGAATCAGACTTCTAGCAAGAAGGAGGAAGGGAAGGAGAGAGAGAGAAAGCAAGAGAGAGAATGTTAATTGGTGTTGAGGATGAACCCCTAGGCAATCCAGAAACTGCTTTCATTTAAAAGAGTTATGTAACCTAGTGTTTAATGAATCAGGGTTTTTGTAGATTCATAATTTTGCCTTTCTGCATTTTTCAATCTTGGATTCTCTTCTGAACCTGCAGGGATATATACAAAGTAGGTGTTCTACTTAGTCCAGGAAGAAGCACCCCCAAAATTTTCTGTTCTCCTTACCAGCTGCCTCACTTCATTATGCACACACCTACCCACCGCTAGAACTTCTCAGTTTTGAAATTAAAAGAGAATCATCTAGGTCAGGACATGAGTGTGGATGGGAGGATGCAGGGAGGCGGGCAACTGGAAAGAAGGAAGGGCTAAGTGTTCAATTTTTGTCCTTTCTAGCATTTTCTCTTTTCCAAGTTGGTTTCCCAAGTGAGATCTCAGAACACACAGGCCCTGGTTAATTATCTAGTGCATTAGATTATCTTTAATTCTGCCCTAAAGGGCCTAAATGGCTGGCAAAAATGCACTGTCGTTTCTTTTCTGGGATTCCCACATCTTAATTTTAGTCAATCTCCGCATAGTTAGCCTTCTCAGGAACTCCCTTCTAGATCTGTGGATAATTCTCAGACCAGATCAAGAGTTGACTTTTACACCCACTTATTTTGGCCAATGTTCCTACATCATTGAATTGCTTACAGGTATGAGAGATCTTTATGCTATTTCATGCCTCTATGAATATGTCCAGGCTGCATTCTGTCAAGGGCATTCATCTTCCCTCATTCCACCAAGACCTGGCTTCACCATTCCATCCTCAGTCCTTTCCTAAAAGTCAAAGGACACTGATACACCAATAAGTATCAATTATACCTATTATTGATTAGGTTTAAGAACCAGTTCTTTCAGACTGCCTTTCCTGATTTCTCTACCCCCATCTTAGTGGAAAGGATTCCTGCTCACTGGGATGTTGTTGTGCACAATAATAAAATTCTAATGTGCTTATCCTTTGTTAAACATATTTGTTTATATATCACCAATCTCAAGTAATTAGCTAATTATTTGAAAGCAAAGATTGTGGATTATTCATCTTTGAATTTTCAGTACCTAAAACAGAGCCTTACAAGAATACAGTATGCATTCAACTATAGTTCTCTGCCATTAAAAATTGTAATTATTGATAGGAATGAAGATGAATCCTATCTATTTTAAGAAAGTCAAATACATGAAAGCATAAATTCATTGAATAGAAAATACTAGGGATAATGATATGTACTATAAAAAGATGCTTCACTTTGTAAGAGATCACCACGTTATCATTGAAAATATCATCTAAAAATTATCTTTACACTCAGTTCACTCCAGAAAAAAATTCTTTCTTAAAATAAGCAACATCGATACTTCAAAAATCCAATTGAAGGCAATTTCTTGATTTTTAAAAATTATATCTGGTTATAGTAGCAGCTCCAGTTTGACTATTATCTGCCTATTTTATTAAATCCATGTATAAGAATTTAAAATTACCTCTCTTTTGAGAAGCTAGACGTTGGTAGTCTATTTTATAAAATACCCTAAAAATTATAGAAATGGCAACTAGACTTTATGACATATCTTTAAATTCAATATTTTTGTCCTATATTATGTATGATGCTTTAGTTTCTCAAAACTCTGACATCATTATTTTATTGCTATAGCAATCCTGTAATAGGTGTTGAACATATTTCATGACTTTACCCCACAGCTCCCTTGAAAAAACATAGAGGAAGAGTGTACATGAGTTTTCCCAAATCTTACAGTTAGATTACTGACTGTTCCCTTCTAATTTATTTACTTACTTTTGGAATTTATGTTTGCCCATGATAGGCCTTCATTCTGTTCAAAGTGCTCAGTATAGTTATTAGTGTATCAGCAATTCAAGCAGTCAACAAACACTTCTCCTGTGTCACCCTTTATTTATTTTTTCTGCAAAATCTTCAGGCATTTTTAGTAAGAATTTCAAATTCAGTTTTAGCAGTGCTATACTCAAATAGCAAGTCTTAGCTCCCTCCTACATTTTTGTGTTAAGATCTATGAGTACATAGAACTCTAAACCAGCGGAGTGCTCTCTGCTCAAGGTGAGAGTTCTCCTAGAGGTGGAGAACTAAGATTGTATTTTCTGTACTGCTTAATCCAGATGGAACTTTTTCTGTTTGTTCTTTTGGCCTCATCTCTTTCCCACGCCCTCTTTCCCACGCCCTCTTCCCAGCCCACACCTCCCAGGTTTTCAGTTGAAGAAAAGACCTGGAAAAATTAGATAACTTGCTTGAGGTTACAAAGCTAGTTGGCAGCAGGTCTTGGCCAACAAATAGGATTTCTTGACTAGAGTCAAATAAATGAAAAATCAATATAACTGAAATGAACAACAGTCAAGATTTGTTTTTGTGGATACAGCTGGATTACAAAAATTTGTAAATGTATTCCACTTAGCAAAACCTCTAAACATGTTCTTCATAGTGACAATATATATTCTGAGACTTCCTCTTCTTATTCTTGTAAAAGAAGTTGATGAGAATGTTGGGCTAATGGCAGATAAATGTGAATCATAATTTACACTTGTGTAAGTAGGCCAATACTTTAGAAAGAGTATTTGATCCTCTAGAAGCTTGGATTCTTACCAAATCCATGTGAGGTGGTGCTATGGTTGGGATATTTGACCCTCCAGATCTCATGTTGAAATCTGATTCCCAATGTTGGAGGTGGGGCCTAATGGGAGGTGTTTGGGTCATGGGTGGATCCCTCGTGAATGGCTTGGTGTCATCCTTGCAGTAATGAGTGAGTTCTCATGCTATTAATTCCCAGAGAGAGCTGATTGTTAAAAAGAGCCTGGAACCCTCTGCTCTCTCTTGTTTTCTCTCTTACTATGTGATCTCTGCACACACTGGCTCCCCTTCACCTTCCACCATGAGTGGAAGTTTCCCAAGGGCCTCACCAGAAACAGGTGCCAGCACCATGCTTCTGGTACAGCCAGTAGAACCATGAGCCCAATAAATCTCTTTTGAAAAATAAGTTACCCACCCTCAGGTATTCTTTTATAGCAACATAAAGAGACTAAGACAGGTGAGTAAGGCAGTCACTTGCCTGATTGCATGCTCCTATTAAGATGGAGCCCAGGATTCATCCCAGGTAGTGGAACCCTGTATGTAGCACTCTATGCAACATTTCACACTGTAGCATCCCACTAACCCAGTGCAGTGCTACAAGGATGTGAGGTGAAACATAAGAGAGAAGAACATCAATTTCTAACCCAACCCTGCCACAGAGAATCTCTGTTACCACTCAGGCTCCCACTTTGAATTTTGAAAGTGAAGATCATGATTTCAAAGATGGGCTCAGACTTGTGAAATCTAGTGATGAACAGATCTTCAGAAATGCCAAGCTCTGATATTATTGTGAGTAACAATTAGTTCCCAGATGATTTTTATTTTGGGGAAGAAAATCTCAGAAGTGATTAGTCAACTAGCCGAACAGCTGCAAAAGTCTTCATATGTGAAGACATTGCCCTCTTTTCAGAGGACAGGCAATAGAGCTCCAAATGCAAGCAGATTTTGCACACACCAGGAATTACTCTGTCAGCAGGCTTAATTAGGTAGAAAAAAGTTTCCTCTAATTCCAATACTAAGGCACATTATAAATCAATGACTCACAGGATTTAGAGGTTGAAGGAAACCCGAATTTTGCTATTGCCCCACTTGGCTAACTTAGCAAGTACAGAAGACGGAATTTGACTTCAATTAGTGTTCCTTTTAAAGAAAAAGTATTTCTAGAACACACCAAAACACCCAATCTTTCTTTAGTAATGTAAAACATTTTAAATTTAACATATTAGTGGTTTGACATTTGATATTTTGAGCCCTAATGAATTCTGTTCTATTTAATAGACAATAACATTTGATGTTATACTTATGAATGCTTAAAACACATAAATTATTCCATTTTTTAACACAAACATTATATAGAACAAAGCAGAAAAAAAAATATCACTTATAACACCACACGTTAACCACAGTCTCTCTATAATCCTGATTCCTTAGCATTCAGGGCAAATTTTGTAGGGGAAAGTGGGACTAATGATATTTCCCTCAGAGAACTGTTGTAAACTTTACTGGGAAAATATATGTTAGTAACTGGCACATGATGGGTGGTCAATAATGTTCACTTCTAACCTTCTTGCTGCCCTCATGTAAAGACAGGAATTTTTATCCCTAGGAAGCCAAGGGAGTACTACTTTTAGCCATGTAAATCTTCAGATTCAACTAGGTTAGAAAATTTTTCTTTGGGTTTTTTTTTAGACAATTCCTTTGTATTATGATTTATCTGTTAAAGGAAAGGTAGGAAGGTTGGAAGTGTTCCTTATTCATATAGAAAGCCCACTTTCAGTGTATGTACTAGCCAGTGATCCACTGATTGATTGAGCTTCCCAAGTATCCTTATTTCTGATGTACTTAGCCATCTGCTGTGTCCTTGCTAACCCTAACTAAGAGCAAGGAATATTCATTGACCACCCAGTTCTTCTGCTGTTTCTCCCCCATCTTCTAGAAGTAAGCACTTTACTCAATCTTTGTGGATAATTTAAGGTCTGGGGAATATATAACATGGACAATATTACACTGTATGATCAGTGTTGTGTGCTAGAAACAGAAAATACATTGAATTTTCAAGGAGAATAACACCATCTCCTTCTTTGGTGGACTGAGACATGTTCTTGAGAAAAGTGGGATTTGGATAGAAAAGTGGACATGGGGACATCACAGGGAAGAATGTACAATAAAGGGGAAGAGTGAACTGGTTAATCCTCCTTGAAAGAAAAAGAAAAGGAGAGGAGTGTTCCAGAAAGAAGGAAATGGTAAGTTTAGCTGGAGTTAAGCATTTGTGTATTATCATGATTAATCACAGGAACAGTTGCCAAGCTTTCATTACAAAAATATTATCCAGGAGAATTCATCAAGTTCCATTGCCTATTAATTTCTGTCCATGCATTTTATTTGGCATCTTCAAAGACAGAGGACACTTTTTTAAAAAAGAAATGAACACAAAAGAAAAAGTTCATTAGAGGAATAATTTATGTGTGATATTTAAAAATTAAGCCACGTCATCATCCTAAGAAAACTATGAGATTTTAGTTTTAGTATAAACTTGCAGTGTGTTCTCGAGATTTCTAAATATAAGGCTTAACATTTTTCCCTTAATACACATCGATTTGGCATCTCATATTTATTATTTATCAGCAAATTATAAAACAAAGTAAAATGATGTTGTGCCACATCATTTTTAGATTTGGGATTTTAAAACTTGATTTATAATCCTACTTTTACCATGAAATACTCTTTCTTGTATGACCTTGAATACATTTCCCATCTGTGAATCTGTGTAATCATGCACAAAAATAAATGAGACAAAAACCTAAGTGCATTTTAATCTCTTCAAATTGTAAAAAGTGTACAATATTACATTTTCAAAAGAAAACACAATCCTTTTATGTTTATATCCTTTTTGAAAACCGTGTTAATAATAAATAGAATCTGCAAAGTTCGAATCATTTTTTTTGTTAGGTAGCAGGAGAATTTTTCTAGGACTACAAACCAGCTTCTAGCCTAGTTAAATCTTAATGTCAAAACCAACTACCTAAAGAAACTTAATGAGATAAAGGAAGATTTTAAAAAGAGATCTTCTCTCCGTTCCTGGTGGGGAATAGCAAGGATTCCTGAAATATGTATAATTTAACACTGATTACAACACAAGGCTTAGCAGTTCCAAAGTGTATCACAGATACAACCACACTTGACCTAAATGACCTTATAAAAGCTAATGTTGTATTCAAGCCTCACCACTGAAACTGGTAAAACTATGGCTCCCTTAGGAATGTGTGCCATCTTCCATGTGGAGGACATACCCGCAGAGGGAAAACTGCTGACGAATGGTTACCCCACTTCTGAGCATAGCCAAAAAGTCCCTCTGGTTGGGTTACCATCTCTTCACAATTCCTCAATAGGAAGGCTGAGCTCCAACTCTGAATCAAAGTGCGTTAGAGAGAACATTTGCAAATATAAACCAGCTCAGGCTACTGATTAAGCAGACTACTGATTAAGCATTACTGTTGCATCTCTAGCAATAGAAGTGATGGTTTGTGTGTTTTTCTTTTTTAGAATCCCTGCAAGGAAGCCTATGGCAAGTTTCTGCATATTCCTGGTTTCTCACAGCCCTGAGAAACTCTTTCAGGCATTTTCTTAAGCCTGGGACCTATATGGGGATGAAATTCTAGCTACACATGAATAAATAATATCAGTGCTAATAGTGTATACACTTTTTGTTGTGAGGTAATTTTGTCCTGAATACCAATTGCTATACATTTTTAATTTCCCGGAATAAATCAAACTTTCCTTTACAAAGTGGCTAATGAAAGAGTAAGCCCTTTTATTCTGTTTTTCCACTTGACAAAAACAAATTTATATGCTACATTTTTAAGGCTTAAGAACATAGGAGACTCTATTTCCCAAAGCAGATGTGATTCTAGTTTCCAGTACAACTTTTTAATATTTAAAGTTTAGTAAATTATGGAAATCAAAATAAAGCTATGATTTTATGAAACATAATTCATAAAAATCTTTATTCCAAATCATCTGTACTTAGCAATAATATAGTGACAAATCATAGGAAAACTCAGTTAGACAGAGGAAAACTCAGACAGATATCTGGAGTGAGATTCTGGCTCTACCAATTGATAGTATTACGGCTTGTAGAACTTGCTGAAATTTTATGAGTTTTTCATCTTATCTGTTAAATGAAGATGATATTCTAAAATCATAGGATTGTAAAATAAGATAATGAGGTAATGTGTTCGGCACATCAAAGGTGTTCAGAAAATACTACTCTTCTTTTCCACTGTCCTCGTTAATCAAGTTGAAAGCATACAGTGAGAATTTAATGAATGCATCACTGAAAAACAAAAACAATGAAACCTTTATGATTTTATCCTAGGCCTTCTATTTTTTCTCACTTTATAAACTTCTAGGCCATATTGATCACTTTGTTGGATACAATTACTACCTATGTGCTGATGGTCTCCAAATTCCTATTTCTGGCTCAAATAAATTTCCTGTGCTCTAGACCCTTATGTGTGATTTTTAGTATATGTCTCTGTTAAACTTACTTTAAATTCAACATTTCCAGAGCTGAGTTTAACATTCACACAATTGTACTCCCTCCTACCTTTAAAAAAATACAATGGCAAACAATCGGCTTCTCTTGCTTTGTTTCCTAGCATAGGTGCCAAACCCAGAAATTTGGGATACAACTTAGACTACTCCCTGTCTAAATTTTTTACATTCAGTCATTAAGTTCTGCCCCTCCTACTTCTTTCAGGTCCATTTAAAACTCTCCATTCTTCCTGTCACTACCCCACTGCATGCCACCACAATCTGTTGCCTGGATTTTTGCAACCAATTTTCAGTTAGTTGGTCTGCCTCTAGTCATGCTTGTCTCCAGTCTGTTGCTGGAGACTGTTCTCTCCAGTCTGTAACTTTCTGTTACAGCCAGAAATACCTTTCTAAACATAAAACAGGTTGTGTCTCTCCCATGCCTAAAGTCCAGGCCTTTATTGTCCTAACCTGATTTATGAAGATATATCTTTAACATGCTTTGTTTATGATGAGGTGCACTTCCTAGACACTACCCTCAGCCATAGGAACTCAAACATTCATTGTGGTATTGAAGTCAAGAGCTCTCAATTGTGTCCCTTCCTGGGGCTTTTCCTCAGCAGAAGAGGACACTGCTTGCCCAAGGCCACATCCTTCCTGGGGGATAGCCTATATAGCCTATGTCCAATGCATGCACCACTTGGGGTATAAAATTCTAGCCCCCATCCCAGTTGGGAACTAATTTGAAGGTCCACTCCAATGTCAGAGTTCTCCATGGAGTTGTCGGAATCCTTTGTTGCAACTATATTATAGCCAAATTTCTGCCTCTGCACATACAGAGAGAAGTTGGGCAGTTGGCTTTCATTGCTTCCCCACAGGTGTAGACCTTGGAAGCTCTCCCCACAAACATCGCATATGAAAAACCTCAACTTCTGAGTCTGTTTCCAAGAGACTCTGCCTTTGACTCAAGACTTTAGACTTTTCTATGGACTATTTAGCATTTAAGCATCACACTGAATCACTTCTTCCTTTTGCATTCTATCTTCTGCCCAATCTGAACTAATTTCACTTCTTCAAATATATAGTGCTCTACCTGTGGACCTTAGCACTTGTCCTTTCTTCTATCTGAGCACTCCCCTATCTCACTCTTCTAGTTTCTGCTTAAGTGGTTTCAGGAGGCTCAGACCCAGGTACTAGTTAAGTGCCTCTCCTTTGTGCTTTCCTGGTACTTTCTTCTTTAGAGCTCTCACCACTTCCATGCTGTATGGGCCATTTCTAGGCTGTATTATTGACTGGCTGTAGGCTCTGTGAGGAAAGGGAATTGTTCACATTATATCTTAGTACATTTTACAATGTTTGGCTGATGCTAGTCTCTCAAAAATACTTGCTGAATGACTGAAAGGGTGAATGTTTAAGACTGGATTTACATTGGTTGGAATTAAGAAATTTATGGAAGAGGAATTTACATATTTAAGAATGATCATGCATATTTTGCTTGAGAGCTTTAGTCTTTACTGAATATACGTGTGAGTGCGTATATGTTTGTGTATTAATTCAGACATAAATAATCATTAGCCCATATATTATTCAAACATAGGTATTAAAACAATCTCATAATGCATAATCCTTCATAGGAGTTGATCAAAATGTCAATTCAGTTTCTGCTAAGAGCTTAGTTTTAACTATATTAATTGTGTTTTTAAAATAGCTCTTCCACTAAAACCTGGCTTTAGAAAGTGTCAAAACTTATAGTTGTACTCTCTTTCTACTCTCCTTCTGCTGTTCCTAACAATAGATTTCTAGGAAATTAAGGGCCAAAATAGATGAAATCCTTTCAAGGAGGTTATAAAGTGGTCCAAGAAATTAAATGACCCAATAAAGATGTTTGAATTAGTAAGTCCCTAGTCTTATGCTATAAAATGGAAAAAAAAATAGGAAATTATATATAAATGCCATTCTCCAACCTGATTATCACACTTGGGTTACCTAGAAGCAGGAAAGACTCTTGTACCAAACACCAGTTGGATTTTGAGATATCAGATGCTCCCTTAGGGAAACAGGATGGGGCTTTCTACGCATTTCCAGGTGACAAGGTTGCTCCTATTGGCCTACGGCAATTTTACAGAAGAGGGGAAGTTCTGAGCTATTGATATAAGCATTGACAGGAGGGGGAAATCTGCACATTGTTCTAATAAAGGGGATTTAAATGGAGACCAACATACATTACGCTATTCCCATGCCTCTGTGTTGTGTCTTTTGATAACTACAGCCTATTAATGCCTATTGTCTCCTTTATTTAGAGTTTGGATTAGTCAAGGTTCTCCAGAGAAATAGAACCTATATCTGTATTTATGTATTTAAATATCTATTTATCTATTATTGATTGATTTATTATGAGATGATGAGGCTGAGAAGTCCTATAATTGCCATCTGTAAGTTGAAGACCCAGGAAAGCTGGTGGTGTAATTTTGCCTGAGTCTGAAGGTTTGAGAACCAAAGGAACCAATGATGTAAATCCCAGTCCAAGCACAGGAGAAGATGAAATGTCACAGTTCCAGCACTGAGGCAGGAAAAGAGGGGCAAGTTCCTCATTCTCTCCACCTTTTGTTCTGTTCAGGCCCTCAAAAGGATTGGATGCTGCTCAACCACATTAAAGAGGGAAATGTACTTTACTGAGTCTATATGTTCAATGCTAATCTCATCCAGAAACACCTCACAGAAACACCCAGAAATAATGTTTAATGTGGACACCCCTGGACTACTCAAGTTTACATATGTAATTAACCATAGAATTTCTTAAATTTTTCCTTTGAACAGAGATAAATATGTACCAGAATTTTCTCCACTGGCAGAAATTATCACTAATTTTCTTAAAATATATAAGTAGTTTCTATGTTGTTGACAATAACTTATTTCTAAATTAAAAATAGAAAATAGTGATTCTAGTCCAGGATTTAATGATAATAACATATGATTTAATGTTATTAAATTTCTCATTTAGATATGAGAAGAGAATATTCAAATCTGACAGATTCTTACAAGATGTGTTATTAAAAACAGAAGTTATTTCCTTAAGTCTCAATATTATCCTTATTTTTAAAATACTTAGGGACACTGTTGGTGTCAGTTGGAAATTGGCACAAAATTATATGTTCATTTCCAACTCAAGAGAAAAGGAACGAATTGGTAGCAAGGCTGTTAGAAGGTTCTAGAGGGAGGAAGTCATATCATAGATCCTCCTCCCAAGAAGAGCTTTGCTTAAGATATTGTACACTTGTTCACAAAAATATGTCAATCTTTCAATCCACACATTTGATATGGAAACATAAGAATTTGCCCTTTACCATGATCCCAGAATACTTATACTTTAGACCCTTGTTAGAAACTGTAACATCAAATTTGTCTGTTTTCTGATTCTTACCAAAAGTTAGAAAAGCAGAGTTTATAAGAGGATACTTTGTGGGCATGCACTTCAGTCCTTTCAAAAGTTGTCCCACCATTATCGGATAAGCAGAAATGTTTATCCTGGGATCACACTGGTTTTCTTCTCACTGAGTGTAGAAATTAGAAGTATACAATGGACAAATTCTGGAGAGACCCACTGCAGGTTTGATTTGATTATGATCTTATTGTTTTCACTGATGTAGAATAAGAGGCTGTAGTTAAAAGCATATAAGTTTCCGTTAATAGTCTGGCCAAACAGTTGTAGTTTAAAATCAAAGACCATCTAAATATGCATCTTTTGGATAGGAGAGAAGGAAAAAAATCTAAATTAAAAATTGGCTTCAAACTAAAGTTTAGAAAGGATTTTAAGTGATATCATGTAGCTCAAACTAAACATACACACAAATCACTATCTAAATAGTGACTATGAATCTTAGCACACAAATTGCTAAACTAGAAAGTAGTTGGACAATTCTTTGCTCTCTGGGGAGTGCGAAAACCTCCAGGCCCGTGTCCAATGGGCTGGATGCCTGGTTAACTTCAGGCTGGCTGGACACTTGCTGTCATTATTGAAAGCCTATCAAGTGGGTCAGAGGTAGCTCTGGCAGGTGGGATCTGGGGAAGAGAGAAGACCATGTGACCAAGTTTGTTCATCCCGGCAGGCTACTTCACCTTTGACAAGATAAAGTGTAGCTTATCTCTGGGAGGAAGAGAAAACTGTTTTAAGAATTGCTTCTTAGGAAAAAAAAAAAGTTAGACCATTTACAGATTTTTAAGAATATATTATATTTATATTCTATATAGAATATGTATGTGTATTTGTATGTATACATGCCATACACATATATATTTTTCAAATTTTAAAGCTTTTTTTCTTAGAGATGAAACATCTTTAATTTTTTTTTTTTTGTATATATAAAACATCCAAATTGACTCAAAAACAACACTAGACCCTTAGGTTTTGTCAGAAAATGCTAAAAGTAGTTGGCTTCAGGGCTGTATTGTTTGATTGACCCTTACAGTCATCTCATGTGCCCTTTGGCATGAAACCTCAGCTGCTTGCTTCTTTAGGCTATTGCAGCTGCTTCTGACACAGAATGGTAATGGAACATTGATACTACTGCAAGAAATCTCTTGCTCTGCTCACTACTTCTGGTCTCCTGTGAAGAATGGGGCCACAGTGGCAAAATCTGGCCTCTTCTGAGGCTGCCAAAACATCAGTAGGCCCAGCCCCAAAGTGAGGCAAAGTATTAAATTTCCATGGAAAAATGTTTACCGGGGGAGAGAGGAGGGAAGAGGGAAGGAAGCAGCAGGATGATTTCTCTCCTTTTCCTCCACTTATGGACAGTTCCAAAGCATGGTGTTATTATATAGCCTGACCAAAGACATCCTTATGGATGTGCCTCTTCATGAAGCAGGCCAGGCTCATCATGTACCACTTACATTTGTTTAGCCTCTTCCCCAACCCACCTCACATTTCCCACTCATTTGTTACTTTTGTGATTGCCTCAGGCTTTGTTTTCTAGTCAACCATGGCCAAGGCTGGGGTATAATCCTTTAACTACTTCTTGATAAAATAATTACCAAATCCTTTAAATTCCAACCACATGACAACATTTCCTAACTATACTTTTTTTTCCAGGCTTTATTATCATTAAGAAAACACTAGTTACAAGCAAGAGAAAAAATGGGGAAGATTTATTGAAAAGTAGTACCGGTGGTTTTCTTTCATACATTTACTGATGATTTCTAATTTCTGGGAATTTTTTCTTGCATATTTTTAGGTTTTTTTTCCCTGTGGTGCAGGTATATTCTTTATTTTAAAAACTGTTAAAAAGCAAATGAAAATATTTTATGCTTCATTTTTAAATATTAGATCTATTATTTATTTTTTCCAATGTACTTTAAAATATGTTTTATAAGACTTTTTGTTTTTCACTGTGGTATCTCTCAAGTACAAAACCAGAACTTAGTAGACATTCAAAAAATGTTTGAATATGGAAATGTATTGAAGGAAGCTGATGAAATAGATATTTTACTCATTTCCAAAATATAATTTTGGTCTCAACATCTCTGCCGTATTACCCCTGTCTTCTTCTATTTTAACACACTAGTCCAAATCCCTATCATCTCTTGCTTAGACAAAAGCATCCTAATTTCAATCACTGCTTCTACACTTGTCCTGCTTCTACTCCAGCTGGCAATCAGAATAATTCATTAAAAGTTTAAATTAAGGCATCCATAGGGAAAAAATGTAAAACCATATTTTTTACTGAAAATGATTCTATATGCAGAAAACCCTAAAGACTCTAACAAAAGACTACTAGAACTGATAAATGATTTTAGCAGGGTTTCAGTATACCAAATCAATATCAGTAGCATTTCTATACCCCAATAACACACAGGCTGAGAGTGAAATCAAGAACACAATCCCATTTATAATAGCCACAAAGAAAATGAAATACGTGGGAAGACAGCTAACCAAGGAGGTAAAAGAGCTCTACAAGGAGAACTACAAAACACTGCTGGAAGAAATCAGTGATGACACAAATAAATGGAAAAATGTTCCATGCTCATGGATTGGAAAAATTAATATTGTTAAAATGTCCATATTGCCCAAATAAATTTAAAGATTCAATGTTATTCCTATCAAATTACCAATGTCATTCTTCACCTAATTAGAAAAAAACTGCTCTAAAATTCATATGAAACCAAAAAAGAGCCAAATTAGCCAAAGTAATACGAAGCAAAAAGAACAAAGCCAGAGGCATCGCACTAGCCAACCTCAAACTATACTATAAGGCTACCATAAGTAATCAAAACAGCACGGTACTGGACAAGCAGATACACAGATCAATGGAATAGAATATAAAACTCAGAAATAAAGCAACACACCTTCAACCATGTGATCCTCAACAAGGTCCAACAAAAATGAGAACAAGCCATGGGGGAAAACTATTCAATAAACGGTGCTGGGATAACTGGCTAGTCATATGCAGAAGAATGAAACTGGACACTTACCTTTCAACATGTACAAAAATTAACACAATAAGCTTTGAAGATTTAAATGTGAGACTAAAATTATAAAAAATCCTAGAAGAAAACCTAGAAAATGCCCTTCTTGACATCAACCTTGGTGAAGTAGTTATGATTAAGTTCACAAAAGCAATTGCACAAAAACAGAACTTGAGTGGGACCTAATTAAAGAGTTTCTGCACAGCAAAAGAAACTACCAACAGAATAAACAACCTACAGAATAAACAAACTACCAACAGAATAAACAACAACCTACAGAATAAACAAACTACCAACAGAATAAACAAACCACCTACAGAATAAACAAACTACCAACAGAATAAACAAACTGCCTACAGAATAAACAACCAACAGAATAAACAACCTACAGAATAAACAAACTACCAACAGAATAAACAACCTACAGAATAAACAAATTACCTACAGAATAAACAAACAACTTACAGAATAAACAAACTACCAACAGAATAAACAAACTACCTACAGAATAAACAAACTACCAACAGAATAAACAACCTACAGAATAAGCAAACAACTTACAGAATAAACAAACTACCAACAGAATAAACAAACAACTCACAGAATAAACAAACTACCAATGGAATAAACAAACAACCCACAGAATAAACAAACTACCAACAAAATAAACAACCTACAGAAGGGTAGAAAATAGGCACAAATTGTGCATCAGACCAAGGTCTAACATCCAGAATCTATAAGGAACTTAATTCAATCAACAGGCAAAAATTAACCCCATTAAAAGGTGGGCAAAGTAGATGAACAGACACTTCTCAAGAGAAGATATGTAAGCGACTAACAAACATATGAAAAAATGCTCATCATCACTAATCATCAGAGAAATGCAAATCAAAACCACAGTGAGATACCATCTCATACCAGTCAGAATGGCTATTTTGAAAAGTCAAAAAACCACAGATGCTGGTGAGTCTGTGGAGAAAACGGAATGCTTATACACTATTGGTGGGAATGTAAATTAGTTCAACCACTAAAACGGAATGCTTATACACTATTGGTGGGAATGTAAATTAGTTCAGCCACTATGAAAAGCAGTTTGGATATCTCTCAAAGAACTTAAAACAGTGTGCTACCATTCGACTCAGAAATCCCATTGTTGAGTATATACCCAAAGGAAAACAGATCATTAGATCATTATAAGTACATGCACTCATGTTCATCACCACACTATTTATAATAGCAAAGACATGGAATCAACCTAGGGGGTCATCAGTGGTGGATTGAATAAAGAAAATTTGGTACATATACACCATGGAACACCATGCAACCATAAAAAATAATAAAAATCATTTCCTTTGAAGCAACATGGATGGAGCTGGAGGTCACGATCCTAAGCAAATTAATGCGGGAACAGAAAACCAAATAAGGCATGTTCTCACTTATAAGTTAGACCTAAACATTAAGCACACATGGATATAAACTTGGGAACAATAGACAAAGTGGACTAGTAGACTGGGGAGAAAGGGAGCGTGGATTGAAAAAGTACCTATTGGGTATTACGCTCACTACTTGAATGCAATATACCCATGTAAGAAACCTGCATTTGTACCCCTGTATTCAAAATAAAAGTTGAAATAAAACAAAGTAAATTAAAGTATGCCATTGCACTGCTTAATACGTCTAGAAGAAAACTCAAATCCCTTATCAAAGCCCACGCAATCTAGTCTCTGCTTGCCTCTGATCTTATTTCCTCCCATTCACGCCAGGTTTCCTTTCCTCCAATAGGTGGCTTTCATTTCCATCTGAAGAGATTTGCACATACTGTTCCTTTTGTCTGCAATGCTCAGACTGTGGGTCTTGAAACCACTCATTTTTCTGGTCATTTCAGCCTTACATTAGATATAACATCCTCAGCAAGGTGTTTCCCTAGCAAACCAATCCAATTTAACCCTCTCCTATCCTGTTCCTTACGGTCTTTTCTTCTTATACCACCCTGGCTTCCTTTCGTCCTTGAACTTCCTGCTATCTGAAATTATCTTGTTCATTTATTTGTTTAGCTTTTTAAGTGTTCGGACATGGCTTTTGTTTCCTCACCCAGCATACAGACCACTAGAATGTACACTCTGGGCAGGTGGACGTTATTTGAGTTTTGTTGAGCATCTGGAACAGTGCCCTGCGTGCACCAGCTGCTGAATATATACTTGTCTCTATTGGTTAAGGTAGCACTGGTATTTTGTAAGTTCCTTTTAAAGTTCTTTCATCTTAGAAATGTTATTCTGAAACCTCACACAGCTTTAATCTGGATCCAGTGAAAGATAAAGAAAAGCTAATGAAACTCTTCATTAAGAAGAGTGCTGCATCACAAAACTAAATAATATTCAGCAACTCATGTGGGGAAAAATTGGTTAGGTGGTAAGAAGGCCCTTAGGAAGAACTAACTATTCACTATTTAAAATTCTCACATTGTTTTGCTTCTTGATAACCTTTTAAAAATACATATACAAATCTTTCTGGAATTTCAAAATTCATTAGTACTTTTACATTTTGTGGTCAGTGTTTTCTACAGCTAGTGAAAGTCTTCAAGTTGAGATAATCCTGGTTCAGGATTTATTGGAGGCAAATACTTGATATACTTCTCTATAACGTAAGACTGAGTTTCCCCAAAGCAATTTCATCAAGTTAATTGCTCCACTATGATCTAAAAGATATTTCTTCCCCATTGCTTTTATCAGGAACTTGACATCATCAGACAGTAAATCAAGAGGTACTGACAACTGAGGCTGAATGATAGTCCCTGCCTAGGATTTGGAATCTTTGCATGAAACAGGACTGTAGACACCAGCGACAAAGAAGTCAGGGAGACTGTTGTCTCTAGGAAACACTTCCAGGAAACAGGAATGCAGGTCAGTAATCAAAATTATTAATAGCTTTGGAAGCTACATTAACATTTTAGTTTCTTCTAACTTATTTGCTTGCCACCCTCCCAAAACACACAGAATTTTTATGCACCCTTAAAAGTAATATAAAGTAGAATTATATATATCCTAGTTCATTGCCCTGGGAATTTGCTATAAGAACATTCTTCTTAGTAGAAATAATTTTTTTATTGTGAAACCATCACTACAAAACTTCTTTATAATATTTCCCTTATTTTTCTGTAGTAGAAGGTGCTCTATAGAGAGTCAGTAAAATTACTAGCCTTCATATTGGTTTAATGTCTGCAGATGAAATTAAGTCACTTTAGTGTGTCCTTCAGTCCAATGCTACCACTTCCTGGTCATGTTTAAGTTGGTTTTAATTGCTTCAGTGTCTGCTGATGGCAATATCCATGTTCAATAGTGATTGTGGGACATGTGAAAATGTTTTTTCCAATGTTTTTGTCTTGGGTCTCCAATGCTGCCTTTATGGCGGGGAAATAAGTATAAGATATTGGACACGTTCTGTGTGTACTGAATAAAACATTTAAATGTAGTTGTTTTGGAGAAGGCATAATGTTCAGATGTCTTAATTGCTTTGTATTTTTACTTTGCTTTAGTGTACTCTGACTATAGTGAGCTTCACTTTGAGTAGAACACAACTTTTAAATTTCCTTTTATATCACAGCTAGTTGGTAGGAAGGAAAGACAGATATGGATCCATCTTTCTATTTAATCCTTGGAGTATCATAAAAAATAAAAACTTCCTAGTCTTATTCTTTAGTCCCTTTGCTCCACAAAGTGAAATAATTTCATACACATTTAATCACTCCACAACAATAAATTAACAGGTACAAATATCATTTTTAGAAGTCAAGTTCCAGATATTTAATAAGGGATTTAAAGATTTCTGATCAACCAATTGAATGACGTTTGTTCCCTAACTGAAGTACCATATTAACTTATAAAAATGGGACTTATTTATTATCTTCTTGTTTCTTGTGTTTATTTAAGAAATTGAGGAAATACTCACTGTTTTCTGACTCTGTTTCCCCTACAAAGAAAAAAATACTGATATTTTTGGTCTTCACTTCATGTTCTAGTAATCTTAAATTTTTTGGCTTAGGTTTATTATACTCACTAGTAAGATAAACTATCTCGCTCAGTTCTGAGCAGCATATGCAACCACAATTATTATTTAAAATATGTAAATACTGAGACTAGCTCTCCTCACTCTAAAATAATCTTACTTTCTCAATAACTTTTCTCTATCTCCAAGAAGACGTGAGAATTTTGGGCCCCACTGCTAAAAGTAGAATAATTAGAATTTTCTTGCAGAGTAAGCTTCATACTTACTATCTTTTAAAATAATAGAAGCAGTGAAAAATAATGCAAGCATGAGAAATACATACTGCAGATAAATTATTCTTTTTAAAAACTTTTTATGATCAAATTCTGCTTTATTTATTCTTAGTCTTAAGGTATTATTCTTTTCCCAAAGTAAAATCAGTTGGCAAATATTTTGTAGATTTATTAGTATATCCAGACTCTGAATTTTAAAAACAACCATTTTTAAGTACTTAGCATTTTCTTAGAGATGTCTGATGCATAACTGTGCAGCTTTATATCACCCAGTACCTGTATCTTGAGTACATTTCTGTGTAACCCATATACCACCTGGTTTCACTAACTCTGGGCATTAGGGATTTATGTTAATTACAGCATTGCTATATTTTGTTGTCTTTTTCCCACCTGCACTATAAAACACTTATCTTCCCCATACAAAGCTCTCATTCAGTGTGAACCAGTGGGAATAATTACCAATGTGACCTCAGAGGAGAATCTAAGTAGACAGTGAGTCTTGGATCCTGAAGGCATCCTCACCTGGCAAGCTGCCCACTCCACATTCAAAATGGACTTGATTGTGCCTTCTGCCCAAAAGGTCATATCCATACTATGGAGCTGCCTACATCTGCCTTAAAGTCTCAGTATAGTATTCCAATTTTAAATAAACCCTTCACCCTATGCTCTCATTCCACCTGCTTTATTTCTAAACTGATGATAGGATTCACTCACCAGAATGAACCCTGATCTATAAAACCTCACAGATATATGGATTGGACGATAATTTACATCAGTTCTTCCTGTTGTGCTTTCTTTGGAAGCCTGGTTTCCATGATTCCCCTTTTGGTGAGTGCCAGATTTACTCTGGGAAAATTACTTCTCATTTTTGTATAGCCAAGATGTCTTGCTCTCTGCAGGCTGAGTGGAAGAGAAAATGACTCCGGTGGAGCCACCCTGATTTTTTTTTTTCTCTCCCAAAACTAAGAACTTGAGCAGAGTGAATACAAGAAAAAAGTGGTGACACTCAAACTGGTCTGCTACTTGGAATCTTTACAGCCTTGTTTTTATCTTTTTTTTTCTGAGTCATCTTCTTTAGCCTTCCCATGAATTTTGAACTACAAAATATTCTTACAGTACATTATTTTCTGCTTAAGCAAGTCAGAGTTGATTTTTATTGTTCATATCCAAATTATCCAAGCTGAAATATGTGCTTTCTTGAATGTAACTCCAAACCGCATATATATTCTTTATGGAATTTATTCAATATAATTCTTTCTGAATGAGCACTTTGGAGAAATTTTTGTCAGTTTCAGAGATGGTTTCACAGACAGAACTGCTAGCTTAGATTTTAGGCCCAGTTAAAGAGAAGAGTGAATTAACAGAACATATTTCTGGTCATGCAATAAATAATTTTTTGTGGTTGTTGAGAGTACAAAATGCAAAAAAAATCATAGGACAATCTTATGATCCATTGCCAAATGAAGGCTAGAGATAACAGATGCTGTGATGTCAGAGAGAGGTATGACACCCGTGTGCTAAAGTTATCTGGAAAAGTTTCATAGCAGCCTAGAGGTGATTGGATTAAACTAGGCCTAAAAGGATAAAGTGTTCAGTGAGTATCCCCCAACCCTGCAAAGGATACCAAGCCACAAGAAGGGGATAGCCCTAAAGGGTACGTAATATTATAACAATACCCTTGAACTGGCCTTTCTGATGACAAAGTGATACCTCATTTAATTTTTTCTTCATCCACCAATTAAACTCTCACATTTGCTTTCTTTGGTAAGACATTTTATCAAATCTCAGAGTTCTTAATCCTCCCACTTTAGCTGCAAGCTGAGAATAGCCTTCTTCTTCCAATATTGATTTTGGAGTGTCCTCCTAGTAATGCCCTTCTTTTCACTGGCTCCTCTCCTGAAATAATTGGCTCCTTTCTTTTTGAGCAGCATCTCCTGGGCACATGCCAAGCTTCTCTCCTTGACAGTCTCCAAGGGCTGTACTCAGATAACTGGGAGGACTTGGGTAGACTGAGAGAAAGGCACTTCAGAGTGATAAAGTAAAGGAAAAACTGCATAAGCCAAAGGGTAGATGCATAAAAGTATATAATACATTCAGGGGAGCAGCTCTGACTGATTGGAGCAACAGGATGGAATGGGGGAATAGCAGACGATTAAAATAATAAAACAGGTTAGGGTTAGTTTATGAGTCTAGCACCCAAATGATGTCTGGTTTTCATTCTGTAGGTAATGAGAGCACAGTCAATGTCTGTAATCAGCACCATCTATATGAACATCGGGCTTTAGAAAGATTCATTTGGAAATGTTATGCCAAACAGATTGAAAACAGGAAGCTCTTGCAACGACCTAGATAGGAAGAGATGAGGACCTTGGCTGAGATAGTGACAACGAGGATGAAAATAAGTGACTGACATTCAAAGGCAGAATAATGTTCTTGAGAGCCCCAAATGGTTGTTACTATGCTGTGCTTATGTAGAATAAATTACCAATAACTACTCTGAAGCTAGTTATTTTGTAGTTTTAATTAAAGCTTTTCAAGATCCATTTATTAAGGCAAGGAAGGTATGCAAATCAGTGAAGTGAGCCTTGGAAAATAAGATAGTATTCATGTTGCTGCCATATACAGAAAGACAAATGCCATGTAATTTTCCCTTGATCCTGAACAGGGGAGAGTTGGCAAATAAGCCTTGCACAATACAGATAGGCCTGGGTGTGCCCTCCCTATATTGTCATCACCACCCTCATCTTCCGCCTCCTGCTTTTGGGTGTCTGGGCATAATGTCCAGGGAAGATGGTCTGGTTTGTTTAATGTAATCTTGTAAAGGTTTTTTCTTTTTCTTTGTGGTTTTTTTGTTTGTTTGTTTTTGTTTTTGTTTTTGTTTTTGTTTGGTAAGCTAGAGTGTATCTCCTTTCTCTGCTGATCAAAGTAACTCATACTTAGTTTAATTTTTAAAAGTTTAGACAAAAATGAAATTCATAAAAGTATAAAAAATTAGAAAAAAACATAGCCAATCCTACCACCTAGACATATCAGTATTTGGTATATACGTTTTTAGACATTTTAAATGAATTTACATATACATGAACTTATAAGATTTTTTAAAAGATGAAAAACGCTTAAAATGCATAGAAATATTTTCAACCCGCTTTTGGAAATATTTTCAAAAACATATACAGACACTTATTCTAATTATGATCATACGAACAGTAGCTAAATGTAAGGTGGCTTAGGACGGAAATTTGAATCTCATGAAGGCCTGCCCTTAGGACCAGAGAGCTAGTTTAATAAATGTTTGTAATTGAGGTTTTCTGCATACATTTTGTTTAGGAGCGTCTTCTCCAGTAGAATTGACATTTGGAATTAGGACCACCTAATGGTTTTGTCTTTGGCACTGCTCAGAAGCAGCATGCAAAAGCCAGCTTTATTCTTCTCTTTGCCCCAGTGAAATTACTAAAATTAAATAGCATATATCCCATCCATATCTGGCCCTGGGAATGGGACTCTTTAATCAACATCAATGCCTTCGCTGCTGACAGAGCGAGAGACAAAAGAGAGAGACACAGAGAGAGAGAGAGATGTCTGTAAGACGAACCAAATATAGCACTGAACTGACAGCTGACAGTTTTAATAAATAAATTCTTTTAGGTTACTGTATTACACCATGACCCTAATCAAACCACATGAAAACACAAACATCAAATTTATCTACATAGAAAAAAAAAATGACTGGAATGAAATGCAATGCTTTTTTTCCTCAAGGGAATATGGCTTCATTTTTTTCTTCTTTTTGGGTTTCTGTGTGTTTCAAATTTCAACAGAGAACATGTTATGCTTGCAATCTGCAGAATTAATAGTTGACATTAAGTGAATAATAATAGATATTATGGAAATGTGTGTTTCTGTACTGCAATATGTTCTCCACATACATTAGGCAGTTCAGATCCCTTTGAAATGACTAGTGTCCTTTGTCTGGCCTGGTGTAATGTGTTTAAGAAGCATGCCTGAGGCTGGGGGCGGTGGCTCACACCTGTAATCCCAGCACTTTGGGAGGCCGAGAAGGGTGGATCACAAGGTCAGGAAATTGAGACCATCCTGGCTAACACGGTGAAACCCCATCTAAAAAGAAAAATACAAAAAAATACAAAAAAATTAGCCGGGCGTGGTGGTGGGTGCCTGTAGTCCCAGTTACTTGGGAGGCTAAGGCAGGAGAGTGACGTGAACCTGGGAGGCGGAGCTTGCAGTGAGCCTAGATCTCGCCACTACACTCCAGCCTGGGCAACAGAGCAAGACTCCATCTCAAAAAAAAAAAAAAAAAAAAAAAAGAAGAAGAAGAAGAAGCATGCCTGAGCTGGCCAGACCACAGCGGACTGCTTTGTGATCAAAGACTGGTGAACTTGTACCGAGATTTGATTCATGGATGCTCTAACTTTAGTTTATATCAAACCAGCAACAAACAGTATAAAGAATAAAAAGCTGATACAGATACAAATGAATGAGAAGATGCAGCTCCTCACAGCCTTTTTCATTCTGGGCACACACAAAATGAACCATCTATTAGCTGAGTGCACAGCCCATAAGGTCACAGGAGTCCAGAGCTGTGGGCTGGCTGCCTTTCATATCTTTGGAGGCCAAGTCACAATTTCAGACTCACCCACTGTCATAGAGCATGTTCCTTCCTGTTGACAGGTACATACTTTCTAGATCCATTTCTTTTATTTTCCATTTTCCATTTTTAATTTTTGTGAGGACATAGTAAGTATATATATGTATGGGGTACATGAGGTGTTGTGATACAGACATGCAATGCATAATTATCACATCATGGCAGATGGGGTATCGAACTCCTCAAGCATATATCCTTTGTGTTACAAACTAATTAGAGTCTTTTAGTTATTTTAAAATGTACAGTTAAATTATTATTGACTATAGTCACCCTGTTGTGCTATCAAACACTAGGTCTTATTCATTCATTTTAACTATTTGTCTCTTCCCCTCAGACCCCTCACTCCCCACTATCTTTCCCAGCCTCTAGTAACCATCCTTCTACTCTCAAACTTTGTGGGTACAATCGTTTTCATTTTTATATCCCACAAATAAGTGACAACATGGATGTTTGTCTTTCTGTGCCTGGCTTATTCATTTAACATAATGACCTCCAGTTCCATCCATGTTGCTGTAAATGACTGAATTCATTCTCTATTTTTTGTGGTTGAATAGTAAGCCATTGTATATAAGAACCATATTTTCTTAATACATTTGTCTGTTTAAAAACATTTGGGTTGCTTCCAAATCATGGCTATTGTGAACAGAGCTGTAGCAAACATGGGAGTGCAGGTATCTCTTTGATATATCAATTTTCTTTCTTTTGCGTGTATACAAACAGTGGGGTTGTTGGATCGTATGGTAGCTTTATTTTTAGTTTTCTGAGGAATTTTCAAATGGTTCTCCATAGTGATTGTACTAATTTACATTCCCACCAACAGTGTATGAAGGTGTCCTTTTCTCCACAGCCTCACTAACATTTGTTATTGCCTATTTTTTGGATGTAAGCCATTTTAACTGGGGTGAGATGTCATCTTATTGCAGTTTTGATTTGCACTTTTCTGATGATCAGTGATGTTGAGTACCTTTTCATGTACTTGTTTATCATTTGTATGTCTTCTTTTGAGAAATTTCTATTCAAATATTTTGCCTATTTTTTATTCATATTATTAGATTTTTTCAAATAGAGATATTTAAGTTCCTTGTATATTCTAATTATTAATCCCTTGTTAGATTGGTAGTTTGCAGAATAGAGAACTCAGAACCAAATACACACACCTAGAGTAAACTCATTTTCGACAAAGGTGCCAAGAACATGCAATGTGGAAAAGGCAGTCTCTTCAATAGATGATGTTGAGAAAACTAGATATCTATATGCAGACAAATAAAACTAGACCCCTATTCTTCACTATATCTAAAAATCAAATTAAAATCAATTAAATAATTAAATATATGAATTCAAACTATGGAACTGCTACAAGAAAACATTAAGGAAACTCTCCAAGACTTTGGTCTGGGCAAAGATTTCTTGAGGAATACCCCACAAGAATAGGCAACCAAATCAAAGATGGACAAATGGGACCACATCAAGATAAAAACAAACAAACAAAAAAAACTGCATAGCAAAGGAAACAGTGAACAAAGTGGAGAGACTACCCGCAGAGTAGATCCATTTCTTTTCATCAGTCCTACAGGTGGCCTTTTACAGTGAGGTCCATGGAACTTAAATGTGTTTACTGAGGTGCTCCTGACTTGGCTTCTCTCACTGTTCTTTTAAGTACAGATCTCTGTACTGTGTTAAGTGTTGTGTAAATATAAAAGAAATCCCCAGAAAGTCAAACATTGTTAAGATGTGTCCTAACAATTTGGGGTGAGGAGAAGGATTCAGATACATGAAATTCAAACAATGACCAAAGTAAAATTCTCAGTGAAGAAGTTAGTCAAGTTTGTGAAAGTTTCCTGAATAAAGTTATGTTATTCTTTTTGACTCATACTAATTTATTTGTGCAGTATGAGACTTAACTGCATTTTGTAGTATGGTAAGTCTATTTCAATGACCAGAAGATGGAGCCATTATACAAAGAATTTTAAAAAGTTACATTCCCCAAAAAAACTACATTTCTCTTTTTACTAAATAATTATTTTAAAACATCTTATGGAATCAGAGTAGTCTGAATATCTTTTCGCTTTTAACAATGAAAAAGAAGTAATATTTTATCCTCACATATGCAGAGAAGTAATATATTTTTAGGCAATTAGCACCTACATAAGTGAGCATATTCATGGAGGATTCATTGCTTCTGTCCTCAATGGGTGAATTATATTAGAAGATACCTGTAAGGTAATAATAGAATAAGCTGTTGCATGTTAATACTGCAGAATTATAATCATACTGGTTACTTTGGACCCTGGAAAACTTTATCAAGCAAGTGGCATATGAGCTGCTACTCTTTAACAGTATTATTTGGGATTCTCATATAACAGGTAATCTGAGACTGTATTTTGACAATGAGAGGTGCTCTAATTAAAAAAAAAAATCTATTGTGTACCATCTATAAGCACCATCTTCCTATACATTAATAATAATTCTTCTCTGTGACCTTTTGAGCATTTCCAAGCATTTTCCAAGTTCTTTCATCTACTGCTCATAATAATCTATACTTCCCTAGAACAGGAGACAAAACAAAGAAGTTAAATGTCATATTTAACTAAGATCACACAGTCAGTAAGTAGCAGAGACTGAGACCCAAAGAGGCACTGTCATAGAGGAGAAACTCATAGAGGCACTGTCCACTGGATTTCTCAGCTGGCACTCTAACTTCCACAGTTCAGCACATGCTTGAAACGAACTAGCAACTTGAGGAAATGAGTGCTTTCTGGATGGGTAAGTTCTAGGAGGACACACTGAAAGTTATGTGTAAAGAATATAGAACCTATGAATTAAAATCCAGAGCGGATTGAGGGGAGAAGATGGCCAACTCTATTGAGCCAGGAAGCTACACTCCCACCAAGAGAAATCAAAATATCAACTAAGCCATCACACTTTGAACAGATCTTTTGAGAGAAAACACTGAAAGTAAATAGAGAGGTGATGCAGACAACAAGGTGGAAGAACGAGGAAGCTGGGACCCTGCACGGAGTTGCCAAATGTCACGACCGGCTCTCAGCCCTGAACAGGTCCTAAGGAAGTATAAGAACTGCAGGGCAACACACTCTCACCACTGACCTCTGAAATCCTAGCTACAAGAGATCCCACGACCCCCACAGGCACTTGAAAGCTTGTTTGGAGGTCCTAGCAGGGGAGCGCAGCTACTTGTATATCCTTGACGGAAGACTGGTCCTCCTCTATCCTTCCGTTGGAGATGGTCATCCTCTTCGACGGAGCACGAAGCTTTGGGAGGTTCACACCTGGGGCGGTGAGGAAGGAAGGGGACACCCGCCTAGCCAGCCAGATCAGCCGAATCAACCCTGGCGATCAATGGTGTGACAGATGTCACAGCCAGATCGCCCTCATATCTCCCTATAGGCATTTGAATTGGCAGGAGGAACTGCCCAGAGTGTAGACAGAAGGAGAGCTTGAGCCTGCGTGGAACTCAGAAGGTTTTGTGCATGGGGCAGCTGTAGCAAATGCAACCGAGGGGGCCCTCTCGCCAAGGCTCTCCACCTTGCTCTGAGTGTTGGTAGCTCATGCTGACTGAGGAGCTGAGAGACAGAAGGAGTGTCTTTCTCGCAGGACCAGGACACGTTTGATCTGCACGCCCCCTGTCCGCTGGCCCCACTTTCCTGCCTGGCCACTCCAGCAAGAGGATGCACACAGTGCCGTCTCCACTGAGCTGCCTCGGTGTTTTGCCGCCAGCCTGGGAGCACTTTGGCCGCTCCTCAGCACAGCCAGTGTTCAGCCCTGAAGGACTAGAGGACAGAGCCATGGGCCTGGTCCCAATACCCAAACGTTTCAGCACACAGCTAAGGAATATTGACCTGTAATCTGTCGCTGAAGCTCAAGGGGAGGAGAAGCCCCCACTCTCAGAGCACTAAGAAGAGAGAGACATATATGCTCATGGGCCGTCGCCGGAGCTGGGTGTGCCTCCCTCCACAAGACCAGCCCGGGAAAGGTGTAGACTGCTTGCAAGCTCTGCCTGAGGGAGCCCCACAGAGGGGAACAATAACAACCCAGTGATCTGGGTGCACAATGCTTGGGACAAAACTAGCTGGTTTGGTCCAGCTACTGGGGCAGAATCCGGAAAGAGATCTGCTTGGGGGAGCATGAGCTGGGCAGATCCCACAGCTGTCTGCTGGGCAAAAAACCCTGGGCCATGGGGGCCACACCGGCTGCACAACCATGGCAATCCTGCCCTACCCAGGGATCCTCCACCCTTGACCCACTGCATCAACACATAAACCACAGATGTACCCTACAACCTACCCTGACTCTGCCGAGTACAGAGGACCAGTGGGCACCTAAGGTTGTTAGGTTGCTATGAGATCCAGAGAGCTGGATCATAACAACGTAACAACCTTCGGTTAGGGCCACCCCTAAGGAATGGAGGAGTGCAGCCAACCAGGGCCCCTCGGGCTAAGGAAAGGCGAGTGCCGCGCAATGATTGGAGGGGGTCCTCGCAAGGCCCATGGACTTGGTGAGAGGGTCATCTCTTGCCTCCCCCATCTCCCACACCCAAAAGCACTGCTGCAAATGCACTGAAATACAAAACAGGTGAGCGCCAAAGAGCCTATCTGCCAGCCCTTACTGTTAACATTACGCGCCGTCGCCATCTACTGGATCAAGCCTGGATTACACCACCAAAGAAATATTCTCCCAGCACACATTCCTTGTGAGACCCAATGCGGGAATCTAGCCGCACAGAGCCTCGGCCTTTGAAAGTAGCAAAAAAAAAAAAAAAAAAACCTCTTTGGCTCCAGGGACCGGTTTAGTGGAAGATAATCTTTCCATGGACTGGGGAGGTGGGTATGATTTTGGGATGATTGGAACACATTGTGTTTATTGTGCACCTTATTTCTATTATTATTACATTGTAATACATAATGAAATAATTATATAACTCACCATAATGTAGACTCAGTGAGAGCCCCGAGCTTGTTTTCCTGCGACCAGACGGTCCGGTCTGGGGATGATGGGAGACCATAACAGATCATCAGGCATTAGAGTCTTATACGGAGCATACAACCTAGATCCCTGGCATGCAGAGTTCACTTCTGATGACAGGTTCAATCGTACTCTAAACTTCAGCATCACACAATATACCTTTGTAACAAAACTTTGTGTACTCAGAATCTAAAATAAAAGTTGAAAAAAAAGAAAGAAAAAATTAGAGCAATTTCCATTGGTTATCAAACTTAGCTGCACGTTAGAATCGCCCCTGGAGCTTCTAAAAATTTCAATACACTCAGCTACGCCCCAGATTAATTTAAGTGGAATCTATGGGAAGACATAGGCATGGGTTTTAAGGTTTCCAGGTGATTGCAATATGCAGTAAAGTTTGAGAAACAGTGCTCTTGACCAGCGTTTACTCAGCTGTCATGGATATACAAATCCTTGGCATCTACAGAGCCCCTACTAAGTGTGGTTACTAGTCAAAAAGCCTCAGCATTACCTGGAGATTATTAGTTAGAAGTGCAAATTTTGAGCCCCGCTGTGTATTTATTGAATCTGAATCAGAACCCCTGGGGTACATGCCAGCATTCTGTGTGTTAAAGTTCTCCAGCTGATTCTAATGTGTGCAAATGTTTGAGAATTAATGGTCTCACTTGAGACCATTCTCCTCCTCCTCCCTTTTATTGGTGGCAGGTGGTAGTGACATCATCTTCCAACGGCATGGAGATTTATTACTTCATTGACAGTTGTATCCTGGAAACTGATCTAGCTTTTGTTTTTCACCAGAATTTCTAAACAAATAGGCACCAGCTGTTTGATATTGGGTGACTTTTTCTTTCAATGGCTGGTCCCCTTAATGTCTAAAATGTGCATGTTTTAGGAGGGTGTTGAAAAAGGGAACTAGCAAAGAAGGGAAAAAAGAAGAGAGAGCATTTCCAAGACTTTGATGGTGCACTGAACTCTAATTAATCTACTTTTAGAATTCTCGTTCCAACTAATTATGTACTACACATATAGTTGACACTAAAAATAAAATTTACATCATCTGTGAGACATCTAGGATGTTCGGAAAATAACCATGATCTTACAAAGCAGCTTGACACTTAACAATACTCTTGTTTTGTTTGTTGCTTTGTTTTTGGTGTGTTGTTTTTTTTTTTTTTTTTTTTACTACTACTCCCTGAAACAAATGAAAGATGTGGTATCTGGAGTCAGATCTGGATTTGAACCTTGATTTTACCCCTTTCATGATGTGTACCTGAGCATGTTACCCAAGTTTATTTCCTCATCTCTCACAGGTAACTGACAAATTAGTTTTTAGCATGGTGCAAAGATAGGAGAGACTGAACATAAAATGCCGCACATTATTCTTGGCATCTAGTAGATGTCAGTGGTGTGCTAGAGCCTTCTTGGGCCAGCTGGAGAGAGCAATGGTACACGGCTCCTTCAAGTCTATGTTCAGTAACTTCAGATTGTTTGCTGGAATTTAACCATGGGATGAGTATTTACACCACGGAAATAGGCAAAAGATACATACAAATAAGACCTTATTGTCCAGGAGAGTCAGTTGCTTAACATTTACCAGTACACCATTGGTAGACATTCCTTTCGTGGTTATCTGTTGATGGGTAGATTTTAGAAGGTAGTTTGCTTTTCTCTCATGAAACAGAAATAGCAAAGCATAGCCCAAATAGGAGGGTGTCACAAAAGGGCTCCAGGAAAGCCCTTCCTGAGATCACTGTCTTACCATGTATCTCTTATGTATTCTCAGGATTTCTCTCAAATTCCCAGACTCACGGAAAAGGTGACACTCAATTATGAGCAGACACTGACTTTTTGTGAAATTAGTTCATCAGAGGTTTTCCTTCTAAGCCAAACTGACTGAATTCAGGGATCTGAAAAACACAATTTAACTAATGAGCATCTGTTGGCTGTAAGGCCATCTAGGGAAGAAGATAGCTAAAGCAAACAATATCTGTAGCTTGTGGAGTTACATTTATCAATGCAGAGGAGACGTGTAAACATGTAATCAACTTGCCATAATTTTAGATAATAGTAAATGGTAGATTAAAATAAACCAGTTTAATTTGGTAAAGAGTGAGGAGGGCAGTGGAATTGCTTTAAGTAGGCTGACCAGGAAAGGCCTCTCTAATAAGGAAATATTTCAACTGAAATCTAAAAGGATGCAGCTGTGTTCTGAATCAGAGGTACATTCCAGGTGACGAAGAGCAAGAGAAAGGCCCTGAGTCAAGAATAAACTTATTTTCAAGAACAGAAAGCAGGTTAGTAGAGCTGAGACACTGTGAGTTTAAGAAGAGGGTGGTGGCCGGGTGTGGTGGCTCAAGCCTGTAATCCCAGCACTTTGGGAGGCCGAGACGGGCGGCTCACGAGGTCAGGAGATCGAGACCATCCTGGCTAACCCGGTGAAACCCCATCTCTACTAAAAAATACAAAAAAACTAGCCGGGCGAGGTGGTGTGCGCCTGTAGTCCCAGCTACTCGGGAGGCTGAGGCAGGAGAATGGCATAAACCCGGGAGGCGGAGCTTGCAGTGAGCTGAGATCCGGCCACTGCACTCCAGCCTGGGCGACAGAGCGAGACTCCGTCTCAAAAAAAAAAAAAAAAAAAAAAAGAAGAAGAGGGTGGTGTGACATGGAGCAGCAGCACAGTCAAGCAGGGAACAGATCATGTAAAGCCCTTTAGAGAGTGAAGTCTGCTTTTTATGCTAGGTGCAGTTGGGAGTTCTGAAAATCATAAGAATGATTGGGGGTCATGGAGACAGTAGCCTGATCTCCAATAAAGTTTTAAAGGATCACTCTGATTGCTCTGTGAAGAAAACATTTTAGAAAGTCAAAAGTGGAGCCAAAAGACCAGTTAAGTGGCTACTACAATAGTCTAGGCAAAAGATACAATAGTGGCTTGGACAAGGGTGCAGGTGGTCTAGATGAAGAGAAATGGGTAGATTTGGGATATATTTTATAGATTGAATCAATAGCGTTTGTTGATGGATTAGATATTTATGTAAGGGAAGAAAACAAGAATGTGCATATATATATGTTTTATATATAAAACATTCTTGTGCATATATACATGCTTATATATGTATGTGTATATATGCATATATATACATTCTTGTGCATATATATGTTATATATAAAATATATATATATGCATATGTGTGTGTATATATGCACGTGTGTGTGTGTATATATATAAAACATTAGTGTGTGTATATATGCACATGTGTGTGTGTATATATATATAAAATATTAGTTTTAGAAACAATGTAGATACTATGCCCATCAGTTAATTTCTAGTCTGAAGTAGGTCATAAAGGAAATGAGCTATGTAAGCAATACTGGAAAGAAAAATGTTTAGACTTATTGCAAGTTAGAAAAAATAAGGCTGTTCATAGTGCATCCTGTTTCAAGCCATGTCTCCAAAGATAAATGATTAATGCATTTGTGGTATATTTAAGTTCTCAGATGGCTTTGTATTGTTGGTAAAATGCAATTGTAATGCAGTAGGAAAATAACGTTTCAATTAGATTAGCAAATAAATTACTCTTATATTAAGTAATTAAAACATTATCTAAGTTTACAAACTTAGGTCTCAGGCTTAATGAGTCTTTTTGAATATTTATTTTCTGTTTCCCTGCTACTTTTTTTGTCCTTTATAGTTTTGCTCTGGGAGGCTCTAGAAAAGAAGGAGAAAAAAATATTTTGGAAGCCTAAATTGTATTAAAATGATGTTAGTTTTTATGACTCTCAAGCAAAGCTACAGGAGATTCCTAGCCAGATCATTTAGTGTACATTTATTACCTAACAATTAGATATCCAAGTATCCTGAAACAAAAGTCCTGATAAACTGTTGAGTAAAATTTAATAAATAGCTTTATGAACGCAAAACTGAGCTTATAAGAAATTAAAGAAAATTTCCAGGAATAAAAAATCAAAAGAGAAGCAAGAAACAGAGTGGTAAGATGACATTATAGCTATAACCCCCTGGGGATGGTGGCTGATTTCAGTAAAAGAGTTGTTTGTTGTTGTTATTTATTACTTTATTGGGATATAAGAAGTACATAGTACATTAAGAAAATTGTACAGTTCAAATATACATCTTTATACTCCTAAATAAACACTACCTCGGTTAGGATACAAAACATTACTATTACCTAAGAATTGTCCCCTATGCCCCTCTATGCCAATAACTCCCCCAAAGTTACCACTCTTCTATTAGCATAAATAAGTTTTGCCTGTCATTTTCATAAATTAATTCAAACAATATGTAATCTTTTGTGTCTAGCTTCTTTTGCCCATAATTGTGTTTGTGAGATTCCCTATGTTTTCGCATGTTTTACACGTATCAGTAAAATGTCTTTTCTTAACTGTTGCATACCACTTTTCTTAAGAGCTAGGATCACAGCCCAGCACGGTGGCTCACACCTGTAATCCCAGCACTTTGGGAGGCCGAGGCAGGTGGATTGCCTGAGCTTAAGAGTTCACGACCAACCTAGGCAGCACAGTGAAACCCTGTCTCTACTAAAAAAAAAAATAGCTAGCTGTGGCGGCATGCACCTGTAGTCCCAGCTACTTGGGAGGCTGAGGCAGGAGAATTGCTTGAACCCGGGAGGCAGAGGTTGCAGTGAGTGGAGATACTGCCACTGCACTCCAGTCTGGGAAACAGAGGAAGACTCTGTCTCAAAATAAATACATTAATTAATTAATTTAAAAAATAAAGAGCTAGGATCACACTCTGTCACTCAGGCTGGAGTGTAGTGGCATGATCATAGCTTACTGCAACTTCAAACTCCTGGGCTCAAGCAATCCTCTTGCCTCAGCCTTTTGAGCACCTGGGATTATAGGCACAAGCCTGGATCCCCTTGTTGTATACCTATACCTCAATATTTATTCTTTCTAATCTTGATGGATGTTTGGGTTGTTGCCAGTTTTAGACCGTAATGAATATATTATCTGTGAACATTCACATGCATGTTTTTGATGACTATAAATACTCCTTTCTGTGCATATATACCAGTGATAGAATTTCTGGTCAAGAATATACATGGTCAGCATTAATAGACACCGATAAACATATCTTCAAAGTAGTTGTCCAGGTATACATTCTTACCAGGAATATATGAGAGTTTCTTTTGCTCCACATCTTTGTAAACACTTATTGTCATTTTTTTTTTAACTTAGTTATTCTGGTGGTGGTCTAGCAATATTTCATTACTATTTTAATTTGCATTTATCTGGTGAATAACTCAAAAAATAAGAAAAAGACTGACATCCCAATGCACTAAGTTAGCCTTTATGTTTGTCATTTTACTAAATATTGTCTTTGTGTCTTGGTTCTTTTTCCTTCTCTAGTTACCCCACTCTTTGTATTAAATAGATTTCTACTCCATTATTTTAATCCTGTTTTTCTTTTTTTTAATTTATATTTTACTTTTTTTTTTGTTATTTTCTTAGTGGTTGCCCTGGAGATTGCAATTAATATTTAACTTATAGAAATATAGTTTGGATTCATACCAATTTAATTTCAATAGTATACAAAATGTTTTGCTCCTCACTTTCTCTCCTCATTCATTTGTGCTACTACATCATACAAATTACATCTTTATATATTATGTAGCCATCACCACATATTTAAAATTATTGCTTTATAGTATTGTCTCTTAAATCATATAGAAAAAAGGGGCATTACAACCAAAACATACATATATATTATCTTTAATATTTACCTATTAGGCTACCTATTAGTGATCTTTATTTCTTCACATAGAATTAAGTTACTGTCTAGTTTCCTTTTATTTCAGCTTTAAAACTCCCTTTAGTATTACTTGTAGGACAAATAAGATAGCAACAAATTCTTTTCAGTTTTTGTTTATCTCAGAATATCTTGATTTATCTTTAACTTCTGAAGGTTGGTTTTCTGTATGTAGAATTATTATTGGCCAACAGTCTCTTTCTTGGCCAACAGTCTCTTTATTGGCCAACAGTCTCTTTCTTCCAGCACTTCTGTCATCCCACTGTCTTCTGGCCTCCATAATTTCTAATGAGAAATCACTGGTTAATCTTGAATGTAATGAGTTATTGAATGTAATGAATTCTTAACTCTTGCTGCTTTCAAGATTCTCTGTCTTTTGCTTTTGGCAGATTGTGATGTTTCTATGTGTAGATCTCTTTGAGTTTATCCTACTTAGAGTTCATCAAAGTTCTTGAGCATTACTCTCGATGTTACTCATCAAATAGAAAGTTTTTAGCCATTGTTTCTTCAAATATTCTTTTTGCCTTTTTCTTTCTCTCCTCCCCTTTTGAAACTCCTATTATTTGTTTATTGGTATATTTGATGATGTTCCACAATTGTGTGAGGCTTTCTTCAGTTTTTTACTCCTTTTTATATCTGTTCCTCAGACTGGCTAATCTCAACTGACATAACTTCAATTTTACTTTCAGCTCAAATCTGCTTTTGAGCCATGCTAGAGAATTTTTAATTGCAGTATTGTAATTTTCAAGTTCAGAATTTCTATTAGGGCTCTTTTTTGTAATTTGTGTCTGTTATTGACATTCTCTATTTGGTGAAAACTTGTTCTTATAAGTCCTTTAGTTCTTTAGACATGGACTCCTTTATTTCAGGAACATATTTAAAATAGCTTTAAAAACATATTTGTGTCTAATCATTGTGATTATATTTTAAATATTTGTCTAGTAAGCCAATAGTCTGACTTCCTTGGAGACTTTTTTTTTTTTTTTTTTGAGATGGAGTTTTGTTCTTGTTGCCCAGGCTGGAGTGCAATGGCACAATCTTGGCTCACCAAAACCTCCACCTTCTGATTTCAAGTGATTCTCCTGCCTCAGCCTCCTGAGTAGCTGGGATTACAGGCACCTGCCACTATGCCTGGTTAATTTTGTATTTTTAGTAGAGACAGGTTTCACCATGTTGGCCAGGTTGTCTCGAGCTCCTGACCTCATGATCCACATACCTCAGCCTCCCGAAGTGCTGGGATTACAGGCACGAACAACCACTCCTGGCCTGGGGACATTTTTTTATTGAGTCCTTTTTTTTCCTGTGTATAGGCCATATTTTCTTATTGTTTTTCATGTCTCATAATCTTGATAACTTGACATTTAAAATAATATAAGGTAGCAGCTTTGAAAATTGTACTCTCCCTGTATCAGTCCATTCTCACATTGCTATAAAGAAATACATGAGACTGGGTAATTTATAAATAAAAGAGATTTAATTGGCTCATAGTCCTGCAGGCTATACAGGAAGCATGGCAACATCTGTTTCTGAGGAGGCCTCATGGAGCTTTTACTCATGGTGGAAGGCAAAGTGGGAGCAGGCATCTTACATGGCAAGAGGTGGAGGAAGAGAGAGAAAAGGGGCAGGGAGATTCTACATACTTTTAAACAACCAGATCTTAAAATAACTTACTGAGAATAGCACTAAGGGGATGATACTAAACCATGAGAAACCTCCCCCATGATTCAATTATGTCCCACCAGGCCCCACCTCCAACGTTGGGGATTATAATTGAACATGAGGTTTGGGTGGAGACACAGATACAAAACCATATCACTCCTCTTTCCCTTGGGTTTGTCATTATTGCTCTTTGTTCCTGTTGTGGTTGTTGCCACTGCTGTTTGTTTGTTTAGGGACTTTCCTAAGGTAAGCTAGAATAATCTCTATTCCTTGTCCTATGTGGACACTGAAGTCTCTGTTCAATTAGTTCAGTAGTCAGCTAATGACTGCACAGAACTTTCTGTAAATCTCTTGGATCACTGAATCTTCCAATTTTGCTGAGGAACTGTTTGCTTACTGAGACATACCTTTAAGACTCAAGCATGCAGTGTATAACTCTGGCTTAGCCTTCTTTTTCTGCTTATGTAGAGTGTCAAGCTTGACCAGAGGTAAGAGCTCAGGACATGTGCACAGCCTAAGGATGCTTGCCACCAGCATGGTGTTTGAGCTCTGAGAATGGACAGACTGCCTCCTCAAGTGGGTCCCTGATCCCTGAGTAGCCTAACTGGAGACACCTCCCAGTAGGGGCCGACTGACTCCTCATTCCCAGGCTTTTTATTATAAATTTTCTGATAACCTTTTGTTTTCCCATACTCTTATCATTATCTCAGATGGAAGAAATATAAAATCATTGCAAACAACACAAGGGAAAACACTGTTTGCATTGGATGAACTTTGAGTCAGGCCAAACAAAGGCAACCTTGCAAATAGATTTTCCATGGAACTGCCAGGCAGGTCAAATAATGGGATTTTTCTGGGAATAGAAGTTTTGGGGAACTCCAAACTTTTTCTGTCCCCTCCATTGGCTTCTAGGCTTCAGATTTTTTACTGTATTGTGGGTTGGTTTCCAAAGATACTGTTGATTTTTAAGACTACTATAGACCTTTCTATTCTTACTCAGTTTTAGCTATTTTCCTTGAGTAAATACTCTTTTGGTTAAGTCCTAGAGTTCTGAATGGAAGAGGCTTTGATAATTTTTGCCAATGTTCCTATTTTAAGGAGAAGCAATTTTCAGAAGTCCTTACTTGGATATTTCTTCTTCTTTTTTTTTTTTTTTTTTGAGACGGAGTCTCACTCTGTCGCTCAGGCTGGAGTGCAGTCACGAGATCTCAGCTCACTGTAAGCTCCAGCTCCTGGGTTCACGCCATTCTCCTGCCTCAGCCTCCTGAGTAACTCGGACTACAGGCGCCCACCACTGTACCTGGCTAATTTTTTGTATATTTAGTAGAGACAGGATTTCACCGTGGTCTTGATCTCCTGACCTCGTGATCCACCTGCCTCAGCCTCCCAAAGTGCTGGGATTACAGGCGTGAGCCACCATGCCTGGCCCTTACTTGGGTATTTCTACTAACATTTTGAAAACCTAAATTAAAAATGGGGAAAACATGAACATATGCTTCACAAAAGAGGATATCTAATTTTACTCCTTAAGCTTTGATTCTTACAATATGTGCCCTGCTATGTGCTGGAAAGGTAGATTTCATGAGAGGTGACAATGATTATGTTAAGCCTTAACATACTTTTCATTGGCTCATGCAATGTGACTTTTAAATCTATTATTCCAAGATGGTCGAATAGGAACAGCTCCGGTCTGCAGCTCCCAGTGTGATCAACACAGAAGATGGGTGATTTCTGCATTTCCAACTGAGGTACCTGGTTCATCTCATTGGAACTGGTCAGAAAGTGGGTGCAGCCCATGGAGGGGGAGTCAAAGCAGGGCAGAGCATCACTCGGGAAGTGCAAGGGGTTGGGGGATTTCCCTTTCCTAGCCAAGGGAAGCCATGACAGATTGTACCAGGAAAATCTGGACACTACCACCTAAACACTGCACTTTTCCAAAGGCCTTAGCCAAGGGTGCACCAGGAGATTACATCCTGCCCTGGCTCAGCGGGTCACAGAGCCTTGTCACTGCTAGTCCAAGATCCAACTGCGAGGCAGCAAGCCTGGCTTGGGAAGGGGCATCAACCATTGCTGAGGCTTGACTAGGTAAACATAGCTGCCAGGAAGCTTGAACTGGGTGGAGCCCACCACAGCTTAAGGAGGCCCACCTGCCTCTGTAGACTCCACCTATGGGGGCAGGGCATAGCTGAACAAAAGGCAGCAGAAACTTCTGCAGACTTAAACGTCCCTGTCTGACAGCTCTGAAGAGAGCAGTGGTTCTCCCAGAACAGTGTTTGAGCTCTGAAAACGGACAGACTGCCTCCTCAAGTGGGTCCCTGACCCCCGAGTAGCCTAACTGGAGACATGTCCGAGTATGGGCCAACTGACACCTCATACAGCCAGGTGCCCCTCTGAGATGAAGGTTCCAGAGGAAGGATCAGGCAGCAATATTTGCTGTTCTGCAATATTTGCTGTTCTGCAGCCTCCACTGGGCATACCCAGACAAACAGGGTCTGGAGTGGACTCCAGCAAACTCCCACCAACCTGCAGCTGAGGGACCTGACTGTTAGAAGGAAAACTAACAAACAAAGGAATAGCATCAACATCAACAAAAGGGACATCCACACCAAAACCCCATCTGTAGGTCGCCATCATCAAGACCAAAGATAGATAAAACAACAAAGATGGGGAGAAACCAGAGCAGAAAAGCTGAATTCTAAAAACCAGAGCACCCCTTCTCCTCCAAAGGATCACATCTCCTCACCAGCAACAGAACAAAGCAGGACACGGAGAATGACTTTGATGAGTTGACAGAAGTAGGCTTCAGAAGGTCGATAATAACAAACTTCCCCGAGCTAAAGGAGAATGTTTGAACCCATCGCAAGGAAACTAAGAACCTTGAAAAAAGATTAGACAAATGACTAACTAGAATAGACAGTGTAGAGAAGACCTTAAATGACCTGATGGAGCTGAAAACCATGGCACGAGAACTACGTGATGCATGCACAAGCCTCAGTAGCTGATTCAATCAAGTGGAAGAAAGGGTATCACTGATTGAAGATCAAATTAATGAAATGAATTGAGAAGTTTAGAGAAAAAAGAGTAAAAAGAAATGAAAAAAGCCTCCAAGAAATATGGGACTATGTGAAAAGACCAAATCTACATTTGATTGGTGTACCTGAAAGTGACCAGGAGAATGGAACCAAGCTGGAAAACACTCTTCAGGATATTATCCAGGAGAACTTCCTCAACTTAGCAAGGCAGGCCAACATTCAAATTCAGGAAATACTGAGAACACCACAAAGATACTCCTTGAGAACAACCCCAAGACATATAATTGTCAGATTCACCAAGGTGGAAATGAAGGACAAACTGCTAAGAAGAGTCAGAGAGAAAGGTCGGGTTACCACGAAGGGAAGCCCGTCAGACTAACAGCGGATCTCTCAGCAGAAACTCTATAAGCCAGAAGAGAGTGGGGGCCAATATTCAACATTCTTAAAGAAAAGAATTTTCAACCCAGAATTTCATATCCAGCCAAACTAAGCTTTATAAGTGAAAGAGAAATAAAACCCTTTACAGAGAAGCAAATGCTGAGAGATTTTGTCACCACCAGGCCTACCTTACGAGAGCTCCTGAAGGAAGCACTAAACATGGAAAGGAACAACCAGTATGAGTCACTGCAAAAACAGGCCAAATTGTAAAGACCATCAATTGTAAAGACCTAGGAAGAAACTGCATCGATTAATGGGCAAAATAAACAGCTAACATCATAATGACAAGATCAAATTCACACATAACAATATTAACCTTAAATGTAAATGGGCTAAATGCCCCAATTAAAAGACACAGACTGGCAAATTGGATAAATAGTCAAGACCCATCAGTGTGCTGTATTGAGGAGACCCATCTCACGTGCAGAGACACACATAGGCTCAAAACAAAGGGATGGAAGATCTACCAAGCAAATGGAAAGCAAAAAAAAAAAAAAAAAAAAAAAAAAGCAGGGGTTGCTATCCTAGTCACTGATAAAACAGACTTTAAACCAACAAAGATCAAAAGAGACAAAGAAGGCCATTACATAATAGTAAGGGGATCAATTCAACAAGAAGAACTATCCTAAATATATATGCACCCAATACAGGAGCACCCAGATTCATAAAGCAAGCCCTGAGAGACTTACAAAGAGGCTTAGACTCCCACACAATAATAATGTGAGACTTTAACACCCCACTGTCAATATTAGACACATCAACAAGACAGAAGGTTAACAAGGATATCCAGGACTTGAACTCAACTCTGTACCAAGCAGACCTAATAGACATCTACAGAACTCTCCACGCCAAATCAACAGAATATACATTCTTCTCAGCACCACGTCGCACTTATTTCAAAATTGACCACATAGTTGGAAGTAAAGCACTCCTCAGCAAATGTAAAAGATAGAAATCACAACAAACTGTCTCTCAGAACATGGTGCAATCAAATTAGAACTCAGGATTAAGAAACTCACTCAAAACCACACAACTACATGGAAACTGAACAACCTGCTCCTGAATGACTACTGGGTAAATAAGGAAATGAAGGCAGAAAGAAAGATGTTCTTTGAGACCAATGAGAACAAAGACACAATGTACCAGAATCTCTGGTACACCTTTAAAGCAGTGTGTAGAGGGAAATTTATAGCAGTACATGCCCACAAGAGAAAGCAGGAAAGATCTAAAACTGACACCCTAACATCACAATTGAAAGAACTAGAGAAGTAAGAGCAAACATATTCAAAAGCTAGCAGAAGGCAAGAATTAACTAAGATCAGAGCAGAACTGAAGAAGATAGAGACACAAAAAACCCTTCAAAAAATCAATGAATCCAGGAGCTGGTTTTTTGAAAAGAACAACAAAATTGATAGACCACTAGCAAGACTAATAAAGAAGAAAAGAGAGAAGAATCAAATAGATGCAATAAAAAATGATAAAGGGGATATCACCACCAATCACACAGAAATACAAACTACCATCAGAGAATACTATAAACACCTTTATGCAAATAAACTAGAAAATCTAGAATAAATGGATAAATTCCTGGACACATATACCTTCCCAAGACTAAATCAGGAAGAAGTTTAATATCTGAATAGACCAATAATGGGCTCTGAAATTGAGGCAATAATTAATAGTCTACCAACCAAAAAAAGTCCAGGACCAGATGGATTCACAGCCGAATTCTACCAGAGGTACAAACAGGAGCTGCGACCATTCCTTCTGAAACTATTCCAATCAATAGAAAAATATGGAATCCTCCCTAACTCATTTTATGAGGCCAGCATCATCCTGATACCAAAGCCTGGCAAAGACACAACAACAACAAAAAAAGAATTTTAGACTGACATCCCTGATGAACATCGATGCAAAAATCCTCAATAAAATACTGGCAAACCAGCAGCACATCAAAAAGTTTATCCACCAAGATCAAGTTGGCTGTATCCCTGGGATGCAAGTCTGGTTCAATATATGCAACTCAATAAATGTAATCCATCATATAAACAGAACCAAAGACAAAAACCACATGATTATCTCAATTGATGCAAAAAAGGCCTTCGACAAAATTCAACAGCCCTTCATGCTAAAAACTGCCAATAAACTAGCTATTGATGGAACATACCTCAAAATAATAAGAGCTATTTGTGACAAACTCACACGTGAGTATCATACTGAATGGACAAAAACTGGAAGCATTCCCTTTGAAAACTGGCACAAGACAGGGATGCCCTCTCTCACCACTCCTATTCAACATAGTGTTGGAAGTTCTGGCCAGGGCAGTCAGGCATGAGAAAGAAATAAAGGGTATTCAAGTAGGAAAAGAGGAAGTCAAATTGTCCCTGTTTGCAGATGACATGATTGTATGTTTAGAAAACCCCATTGTCTCAGCCCAAAATCTCCTTAGGCTGATAAGTAACTTCAGCAAAGTCTCAGGATACAAAATCAATGTGCAAAAATCACAAGCATTCTTAAACACCAATAACAAACAGACTGCCAAATCATGAGTGAACTCCCATTCACAATTGCTACTAAATTAATAAAATATGAAGGAATCCAACTAACAAGGGGTGTGAAGGCCTCTTCAAGGAGAACTACAAACCACTGCTCAATGAAATAAAAGAGGACACAAACAAATGGAAGAACGTTCCATGCTCATGGATAGGAATAATCAATATCGTGAAAATAGCCATACTGCCCAAGGTAATTTATAGATTCAATGCCATCCCCATCAAACTACCAATGACTTTCTTCACAGAATTGGAAAAAACTACTTTTAAAGTAGTTTAAGTTCATATGGAACCAAAAGTAGTTTAAGTTCCATATTTTTAAAGTGGTTTAAGTTCATACGGAACCAAAAGTAGTTTAAGTTCCATATTTTTAAAGTAGTTTAAGTTCATATGGAACCAAAAAAGAGCCCGTATAGCCAAGACAATCCTAAGCAAAAAGAACAAAGCTGGAGGCATCATGCTATCTGACTTCAAACTATACTACAAGGCTACAGTAACCAAAACAGCATGGTACTGGTACCAAAACAGACCTATAGACCAATGGAACAGAACAGAGGCCTCAGAAATAACACTACACATCTACAACCATCTGATCTTGGACAAACCTGACAAAAACAAGCAATGGGGAAAGGATTCACTGTTTAATAAATGGTGCTGGGAAAACTGACTAGCCATATGTAGAAAGCTGAAACTGGATTCCTTCCTTACACCTTACACAAAAAATAATTCAAGATGGATTAAAGACTTAAATGTTAGACCTGAAACCATAAAAACCCTGGAAAAAAACCTAGGCAATACTATTCGGGACACATAGGCATGGGCAAGGACTTCATGACTGAAACACCAAAAGCAATGACAACAAAAGCCAAAATAGACAAATGGGATCTAATTAAACTAAAGAGCTTCTGCACAGCAAAAGAAACTACCATCAGAGTGAACAGGCAACCTACAGAATTGGAGAAAATTTTTATAATCTAGCCATTTGACCAAGGGCTAATATCCAGAATCTACAAAGAACTTAAATTTACAAGAAAAAAATCAAACAACCCCATCAAAAAGTGGGCAAAAGATATGAACAGACACTTTTCAAAAGAAGACATTTATGCAGCCAACAGACACATGAAAAAATGTTCATCATCACTGGTCATCAGCGAAACACAAATCAAAACCACAATGAGATACCATCTCACACCAGTTAGAATGGCAATCATTAAAAAGTCAGGAAACAACAGGTGCTGGAGAGGATGTGGAGAAATTGGAACACTTTTACACTGTTGGTGGGAGTGTAAACTAGTTCAACCATTGTGGAAAACAGTGTGGTGATCCCTCAAGGATCTAGAACTAGAAATACCATTTGCCACAGCGATCCCATTACTGGGTATATACCCAAAGGATTATAAATCATACAACTATAAAGACACATGCACACATATGTTTATTGTGGCACTATACACAATAGTGAAGACTTGGAACTGACCCAAATGTCCATCAATGATAGACTGGATTAAGAAAATGTGGCACATATATACCATGGAATACTATGCAGCCATCAAATAGGATGAGTTCATGTCCTTTGTAGCAACACGGATGAAGCTGGAAACCATCATTGTGAGCAAGCTATTGCAAGGACAGAAAACCAAACACCGCATGTTCAAACTCATAGGTGGGAATTGAACAATGAGAACACTTGTACACAGGGCAGGAACATCACACACCAGGGCTTGTCGTGGGGTCAGGGGACGGGGGAGGGATAGCATTAGGAGAAATACCTAATGTAAATGATGAGTTAATGGGTGCAGCAAACCAACACAGCCCATGTATACATATGTAACAAACCTGCACGTTGTGCACATGTACCCCAGAACTTAAAGTATAATAAAAAATAAAATATTGCAGTGAGCTGAGATCTGGCCACTGCACTCCAGCCTGGGTGATAGAGCAAGACTCCGTCTCAAAAAATAAAAAATAAAATAAAATAAATCTATTATTCCACAGAAATTCCTATAATGAATGACAGACTCTTCAAGTGCTTAGTTGCTTGACAATCACATAAAATTTTGTAATGCTGATCATGTTCTCTTTCCGAAGTGGTGGTGTGCTTCTCCCTTCTCCTTACATAACCTTTTCCTGGTTGACTTGGTCTGGTAGTTTGGATTCAGCCACCTTAGGAAGCAATGGCTCCTGGATATGTGTCTCTAACCCTAATGTCTCCATTGAAGTCCACACTTTTATATCTAATTGCCTTTAAGACTTATTTAGCCTATAATACCTCAAGTTAAACACATTCAAACTAACTCCTAGTCAGTTTTAAAAAGTCAGCTCTTGCCTATGTGGCTAGATGGAAGTACTACTCCATCCTGTTCTCATGATAGATACACAATTATAGCATAGTACTATCATCATTGACTATTTTTTTCAGGACACAGTATCTGCATAATGTCATTTTATTGAATTTATGACTGAATCCTGGATTGGGAGGTGCTTCCAAAAATGCATGGTTTCTACTATGTGTTTATATACTTGGGAACTGCTGAGTATCAGTCTTTTATAGCTAAAGAAACTGAGGTTCAGAAAGTATGCTATATTGTTCAAGTTTACAGCCACACTGTTAGTGACAAAAATTTAAATTCTTGATATTATATAAAAGATACTGCTATGTATATGTTTGTATATTGACATTTTTTAAACAATTCCTAAAGACAAAAGATTGCATTCCAAAAAGCAGGGCTTAAATTGTTAAGTACTTTCAATGCCATGTCTAATTTGCTTTATTGATCTCATAAAACGGAAGAGATTAGTTTTGTTGACTTTAGGTCCCAAGGAGACAGAAGCAGGGAGGAAGTTCTCTTACACTAGGAGGAAATAACTTGACAGGAAGAAATGTGATAGGGGAAAAATGCCGAAGCCTACCATTTGAAGCTGCCAGAATGGTTCCTCAGCTTGTGCAGATCAAAGTGCTCCAGCTCAGTGTCACGACGCTAAAGTCAATTTTTTATCTTATTTTTCCTGGCTCCCTCCCGGATTCCTTTTTGCCCATAATGCTGCTCTAAGTAGTATTCTGGCTGAGGCTTATAGGAGGCAGACTCACTTGTCTTTAAAATAAATTGACAATGTATGATTCTTTAGAGATAAGCATGTCTTTTAATTGCAAGCACCAGGCCAAATTAGGTGACTCCAAACCACTTATTAATATTTGCTCTGAATTTAAGATAGAAATGAGGTGATTAGGATAAGATGAGTAAATAAAAGAAAATAAATTGGGCAGAAAATGAAGCATGGAAGAATTCTTTTCCCACTTCGGTTTCCTCCTCCTCCTCCTCTTTTATCAGAGCTTTATCAGACTGATTCTATTAAGGTCATGGACAAGAATCAATATATCAAGATGAGCTGAGTTGTTGAGGTGTTACAATACAATTTTATCTTTATTAATTTTAGAGGGAGTCAAAATTAGATTTGATACTGAGAAGTTTGGTAGTTATAAACTTTACAGGATTTTTTTAAGAGAAAATGATATTTTCTGTGGTATTTCATACTTTCTTTTCATCCATAAAATTTTGTTAAAAAGGTAACTCATAATTTCTCAAAATGAGAAGAGCATCACAGAAAATTATAATAAACTATCTTCAGTCAGAAGCGTACATTTATATTTTAACTGTAAATTTTAATCCTTGTCTCATTCATTGTCTTTGGCCGGAAATGTTAAGACAAGTTGAGTATTTTTAATATTTTTTTTAAAAAATACACTTAAGGGAGTGAGAAATCAAATAACTATTAAGAATAAAAAAAGTTAGTTGATGAGTGATATTTCTCTGGAAAAACAGCTTATATATTATTGAAACAAATTTCTAGAGGGGAATACATCTGAATTAGAGAATTGTGTAAGTCTCAGGCCCTAGAAAACTTTTATCTGCCTCCTCCTCCAATATAGAATTTCCTCTGACTTGTTTTGAATCACAGCACACTCAGTTTAAGGGATGTCTGCTTGGTGGGCCTATGCTGAATATAAAATTCTATTCAGAGGAAGTTGAGGAAAAAGTTACCTATTTTTTTCAACTAGCAGCATGAGAAAACTTAAATGTAATGAAATGAATGTGATGAAATAAAGCCCCACTTATTATTCATTCGGGATATGATCTGAAAAAGCTGACCTGAAATATTATGTCTGAATTATTTTTCTTGGAAAAAAGTTCTTTGTTTCAAAGTGCAAATTGTAACAAAGCACTAACACTTAGCATGTCAAAGAAACTCCACTTGAACAAGTGATCCCATCTCTGTGAATGTTCCATGTAATTATAATAAAAATGGCAACCCAAACTCTTGAATACCCATAGGAAGAATTATCATGTCTGAATGTACCCAAAGCTTAACTGCTAGCCAAAAAGAAACACCTGAACTTAAAGATAATTGACTCAATTTCTCACAGAAAGACACCATTTTGAATTTACAGCAATATTTTAAAAGAGAAAATCAAGAGCACTTAATATCCCTAGGACAACAAGTTAGTCATTTTTGGGGTAATGGTCTTCACTGTTGCTGTGTGATTATTTGGGGGGTCTATCCCCAGAGGTTCCAATTCAGTAGATCTTGGGTAAGTCTCACTGTTTTTTAAACTAATAGCAAAGGCAATGTGGGTCATCCATTATTCATACCTTGATAGACATTGTCAGAGATCAGTCATTGTCCACTGGGGAAGATTTTGTCCCCCTGAGGACATTTAGCAAAGATGGGGCCATTTTTATTTGTCATAACTGGTGGAATTAGGAATGTTTATTGATATCTAGTGGTTAGAGACCAGTGATGCTGTTAAACATCCCACCATGCACAGGACAGCCACTCACAACAAAGAATTATCCAGCCCAAGTATCAAGATTGCCAATATTGAGAAACTCAGACCTTAGAGAAATTAATGTCTGATTTTAATGTAGAATGTATGTGAAAGTTTTCATTTTTCAATCCCTTTATTTCCTACCAGACATTATCTCTGTTTTTTTCTACTTTGTTAAAGGTATAGAGGAAAATACTTTTAACTTAGTCCTTCAAAAATGCCAGTTTTCTATACTAATTTTATGAGCAGTGGGACAGTTTCAAACATGCACTCAACTTGCAATGTGAAAGAGCTGTGTAGTCTCTCTCAGGCCAGAAAGCACTGGCACTGTATAAGAATATAAGAATCCAAGAATACACTATGCTTTTGTTGAGAAGACCCTACAAACAGAAAACTATTGAGACTGAAGCACACAGATTAAGATAGGGAAAGAGGGAAGATAAGAGCAGTGAGGCTGACATGGTGTAGGGCTGGAAAGCTTGTAGAACTTGTAGACTGTAACAGTATAGAGCTTGTAAAATCTTTGCTGAGGATTTTAGAATTTGTCATAACAATAATGGAGAAATATTACAGAATTTCATGCAGGAAAATGACCCAAAATTTTAAGCAGGGAAATGTCACAATCTCATAAAATCCACTCTGGCTACTGTACTGAGAATAGATTTGGAAGTAAGACAAGAATACATTTAGGAAGATAAACCAAATAGGTTATCATATTGTCTTATAAAGAGGTTAAAAGTGGTGATGGATTGGATTAGGGATTGACAGTGGAAATTAAGAGAAGCTGATGGGTTTACATTACATTAGGTGGTAGAATGAACTGGTCTTGGTGAATAAATGTGGAGGGTTAATGAAGAGGATTACTAGTTTGGAAAACTGGATGAATGGTGGTACTAATGTCATGAAGGAAAATGTAATGAAGGAAAATGTAATTTATTTATCATGATAATACAGTTTTCCCTTAGTATCTGTTGGGGATTGGCTTCTGGACTTCCTGAGAATACCAAAATCCACAGATGCTCAAATCTCTCCTATAAATGGCATAGTGTTTGCTTATAACCTACACACAACCTCCTATATACTTTAAAATTACCTACACATCACTTCATGTGTATGGATTCAATGTAGTACTCAGCATATGGCAAATTCAAGTTTTGCTTTTCGGGACTTTGTGGATTTTTTCCCCAAATATTTCTGATCCAGAGTTTGAATCCGCAGTTTTCTGGTTGAATCCGCAGATCAGAAACCATGGATATGGAGGACTGACTGTACATATATATATTCCATCACGAGATTAGTATTCCTATGGAAAAAAGAAGAGAGACCAGAGCTCACTGCCTCCTCCATGTGAAGACAGAGTGAGAATGCTGCCCTCTGCTAGACAGGAAATGAGCCCTCAGTGGGGAACGAAATTGGCTGGCACCTTGATCTTGGACTCCTTAGCCTCGGGAACTGTTAGAAATAAATTTCTGTTGTTCTAGCCACCCAGTCTATGGTATATTATTATGGCAGCCCCAGCTGTCTAAGACCAACACAAAAATGATAATACTCTGGCTCCTACTATTGCTCTAAGTAATAATCTATTATTGTCTCTGACTCCTGAGTCTCATATCTTCTGCAAGCATGTAACATGCTAAAGTGAATTATGTTACTCTAAGAGTGAAATATATAATGCACCCTTCCTTAAATGTATTGACATAGAAACTTTTTTATGTTCTAAATGAAACATTTTAGAAGACATTTGCTGTAGATTCTCTTGGCCTACGTTTTAAAAGCATGAGTGGGACAAGTATACTTCAGATTCTCTTTGACTTTGAGAAAATTACTTAAGATTGCCCATTTTCTTTGGCTTCTGTGTAAAAATTTGATAAGGTGCTTTGTCAAGAATAAGCTGCACTGAATGGTCGACACTAATAGGATAGTCAACAGGGAAGAAAATTTCCTCCTTTAAATTTTTGATAAGATAACAATTAGCCTTTGTTTTCTACATCAGTCTTTTGCGGGCAAGATCAGTGTGCCAAACTGTCTCATCAGTGTCCTTCTCTTTTTACCCTCACAGTCTGTATGAGCCATTGTGGTTTGATAAAATATCCTTTCTAGCCGCATTTGCTCATCTGTATTTATATATTAGCATGGTACACTGGAAAACAGGAGCATGCATTTGTGTTTGATCCTTTGTAACAAATGATCACAAATTTAGCAGCTTAAAATAATACAGATGTATTATCTCACAATTTTTATGAGGCAGGAGCCTGGGTATAGTTATCTGTGTTGTGTATAAAGACACATGTAACCCCATGCATTTATTTTTTCTGTTCTGTTAGAAGGAATTAGTGTATCACAGCTGGTTTATATCCTTTTCTTATATGAGCAAGATATCGTTCTTTCTCATATAAAAATGGGCAGTTCTCAAGAGTAGCCTAAGAGCAGGAGAAAGCACATTTTAACATATTGTCAATGTACAGAGTAGAAGACACAAGATATTTAAAGGGAGTAAATCCGGAGACTCTTCAGATGAAGGGCCAGCCATAAGTAAAATAATGTATTTCTTTAAAGCAGCACATGGAACCCCAGATTATGTTTTCACATATTTAGAAATAATAATTTAATGGGAAAGCATTCTTAATATTCACTGGATGTAATTTTCCCATAAATTCTAAATTTTGTATATCACTAAAAATAGAAATGAATCATGACGGTATATTAGAGAATAATTATATTTTTATAAAAAGGATATAACTAAACTAACTTGAAGACATTTTGTCTTGTAGGAAATAAAATAAAAACTAGGTCATGCCAGCAAATATTACAACTTAAACAGGAATAACTTTTGCTCAATTCTACTAGATTTTCAAAAATTTTAACAAGCTCTGAACATTTTCTGTATACTTATTGTGCATTGCTTTTATCTATTGTTTCTGTTGTTTCTAAGGATATATTTAAAAAGATTCAAGCTAAAGCACAATGATGCAGTTATTACCAATGTCTCATAAATCTCTTCAAATTACCTTTTTCTCAGACAGATCAATTATTAATGTAGATATGGCTCTCAGAGTAATAGGGATTCAAGCTAAGTGTAGCATGTTCACTCTATTGCTTGTTTATAACTATCAATTATTCATGTTTCATTTCCTGTGTGCATCAAATACTATTGCAGCAAAATCCCTTCTGCTCTTGCTAGTATGTAATTTCTCCCTCCCTTGAGAGAGATTACCATGTACCCTGCAGCTCATTTTGCTTGGGTTATGGCATAGCGTTATCTACAATGTGAAAGAATTTAGCTTTGTTGTTGTAAAAAATTTATGTGTATGACAATCACTTATGTTGAAATGGATTACAGTATTATTCACTGATTATAATTCTATTTTGCAGAATGGCTATTACAACTATCAGTACAGAAGTCCCAAGCAATATTTTACACCTTTTACATGCTATTATGATAACATACAAAGTTGAAATAATGGCCTAGTATAGCAATTATTTTTAGAATATCTTACCTAATGACCATCAACAGGACTTGATGCTTACAGCTAAAGTAGAGGGTTGTATTAATTACTCAGCTAAAAATGGGAAGAACCACCTGTACTTTTTGGGAACAAGCTAGACCTTTATAAATGTGCACATTTCCTGATTTTAATATGTTGTTTGAATTCATAAATCTCAAAAGTAGCTAAATTTTGAAATATTTTGTGTATATGCCACTTCACTAAATATTTACTACCTACCAATGGGTGCACGAAACTCTTTTGGGCACTATAGTTATACTTACTCATATAAAATAGAGAAAATATTGTCATTATTTAACATTCATGGAGACTGTATTGTTCCTGTATGATACAGAGGTAGCCTGGGTTCTTACATTTTTAGTAGCAAATTGATTGCCATATTAACTACTCTACTACTAATATAAATTCTTAATGTGTTTTCAGTCATTGTTCTAATTTCTTCATGAAGCTTGTCTCATTCTGTCATTACAACCACGTAACGAAGTAGTACTCTTCTCCTCATTTTATAGATAAGAAAGTTGAGGCCCATATAGGTTAAAGAATGTATTTAGCAAACTCATAGGGTCATGACTTAACTGGGATACAAATATAGTTCTAGTCCTAGAACCCATGTTCTTAGGCATTATGTATGCTATATCACCTCTTAAGAGCTGGTACACCTTTCCCATCTGTAAAATGAGAAAAAGAGTAATATTCCATGATGTGGTTGTAAGGGTAGAATGAGACAAGCTACACAAAGAAGTTAGAACAATGACTGACAATACAGAATCAAGAATTTATATTAGTAGTAATAGTAGTTAGTATGGCAACCAATTTGCTACTAAAAATGTAAGAACCCAGGCTACCTCTGTGTCATACAGGAACAATACAGTCTCCATGAACCAAAGCTCTTAGCCATTATGTATGCTATACCACCTCTTAATGCTGTTACACAAAAATGTATACATCACTGCATGGCTAGATGTTTGCATATTTTTGCTTCCTGTCTCAATTTTCTCCCTTGCACAAACCTTGATGTAGATTTCAAGAAATTGCTTTGGAATTCTAGATTCTTTATCCTTGTCTTTGTTTCCCGGGAACACTTCTTATGGAGGATGTTTAAAGCTGTCCTTCTTTCAATGAAAAGGAAAAAGCTGTCAGTTGCTGCAACTTATTTAGATATGCACTGACTTTACCCACCTATGGTTATTCTCACTGAAACAGAAAATACGTGTAAACATAATTTTATTTTGCATAACTTTTATTCTTAGATTATATTACAATGTGTCGGTCTCAAGTATAACTACAATATAATTTATGACAAACTCAAACATTTTGAGCATTCATAGATCTATGAAATTTGTAAAGAATCCTATGTAAACAGCTTTATTATATTCATGGCTATTTATTTATTTTCATGAAGCAATTCTTGATTGTTTTCCTCAGGAAGATAATAACATAATAAACCACAGATATTTTTTAAAAACTGGTGGCCTTTATACATAGGTCCTACACCCAGGCCAATTCCCTGGCCATCCTAATTTAGTTGGCCCTTCTCTCAGTACTTCTATTAACATTTCTCTGAAATAGCTATTTAGAACTGCTTTATTTATGTATGCATTGTATTTTCACTCTTTTTAATAAAGCTATCAAAATTCTATAAAATCATGCTAAATATTTGTGATGTTCAACAATCAGCATTTAAAAACAGTTCACAAGTCACCCAAATCTTTTGCAAACTAGGTAACTATCAAAATGCTAAAATTAGATTCTCTAATTTTCATTTGAAAGATTTGTGTTCAAACCTGTCTGGGGCATGGTGGCTCATGCCTGTAATCCAGCATGTTGGCAGGTCATGGCTGTAGGACCACTTGAAGCCAGGAGTTTGAGACTAGCCTGGGGCAACAGAGCAAGACCCCTTATCTACAAAAATTTAAATATTAGCCGGGCATGGTGGCATGCACCTGTAGTCCTAGCTACTTGGGAGGCTGAGGCAAGAGGGTTGCTTGAGCCCAGAGTTGAGGCTGCAGAGAGCTATGATCATGCCACTGCACTCTAGCCTGGGTGACAGAGCAAGACCTGGTCAGTTAAAAAAAATTTTTAGAAAACCTGTTTGCTTCCATTTTATTCTAAATTAAATTCTTCAGTGTAACTGCCATTCTGTATTGTTGGGTGTAATAAGTTCAGTGATTATAAAATTTAAATATTAATATGACAGTGCCTTCTGAAGGGTGATACAATCAGTACAAACAGTAATCCACACGGAAAGAGAAGTCTAATTTTACTTCAAGGTTATACTTAATAGGCTCTTTCTTCCAAATATTGTTTTTAATTGATAAAAAGTCACAAGTAGACATTTCTGAAACAAACATATATATAAAACTTAACCATGTTATTTTTAAAAAAATCATAGTTCATGAAATAGGAAAAAGAACAACTTTATATGTTTTTTTGAAAAGCTAAGAAGAAATTGTGTTAACGAACCAGTTGCCCATATTTTTTATTTTACATAAAAACAAGGCAATGTAAAAACATTAATAGAAAATTACACACAAACCTGTCAAACATCTTTTCATACTATATTATATAAGTATTCATAATGCAGTTAACTTGTGAGTTTGAAATAATGATAGATTGAATTCAAATTTAAGGTGATGTTAAATTCTTAATTGAATGTATTAAAAATTTTGATGACTGTAATATATTTTTTGTAGGTCCCTACTTAAATTATCAAAACCTATTTCCAACAGGCGTGGCAGGTATGGGATGCAATGATCTATATAGTCTCGGAAAACACTGCATGCTGTCTTTCATATTAAATTAAAAAGTGGTTCGAATAACCTAAGATGAATGAACCTAAGATGGTATAAAGAATCTTTAGCCCTAGATATAGTTTTATACGTACATTAGAACAAATGTCTCAAAAGTCATAAGTTGTAAAATATATCACAATTTAAAAACATTCTAGACTTCCTGTCTCATTCTTTAACCATAACCGTTTGTTTCTATAAGTACATTTAAATCCTTTCTTTTTCAATTTTCAGAACAACAAAAATATGTACTTTAAACATTTATTATATAAATGTAATTTATTATTTTTTAAATATGAAAAGCAAATTAGTGAAAGATGTTTTATATATTCGCTTCAAAACCTCCCACAAAAATCTTCTAAATAAAACTATGTTCTATCTATGTAGCTCAACTTTTGCCTGTGCATGAATGACTTTATAGAAGAAAGATCTCATATTCCTGAAATAAACTCATGAAAAAAAGCATTACAGTTATTTCTTTTCAAAGTACTATTAATAGGTGTTTTCAAAAAACTAGATGTATACAGCTAATGCAAAATGAATATGTGCTTGATAAATTAGAAGCCCATGGTACTGTGTTGATTGAGGCAAAATATATTTCATATAATAGAATTTTAAGGAGAAGGTGACATCTTCCTCATTGTATACATTGAAGTATGTAGGTCCAAAAGATTACTTCCATAATTTAGGAAAGTAAGTTGGTGGCAAGAGAGCAAGTTGGCAAGAATCCCTATTTCAATGCTTTTTTATTCATACTAAACACATATATCTGTGTTGAAAGTCTGTCATATTATATGACTTGAAAGCTTGCCAAACACAGGATTGTATACAAGGGATGCAATAAATACTGTGCCAAGGTTATTATCTGCTCAAACATATACCATGGTCAAACAACTAACTGCATATCAGGAAGGATTTCATCAACTTTGCTTACAGCTAAAGGATGACTAAACAATACCGCATGAGAAAGCAGGAAAATTTGACAAAAGTTTAAGAGACTATTATCAGTATTTTGGGCAGCACAGCCCAATGTTAGGCTATATAAGTAATAGCAAATAGAACTTCCGTCAATTACTTTTTTTCTCAGTTATCTTTATTTTTTGAGGAGTGTAATATGTACTTAGAATAATTTTTCAAGTTCTGTGGTTATTCTATGAACAAAGAGGGATATGAAAGAAGAAAGGCTATGAAACACAATACTCTAAAGGTAAGTATTATCCTTGTTGGCATGTGAGTCAAGATGAATGAAAAGCATTTGTAGAAACGAATAGCCTACATATATTTTTAATCCCATGGCATTTTATAGGCACATATAAATTGGTTCTAATGCAATGTAGAATAAATTTAAGCACCTCAATATATAGAATAACCTCTGTACATTGCTAAAAAGTCAAGCTCCCTAATAATGCATTTTAACTAAACATTCATTACTAATGTTCATTACTTCTATCAAGCATCTCATTGCAAAGCCAAGGCAAAATACTTTTGTTGATTTTCAAATAATAGATAAATAATAGATTTTTCTGTGTGTGTGTGTGTTGTTTATTTACATGGGAAATATGAATAATTACAATCCTGTGAAAAGATGACAAGGCAGATGTAAAAGTTTTCTATGTGGTCTTCTGATTTATTGAAAACCAAAAAACTGAATCACCTTTGTTTACTATAATCAACAATTCCTACAGAGTTCTCTTACGATTCTTACAGAATCATCAGTGCAAAAATAACCATCTGCTAATGCTGCCCACCTTTCTTAGGAAATCAGGGTTAGTGACTGCACTGCCTTTGAGAATATTTTGATAAAAAGGATTTTGGCATAGACCTCCTCAAAAGAGTTTTATTAACACAAATAAATCACTTTCACAGGCTGTAAACAATATATCAAAAATGAAGTTCTATTTTTTGCTTTCCTTGCTGTCTTTCCCTTTGTCTTCCTTTTCTGTTCTGTCTTGTTCATATTTCTCTTTGTCTGGCTTTGTTACACTATCATATGAAGGTGGAGAGGTGGTGGATGAAGTGGCATCTGTTTTTTCTGGACTTGAGTTCTCATTAACGTTATCAAAAGCCATATCTTTTTTATTGAGTAAATCATCATCTCTGTCTCCATCTTTTATGTATATACTTGATATATTTTTGACATTTTGCCTTAAGCGGTAACGTCTATAAGCACGTTGAATGACAGTAGCAGACACATCCTCTTGTTTCCGTTTCAGTGTGGTTGTGATGGGTTCATAGGAAACTTTGGAAGGATTTGCAGACATGAACCTTTCTTCCATCTGTGAACGAAGAGAATCCATCTCCCCACTCTCACCCAAAACACGCTTTGTAAAAGCAAATAAGATGTCAAGACAATGGATCCGGTCACCACTGACCATGGGCAGATCCATGGCAATGAGTTGGACTTTGTTGGGTTTTGCTATGAGAAGAGGAGGATCCAGGGCAGCTGCAAAATCAGAGAGCTTGTTATATTCTATAAACTGAGTTGCATCTGGATCAAACTTCTCCCAAACTTCATAGAACATCTCAAAGTCATCCTCACTCAGAGGTTCAGTACTTTCTTCAGTGGCAACACTAAAATTCTCCAGTATGACTGCAATGTACATGTTCACCACAACCAGGAAGGAAATGATGATATAACTAACAAAGTAGAATATTCCAACAGATGGGTTACCACAGTCTCCTTCAACTGAACTTCCAGGATGAACTTTTTTTGGATCACAGTCAGGTGGCTTACTGTTAAGAATAGGCGCTAGCAATCCATCCCAGCCAGCAGAGGTTGTAATTTGGAACAGGCAAATCATACTGTTGCCAAAGGTCTCAAAATTGAACATGTCATTAATTCCATCTTCCTTTTTAACATAGGCAAAGTTGGACATCCCAAAGATGGCGTAGATGAACATGACCAGGAAAAGCAAGAGGCCGATGTTAAACAATGCAGGAAGGGACATCATCAAAGCAAAGAGCAGCGTGCGGATCCCCTTTGCTCCTTTGACTAGACGTAAGATTCGGCCAATCCTGGCAAGACGGATCACTCGGAACAGGGTAGGGGACACAAAATATGTTTCAATCAAATCAGCTAGAAACATACCTATGTGTGGAGGAAAATAATAGAAATAAAATATCTAAATATCTATGCTACATAAAATGATGACTCTAAACAGTTTTATCTGTCAACTCGTTTCTTATGAATTCAAGACAGTTATTTTATACTGAATGCAATTACTTAAAAAAGGATTAAGCAATTCCAAAGAAAAATGACTGACATTACCATTCTGACATTTTCTCCTTTTTACTAAGTTCATGGGCCATTTTCTTCCTCCATAATAGTGTTTTAAATTTTAAGAATAATACCTACTCACATAGAAAATTCAACCAATACCATTAAATGCTAAAAGAAAATATAAACCACCTGAAATGTCAACAACAATAACTATTATCAATATTTTTTTGAGTATCACTTCAGACATTTTTCTGTGCAAGCATATGTACACACACAAACAAATGTATTCATGTTATATAAGCTTTTTTTGTAGCCTATTTTTTATTTATTTTTCAAGACAGGGTCTCGCTCTATCACCAAAGTTGGAGTGCAGTGGCGTGATGTTGGCTCACTGCAATCTCCGCATCCCAAGATCAAGTGATTCTCCAGCCTCAGCCTCCAGAGTAGCTGGGACTACAGGCATGCGCCACCACACCTGGTTAATTTTTATATTTTTGGTAGGGACGGGTTTCACCATGTTGGCCAGGCTGGTCTCAAACTTCTGACTTCAAATGATTTCACCTACCTCGGCCTCCCAATGTGCTGGGATTATAGGCATGAGCCATGGTTCCCAGCCTGTAACCTATTTTAATTTATTTATGTGTCATGGAGATAGTTTCATAAAAATGACAACAAAATAACTTATTATAGTGGTATAATGCTCTCTTAAAATAACCACAGATTGAAGACTAGCACTTATACTGTTTCCATTTTTGTTACTGAAATGAATATCTAAATAGGTATGTTCTCCTAATTGCATGAGTACGTTTTAATAATATATTAACAGAACTTGTTTCAACAGCATATATACAGTTATATAAATACACACATACTATGTATACACATATACCATATATATATACACATGCTATATATATACATAATATATACTATATATAGTATGTATGTGTATATATAAATACACTATATATAGCTGAACCTATCTCCAGAAAGCCTGTACTAATTAACATTTCTAATGGCAGTATATGAATGTGCTCATACCTTACACGTTCACCAGTATTGAGTACTACCATTCTTCTTTATAACTTTTTACCAAAAAATGGTCATGACATTTGAAAACATCTACTATTGTAATTTATTTGCATTTTTTGTGAAAATAATCCACAATTTGTCTTGTATTTTTTCATTTTGTATCCTTATTGGTTGTTTTTAACTTCTGTTTTTGGCTTAGTTGGTATTTTCCCATGTGTCTATTGGGATTTTTACTATATTCTTATTAATTTATAAGAACAATTTTCTATTTAAAGTATTGATCCTTTCTCAGCCTTAACTGTTACATAAACATTTTCCCTATTTTTTGTCTTTCAACCTTTTATTTATGATGATTTTTTCCTCAAAGAATATTTTGTTTTTTTGTGCAGTCATTTCTTCTTCGTTATTTTTTTTAGCTTTACAAATTTGTGTTATGAATAGAAAGGACTATAAGAGTATATGGTTGTATGTCTATTTCCACATATTTCCTACTAGAATCTCTTTTTTTAACTATAGACTTTGATTCATGTGATCCGTTCACTCAGTAAATTGGTAATTATACATTAAAGTTTAATTTGGACTCTCTCTTCAAACTCATTGAGCTTTTGTATTTGAACAGTTTTACTTAACATCAATATTATAAGTCTTAATATTTTGCAGAATAAGCCACCTCTTATCACCCTAATTTTCTTCTGATGAATTTAGAATCATTTAGACTTACATTGTTATTGTCAATTTATTACCCCCACTGCATAAAAAGACTCATTGATATTTTCCTTGAACTTGTAGATTAATAAATAAAAAAGTCTTAATTACAATGATAGAAGCTTATCTAAGTACATGATAATCCTTTCAATTATTTCAGCTTTCTTTTATATCCTAAAGTTTTCTTCAGAAGTCTCATATGATAAAGTTATTGTTAGATAATTTACTTTATTTTTATTGCAATTGTGAATCAGATTTTCTATTTTTTTCATGTATAAGATTATTAGTGTTGGCACGTGTAATTTAAAATTTGTACCTTTTCAACTCTAATTGAATTTATTTTTAGTTGATTCTCTCATTATATGAAGAAGGTCATTCATTATATGAAGAAGTTCTTTCATTATATGAAGAAGGTCATTATATTAAGATAAGGATCGTTTGCTCCATTGTTTGGATATATGTACCTCTTTGTTTTCTTATCTAATTGCATTGGCCAACACTATTAAAAACAGGGATGATACAGGGACACCTTTTTTTCCCTGACTTAATGGGAATGCTTTCAGAATTATTATTGTTAGTGTGAAATTCTCATCTAAATTTTAATTGATTTTCCTATATCAATTTTGGTATGACTTCTGGTGATAATATCCTTTTCCAAAAATATTGATTTTAAATGCTTATTCTGTTCTGTGGCACTCAGTTTTATGAGTCTAAGTTATGCAACCTTTAACCTTTTCAGACTGATAACCTGTTGATTAAGTTTGTAGTAAATAATCTCTATAATCTCTATTAAAAGTTTATAATTCTAAAAAGAAATACAATCCTAAAATACTTTGCAAGATATGTGAAAATAATGAAAAAAACCCCAAGAAGATAGAAAAACAGCCATGATAATGAATATGTAGGAAGTATAAAATCATGTGCTGTTATTCACAGACATGACCATGGCTGGTTGAGGAATGATTCGCATTTTATACACTTGTGAAGTATTAAGCCTTAAAAAATAAAACTGGCATTTCTAGAGACTTTAACTTCACTTTAAATTCTGGAAGAATTTTCAGAAATTCACAGATATTCTGGCTATTGATATTATCATTAATCAAATGACAAGTCTCACATGTGCTAAAACCAGAAGTGATTTCAGATTCAACACTGGTTTTTCCAAGACACAGCTATATACACAGCTATATATAAACATGGTAACTAGCTTTGCAAAGGTAATATTGGAAACTAAATATCAACAAGTATAATTTCCTTCTAACAGATAGAAATATTTGGCTTTGGGGCCTGTAGCGTAAACCCAGAAACACTGTAGTATGAGAGACACAGATATTTTTATTTTGCTTTTTAGGATTTTTTCATTCTTTCATTATACTGACTTACTCAAGAATAAATCTGCATTCAAGAATTCAGAATATACTTCCTCGAGCATAAGTGAAGTGTAGCTTTACTCAAAAAATAAAATCTGAATAATAAATATTCTTACCTACAATGGAGATAATCACAACCACAAAATCAAAAATATTCCATCCTATAGTGAAGTAGTAGTATCTGAGGGAGATCAGTTTTAGCACACATTCTCCAGTGAAAAGGATTATAAAAACCACATTTATCCAATATAAAACGTCAGTCATATATGGACTTTGACCCTCCTTTTCTACCATCATGGTTACCATGTTGAGACAGATAAGAACCATGATACTGATATCAAATGCTTGATTTGTCACTAGGTCAAATATACATCCTTGGATTTTGTTCTGCAAAGAAACGAGAATAATATTGAATGCAGAGTAAATTTTTCAAGTAGTATCTAGAAATTAAAGATGTGCATTAAAAATGAATTAGAAATAATTTGAAAATCTATATGCTAAAGATACATATTTTTTTTTTACCCCTGGACGAGGAATTGGCTTTTGTGGCTTCTTGGACCCCAGCTTTTTCATTGCATTGTAGTATTTCTTCTGTTCTTCTGTCATAAAGATGTCTTGACCTCCAAGGTAAAGAAACAAAAAAGAAATGTAGTTAAAACCAGAATCATTGTCTAGATCTTTCTGCAGATCACTAAGATAGGTTAAAATGTGTTAATATAGAAATAAAATGTATTTTATTGTGTTCATGGTAGCTATACATAAACTATGTCTTAAATAATTATATATGTGTAGAAACGTGGGTCTCCAAACACAGCTAAATGTACATATATAAAATATTTGTATTACATATAACAAGGATTGGCTCAATTTTCTTTTGGTGTGCTAATCAGTGTTGTTTTAAACTATGTACTTGTACATTTTTTATCTGCTAGCTGTCTTACCATGAATTTTATTGCTAAGAAAAGTTATAAGAATTAAAGGTAATGAATATCCTCTTTGATGATTTGGCTAATATTCAGAACTTTGATAAAGAATAGGGAGCCAAATCATGAGTGAACTCCCATTCACAATTACTACAAAGAGAATAAAATACCTAGGAATCCAACTTACAAGGGATGTGAAGGACCTCTTCAAGGAGAACTACAAACTACTGCTCAACAAAATAAAAGAGGACACAAACAAATGGAAGAATATTCCATGCTCATGGATAGGAAAAATCAATATCGTGAAAATGGCCATACTGCCCAAGGTAATTTATAGATTCAATGCTATCCTCATCAAGCTCCCATTGACTTTCTTCACAGAATTGGAAAAAACTACTTTAAATTTCATGTGGAGCCAACAAAGAGCCTGCATAGCCAAGATAATCCCAAACAAAAATAACCAAGCTGGAGGCATCACACTACCTGACTTCAAACCATGCTAAAAAGCTACAGTAACCAAATCAGCATGGTACGGTACCAAAACAGATATACAGACCAATGGAACAGAACAGAGACCTCAGAAATAGCACCACACATCTACAACCATCTGATCTTGGACAAACCTGACAAAAATGATGAATGGGGATAGGATTCCCTATTTAATAAATGGTGCTGGGAAAACTGGCTAGCCATATGTAGAAAGTTGAAACTGGATCCCTTCCTTACACCTTAAACAAAAATTAACTCAAGATGGATTAAGGACTTAAATGTAAGACCTAAAACCATAAAAACCTTAGAAAAAACCCTAGGCAATGCCATTCAGGGACATAGGCGTGGGCAAAGACTTCATGAGTAAAACACTAAAAGCAATGACAACAAAAGCCAAAATAGACAAATGGGATCTAATTAAACCAAAGAGCTTCTACACAGCAAAAGAAACTGTCATCAGAGTGAACAGGCAACCTACTGAATGGGAGAAAATTTTTGCAATCTATCCATCTGACAAAGGGCTAATATCCAGAATCCACAAAGAACTTAAACAAATTTACAAGAAAAGAAAACAAACAAACAACTCCATCAAAAAGTGGGCAAAGGATATGAACAGACACTTCTCAAAAGAAGGCATTTATGCAGCCAACAGACCTATGAAAAAAATGTTCATCATCACTGGTCGTCAGAGAAAGACAAATCAAAACCACAATGAGATACCATCTCACGCCAATTAGAATGGCGATCACTAAAGTCAGTAAACAACAGATGCTGGAGAGGATGTGGAGAAATAGGAACACTTTTACACTGTTGGTGAGAGTGTAAATTAGTTCAATCATTGTGGAAGACAGTGTGGCGATCCCTCAAAGATCTAGAATTAGTAATACTATTTGACCCAGCAATCTCATTACTGGATATATACCCAAAGGATTATAAATCATGCTACTATAAAGACACACACACACTTATGTTTATTGCAGCACTATACACAATAGCAAAGACTTGGAACCAACCCAAATGTCCATCAATAATAGACTGGATAAAGAAAATGTGGCATATATACACCATGGAATACTATGCAGCCATAAAAAATGATGAGTTCATGTCCTTTGCAGGGACATGAATGAAGCTGGAAACCAACATTCTCAGCAAAATATCACAAGGACAGAAAATCAAACTCTGCATGTTCTCACTCATAAGTGGGAGTTGAACAATGAGAACACAAGGACACAGGAAGGGGAATATCACACACCGGGGCCTGCTGGGGGGTTGGGATCTGTGGGAGGGATTGCGTTAGGAGAAATACCTAATGTAAATGACAAGTTGATGGGTGCAGCAAACCAACATGGTACACGTATACGTATGTAACAAACCTGCACATTGTGCACATGGACCCTAGAACTTAAAGTATAACAACAAAAAAGAATAGGGGCTACATACAATAACCAAAATTGTATTAATTTTATATTCATTTTAATATGCCATTATTCCTTTACAGAAAAATGAATATAAACTAAAAAGATAATATACATTTCTATATCTCTGTTTCAAGAAACTCTTTGACTACCTTTTTAATTCTAAATAAAGGATTTCAACATAAACACTTTATTGGATGTCAACATTATGCTTGATAGATTTCTGGGTACTGAGGAAGTTATCAATTATCAGACCCAAACTGAAGGACTTTCCAATTAATTATGTAAAAGAAAATATAACTTTTAAAATCAACACAAAATAACATAACATCTAAATGAGGTTTTTGACTGGAAAAGCCTAAATCTCACAAAGAGGGCTAGAAGCTTCAGTTGCTCCCTTCATTCTCTGCTAATTTCTTAAATTATCTGTAAGTTTTACAGATTTATGTATATTCTACATTGATCTGTAATTACATCTTTTTTAGTCACAGCATAAATTAGTATAATCCATATAATTAAGAATTTATTTTCAAGGATTTCTAGTTCTGAGATCATTACTTAACTTGCAGGGTACTGGAGTTAAAGATGATCTGGTTATGGTTTCCCTTTATTCTCTTGGATTTGGTAATATTCAGCTTTCTCTTATTTATTTATTTATTTATTTATTTATTTATTTCGGTTTGCTATTGAATGGGAAGCTTCCTATTATACTGAATTTTCGTATTCATCAAATACCTAATGTTAACCAGACTTCCCTTTCTGCCTTAGAGTGTTTTTGTTGTTGCTGATGTTTTTGATGGAGTCTTGCTCTGAGGCACAGGCTGGAGTGCAGTGCCACCATCTTGGCCCACTGCAACCTCCACCTTCTGGGTTCAAGTGATTCTCATGTCTCAGCCTCCCAAGTAGCTGGGATTACAGGTGCATGCCACCACACCAGGCTAATTTTTGTATTTTTAGTAGAGATAGAGTTTCGCCATGTTGGCTGGTCTGGTTTCCAACTCCTGGCCTCAAGTGATCTGCCTGCCTTTGCCTCCCAAAGTGCTGGGATTACAGGCATGAGCCACCATATTCAGCCACCTTAGACTGTTTTAACTCAGCTTTCCTCTATTTAATATGCAGTCTTTATGTAATTTTCATATTCATCTCACCTACTGGAAAGGCATGAGAGAGAGAGACTTCATGTCAATGTCAAGAGAAGCCCAGATCCTTTATTGTTCATTAATGGGGACTGAATATTACAGCTTGCCAAGAACTTAACAGAAGAAGCTGCAGAAAAACTTCTGCAGAGGAGAAAACTCTAACTTAGAGGAGAAAATCAAAGTAATAGATTTTGTTTTCCCCTAATGATACCCTGGTTGTCAATATGATGAAGAGTGGGATAAAACTAATAGAAGATTATGAATTACCTCAATAGAGAAACTTGTGTGGGTGTTTTGTTTCCCTATAGCTTATATAGGCCTTGTGCAAAATGCACCCCTTTAAAACCTAGGTGGAAGATATTCTGTAAGTCAGGCTATTATTTTTTCTAAATAGTATTATGTAAATCATTTATAATTCTAATATAAAAGTTATATGTCAAAATAAGAATAATTAAAATTACAAAAATATGTTTGTAGAAACACATTATAAAAAGATGTAAATTGTGACATTTATAACAAAAAGTGTGAGGGAGGTATTAAAAGTAAAGATTTTTGGTACAAGATTTAAGTTAAGTTATCAGCTTAAAGTAGACTATTATATTTGTGATTGCCTCATGGAAAATCCATGTAAAAATACAGAAATAAAAAAGAGAAATCAGAAATCATAGCATATCACAGTAAAATATCAACCAATCACAAAAGAAGACAGTCAAGAGAGAAAAAGACAGAAAAAAGAATTACAAAACAGAAAAATTCAACAAAAAGGCAATAGTAAGTCCTTACCTACCAATGATTATTTCAAATACAAATGGATTAAACTTCCCAATGAAAAGACCTACAATGCCTGCATAGATTTATGAAAACAAGATCGTTATATGCTGTTTCCAGATACTCATTTCAAATTTAAGAAAACATAGTTTGAAAGTTAATTGATAAAAAAGATAAATTCTGTTTTTCTTTTTCTTTTCTTTCTTTTTTTTTTTGAGACAGAGTCTCACTCTGTCACCCAGTCTGGAGTGCAGTGGTGCGATCTCAGCTCACTGCAAGCTCTGCCTCCCAGGTTCACACCATTCTCCTGCCTCAGCCTCCCGAGTAGCTGGGACAACAGGTGCCCACGACCACGCCTGGCTAATTTTTTGTGTGTGTGTTTTTAGTAGAGACAGGGTTTCACCATGTTAGCCAGGATGGTCTCGATCTCCTGACCTTGTGATCCACCTGCCTTGGCCTCCCAAAGTGCTAGGATTACAGGTATGAGCCACCGTGCCCAGTCAAAAAAGATACATTCTGTACAAACGGTAACCAAAAGAGAATAATGGGGCTATACAGTTGTCCTTTAGTATCTACAGGGTCATGGTTCTGGAACCCCAAGGGATACCAAAATTGAGGATGCTTAAGTCCCACAGTTAGCCCTGCAGGACCTGTGGATAAAAAAAATTGACCCTCTGTATCTGGATTTCACATTCCATGAATACAGTGTTTTCAATCAGCATTGACTGAATCTATGATGTAAAACCCACAGACACAGAGGACTGACTATAATTATATCAGCCAAAATAGACATTAGGTAAAAAAAAAAAAAAAAAAAACTGTCACAAGAGACAAAGTAGGTCATTAAATAAGATAAAAGAGTTAATTCATCAAGAAGATATAACAATTATAAATATATGTGAATCCATCATCAAAGCATGTAAATACATAAAGCAATCATTGACAGATTTGAAGGGATAAACATACAGCAATACCATAACAGTAGGATACATCAATACTTGACTTGCAATAATGAACAGAACAGCCAGACATGGAATGTATAAACAAACTGTGGATTTGAACAACGCTATAGACCAAATGGATAACAAACACACAGGATATGCTACAGATTGAACCAATAATAATAATAATAATAATAATAATAATAATAATAGTAACTCCCAAAAAAGAAATGTACAGGACCAGATGGCTTCACAGGAGAAGTCTAACCAAACATTTAAAGAAGAATCAACATTAATTCTTCTCAAACTCTTAAAAATTTGAAGAGGAGAGAACACTTTGAAAGTCATTTTATGGGGCCAGAATTACTCTCATACCAAAGCCAGACAAAGACACCGTAAGAAAAGAAAATTACAACTTTTGAAGGAAGTGACTTAACAACATTGTGAAATAGGAGGCTTATGACTATTTTTTTAATCTCACGGACATACCAAGTAAACATCTACATACATATGGATCAGTTCTCTGCAGAGAAACCCATAATCCAGTAGAAAAACTCAAACACACCAGAGGACAGAAAATATTCATATCAAAATGTGTAGAAAAAGTGGAAAGACACTCATGCACTAACCCCACCCTGAGCACAGCGCTTTACATTTAGGAAGAAAACTGAATTTGCAGCTGCTTCCCAAGGGTTGAGAAGCTATAGCACACATATAGAACACAACCTTTTTTTTTTTTTTTTTTAATTTGAGGAAACGTATTTATTTCTAGAAAATGATTTTTCTAGAGTGGAAAGAGAGAAGATATGAACTATATTATACAATCATCTTCATTAGTGCCTTAGTTTTCCATTCTGTAGAACCCAACTTTTATAGTCCCTGCAACAGAGTTTGGCTTTTAGATCACCATGCTTGTGAAATGGCAGAGATAAGCCATTGGAGTTTTCTCTGAAGTACAAAGAACAATGGGGGGTGTTGAACTGCCTGAGCCCTTTCAGAAGCTTTAATTCCTGGGATCAGACCATCTTCCAACTTTCCCATAGAAACCATTAGGCTGCACATTTTCCAGCCGCTCCCTGTGGTTCTGGCCTCTTCCAGTACTTGGAAATCTACATAGCAAATGAAGAATAAACCTTCTTCAGCCTAAACAAGAGGAATAGCATTGCCCAGCCTTCTTCCCTGGCTTCCTACAGAGACAATCCCAACTCTACAATCTTTCTTTTAATAGAGGTGGAAGGTCTCTACCACCAAGAATAGGAGAGTGACTTCTTCCCTGGCTTACTCCTGACATAATTTCTGCAGTCTCTCATTACAGGAAGGCATGAACTACACTTTAATCCAATGGACCTAACAGATATTTATAGAAGAGTTCATCCAACAGCAACAAAATACAAATTCTTCTCAAATCACATGAAACACTCTCCAGGATAGATCACATGTTAGGCCACAAAACAAGCTTTAACAAATTTAAGAAGATTAAAATCATATCGAGTACCTTTTCTGTTCACGATGACATGAAACTAGAAGTCAATAAGAGGAATAACCTTGAACAACTCATAATTATGTGGAAATTAAACGACATGCTCCTGAAGAGCCAATGGGTCAAAGAGAAAATTATATGGAAAAGCAGAAAATATTTTGAGATCAATGACAATGGAAACACAAGATAACAAATAGTATGGAATGTAGAAAAAGAAGCACTGAGAGAAAAATTGGTAGTAATAATTGCCTACATTAAAGAAAGAAGGACAATCTCAAATAAACAACCTAATATTACATCTTAGTGATTAGAAAAAGAAGAACAAAATATCCCCAAACTTTGCAGAAGGAAGAAAATAACAAAGATAAGGATAGAAATAAACAAAGCAAATACTAAAAAGTTGTTTTTTTGAAAAAAGAAAATTGAAAAACCTTTAACTAGACTAACAAAGGGAAAAAAGACAACTCAAACAACATCTGAAATGAAAGAAGGGAGACTAACACTGATAACACATACATACAAGGAATCATAAACTATTACTGTGAACAACCATACACCATCAAACTGAATAACCTAGAAGAAATGAACTAATCTTTAGAAACATGCAACCTACCAAGACTAAATCAGCAAGAAATATTACATTTGAACAAACCAATACTAGATAAAGAAAATAGATCAGTAACAAATTAAGTCTCCAATCAAAAAAAAAAAAAAAAAAAAAAAAGGAAAAGGTCACTGGTGAATTCTATTTAAAGAAGTAATATGAATTCTTCTCAAATTCTTCCAAAAATTGAAGAGGAGGTCAAACTCATTTTATGAGGACAGCATTACACTGATATGAAAACCATAAGAGTATACTACCAGAAAAGAAAACTGCAGGCCAATATTCTTGATGAACATAGATCCAAAAATCCTCAATAAAATATTAGCAAACTGAATTCCCTAGCACACTTAAAAAATCAGTCACCATGATTATTTGGGATTTATCTGAGGGATGCAAAAATGGTTAAACATGCATAAATCAATAAATGTGATATGCTACATTAACAAAATAAGAACAAACATCATATGATCATCTTACTAGATGCAGACAAAGCATTTGATAAAATCTAGCATATGTTCATAAGAAAATCTCAAAAAATAGATATGGAAGGAATGTACCTTAACAAAATAAAGCCATATATGACAAGCCCACAGCTAATATTATACAAAAACTGTGAAAAGTTGGGAGCTTTTCTTCTAAGATCAGGAACAAGACAAGGATATTGACTGTTACTACTTCTTTTTGACATAGTACTAGAAGTCCCATCCATAGCAATTAGGCAAGAAAAAGAAATAAAAGACATCCATGTAAGAAAACAAGAAATAAAATTATCTCTGTTTGCTAATGACATGATCTTATATGTAGAAAACTCTGAACACTGTACTGAGAACTGTTAAAACTGATACATAAATTCAGTAAAGTGCAGTTTGCAAAATCAACATAGAAAAATCAGTAATATTTCTATACATTAACAATGAGGTTTCCAACAAAGAAATTAAGAAATTAATCCTATTTAAAACAGCATCAAAATAAATAAATAAAATACTTTGAAGTAAATTTAACCAGGAAGGTCAAAGATCTGTATACTGAAAACTATACCTTGATTTAAAAAAAAAAAAAAACAAAAAACAACTGAGGAAGACAAATCAATTGTAATATATTTCATGTTCATGTGTTGGAAGAACTAATATTGTTAAAATGAATGCAATCTCTATCAAAATTCTAATGTCAGTTTTCACAGAAATAGTCAAAAATGCTAAAATTTGAATAAAATAAAAAAGATGCCAAATGGCCAAAGCAATCTGAGCAAAAAGAACAAAGCTGGAGGTACAATATTCTCTCATTTCAAAATAAAAAGCTATGGTATTGGCATACACACAGATATATTGGCTAATGGAACAGGAGAAAAAGCCCAGAAATAAACCCAATTATTTATAGTCAATTGATTTTCAACAAAGGTGCAAAGAATAAACAATGGGGGAAAGGGCGATCTCTTCAATAAATGGTGTTGGGAAAACTGAATATTCCTTATGCGAAAGAATGAAATTGGACCCTTTTATAATACCACATTTTAAAAAAATCCAAACAAGTAAAAGTATTAAATATAAGAAATGAAACTATAATGCTACTAGAAGGAAACATAAAAGAAAAGCTCTATGACTTTTGTCTGGGCAAGGCTTTCTTGGCTAGGACTCTCAAAGCACAGGTAACAAAAGATAACGAGAGACATGTTGGATTAGATCAAACTAAAAACGTTCTTTACAGCAAACAAAACAACAGAGTGGAGAGAGAGAGCTCATGGATTGAAATAAAATATCTGCAAACCATACATCGGATAAAGGGCTAATATCTAACATATGCAAGAAACTCAAACAACTCAACACCTAGAAAATCAATAAACCAATTGAAGAATGGGCAAATAATCTGAACAGACATTCTTAAAAGAAGATATATGAATGACCAATAGATATATTAAAAAATACTCAACATCTCTGATCATCAGGAAAATGCAAATTAAAATCCCAATGAAATATTACCTCACACCTCTTAGAATGGCTATTATCAAAAAGACAAATGATAACAAGTGTTGATGATGATGTGGAGAAAAAGGAACCCTTATACATTGTTAGTGAAAATGTAAATTACGATAGCTGTTTGAGAAAAATAGCATGGAAGTTCCAAAAACAAATACAATTACCATATAATTCAGCAATTCCACTTCTAGGTACATAGTAGTATATATTTAATTCCTTTAGCGGAATTAAAATCCTTATGTCAAAGGTATACCTGCACTCCCGTGTTCATTTCAGCATTATTTATGAGAACCAAGACATATTAGGTTGCTGCAAATGTAATTGCAGTTTTTACCATTACTTTTGCTGCAATTAAAATAATGGCAAAAACCACAATTACTTTTGCACTAACCCATAGACACAACCTGTACCCATCAACAGGTGAATGAATAAAGAAAATGTGATAGGTATGCACAGTGGACTACTATACAAAACTTCAAAAGAACAAATTTTGTCATTCATCCCAACATGAATGCAACTAAAGGATGTTATGCTAAGCAAAATTAGCCAGGTACAGAAAGATAAATATCATATGATCTCACTTACACGTACAATTTTAAAAAGTCAACATCACAGAAACAGTGTATAAAGGTGGTTATCATAGGACTGGAGGAAGAGGATGTGAAGAAAGGAGAAATGTTGATCAAAGGGTGTACAGTTTTCATTTAGAGTAGAGGAATAAATCTCAAGATGGATTAAAGACTTAAATGTAAAATCTAAAACTGTAAAAACCCTGGAAGACAATCTAGGCAATACCATTCAGTACATAGGCATGGGCAAGGATTTCATGATGAAGACACCAAAAGCAACTGCAACAAAAACAAAAATTAACAAATGGGATCTAATTAAACTAAAGAGCTTCTGCCAGCAAAAGAAACTATCAATAGAGTAAGCAGACAGTTTACAGAATGGGAGAAAATTTTTGCAGACTATGCATCTGACAAAGGTCTAATATCCAGAATCTATAAGGAACTTAAACAAGTTTACAAGAAATAAACAACCCCATGGTTGTTAAAAAGTGGGCAAAGGACATGAACAGACACTTCTGAAAAGAAGACACACATGCAACCAACAAGCATATGAAAAAAAGCTCAACGTTACTGATCATTAGAGAAATGCAAATCAAAAACCACAATGAGATACTATCTTACACCAGTCAGAATGGCTATTATTAAAAAGATCAAAAATCACAGATGCTGGCGAGGGTGTGGAGAAAAAAAGAATGCTAACACACTGTTGATGGGAGTGTAAATTAATTCAACTATAATGGAAGACTCTGTGGCAATTCCTCAAAACCTAAAGACGGAAATACCATTCAACCCAGCAATCCCATTATTGGGTATATGCTTAAAAGGAAATACATTGCTCTATTATAAAGACACATGCACACATATGTTTATTGGAGCACTATTCACAATGGCAAAGACATGGAATCACCTCAAATGACCATCAATGATAGACTGGATAAGGACAATGTGGTAAATACATACCATGTAATACTATGCAGCCATTAAAAAGAACGAGATCATATCCTTTGCAGGGACATGAATGGAGCTGGAGGCCATTTTCATTAGCAAACTAAGGTAGCAACAGAAAACCAAATACCACATGTTCTCACTTATAAGTGGGAGCTAAATGATGAGAACACATGGACACATAAAGGGGAACAACGCACACTGGTGCCTATTGGAGGATGAAGGGTGGGAGGAGGGAGAGGATCAGGAAAAATAACCAATGCATACTGGGATTAATACCTCAGTGATGAAATAATCTGTACAACAAACCCTCATGACACGTTTACCTATGTAATAAGCCTGCACATACTGTACATGTACCCCTGAACTTAAAAGTCAAAAAAGTCACACATTAGGAAATGAAAAAAATAAATGTATTGTATATTTCAAAATTGCTAAAAGAATAACTTTTTAACTTTCTTACCACAAAAAAATGGTAAGTGGGTGATGTGATGGTTATGTTAATTAGCGTGATTGAATCTTTCTACAATGTTTATATAGATCAAAACATTGTTTTGTACCCCATTAATAAACACAGTTTTTGTCAATTATAAATGAGCAAATTTTTAGAAAGAAAAAAGCATACTACAGGGCAAGATCCCTGATGAACATAGATGCAAATAACTTCATCAAAATATTAGCAAACTGAATGCAACAGCTCATTAAATGATCATGTACTATGACCAAGTGGGAGTTATTCCTAATAAACAAATTTACTAAATGTTGAAGGGTATAAAATCAACATACAAAAATCACCTGAGTTTCTATACACTAACAATAATCTGAAAAGAAAATTAAGAAAGAAATCCCATTTACGATAGCAAGCAAGGATGGTTCAACATATGCAGATCAAATAATGTGATACACCACATGATCTGAGAAGGATAAAAATCACATGATCATCAAAAGAGATTCAGAAGAAGCATTTGACAAATTTCAACACCCTTTCATGGTAAAAGCTAAAAAAGAAAACAAAAGCTAGGTATAGAAGTTGTTATAACTTGAACGTTTGTCCCCTCCAAAACTCATGTTGCAATTTAATTGACATCATGACAGAATCGGGAAGTGGGACCTTTAAGAGGTATTTAAGTTATGAGAATTTTACCCTTTTAAATGCATTAATGCTGTTATCTCAGGATTGGGTTCATTATAAACAGGCAGGTACTGCCCCCTTTTCTCACTTATTCTCTCTTTGTGCCATGTGATACCTTACAGCACGTTATGACACAACAAATAAGACCTCACCAGCCCCTCAATCATGAATTTTCCATTCTCCAGTACTGTGATCCCATAAGGTTTGTGATCATAATAAATTACCCAGTCTGTGATGTTCTGTTATAGTAGCACAAATGGATGAGAACAGAGGAAATTTACCTCATGATAACAAAGACTACATGAAAATCCCACAGCTAACATCATATTCAATGGTGAAAAACTGAAAAACTTTCCTGTAAGATTAGGAATAAGACAAATATGCCTACTCTTGCCACTTGTATTTAATAAAGCACTAGAAGTCCTAGCCGGAGAAATTAAGCAAGAAAAACAAGTAAAAGACATCCCAACCTGAAAGACAAAAGTGCTTACAGATGACATTATCTTATATGGAGAATACCCTAAAGACTCCACACGTCAGGAAAATCTGTTAGAACTAATAAACAAATTTACTAAATGTTGAAGGATATAAAATCAACATACAAAAATCACCTGTGTTTCTATACACTAACAATAATCTGAAAAGAAAATTAAAAAAGAAATCCCATTTATGATAGCATCAAAATAAATAAAATACTTAGGATATGCTTAACTAAGGCATTGAAAATGTACGCACTGAAAACTATAAAATGTTCATGAAAGAAATTAAAGAAGACACAAATAAATAGAAAGATCTGGTACTCATGAATTAAATGACTTAATATTGTTAAAATGCCCACACTACCCTAAGTGATCTGTGAATTCAATACAGTCCATATCAAAATCCCAACAGCATTATTTACTAAAATTTAAAAAAAAATCCTAAAATTCACATGGAACTACAAAAGACTCTGAATAGCCAAAGCAATCTTAAGAAAAAAGAACAAAATGGATGAATCACATTTTCTCATTTATTATTTATTTATTTATTTACGGAGACATAAGATCTTACCCTGTTGCCCAGGCCAGAGTACAGTGGCATGATCATAGCTCACTGCAGCTTCATATTCTTGGGCTTGAGTGATCCTCCTACCTTAGGCTCCTAAGTAGCTAGGAGTATAGGTGTGTGCCATCATGCCTGGCTAATTTTTAAATATCTTTGTAGAGAAGGAGTCTTTCTATCTTTCCCAGGCTGGTCTCAAACTCTCCGCCACAAGTGATCCTCCAGTCTTAGCCTCCCCAGTTGCTGTGATTATAAGCATGAGCCACTGCACCCAGTCCCCATAGGTCCTCATTTCAAAATATGTAACAAAACTACAACAATTAAAATAGTATGGTCCTGGCATAAAACAAATATATGGGCCAATGAAACAGGATAGAGATCTCAGAAATAAACCCATGCATAAATAGTTAACTCGTATTCAACAGGGGTGCCAAGAATACACAATAGAAAAGACGCCACTCAACAAATGATGTTGGGAAAACTGGATATTCACATATAAAAAATAAAATTGAATTCTTTTCTTATACCATACACAAAAATCAACTCAAAATAGATTAAACATTTAAACCTAAGACCTGAAAACTGTAAAACTCCTAGAAGAAAACATAGCAGGAAAGCTTCATGATACTGATCTTGACAATGATTTCTTGGAAACGACTCAAAAATTCAACCAACAAAAGCAAAAATAGACAAGGGAGACCATATCAAACTAAAAAGCTTTGGTAAAAAAAAAAAAAAAAAAAAAAAAAAAAAAAAAAAAAAAAAAAGGAAGCAATCAAGAGGGTGAAAAAGCAACCTACAGAATAGGAGAAAATATTTCCAAACTATATATCTAATAAATGGTTAATATCCAAAATATATAAGGAACTCCTACAACTTAAGAAGGCATACAAATGGCCAACAGGTATATGAAAAGATGTTCAATATCACTAATCATCAGAAAATTCAAATAACTGTAATGAGGACTGGGTGCAGTGGCTCATGCCTGTTATCCCAGCACTTTGGGAGGCCAAGGCGGGTGGATCATGAGGTCAGGAAATCAAGACCATCCTGGCCAACATGGTAAAACCCCATCTCTACTAAAAATACAAAAATTAGCTGGGCATGGTGGCACGTGCCTATAGTCCCAGCTACTTGGGAGGCTGAGGCAGGAGTCGGAGGTTGCAGTGAGCCAAGATCACGCCACTCCACTCCAGCCTCGTGACACAGTGAGACTCCTTCAAAAACAAACAAACAGAAATTGTAATGGGATATCATCTCACACCTGCTAGGATGGCTATTACCAAAAACAAAACCAAAAACCACCCAAATCAAAAGATAATAGGTGTTGGCAAGGATATGGAGAAATTAGAACCCTTGTATATTGTTGGAATGTAAAATGATGTAGCTGCCATAGAAAACAGTATGAAACTTCCTGAAAAAATTAAAAATATAACTACCATATGATCTAGCAATACCACATCTGAGCATATTTTAAAAATTTGAACTCAGGATCTCAGAGGCCACACTTCCGTGTTCATTTCAGCACTACTTATTATATCCAAATAAGAAAATGACCTAAATGTCCATTGATGAATGATGGGATAGAAAATGTGATATTTGTATACCTGCATGTGTGTGCGTGTGTGTGTGCGCGCACACACACACACACACACACACAGTATTCAGCCTTATAAAAAAGGAAATCCTGCCATATGCAACAACTTGAAGGAACCTGGAGAAATTTATGCTAAATGAAGTCACAGAAAAAATATTTCATAATTCCACTTCTATGAAGTAACAAAAATAGTCAAACTCATGGAAACAGAGAGAAGAATGGTGATTGCCAGGGCATGAAAGGATAGTGAAATGGAGAATTGCTATTCAACAGGAATAAAGTTTCAATTATGCAAAATGAATAAGTTCTATGGACTTGCTGCGGTACTTCATGCCTATAGTTAACAATATATATAGTATACTTAAAAATTGTGTTAAGCAGGTAGATGTCATATTAAGTGTCCTTACCACAATAATTAAAAATAGGAAAGGCAAAGAAAAGGATACCACTTTCATTTTTTTTCTTCTATCGAATAAATGAGTTCATCACAAAGCATCTACTACCTACTTCTAATAGCATGTGTTAACTAATTGAAGTGTTGGTCATGTTTTTTCAAGGAAGAGTGGAAAGAATTTCTAAATCATTCAGAAAAGGTCAGAAAATAAAAGCTATACTTAGATTTCAAGATGAAATACTGCAAGAATGATAGGGGATATGAGTTTTTGATGCTTCTAAATCAGTAACTCTTTCCTGACTTTAGTGGTGATAGTATCAACCCATTCTATTTTACTTCCTGCAGTAGAAATGTTGTAAGAATAACATTAACAAGCAGGAAGATTAAAGTCAATTGGACTTTGGCTGTTTTATTCATACTCATACTGCTCTTTCTAGATGCATTTAATTTATCCTATGCAGGGAAGACTGAGGAATTACTTGTGTGTGCTTATATATTAAATGTATGTATATATAATGCTTAAGTTGAGAAAAATCAATTGAAAATCAGGGTATACTTTATAAAATGTAAAATGGAACATGAGATTTAAAACTCTTTAAAAATAAACATCTGTATTTCGAAATGTCAGGGTAAATAATGCAGTATTTACTAAATTTTTGTCTACATGTGAATAGTCAATCACACACACTAATGACATTTCCATACATGTACATCTGTCTTGTTAGATGCTAAGCCAGTACCCGAAATGATTATTCTCTTGTAATTCTACCATTTAGTCTCCAAAGGTCTCTTTTTGTATAGGTGGTACTACAACCAGAGTATCTCAGTTAGTTGAGAAGAAACTCCACAGTTAGACTCCTTTATCTCTTGCAAATCACAAGCAATACTGTAGATTCTACCCTCTAAAATGTTTTAATGGAATATATTTCCTATTCTCCATTGCCACACAGGACTAATTTGGAGAGTAAGTATGGGCCAGGTGGCAGGTCAAGCAGGGTCTGAAATAGTCTTTGGTCTTTCCCTAGTCATTTCGGGCATCACTGCTAGATTAATTTTTTTTTAAAGCTCTGTCTCAGACTCTAGAAAAAGCAATTCTGGAGCTAGATCCATAATGAAACTACGTTTTAGCTGTCAGGCCATGTGCAAATAAGAAAATTTTTCTGAGAGGTTAAATGAGGATTCTATGTCCTTTGGATTTGTTGTAAAATTTGACTACAATTACATTAGAAGTATTTTACACAGGATCTGACATATCATTGAGTCTTAATAAACATCAATCTCCTGCTTCCATGTTCTTCCCTACTCAACATATATGAATGAAACACCAGCTGCTACTAAAAAAGGTCTAATATGGCTTTTTATATCTACTCTCAAGCAGGTCAAAACCTCATCTTTTACTATTTCTCCAAATCTTAAATTTCTTCAAAACTGAAGGCATTGCTATCCCCCCTGAATTGTTGCCTCTTTTATCAACACAATTCATTTCCTCACTCATTTCTGTTTCCCTCCATGTGGGTTAGCCATTCTTTTGCCTCTCAGTTGCTGCATATCTTCTTACCCATCTTCCAAAGCCTTCTCAATTGTCACATATTTCATAAACTATTCTATAGCAGCATCTATTTTTATTCCGACTGTCATGTACATTTTTTGTTCTTGCTAATTTTTCTTATTGTATTTATCATTATTATAGTATTTGGGGATAGAGCATAGTAGAGAGTCTAAAGTAATAGAGTACAAGATACATCGAATTTACTACTGACTCTATCTAACCTTTATCACATACTCGATATATGACCTTGGGTAAGTCACTTAATCTCTCTGTGCCTTTCCTCATTTATGAAATAGACTCCGTAATAATACTTTTTGTGATTGATGTTATGGGTTGAATTGTGTGCCCCAAGAAGGTACATATAAGTCCTAAGCCTTAGCACTTCAGAATGTGACCTTATTTGAAAATAATGTCATTGAAGATGTAATTAAGATGAAGTCATACTGGAGTGGAGTTGACTCTTAATCCAGTGTGACGGACATCCTTACTAGTAGAGGAGAAACACACGCAGAGGGAAAATGGCATGTCACTAAAAAGGGAGAGATTGGAGTTCTGTTGCCATAAACCAAGAAACACCTGGGCTACCAAAAGTTGGAAGATGCAATAAAATGTACTTCCTTAGAGGCTTTAAAGAGAACATGGACCTGCTGACACTTTGAATTTGGACTTCTAACCTCCAAAAGTGTGAGAGAATACATTTCTCTTGTTTTAAGTCATCAGGTTTGTATTATCCTGTTCTCACAGGTCAAAGAAACTAATACAGTTGATGTGAAGATTAATTAATTAAAAATTTCAGAAGATTGCCCAAATTAGAGTATTCATCAAATCTTAATTTTCAGTACCTGTATTACTTATTCTGCTACGATATAAACTCCTTGAGCTCAGGAACCCTATCTTATGTTGGTCTCCCCCAAGCTCCAACCCAGTATGTATCACACAGAATAAAATAAATAGCTACTTATAAAATGTGTTTTGAATAAATAGTGTATTGATTTTTTAAAATTATTCAATCCTCTATAGGAAACATTGGAAAAAACAGAATAGTTGATATATTGCTCAAAACCTATGGGTTTAACCTAAATCATAGGTTAGCCAGAACCTATTATTTAGAAAATTGTTTTCTGTGCAAAAATGAATGAGATTAAGTATATTTGTAATTGTATACTAGTCAATTATTTGAAAAATAAATGAAGTTCTAATAAAACTAATCATGAATTGATATCAAATTAAACTTTACATTATCTTTTTTGGAAAATAATTGTTCATCCCTTTCATTGCAATGAAAAATATTTGAAATACTTATCTTCTTTTTCTGTTGGTTGAAATTATCTATGATGACACCAATGAACAAGTTCAAAGTGAAGAATGACCCAAAGATGATAAAGATGACAAAATAAATATACATGTACAGGCTATATTCATATTTGGGCTGCTTGTCTACCTATAAAATTTACAAAAGTTAGCATTATATAGACAATAACATTCCTCATTTTCTTTTTCACATGGTCTGACAAGGTAATTCAAACAGTGCTATCCTAGGTAAACAGGATTTAAGGAGCTATAGCATTGTTGAGGTTTAACATAATCACTCTTAACAATTTATTCAATGTGTATTCATTACATACTTCTTTAACTTATTACATACTTATGTAATAAATAATATAATCTTCAAATAACTACAAAGGGCTTAATCACATGCATACTTGTGCTCATATTGGTAGGACAATTCAAAAACTAAGTGACATACTGTGTATATGTTATTTCCAAAAGTACTGTAAATGAGACATTATCATATTTATATAAATTTTGCCATGTATTTTCATTTGATTCCAAATATGTCTTTATTAGATTTTGTAAAAATATAACGTAGGGAGTAATCATTAAAGTTTCTTAGCATGGAACTTATTTCACATAAACTCATCCAAGGTGTTTTAAAATGTAAAAAGAGTAAAAGTTATACGTTATAATTATTTTATTTTTATCTGATAAGCGAATATTTACTGAGCATTTAGTAATGCCAGCCTGCACTAAGTGCTCTGCTTCTATTTCTTGCTGGGTCCTCACAACACTATGGAGTAGGCATTGGATGATTATAGACATTTATTAGGCAAAGGATAGATTCATTAAATTATAGATTAGACAAATAAACTAAGTCTCAAGAAGGTAAGGTAATTTGCCCAAAGTCAGCCGTAGAGCTTGGATGATGTGGTACAGCTAAAATTTGAGTCGGGTTCTATCTCCAACTGCTGTACTCACAACCACTAGGCTACTATCAGGTGGATGTTCTCCATTGTCTGTGTGAGTCCCAAGGGCTTCATGAAGTTATAGTTTGGAAATCACTGAAATAAACTCAGAAGCTTGCAAAAATAAAGTTTAGTGCTAAGATAATCAATACTTACATTAACGGAATCCACTGCTGCATACATAATAATCGTCCATCCCTTAAATGTTGCCTTTAAGAATAATATTAATAGAATCTGAATGTTAAACTCATATTCTAAAATAGCCATAAACATAGTTTTGTCTGTTTAATGTTACCACAATTACTAAGCAATACTAGTAAGTTTTGCTGTATTCAACATGTCCATTTAATATAAAGATTTTTTTTTTAAAGGACATATTCCCAAGTAACATGCTAAATCTTGGTTCTAGTTAATTATTTCCAAATTGTTACATTTGCCTGTGAATTTTGCACATAACCTTTTATTTTTTAAAGGTGAAGGGAACTTTTATGAATAAGACAGGAAACATCTTTTCTTCATTTTTTTAAGGGTTCTCCACGCCTGTGGGAAGTTCCTCTCATCCCTTCATAGTGTGAAGCAGGAAGTCCAAAAATGTTCATTTTTGAAGCAATATTTGAATGGTACAAGATGGGAGTCCACATGACACCAAAGAGTCAATTATAAATTAATAACTCAAATGCAACAGAACCTATGCTTCTTATTCATGTAGGAACATGTTCTAGGAAAGACCAGCACTTTTTTTTTTTGAGACGGAGTCTCGCTCTGTAGCCCAGGCTGGAGTGCAGTGGCGCGATCTTGGCCCACTGCAACCTCCACCTTCCAGGTTCACGCGATTCTCCTGCCTCAGCTTCCCAAGTAGCTAGGATTACAGGAGCCTACCACCACACCCGGCTAATTTTTTGTATTTTTAGTAGAGATGGGGTTTCACTATGTTGGCCAGACTAGTCTCGAACTCCTGACCTCGTGATCTGCCCACCTTGGCCTCCCAAAGTGAAGAGATTACAGGCATGAGCCACCAAGCCTGGCCAAGACTGGCACTGTTTTAAAAACCATACAGTATTTTATCTTCAATTTATAATTAACAGACTATTTAAAGAATAACTTATATCCTTTGTCCAATATCTATCAAAATACCAAGCATTCATGAAAGGGGACACTTACAACTTGAAGCAGAGATAGGTAACCAAGTCCGACATTATCAAAGTTCACTTTCAGGTTTTTCCATCGCACATTTTGACTAACATTCATAAGGGCAAAACATTCAGAACGATTTGGAACTTGACTTGCAGGAAACCGTGACCCATCTGTAGTGTTAATACACTCATAGAACTTGCCAGCAAACAAATTTACTCCCATGATGCTGAATATCAGCCAGAATATAAGACAAACAAGTAGCACATTCATGATGGAAGGAATTGCTCCTATGAGTGCATTCACAACCACCTTGTATTCAAAAGAAAGAAAAGAATGATTAGGATTAGTAAGATGTTAAATAGGCAAAATGAAAGAAATGCCATGCAGACATAAACAAATTAGAAAAGCCACCCTTAAATATCTAAGACACCAAACCAACCGACACGTTTATTAAATGCCTACTCTACACTCAGCAGTGTGCCAAGCAAGACAAAATGAGACAGGAATTCTGTGATCACCAGGCTTACAAATTACATGACTATCACACAATAAAATTATTAGCAAACTATAAGACAAAATAACTAAGATAATGTAATAGCTTAAATAAATGTAAAATAAATAAAAATAATAAACCAAAACCTGTTATTGATAAGGTAAACTTGTAAAATCTGTACCCTCTGGAAAAAAAAGAAATTTATAAACATAAATGAAAAATATATATTTATATACATTTAAATGTTCATGATCCTATTATTACCAGCATTAAAGATTCCCCCATAGAGAAACTATTAGTGTTTATCAGGTGGAATTATGACTGGACATCATTTTAATTTAATTTTGTTATTTTATTTTCTTACTCTCTTTTTTTGAGACATTCTTCTCTACAAAAGGATTGAGTCTTTAAATGGTTTGAATCCTTTAGATTTGGCTGGTTCTACAAAATAAGAGCAATCTTCTTAAATTTATTATTATTACTCTAAATACTTTATATGTAAGCCTTTGACTAAATATAGATAGTGCTGACCTCAGTGAAGGCAAAAATTAGGAACAGTTTTTCTTTAATCCTTTCTTTATTTCGGCTTTTCAGCATTTGTACTGCTATTGATCACCAGTGTGTCTTGCCACTCCAGTTTTCCTCCAGGGCAATTACTGTAGCATTTAACACTCTCCAGATTTTCTCATTTACTTAATCCTTTAAAATCTACCTGTCTTCTCACACTTCAGCTCCCATTCACTTCAGAGTTCCCATTCAAGTACAAATGTGTTAAAGATTGACCTGTTAGGGAAGTAGCACTGGGATCCTTCTTTTCTGCAATGTATTAAGCAGGTTCTCAGGATGCTTTAAAATAGAGAAATACTAAGGATCTCTGACTACTAATCAGATCATCTAGGGAGAACGTTTGCAAACATTTTAATAAATATTTTTAGGCTTTGTGGGTTATATCTCCGTTGCAACTACTCAACTCTAGGATGGTAGTCATAGGTCACATATAAACAAACTGGTAAGGATGTGTTCCAAGAAAAAAACAGGCTGGGGTTTGTTGACCTTTGGTCCAGAGCAATGATTATTTGGAGTTCATGGACCTGTAGAGGTTCCCTGGGGGCATGAAATTACATAACAAACATTATGGTTGTGCTCTCTTTCTGGAAAGAAAATTCTTACTTTCATGAGATTTTCATAGTCCATGTGACCTCAAAAAAGATTAGGAGGAACAGGAATAGAGAATGAAGTTCAAAGTGGCCACCTCCTAGTAGAGTCTACTTTTTCATGCTCATTTCCTGCTGCCCTCCCTGCTACGTTTATCACCTAGGCACACTGATCTGTCTAGTCACTGACCACGTACACCTTGCACACTCTGTTCTGTGCTGCCCTACCATGTGGTATCTCTGCCTTGAATGCCTATCTGCCTATGATTTGGGGCTTACTCTTCAGTCATGAAATATCTGAAATGTCACCTCCTTGTGATGTCTTCCCAGACTTCCCCAGATAGCCACTCCCTCCTGTATATTCCTGTATCATTATGTGCCCTTGTCTGTCTCTCTTGTAACCATTGACCCTGCTCACTCTTTGGGGACCGGGGTCTATGTACCACTGTACTCTGTGTTTTTTATACCACAACACCTGACACATAGTTGGTATTTAAAATGTTTTTCAAAAAACATGAGTAATGTTGGAATCATGGGTCTCTGAGAAACACAGGCACATATTGGTCTGATGAGAAGCCAGTTGGGAAAGCTAAAGAGCCTAAGGACTCAAGCTAACCACAATATGCCTCAAATGTATTATTTCATTATTTCATTTATCCTTCAAAATAGCCCTGCAGCATGAAGAAATGTCTCTTTTTGCATGGTTAACAAATGTAACTAAATAGACATTTGTCCCTCAAAATATACTAAACTATTCTCCTGCATCCAATTCACCTGTAATACAGATAAAGAACAAAGTGCAAACAGAGTAAAATAATAGGCTGATTTAGTCACTGAAGGAAGTGATTTTGTAGGGGAAAGTTCTGGGTAGATTGTAGCATTCTATTAATGCTCAAAAAATTAAGTTAATATCAATGAATTCTAATACCACCTTTCTGCACAAAATGAAACTTGTAATTTTCAACTTGTAGATAGAATATTTTTGAATTGTGCTTATGAACTTTTTATATAATCATGTTCTTTCTGACATACTTGGAAGCCATTATACACTGGATACTTAAAATAGCAGAGATTGCAGTCATAATTAGGTTTGTAGGGGTAACAGTGAAGATTTGGTAGGCTGAAAGATCTCTAATGTTCACCCAAATTTCGTCCCCATCCTGGAGTTTCTGACTCAGTAGGTCTGGGGTGAGATCCAAGAATTTGCTTTTTTTTTTTTTTTTTTGATACAGAGTCTCGCTCTGTTGTCCAGGCTGGACAGCAGTTGCATGATCTCAGTTCACTGCATCCTCCGCCTCCCAGGTTCAAGCAATTCTTCTGCCTCAGCCTCCGGAGTAGCTGGGACTACAGGTGAGCACCACCACGCCCGGGTAATTTTTTGTATCTTTAGTAGAGATGGGGTTTCACCATATTGGCCAGGCTGGTCTCGAACTCCTGACCTCATGATCCGCCCATCTTTTTAACAAGTTTGTAGATAATGCTAATAGCTGGTTAGTAAACCACACTTAAAATATCAGTAAGCTAGACTAATCTCCATGTTAAATTGCTCAGAGATGGTAAGGTAGGGAGGTAGTTAAGTAAACAAATAAGTAAAATACAATATAATGAGGATTTTAGGTGTCTGAACAGAGAGAGAATATGCAGTTTAGTCTGCTGGTGGACAGACAAGGCAACTTTAAATTGAGCCTTAAAGGACAGATAGATGTTTGCTGTACAGACGGGTTAGGGTCGGGGCAGGGCAGGGGAAGCATTTCAGAACAGAGGCATAAAAAAGCAGGTATAAATCTGGGGAAGAAATTTTAGAAGAGTACCAACACATGAGGATATGGACTAATTATAGAAAATAAAGTTGTCCTTCATGTGTGTTACAAAGTTGCTAGTTTAATACAATCCCTAAAGCTAGGTTATGGTAGTTGTTATTCATTATAACTTGTTTGTCTCTGCTAATTGAATATCTTTTCAGGCACTCTGCAGCCTAAGTGCAAATCAAGTAAACTCTGTGACCTTTAGTTTTCTCAAATATAATTTAGTTATAATTCCACTTACTTTGTAATGTTATTTTAAAGGTGAAATTAAATGTGATGGCTGATGTGGTCTCACTTCCCTATCTTTTCTAATGCTCCTTACCCAGGTAGTTCCTTAAACAAATATTATTTGAACACCTGATATAAATAGGTCCTTGATTACTTATGTATGAGAGATGACGTTAGGACTAATAGTTTCCCCTTTCACTGGGACTTCCTAGCACAGGGAAGATTTCCATTTAACATGGAAAAAGTCACTCATTTGGATCATTCTATTGCTTGACAATATTAGATAAAGGCAGGATTACTGTGATTAACTTATTCCCTTGTTAAACAATATGTACTGAAATACTATGTGTGTGTATATATATGTAGTATGCATATATATACACTAATATGTACAGTAACTATGATATATACATATACTATATATGCATATTTTATATATAGTATTTCATATTTGGTATATATTAATATATACTAGTATATACTAATTAGTATTATACTATTTTAGTAATATACTGTTTAATTAATGCTATAATTAGCATTTATATATTAGTATGCATATATATGCCATTAGCATATATAATATGCATATATACTATTAGTATATGTAACATGCATATATGTACTATTAGTATATATAATATGCATATATATACCATATATGGTATATATATGCTTAGTATATATAGTATATATGCATACTGTATATAGTATGTAAATGCATACTATATATAGTATACATATGCATACTATTATATACATAATGTATACATATATGCATACATATATGTATATGTATGTACACTCACATACATAAACAGCTCACATATTTATGTAAATAGAAACCACTCATAATTTCTACACACCCATTGTTTTTATATTTTAAACCCCATTAAAAAATAAGAATATTATAAAGTTTAGTATTTTCTTACCCTCATTCCTTCAAATCTAGATAAGGCTCTTAGAGGTCTTAAAGCTCTCAGTGTCCGAAGAGATTTAATGGGGCCAAGATCTGAGTAGCCAAGAGTGTTTGCCACTAAAGTAACCAAAGAAACCTATAAAAATAGCATTTTCATTAATTGTGTCAATAAAATGATGAAGCATAAAAGGAAAAAGTCAATTTTGAAACTCACTAAAAGCAACTCAACAGGAACAATAAGATTTTATATATGGAGTTGTACAGTCAATGCCTAAAAACAGGGTAAGGTGGATGTTCCTATAAGGAAATAGATTTAAAAGAAGGTTAACCAAAATAAGAAGAAATAATGTAAGCAAAGTAAGTTGTTTATTCTATTTGAGTAGAAATCATGCATATGCTTTTCACACTTTTGTAATCAATTGTTTTGTAATTGCTTATTAAATCTGAAGATTTCATTAGAACAATGGTCAACATTTTAATTATAAAACTCAGGTCAAAATGAAATGTGTGGTTCTGAAGCTAAGCCCTAAAAGTGTGGTATTCACTCAACTAAATCGATGCCTTGGTATACATCTTATTAAAAAACATTTTGTAGACTCATGATTTTGAGTTGGGGCAAATTCTCAACAAGATTGCTTCTGCCCTACAATTTCTCAGGATTGGCACCAAAGATCTACCAAATAATTTTTCATGGGAGAAAAATCACAATTGTACTGAAGAGAGAATGAAAGTAGCTGATCTCCTTGGCTTCACAATCAATATAGATATAATAAGAACTTCATCATGTTAGATAGATCAGCCACAATTACCATAACCAGTATCCAAAAGAAATTTGAGTTCTTACCGTAAATTATCTTAAGAAAGAATATGAACAGCAATACAATCAATACACATTTTAGTTACAAAGCAATGAGCTCCTCAATGATCTTAGATCTGGATCTATAAATGCATTTACTCTCTGAATTAGTTCCATGGAAAATATTCATTTGCCTCACATCCTGTGTAGCAGGAGACGATGTCTAAGAAAAATGTCTGAAATGCAGTTCTTCATTACGAATTAAGTTAGTGACTGAGAGATTCAGGTTTTCAAGGGAAGAATAGGAACACATGAGAGCCAACTTTTTATATATTTATCTATTTCAGGAGTAGAAAAAGTCATTGTTCACAACAAGTTCATTGCTGTTACCATCAGAGACAGGTAAACTGATTTATGAAGCAGGAGGTGTTTTAAAGTATTCGTCCTCATGTGGTATTTCCAAATGTCTCACTAAATGTAATACTGCTTTAATTCCTTAAGCTATATATTTAACAGAATAAATTGCTCCTCATGCCACTCTTAAATTTGCCCAGTCATTCACATCCATTGTTTTCCACTTAAGAACACTTGAAAATATGTATGCTCCCTCTTTAATCAGAAAAAAAACAAAATTTTAAAATGTTTTGCTGTGGTTTGAATGTTTGTCCCTTCTGAAACTCATGTTGAAACTTAATTCCCAATGTAACAGTATTAAGAGGCAGAGCCTTTAAAAGGTGATGAGATCATAAAGGCTCTGCCTTCATGAATGGAATATGGAGTAAGGGCTTAATGGGTTATCACGGGAGTGAGGTAGATATCACAAAAGTGGGTTTATTATAAAACCCAGTTTGGCTGTCAGTGAACATCCCTCGCCATGTGATGCCCTGCACTGCCTTAGGACTCTCCAGTGTCCCCACCAGCAAGAAAGTTCTCATTAGATGTGGACCCTCCACCTTAGACTTCCCAGCTTCCAGAGCTTTAAGAAATACATTTCTTTAGTGAATACTTTACCCAGTCTCAGGTATTCAGTTACAGCAATAAAAGGTAGACTAAGACATGTCTGCTATAATTGATACAGCCCCTAAAATACGGATAGGTCTGTTCTCCAAGCCACTGTTAAGTGAGTTTTATGACATGGAATATATGTATATTATTAAGAAGACCACGGTATAGTTTGTAACTGAGAATATATATGCATATATATTCATATCTTTCTATAAACACATGTGTATATATACAAATATGTGCCTGCACTGCTGAACACTGTTTAATCAAGTAAGTTTCAAATAACCCAGAAGCCTGCAGAAATCAGACAAGTCCATTCTCTGAGTAGCAAATAATATAAGTAGTTCTGTAACCTGAATATACAACAGAACCATCTGTAGGACTTGTTACAACGATTTGCTGCATCCAACCCCAGAGTTTCTGATTCAGTAGGTCTTGGAGGAACTCACCCCTTATGAGTTCTCACCTACATGTGCCAACGTTTTCAGTTTTGAGACCATGCTTGGAGAACAACTGCTGTAGATAAGTTACTATACTTTTCAGGAAAAAAAAAGTCAGCCACTCCCCCAAATCTGCGTCCTGAAATTTGCATCTATATCAGCAAGAATATTGTGTGGAGCTTTACTCTCTGTACTTTGCATTATATTTGTTTGTTTCCAAAATATTAAATAATATTTCAAATTGGAGTTGTTTATCTCCCTGATTTCTGCACACATATCCCTGAACAGGATGTTATACTCATTGAGAATTATCACTTTAAATTTTCAAATATAAAACAATTTCCATTAGTAAACAGCCATATCTCTTAATTTAAAATAAGTTCAATTTTACTTGTAAACCTTTATCTCTTACACTGAATGATGAAAGTGAGTATATTTGTGATAATATTTTAAAGATTTTAAAATATCTAAAATATTGTATAATTTTTTAAGAGAAAGACCCCATCATATTTACAGTTTAAGAGAAAAGGAAAACCTACATTCCTTCTTCTATAATTTCTTCTTATTTGGGGCAGCCTTTCTTTAAAACTACTATATTACAAAAATATCCATTTTATCATTTTTCATTTTCTAGGCAATAACTAGATAACTTGATACATGATTGGTTAATTGAAAAAAAAAACAAGAAATCATTACTATATCAAAAGTTAGAGTTCTCACAGAGGAAACCCAAGATAACACATATGAGGTGTAATATATAACTATGTTAAAAAATTTTTCACATAACTTACATATTATAGAAAACAAGTTATTAAGAAAACGAAAGTTATTATTATTTTGAGATGGAGTCTCACCCTGTTGCCCAAGCTGGAGTGCAGTGGTGCGATCTTGGCTCACTGTAACCTCTGCCTAGTGGGTTCAAGCGATTCTCCTGCCTTATCCTCCTCAGTAGCTGGGATTACAGGCACCTGCCACCATGTCCGGCTACTTTTTTGTATTTTTTAGTAGTGACAGGGTTTCACCATTTTGGCCAGGCTGATCTCAAACTCCTGACCTCAGGTGATCCACCCGCCTCGGCCTCCCAAAGTGCTGGGATTCCAGGCGTGAGCCACCGCGCCTGGCCAGAAGCCAAAAGTTTATGAAGCTTTAAATAACAGTTGAGAAACTGAACTTTTGAGTAAATATGACTAATTTGGGTAACATTCTGCAGTCAGATTTTACTATTTATGATCATGCTTACTTGTGATTTTCTAATCCACGTATGATGCTCTATGAATTCAACTTTTCTTAAAAGCTCAATAATGCAAACCCTTGGTTAAATTTTAAAGCACTTATTGGCATATAAAATCTTGCGTGTTGACCCCTAATTATGTCAGGCATTATATGGAAACAAATCTCTAAAAAGTGTGACTGATTATAGGATGTTTCTTCCCTAAACACAAAGGTTAGGTTTCTGAATATCTAGAAGAATTAGTAAAAGATAAAGAACATATCCTTCTGAGAAAAATAAGACTGGGAGATTGAGGTTATAAAATAATGTAAGAACGCCATTTTAAATAATACAAAATATGTCATATATATTATTAAATTATATTATTAAAATATAAAATAGAGTACATTCAATGAAATGATAACAATGGGTGTTGTACCATCAGTTTCTATTTGAGATTCCTTGATCTCACCGACTGTTTTAAGATTTATTCCCTATCTCAGTCAGAAGCCTGTAAAAATATTTGTGCTTTTTTTACAGGCTTATATGTAAACTAAAGAATTATTATGTATTTTCCATCATGCAAGTATTCATCAGTTCTTTTAATTTATTATGTAAAATTATTACATTAATAATAATGCTTACTCCACTGCCCCACTGACATTCTGGAGATGAAGGGCAAGTTGCATATTTGAGATAGAGACAATTGTGTCTCGTTTTGGTTTTTCCTATAATTGGGTCTGAGATAGATATTTTAAAATTTCATGCCTTCACCCTCCCCAAATACGAAGTTAACTTTAAAAAATACAAAGTTTAACTTTACTTAAATTAGAGAAATTTTAGCTCACATATCAGCCAACTCGATATACCCCTCATCCTCTCTTATCTTCCAATTTTATATTGTGAATAGTCATCATTTCCTCTCTTTAATCTGTGTCTCTGCCCTTTTCTCTTATCACCTCCTACTTCTAAATTTTGTTTTATTCTTAACAGGAATGACATTCAAATCATATATATATATATATTTTAAATCACATCTCCTTTGCAGAAAACATAAAAAACTCAATTATAAATGTTAGCATGTCACAGAAATAATTTATATTTGTTGAATGATTTCTGTTCTAATATTCCTCACAGATATATTTCCACTGGCTGTGCTAATATTTCTAAAAGAATAAACCTATAACCTGAAAGTATATGAAGCTTAACAAAATTAAAATGTAATAATATACAACACTGGTGAAGGTTTTTTCACAACACTCAGTAAGAATAAATCTTTTAAAATGTACTCAAAAGTACCTACGTCAACAATTAGGAAATCCAGCCAACACCAGGCATTGGTGAAGTATGTTTTATAACCATATGCTATCCACTTTAGAAGCATTTCCAGAATGAAGATGTAAGTGAAGATCTTGTCTGCATACTCCAGGATAATCTTAATGGTCTTTTTCCTTTCAATATATATATCTTCAAAAGCCTGTGGAAATAATATTCAAGTTTCAGTCATGCACAACTTAAGCTTTATGATTCATACAAAACCAGGAAAAATACAATTCTAATGCTAAGAACACTGAAACATAATATTGACATGGGCCAGCTGACATTTTTTCGGGTTTACAGTTACCACATAACACTTAGTTCTAGCCTTCTCACCAGTGCTGCTGCTGGTCATCAGAGGTCAAGAGAAAGTGCAAAAGAATGAAATTACTTGTAATCCACAAAAAGACTCATGATCTCTGACACCTGATCATTTCCACCTCCATCTGATTCCTCCTCTTTCTCCATTAAAATTGGATAAGTCCTAACAATTTAAGACATGATCCCATAATCAGCCCCTGTTATAAACTTTTCACAACCTACACTCCCCTTTTTCCCCACCAGTAGGATGTGGAGCCTCTCTTAGTTCTCAAATGCTTGTGCATCCCAGTGCCTAGCACCATGTTAATAACAGCAGCACGAAAGGAAAGGTTTGCTAAACGAATGACTGCAGTAGCTTAATAGGCCTATAGAACACAGAGCGTGCTTTTTCCTTTGACAGTCTATCCATGTATTATCCTTCAAAGCTTCAGCTCTGAAAATTACTGTTCGATTCTCTCCATGAATGCGGTACTTCCTATGCTTTCCAAGAAATTTTAGTAAGTGACACACAACAATATTATGTGACATTAGGTGAGCTCTATCTGATTTAGGGCTTACGCTTTACTGTTACTAATTTTGGTTATCACTCATTTACTTCTACTTTGTGTATGCTCTTCTTTCTGAGGAGCCACATCACAATGAAAAGATAGGGTGACTTTGACTTTGGACTTCAGCCACATGTCCCTTGACAAAGAATTTGAATGGACTTAAAAATTGGGCTTATTGTTGCAGTGAGTCAGGATCATGACACTGTACTCCAGCCTAGGGGACAGAGTGAGACTCCGTCTCAAAAAAAAAAAAAGGGCTCATTGAGACACTGAAAATGATTGCTGATCTCAACAGGTCTAAAGTGTTAGAATTTTCTCTTTCTGATTGAAACACCATTAACCCTGTTGGATAAAATGAAAGTCAAAGACCTGTATCCTTCGTGGATAATATTATATTTATTAACTGTCTATACTAACGAACCTGTGCCATTCAGATTCTTCTTATTCTAAGTTCCGCTATCAATACTCTAAAATTATCCTTAGCAGTTTTGGGAAACTGTTGGTATCAATATTGAAGAAAAGAGACAAGTTGGGGCAGAAAGACTGAACAGACCTACTAAGATGCAAAAAGAAGGTCCCAGCAGTTGGCAGAGGTTCTGAAATTCAATGGAATTGAAGTGCAGAGGGAGGCTTCTATCCCTCAGGATTTTCCTCCCTGCCACTCCACCCCCAAGTTCTGGAGGAATCAGGCAAGCCATCTAAACAGAAACTATGGCAATGACTCAGTCCTTTAAATACAAAGACAAGGAAGGGGCTTAGTCACAAGGAAAAAGAAGCCTGTTTCTAGAACTGGTGTACAGGGTCAGAGCAGAGCCACAGGAAGTCTTGATAATGAGAACCTCTGTCTGAGTGGTCCCAGAGCAGGAATTAGAATTCAGCCCACAGGGGTTCTAGCTTCCAGAATGAATTTTGTGGATGTAGGAGCAAGGAGGCAAGAATGACCTTATGTGAGCGCTATCTGATTTAGGACTTACACTTTACTGTTACTAAATTCAGTTACCACTCATTTATTTCTATTTTGTGTATACTCTTCTTTCTGAGGAGCCATGACACAGTGAAAAGATATGGTGACTTTGACTTTAGACATCAATTCAGTGATAGCTCTGTCATTTGCTGGCTTTGGGACATTAAGCAACTTTTAAAACTGTACCCAGCTTTATCATTGGTAAAATAAGCAAAATACCATAATCTTGCAGGGTTGTTTGAAAATTAAATGAGAACATTTAAAAGAAGGTTCTGAAACACAATAAATATAAACTAAGTGAGAGTTATTACTTCTTTTTAACTTTTATTTTAGGTTTGAGGGTACATGAGAAGGTCTGTTACATAGGTAAACACGTGTCATGGGGGTTTGCTATACTTTTAAAAAATCTAGTTTAATTGGCAACCTCTCTAAGTACAAATACCAGCTTCTTGAAATATCTTTCCCTTTTCTTCCTCATACAATTTACTTAAAATAAAGTTTTGAGAATGCACTCCCCAAATGTTGTCCTCTGTTTTAGACATTTTGAACAAGGAATTACTCCAAACTGTTCTTTAATTTTTTTTTTTTTTTTGTAATCTCCTCTCTGAAATTCTCAGTCACATATGTGAGTCAGCATGGGATAAACTTCCTTAGTTATTAGGAATACATTGTATGGTAGACACTATCAAGATTTCTACTTGGACAACTCCAGATAAGGACAATAGAGCTTTTCTGATCACATTTTCTGTTTCTGAGAGTTGAGACTTGTTAGGAGAGGAAAGCCACAGTAGGTCCCTGCAGGTTGTTGGGGAGTGTGCCAAGAAAGCCAGACACTGCCTGCTCCGTACCTGGGACATTCCTCAGGGTTGTGCTTGCAGTGAGCAACCTTGAGACATGAGGTAGGGTCTCTGGGACAAAGGGCAGGGTTACTTATGTTGCTTGGTATAAAAAGATGTGTTCCCTAAGCTCAGTGTTCCTCAGCTGTAACATCAATCCACTATATGTGTACACACTCATTCAGGCTCATATAACGCCCTCATGAGACTTGGGTAAAGGGGGAACCAACAGAAATATGTTGAAACTCATGCTACTTTCCATGCATAAGTAATGAAGTCCTTTATCTCTGACCCAAGCACCTCATATCTTCTGCCAGCATCCATGAAACAGTAACAGGTCAACCTATTAGCCTATAAGTACAGTAAAATCAAATTCCAAATTCATGAAGACTGTCTTTGTGGCAAGTTACAAAGTTCTTGAGTATTCTATTTTTAGTATAATGAAACTTCCAGTGGTATATCTAGCTGGGTCTGGGCTCCTAATGGCTTCTAATGGCTCATGTCTGTCCGCGCCAGCAGGAAAAATGACAATTAAGATAAAGGTTCAGGAAGCTTGTAATTCTACCAGATCTCTTTCAACTCCCATGGAAGCTGCTTGTATGTGTACAAAAATGAGAAACTTGTCCTACTTTTTATCCTAAAACTACCATCTGTTTTCCCTTTTTATAACTCACAAGATGCTTCACAAGCTGACCCTGCTTATCTTTCTCATAGTATCTCTGGCCACCTGTACTTATTCTTCTTCCCACCACACTTGCTACAGTTCAGCAACTTTTAATTTCCTGAATGTCTGATGCTGTTTTGTGCCTCCTCACCATTGTATACTTGTTCCCCTCAGCCTGCCTTGCCTAACTAGAAAATTCCTATTCGTCTCTCTAGACCCTGAAAAGCACCATTTACGTTTCTGAAATTGCAAGCAGATGATTGTTCTCCTTGCTACAGAACTTTATCACATATACACTTTGCTTACAAACACATGCAAGTTCTACATTTACTCATTTGTATTCTTCTCTTCTCCATTGCTCTTAGATCCTTAAGAATAAATACTACCTGGATCTCATTTATCTTTGCATTGTGAAAGTTGATCATACAAATTGGGTCATTCTTGACATACTCAACTAACAGTCAACTAAGAGTCAAGAAGGCAGGGGGAAAAGCTCTCAGGGAACAAAACATTACTCCAAGAATTGTAATTCTCGGCAACACTGACTGTTGAAACTGCTTGTTGTAACTTGAAATTAGTTTTATCTATAGCTTCTGAGGAAACTTGCTACACTCTAGGACTAATTTTGCCCACCACTGTTGCTTGCCAATTGGAGCTTACCAGCTCCCCAAATCCTTACTAGGGCCAATGAAGTTTCTCAAAGAGCAATACATAACATTTTCCCTTTTCAATAAAACCTCTAACCTTCTCTCTTTGTTCTACAGATAAAGTGCTTTCAGTTTACGCCAGAGACTCTCTCCCTGTTTTGCAAACTGATATTGCCAGTAAAACTCTCTTTTCTATTATAGCCATCTGGGTGGTCCTTTGGACAACAGCATTCTGGGCAGCAAGGATAATGCCTGGCATGTAGGAGTGTTCAGTAACTATTTACTGAGCCCAAGTAAAATTTTTTCATTGGCACTAATCATAGGGATTAATTCTAGATAAAACAACTTGCCATGATATTTTTATCTTTTAGTTCATTTTAAAGAATATCAACTTAATCAATATGTTGACTTAGGTGTCAGATCATTTACCAGGGCACCACTGCTAAGCAGGATCATGAGGACAATGAAGCTTTCAAACCAACTGTGTTCAACAATCTTGTAGCAGGTTTTCCTGATGTTCCACCAGATTTTTCCTTTCCCTGACTCTATGTTAACTTGGCAGCAAGAGAACCTCCGTACACAACCTGACAAGAAAGACATGCATGTTAAATCTTGATATTTAGAATAAATAAAATTTTTAATACACGATTTAATGCAAAGTGTTCTCTGTGATACTCCCTCAACCAAATAATTTCAACACCTATACTTCCAGTTTCAGATATATTTAATTTGAATGCTGCCTTCCTTCATCTTCTAACTTTCCATGATGTTTTCTTAATACTTGTTAGTTAGTTTTAGCTTACTATGTATTTGTGTCTTCTGTAATCCCCAATTTCTCTTCAGTCTCCTCCACAGTCTTTAAACCACTTTCATTTGATGTGTGAATGAATGAATGAACTAAAATCCGAAGATGAAATGAATTTTACGGTCTTCTTTTCTGCCAGATAAATTTTTCTAGTCTATGATACTTCAATTCCTCTATGATAAAAACCCTCTGAAATACACCTTTCTAAACAATATTGAGAAAATTAGTGTAAAGTCCTGAAATTAGGTTCAAAAGAAAGTTATCTTGATTAGAAGATCCAGATGAAATTGTTTCCAGTATTCTAAGTTAAAAACAAATCTGGCTTTAAAATTTCATGTACAAAATATACCGCTACAAAAATTTGAAAATTGTACTTAAAAATGGTTAGGTTTATTCATTCATTAACTCATTCATTTGTCCATCAAACCCTTGTTACATATCTTCTATGTATTCACTTCTGTACATGATTTCCTTTCCTCAGGGAATTTATGTTAAGTTTTGGTTAGGTAGATAAACACAGAAATAAATGAATATAACTAGATACGGCAACTAAAGTGACAGATAGGGTTCATTTTGATAGCATGGAAGAAGTCAATCTAACCTGGCTTATTTCTTGAGAAAGAGAGATCAGTAGAGGCTTCCTAGAAGAGATGGAGCCTGGGTTGAACCAAAATATCAGTAAAAAAGAGTTTGGGTGGAATGCCAGGCCAAGAGGGCAGCAAAAATTGTTATGCATAGAAATTTAAACCAGTTTAGAACGGTGATGCAAGCAGAACGTACACAAGAGGCAAGGGTGAGAGATGAGTTTAGAGAAATTGGTCAGACTATGGAAAGCATGGGCCTTTACCTTAAGGAGTTTGGTTTATATCCTATACAGGTTGAGGAGTAAGTAAAGGGTTATAAGCAGGGAACAAGATATACAGATTGCAATGTAAATAGATGCCTCCATGGTACATGGAGGATAAGTTGGATGAGGTGAATAGAGAGGAGTAGGGGTAAAGAAAGTTCCATACCCAGAAAAACTTTCGGATTCTGGTCCGGTATCCCTGTCAGGAGGGGAAGATCAGGTGCTAGTTAGGAACTAGAGCTGTAACAGATTCGGGACATATTTGGCATATAAAACCAGCAGGATTTGGTGATTGATTGGATATTGGATGTAAGAGAAAGGAAGGAGCCCAGGACTACCACGTGGATGTCAGCAGTGAATTGAAAACCACAAGAGCAGGAGCTGACTTGGCAGGTAATGATTTTGAGAGGCCTGTGAAATGTTTAAATACAGATATCCTATAGATTTTTAAAATGGGGGTGGGAACCTGAAACAGGGGAAAAGCCTGTCTAGAAAGGAATACTTAGTAATAATTAGCATACATGTATCTGTTGAAGTCAGAACAGTTTTTGAGGTCATACAAAAAGAGTATTTAGGGTGAGGAGGAAAAAGGGCCAATTCCAAAACATTCCGAAACAACAAAATTAAGGGAGAGAATTCAGTGGTGTGCTGAAAGCAGCCCATACCAATTCTCATTGTTAAACTGTCAGAAATTCCTGTTAGTCTGTTATTAAAAGCAGCCATTATTAAATATTTGACTATATAAACTTAGAATTCTATAACTTACTTTAAAGAAATGTAATAAATACTAAAACATATCACTTCCTAGTTATTTTCCTGTATTTTACTATTATTTATGCTCTTTGGGCAATATATGTCTATTCTGTCTGAACAGCAGAAGTATGGCATACTGTGGGGCTATCACGCATCTCTTCTTTCTGGACGGTGGTCTATTCTCTCTGGATTATTCTCTCTTGACAGTAGTAATATGCTTTACTACTGGATTACTGTGCAACTTTTCTTTCTGGATGCTGGTCTATTCTATCTGGCCTATTGTATCTGGATGGTGGGAGTATGTCACATTGTTTAACTACTGTGAATCTCTTCTTAACTCTGCATTTAGCAACTTCACATCAGTAGTTTGAAATTGGTGATGGTGGGAATCTTTACACTATAAAAATCTCCAAGCGCTACAAATGAGAACTTCTTGATTTTCTAGAGTAGAATTAAGAAGATGATGGAGAAAATGCTAATAAACCAGATAAACAGTCAAGGTGTATTGTGTTTGTAGCCATTACACTGAATAGCACAAAAATTTTTTAAAAAATCCTTTCATTATTGAAATTCTGTTTTCTGATTTGCAAATAATTGCTTACATCACTGATAAATGAGTATCTGACATATAGCTTCTTCATTTCATTTTTACTTCACTGACTAACATAAATACCAGGCAATCTTCATATTAAAACTATACTTGTTTATTAGCTGCAAAAATAGGTTGCCTATACATGCAAAAGTTTGGCAAAATTCAAAAAAAGCATTTTTTAATAAACAATTTGATATAGAGAATGTTCAATAAAAAGTTGTAATATTTTATTATTTGTAAATTATGTGTCATATATCCTTAATATCAGTAAAATTTATAACAAATGATATAAGTATGCATATTTTATTTTCTTTGGAGAACCAGTTTATAAAAATATTTACCTATACATCACTAGGACAGGTAGAGGAGAAAACTTTGAAGTAGATGAAATGAGAGATGAACAAGAAGAACCAAGTGGATGCAGTAAAAGAGAAACTAAAGAGTAAAAAGTTTTACAAGCAGTGATAAACAGAGCTATGAATGTAGGAGGCCCAGAAAGAGAATGATTGAAAAATTGAAAAATTAAATTTAAATCAATTTAAAGTTTATTAAAGCAACTAGAATTACTCTGAAGAAAAGAGCGACTCTTTAAAAACTAACTACAATGAATTCCTCCTCATAAAATTTTAGACGAAAAACCTCATTTTAGATTAAGGCAGGAGGTGGGAAAGTAATAATGGGCAGCACTTTTTCGATACCTGTTTCAGAAGTTTGAAATTTAGATATTTCTAAAAAATTGATTTCCTTTTCTGCAAAACAATATAGTTCATTAACAAGTATTGAGCCTTTCAAGGAACAACTTCAGATAATCATAAGATGTATGTTCTAAAACAACAAAACTAGAATCCTTTTGACAAGATGCACCTGGTAGATAATGTTTTGTAATGGATCTTTTCATGTTTCTGAAGTCTAATTAGTGCATTGATCCAGTTGATATGAGGTTATTTTCTAGCACTTTAATTTCCAGCTCTATAGAAATACAGCAAACAAGGTGTTTCCCTCTCCCCCTACAATGTCTCTGGTGTTTTTGTTATCATGCATATTTTATGTGTTCCTGTTCTTTCTCTCTGGAAGTTTCTAAGTTCCCAGAAGGCTCAAACTGAGTCTCTAATGCTTGCTGTCTGTGCTTACAGTACTCATCGTTGTCCTCTACTTGGCTTAATAGGTCATTTATAGTCGATTTTTAAAAGACTTGATTCCCCAAAGAGAGTTATATAATCTTCTAAGCAGTTAGCCATAATTTGAAAGGTCTCATCTCTGTGAATTCTATACTTTACATAAAGATTGGATGAAAAAGAAAAAAAAAAGGTGATGGAAAATCTACACATAGCTTCATTTATACAATGCTAATTACAGTGAACATGATCTCAGATCTGAAATTATTTATCATCCTGTACTTAAATAATTATCTAAATGCATTTAGTTAAGAGAGAATATTCAATTAAATGATATAAAAACAGAGTAAAAGGGTAGGGTCAAAAATTAACTCTAAGTTAATCTTTTTCTGGGCAAATAAAAATACGAGAGAGAGTGAAAACATGAGATGAATTTTTAAATATTAACTTAGTGCTCTAGAGTTTGTCTTAAACTTAAAAATAATGAGCACATACAAGAAAGAATCTATCTTTCTCAGGTACAACTTATTGGATAAGAAAGTTATCCCTTTGGTTAAGAAGATTTTACTCTCTGGGATTTACTTTTGTCCATCTTAAAGTTGAAGGGAAACATTGTTCTTATGATTGAGGAAATAAAAACACTAAAAATCCTAATTAGAAAAGTTAGTAAACTTTCAATCTGAAATGAAGTTTCATAAATATTGCCCTCAGGGTTTATCACACCTCAGAGAGTTTCTTTCTCTTATTTTGAGGCAAGAGTGATGGAGTGCCTGTCTGGTTTTCGTGCAAAGGTATATCCCAAGAGATTTCCAACCAAGCTGGTTAGCAATGCTATCACACTTTCTCTTTAAAAGGACTATTAATTAAATGTAAACATAACAGGGAATCTCTCATACATTTTAATGGGTCCCAGTGAGTAAATGCTATTTCTTTTGGGTGGTTTCACTAATGTGCTCTCATGGTGCATTACATAAAGTCTATGCTGAGTTTCATCATGTTAAACCAATGCTCTCAAAAAAAAAAAAAGAAAAAGAAAAGAAAAAAGAAACCATTGACCATTTCAAAGACAGACTATTCATTAAAAACTATAACAGCATGATCAATATAATTAATGTAAACATTGATTATGAAAACAAGCTTTCTTCACCATTTCTTAATGTCTAAAATAACTAAAACAATATTTGTTAACATTATCTTTCCAAAGAAAGAAAAAATAAGTCACAAAGGAGTTGGTTATTGTGTTACTAAAGTTAGAATTAATGATTAGTCATTTTATAGGAAGTGGGTGAATACAAAACATTTTGAAAGGAAGGTGATTTGGCTCCTCCTACCAAGTTAACAGAAAAGTACATTATTGTTATTATCATCATTATTTTTTGAGACGGAGTCTCACTTGTTTGCCAGGCTGGAGTGCAGTGGCACAATCTCAGCTCACTGCAACCTCCGCCTCCTGGGTTCAAGCGATTCTCCTGCCTCAGCCTCTTGAGTAGCTGGGACTACAGGTGCTCACCACCAGGCCCAGCTAATTTTTGTATTTTTAGTAGAGACGGAGTTTCACCATGTTGGCCAGGATGGTCTTGATCTCTTGACCTTGTGAAAAAGGTTATTTTTCTCTAATCCTGATTATGTAATTTACTAATTTGATAATCTAAAAGCAGCACAATATAAAACCACATAGACCCAAAGAGTCATGCCATATTCATAATTATATAGATTGCCAAGTCATGTAGAACCAAGGATAGTAAAGAACAGGGCAAGATAGAAGGAGTCTGAAGTCTTGAAATACAAAGTAAAAGACATGGAACTAAGGAACAACCTGGCCTAAGAGGGAGGAGAAAAGGTGAATAAGAGGAACTAGATGCAATCAATGAAATACATTAGCAAAGTGATAGTTATGAAGCTGAAATGAATCAACAAATGTGAGACAATGAACAACAAAATCATTTTAACATTTGTCTTCAGTAAAAACATGCTACTCGGATTTAATTGTTTCTCATACTTTCTTTAATTTTTTCTATTACTTTTCAGGTAACAGAGATCTCTGGAGGTGAAACATTGCTCTGAATTGGTATTGATTCTAGTTCAGCTCTTGTAGACCAATTACCAACTTGTAAGTAAACATGTTCATGATTCTTCATTCTGACAAGCCCATACTTCTCAGTCTTCATGTGGAAACTATGCATTTCTAGTTTTTGAGCACCCCACGTTCAATCCATCAACAAATTGCTTCAGCTCTAACTTCAAAATATACTCAGAATGTCCCACCCTCACTATACAAAACTCTACCATACTAGTCTAAGCTCCCATCACCTCTCACCTGGATTTATGCAGAAACTCCAAGAAATCTCCCAGCTTCTGCCATTGCTATTCGCCCTTCCACTCTTAAGATTGCACATTGTGAGATTTTAAAATCACATCCTTATAATGTTCTTGAAATGTCTTATAATCTGGCCTCTACTACATCTTTGATCTATACTTTTTTAAAATAACGTCATTTGTTTTGTTTGTTTGTTTGTTTGTTGGAGACAGAGTCTTCCTCTGTCATCCAGGCTGGAGTGCAGTGGCACAATCTTGGCTCACTGCAACCTCTGCCTCCTGGATTTAAGTGATTCTTGTGCCTCAGCCTTCCAAGTAGCAGGGATTATAGGCATGTACCACCATGATCAACTAATTTTTTTTTCATTTTCAGTAAAAATGGAGTTTCGCTATGTTGGCCAGGCTGGTCTTGAACTCCTGGCCTCAAGTGATCGCCCACCTCGGCCTCCCAAAGTACTGGAATTATAGGTGTGAGCCACTTCACCTAGCCTCTGACCTTAACTTTTAATACTCTTCTCATTTCTCATTATTCTCCATCTATATTGGCCCCTTGGTTTTTCCCAAATGTTTTGCATATCCTCACCTCGGGGCATGTGACTTCATTACTCTGCCTAAAATACTTTTCTTCCATATATTTGCATGCCCCCCTTCAATTTTCTTTATGTCACAGAAGAAACATCACCTTTATAGGTAGGCTTTCTCTGATCAATCATTCATTCATAGCATATTTATGTGCCAGTAAGTTCTTCCCCCTCACTCTTGGTATTCCTCTTTTCCATATACCTTCTCCATAGCACTTTTCACCTGTCTGACCTGCTACATCTTGATATGTTTGTTCAGCAAGGGGCATTGTTTTGTTCACAGCTCTGTCTCCCTCCAGTGCCTGGAACTGGACCTGGCACACAGGTATTTAATAATTATTTGTTTACGGGAATAAGAATGATTATGTGAATACATGGTTGAAAGGCTAAACAAATTGGCTGCTTCGTTGAATTTATTAGGCTACAGATCCAGAGACTGTATGAAGTCTCTACTGGAGCACATAAAAGGGATGTGACTCAGAGACCAGTACTCCCTCAGTAAATTTCAATGGTCCAAGCCCAGGTTCATCGGAAAATGTGTTTCCATAATATTTCTTCTACACTGGCCTCAATTTGGAAGCAATGAACACTCTCAAAGTAATCACAAAAGTATTTTCATTGATGTTTATAGGATTTAAAAAACTTTATATCTTAGTATAACAGTACCTACAGTCTGAAATAGCACAGTGTTAATACTTTCTGTAAGACTTTAAGTTTTTTGAAGTTGTTTTTTGGTTTGAAACTTTAATTTGATTGATAAACCCCACTTCTTTCTAGTTATCCTAGAATTTTAAGTGATGATCATTCATAAAATGAATAGGGAAAATCTTGGTAGCATCAGTACAAATTTAAGTCTATATGCTGCTAATAAATTTCTTGAGGAACAGGCCATACGTGTTGATGAAATTCTTAAATCCCTATAACATGAACACTTTTAAAGGAAACTCTGCATTTCCTTATAGCACTAATTTCAGCAAGCGCAAAATGTATATTGACTGGATGTCATACACCTTTGCTCCTTACATAAAATGATATTTGGTGTGCATTTAAAGAAAAACCATGCACTCGTTGTAGTTTGCTGATGTCTTTATTTTCCAATCATTTTGCTTCACGTGTGAGTGTTATAAGAGACTAGTTGAGAAAATCTCGGAGACTGAAAGCAAGTCGATGATTTTTCAAAAAATACTAATGCAGAGGGTAAGCCCATGACTAAATAAGTCATTAGCATCTGTGCTATCATAGCTTCTTTATAAGATTGTTAACAGAATCCTTGAAGAACAAGAAAAGTAGAAGAAGGAAGAGAGACACTGTGCTAGTAAGTTTATAATCATTATCTTATTTGATCCTCTTAGCATCGCTGTGATGTGGATGCTGATATCCCCATTTTACAGATGAGATATCTGAAGAACAAGATTTTAAATTGTGTACTAGTTCTCACAGGCAGATAATAAGTAGGCAAATTAGAATGTATGTTTATCAGGCTCCAAAGTTTGAACTTTGTGTTATTGTATTACATTACAGCCCTATGCTGGGCTTGTATTTTTACCTAGATGATACAATACTTGTTCAGACAATACTGCATTATCCCTGGCAAATTCCAGAAGTAGTAAGAAATTCAGTACATCAGAAAGCATACAGGAGTAGAAAGAAGTACCGTTAAAAAATAAAAGACTAAGGCCAAATGTAAAGAACTTTACATGTAAAGTTAAGGACTTCAGACTTTACCCCGAAGGCAAAGGATTCACACATTTTAGTGTGCATGAAAATCCTCTCGAGGGCTTGGGCCCTATCTCCAGAGTTCCTGATGAACTTGTGACTAGCAAGGAAAACTTTAAGGCTCTCTCAAAGTCTTTAGCTTGAGGATAAGATAGATCATGAAGTTACTAATTAAAGACTGGAGGAAGCTGTAAAACATGCTAAAGTTTTGTTTTTGTTTTTGCCCTTTTCAAAAAAAACTTATTAAACTTGGAATGTTTTAAAAACAACAGATGGTGATGACCAATGGGGAACTGTAAGCAGATCTGGGACTCAAGAGTGAGGTCAGGGGCAAAGACACTGATGTTAAGAGTCAATAGCACAGAAATGGCTTTTCAAGCCACAGGCATGCATGAAACACCTTGGAGCTTCAGAATAAGAAAAGATAACTGAAGTTTGAACATGTGGGGAGAAATCATTATTTACAGGATGTGCAGAAAAACAACACTCATTAAAGAAATAGAGAGAGGAACTTAGAATTCTAAGACAAATAAAAGACCAAAGGTAGACTATGGCCTCTGAAACTAAGGACAGGAAGAATTTTGAGAGAGACTGTGGTCAACAGTATCAAACAGTTTTCTGAGAGTTAGTGAGTAGATTCCATTTTTTATTAAAAGGACAAAAGTATAAACTCTTTCATTAACTTGTATTCTAGTGGTTCCACTGATCTGGAAATATTAATTAAGGCTCTAAAATAAGAAGCAGTAGCGTGCTTACAGTCTAACATACAGTGATAGGAAATTATTGTTAGTCAAGTGCCATAGATGTGGAAACTGAAATTTAGAGAACTCTAGTGACTTGTCCTTAATCATCATACAGCTATAGCTGAATCAGCATGGAATGGAGTCTTCTGACTTACCAACAAACTCTGGTAAGTATTACACATTAAAACAAACTCCAAAACACTAATAAAGGAATGCTAACCAAGGTCTCAATTTTTGTCTTACCATCTGTGAAACAGGCTTCTGGCTCATCGGAATTCATAGGTTCAGCCTCTGCTTCTTCTCCTTCTCCAGGCAAAGGGTTATCAACTGTGCTGCACTCTGAGGAGCTTGATTGGTTTAATCTCTAGAAAGGAATTCACCACCCCACCAGGTAGTTCATTTAGAGTTCATTCAAATCTGGTATTTAAGCCTTATTTAATAATCAGACTCATGCAAATTATTATGAAAAAAAGATTAATAGTATGACGGCCATAAAAATGTATAAACACATATTGAGGTCAAGTAACCTTAAATGTATCTATACTTGATCTTTCTATCTACACCATCCTGTAAAATAATAAACTTTATTATTTTATTACAGTAACAGTTATGTGGCCAAAATTAGATAAGGTAATATATTGATGTTAACTATCACTTTTGGAAAGTATTGGCCACATCTTACTTTTTTTTAATTTTTAATATAAATTTATGGACACTGACAATCATTATTTGAGGACAACCTATACCCTATTTGCAATATAATACAAGTGTGAAATTACTAATGCCTGATAATTGAAAGCTCAGATCAAATAGTTGGCAAAAAACTTAATAGTTAAAATTTTTTAAAAAGATGAGTTCAAGATAAAGTCCAAATGTATTTTTTATTATCTCTTGGATTTAAATACATGTAGTAGGACGATATAGATAGAAGTTCTTTGATCAAGACCACAAAATCAAATACGGTTTTGAAATCAAAATGCCAATGACCATACCAACACTACCTATTTTGTATACAACATTTTAGTACATCGTAGAAAAGATTAAACAACAGTATTATTTATAATGTCAAGAAAGTGGCTACTAAAGTAAGCACCACATGCAAACTCTGAAACAAAGACTGAAGAAAATTAAACATGGCAGACTTACACATGGAGTAATGAATTCATTGTCATTATGATCATATAACTGATCATAACACAAATAGGTTTTTCCCACCCAGAGCTTTATGAGTAACCATGATGTTTACACATACACACACACGAATAAATCTTTACAAAAAATACATACAGCAATTGTAGCAAAACTCTGTCAAATTTCCCAAATATTGTTTTATAAAGGAGTAAAGCAGCATATCAATGGAAGAATTAATTTTTCATTCTCATTTGCTAAATGACACATGAATATTGGAAGCTGCTAGTTACTACAACACGATTCTCTTATTAAGTTACAACTTTATCTTTTTTAGAGTAGTTCAAGCAAGTGCAAGTGCTAAAAATAATAAAGTACTTATTTCAGATAAATTGATTCTTGATCTATGAATCTGTATTAATATCATAGGCCCAATCCAAAGGTTTGATTTTTAGAGATTGACTTGGAAGCTGGAAGTATTCTTGATGGGTACCACATTAAATTCTCAAAGCTATTATTATCACCTAGTATACAGCATCATAAAAATGGCATTGATAAAGTATTGTACATAAGGAATGATGTAAGCAGACCAAGTCTTTCTTATAACTGGAGTAAAGAATTATGAACAAACTGTTAAGTGAACTCCTCTAGTCTACGTTGGCCTAGAGGCATTATTCCCACCAGGTCCATGAGTTTGATGACAGTATCAGTTATGAAAGTGTTAGTACACAATTTCACTCAAAAACAGGTTCTTTAAACGGATTGAATTCATCTAAATTAGTTTAATCTAAAATTAGAAAATAGAAATTAATTATAACTGAATATTCTATAAAACTATAGAACAAGTTTTAAAATAGAAACTATAGAATGAGTTTTAAAGTATATATGACAAGTTTTAAAATATAGATTAATCCAGGAAATGATGTTGGATAAACTTATAATTACTAATATGTATTTTGTGCCAATTGCCACAAAATCCAAAGTACCATATTTAGAAGACTACAGTTTGAACGGCTTCAAGTCTTGACCTCTCGGCTACACGTGAACTATCATCAGGGAACTGAAAGACAGGGCCCTATTATTCTGTGAAGTTAAGACCAAGTCCTTCAATTCTGAAAAAAGAATTATTGGCCTGGGTTTTGAGGTAAGGCAGTGGGAGGAATTGCTGATAGAAAGAATACAAAGCACCTCCCTGCTATTAGACACAATATTAACAATAGGAAATAGTTATAATTGTTTTCTCTGAGCTGGTAACAACTTTTAAATAAAATGATTCTTATTTGCAGAATTCTGACTTAGGCTAAATTCATGAAAGCATCTTCAACATCAGTAATTGGTTCTCTCACTGTTTAAGAGAGCATTAACAAAGATTTATGCCAAATTAGTTTATGAGCAAGTAAAAATTTCGGTGATTTTACGTAGTGTATCTTGCCATTGAAACTTTTTTTTTCACATGCAGGTTTTATATTTTTTTATGGTCAATTGAATTCAGCTTGGCACATAATTTTATGTCATAAATTAAAGTTATTAAATATTATTGTTTAATGGGTCAGAAATTATCAAAATATTTGATATGAACTATTATTAATTTGTATTTGTAGTCAAATTATTATGGCTAATAGATTCTTACACATTCAGGGTTTTCTTGGGAATGCATTAAGTATTCAAACAGTAACTATTTCAATACTGTATATAAAATTAAATATTTATATGCACACTTTAGCAATATAGACAGTTCTAATCAATTTGACCTTTGAATTCTACACTTGCTATAGTATAAGCTTCTTTAGCAGAGTTCTAAGAGAATACCTTTATATAGAAAGGCTGATATATATAATAAAGTTTTTTTCCTGTGGTGAAATTTATTGAATTCTCACAGTAAGCATCACCATATTTAAGTACTATATAAGGAAGATCATATCAATTATTTGTATTATTTTATATGATTATTTTCTATATTACTTTCATTTCTTTAAACTCAATCATCTGTTGTTTAGTTTTCCAAGTAATTTTGGAAATGAAAGAATGACTATACTATATTAGAGAAGTGAAATAAATGCTTTAGTATGAAAAAATTTTCTTTTGCTATTATAAATAGGACCTTCTGTAATTTTCACATGGATTTGATTTCTAATAAAAGGGAAATATCAATTTTTTATCATTGGCAGTCTACTTATAAATAAAATAAATATAAATGTAAGCATAGGATCAAGAAGGTGGACTCATTGGTATTAGGAATCAGAAGTGTACCATAATTAGCATTCTTGCCTTTTCATTGAATAATATGATATTGACTGTAAGTGCCTTCTAAAAGTGTCTTTTTAGGCCGGGCGCGGTGGCTCAAGCCTGTAATCCCAGCACTTTGGGAGGCCGAGATGGGCGGATCACGAGGTCAGGAGATGGAGACCATCCTGGCTAACACGGTGAAACCCCGTCTCTACTAAGAAATACAAAAAATAGCCGGGCGAGGTGGCAGCGCCTGTAGTCCCAGCTACTTGGGAGGCTGAGGCAGGAGAATGGCGTGAACCCGGGAGGCGGAGCTTGCAGTGAGCTGAGATCCGGCCACTGCACTCCAGCCTGGGCTACAGAGCGAGACTCCGTCTCAAAAAAAAAAAAATAAATAAAAAATAAAATAAAATAAAAGTGTCTTTTTAAAAATATGAAAGTGATATAGTTGACTCAAACATTTTAAATGTATAATATTTACAGTGCAAAAGTAAAGTTTCCTCCACTATCTCCTTGATTCAACCCCCCTGAGGTAATCAAGAGAGAGAGAAAGAGAGAGAGGGGAGAGAGAGAGAGGAGAGAGAGAGAGAGAAATTGGCATATCTTTCCATATTTTTCAGTGTGCATCCATACAACACTATAGCTGTGAAATAATCCTTATCTTGATTGTAAACTTATGTAGCTATTTAAGATGCTCCTTTCAATTACTGAAAATATGTTCAAATTAAAAGCGTTATTATTCTTCATGGTTTTCCCTTTGATTGCCTTGATGCTGTGTTTTCTACTATACTGCTTGAGTAGAAATTACATTAAATATATGTATCACATTAGAACATGTCCTAAGTTGTTCACTTACAAATTTATCACTGGCATTTCCTAAGATAAACATTAACAATGCAAGCCTATTTCATGCTATCATGGATGGTGGTTAACGCTATTTAGTTAATTATTGTTCCAAGAGGTGTGAAGTAGGAATATCTAAAGACTTGATAATCTAACGCTCAAAAGAAGAAACTATCAAACATATAGCGGCACTGTACAAAACACAGAACTCAACAAAAATCTTACTCAAAGAGAATGATTGATGCTGAAAAGAACCTAAAAGTGTTACATTTAAAGTAGATACTATAAACTCTGCTTCACACAACAAAAAAAGATATTCTTTAAGGAGCAGAGCCTAGAATGGTTATTTCACCTGAGCCTTAAAATACTCACAAAAGACAGTAAGAAAGTTGAGAGAAGAAAATCAAAAGGAGGAGATGGGTATAAAAGAGAAGAAAAATTATGGCAGACATTCATGGTAAACTAAGCGCCATTATCTGTTAATAAGCAAGAAAGACATTTTAAAATTAGTTTCAAGTTACTGTTATCCATCTTTTAATTTAACTGCATAGTTTTACCATCAATATCTATAATTGTGTTCTTGAATCATTAAGGAGTAAAATAGTAAAGTTCGATTAAAGGATCAAAGGACCCTTTGAGAAGAATTCCATACATAGTTACTATGTGGCATAAGAGTCCAATTTCCAATTTCCCATTATGTTACAGGATAACTAGTTGTTTAAATACCCTCTTCTGGTACAGAACCAAGATAACCTTTCTTCTCTCTTGCAATTGTTCAGGGCCTTTATTTTGTTCCTTCTGGAGAAGTGTGAACATTATCCTTTTATAGAGCTTTTAAAATTGGAGGTCATTAATATTATTGATATTACTATTTGTGCTTTTCATCTTGAGTGTAATGACATTTCTTAACATGATTTAGATTTCTGGGCCCCTCAAGGTCTCTGCAATATTGTTTTTGATATGAAATTTCTCAAGATTCTTTTTGAAAGGTAATGCCTCAAGTTAAAAAATAACTGAAGCTCAGGAATTTCAGGAAAAAATGGAAATAATTTAAAAATACTCTAGATATTATTGATCAGTGGAAAACTCAACTGTATTTTCTTCTGTTGTCTAAGTTTTAATGTTACTTTCACTAATTTAGCAGAAAATTGTCAGTTTATTAACTAGTTGCAATAAATTCTGGGCTCACATTCTAATTATGGACAACTAAAACGTTAGCTCTTTTTTTAAAAAAAAGGCAATAAAACCGATTTTTTTCCTTTCCTATTTTTCTTTGTCTATTGCTAGCAGAGAAATATCGTGTAGGCTCTGGGAGGAACAGCTACTCATTCAGCATGAAACACACAGTTCCATCACAAGGTCAACATGCTATATAGTATTCTGTTGGTGAAATAATGAGGTCAAATCTCAGCCACCACCAGAGAAATTCAAAATAAAACCAATGATTTCATGGAGAGCTCTTATTTTTCTCAGAATCTTCTACCTAGGGCACTTTCTATCCAGTAACATGAACACTTACATGACTAAATGATAAGATATGAATATTTTAAAAATCATACAAAAGCAACAACACTTGGCCATATAAGAAGGCTGGACTGGCTACAGATTTCTCAGCCAGGTCCTATAGTATCATCTTGAAGTATTTTTCTAATGAAAAGAACAGAAGCATTTACTAGTAAGAGCTAGGAGTGTAAAGTGGCCATTGATATTCAAGGGTTGTCTCTGTGCTCTGTCACAGAACTTGTCAGGCCTCTGAGCCCAAGCCAAGCCATTGCATCCCCTGTGACTTGCACGTATAGGCCCAGATGGCCTGAAGTAACTGAAGAATCACAAAAGAAGTGAAAATGCCCTGCCCCGCCTTAACTGATGACATTCCACCACAAAAGAAGTGCAAATGGCCAGTCCTTGTCTTAAGTGATGACATTATCTTGTGAAATTCCTTTTCCTGGCTCATCCTGGTTCAAAAAGCTCCACAACTGAGCACCCTGTGACCCCCAACTCCTGCCCACCAGAGAACAACCCCCCTTTGACTGTAATATTCCTTTACCTACCCAAATCCTATAAAACAGCCCCACCCTAATCTCCCTTCACTGACTCTCTTTTCGGACTCAGCCCGCCTGCACCCAGGTGAAATAAACAGCCATGTTGCTCACACAAAGCCTGTTTGGTGGTCTCTTCACACAGAGGCGCATGACAGAACTGCTATACTGTTTGCAGAGAAAGCAGCTGGAACACAGTGGGTCAAGTCAGAGTATCTTAAAATCTTTAGAAGCAAACATTTAGACAATTTTACTATTCATGCCAGCTTTAAAAAATGCAACATGTAGGTAAAGAAGGATTGGAACCTCAGCAAACACAAAGGCAAAGTGTAGATACTCAGACTCAAGCTTTGTAAATATTATCTATAATTTTAAAACAAGCAAGAATGACAAACACAAAGTAAGCTACCTAGGTATCTGAATCATTTCTGTTAACCACTAATACTACCCACAATGAAGGAGGGCAAGGAAAAGTGAATTTTAATGAGCTGAATAATTACTAGTTTTTTAAACATGTGGATTTCTAATATTGAAAATATAATGTAAATAGAAATTTTACATGAATAAAATAACTCTATCCCTTATGTAAGCAACTTTTGCTAAAGTGCCATATTTCAAGTCATTCTTAACTGAATATTCAGTTTTTTCTTGATTAAGAGGATGACTATTTATAACATGTGCCTCATCTTTTCTAATAGCTTGGTAAAAAAGTAATAATAATTTATGAATTCAAAACATATATATGCATATGTTTATATGTCTATGCATGTATATATAGTTCTAGAAATAGCTTTCTCAAAAATTGTATGTTTTATCTATACCTATATAGATAATATTGGACGTATATGCATCCTTATTTAGGCTCTAGTTGAAGAAAATTCACCATATTCTGGAATAAAATAGTTTTCTATGAGTATATTGCCTCTAAATCCCCACCAAATTTGAAATAGAAAAATAAATCTTTCACTTAGGCCACCTTTAAGATTATCTTTGAATAAACTGGAACACAAAAATAACTAATTTTTCATTTGAAACTGCAATGACACACCCTAGGGTATGTCAATTTCAGGATAAAGTTTTGCTTTCATCATTGCACAAAAGATAACAATAATACAAACATCTCAACAATGACAGAGAAATTCAAAATATGAACTAGATTATAAAAAATAGTCAAAATTCTTATTGACAGAGATTCCTTCCCCCATCCTAGTACTATTAAAGTTCATTCAACAAGTTATGCTAAAATTAAAATATATCTTAGTATGTATTTTTAATACCTTTTAGAAATATTCAATAAGGCAATACATATTAATCTGTATCTAATTTCAGTAAAAGTCTTCTATGTGTTATTGATAGATAGGTTTAGTGTTCACTTCATAATGTGCTCTATCTAAACCTCTTAGTTTCTAGAGGCCACTCTGATTAGGTATGTAATCAGAAACTTATTCTCATCAATGAGTAATATTACTTCTGGAATAAAATTAAACATTTTGAACACGTATCACTTATTCATTCATAGGCAAGGCCTATCGACTTTTAACTGATGCATTTTATATAGGAGGAAATAAAATCAAATTAATTACTGAGTTGATTTTAAAAAAATAAAGTCCCATAACTAACAGTGCTTAAAACCATTTCAAAATGTATTCAAAGTTTATACTAGAAGCAGGGTACTTTGGCTCTGACCCCAACTTTCTAGATGTGTACTAAGAAAGCATGAGTCTCAATTTACTTATCCATAAATATACAGCTAGAACTACAATGATCCTTTCCTGCTCTGAGATTTTATATTTATGCCAGAAACATTTCTTCCACAATTTTTTAGAGTTTTGATCTACTTAATTTAAATGTGACAATTTAATGTGATAAACATCTCTATATTTTTATGTAGATTTAATCAGGAAGGGAAGTTGATAGAGGTTTTCAAATCAAATGTTGCTTCAATGGCTACTGTTACATTCTGCATTTTACTTTTATAATCAATTCAATAAAAATCTACAGATCATGCACTTGAAATCACTTAAGCACATGAAGGTTACATCAAAGAAGTCATCAAGAGAATCACAAAAAATATAATAGAATTGTCCTGGTGACGTGCTGTGATGTCGCTTTATCTATTGAGCAACTGTATATGTTTCTACTCTCTTGCAATGGGTCAGGCAGAAAGATTTTGTAGCTGAACAGCATGCAAGACATTGAAAAAATATCGTATGTATGATTTTTTTAGGTAACCTGTGTAAAAGTGGTGACATATGTCTCTGCCTGGTTAAAAGCACAGAGCTGCATCCTTGATTGATCCAGTTTGATTTTACCCCTGTGAGAAGTAAGAAGGTTAGGTACTAAATTTTAGAAATGCAGCATGATGAAAGTTTAGTCAACTGTGTTTTAAAATGTTTAAAGTCATATACCTATAAGTAGAAATTAGTTACATATTTGAAAGTACATGCTATATACTCAATGTTAAGCAATATATTAGAATCACAATACTAAGATTAAATGTCATTCAACAGAGACTTTAAAACAATCAATTAAACAGTTACATAATTCTATTATTTAGGAATTGAATTTACTATAATGTGCTAATGCAATGTTTTGCATTCTATTTTTCCTTAAATGCAAGCAACATTTAAATATAAGTGATTATCAGTATAGGGGGTGAAGTGGGAGTAAGAGTATGCAGCTTTAAAAAGCATATTCTAAAATTAACATGTCTTGATTGACTTTTATTTTTAATTAATTAATTTTGACATTTTAAACAGCATTGCAAAAAAGTGAAGTTTCCAAATTTATCAAAATATAAAGAACAAGACACATTGATTTGAATATGTCAGACAAATATTTCATTGTTTTTAGGCACATAAACAAATGAAGATGGAAAGATTTTTCAAATTCTTTGGAAACAACCTGAAAAAAAGAAATGGTCTAAGTGCAATTCTACAGAAGAGTGCTTTTTAAAAAATCCATGCATAAAAAATACAATCAAATGCCAGTTTTACCCAACAGCATAACTGTAACTAATCCCTAAATTTCTCAAAGTCAAATGCATTTTTAAAAGATTATTACATTTTCTAAAGTGTAGTAATAAGCAGAACATAAATCTAAATTAAGGAAAAAACTTTGATTAAAAAATCTAACGAGAGAAAGTCTTGATAACAATATAATTAAAACCACCACATAGTAAAAGGACATTAAATATTTAACTTTGAGAACTGCAAATATTGAAACAACTTTTTATCAAGTCAATAAAATGACTACATTTCATAATAATAAGCATATTTAAGTCTCTCTAAAGATAATGACTTTGTAAACTGAACACTGAATAGATGAATGGGTGGATAGACAAATGAATGAGTGAATCAGGTGAACAACATGAATGCTCGTTCCTCTGCCTGAGATTTCCTTCTGTACCACATCTGCCCAGTGAAATTCTCTCCATACTGTAAGGTCTGGCTTAAGTGCCACCTCCTTTCATGTGAAGTCAGCCTGATATAGCCCCTTACTCAATGCATCCTCAATGGACTAGTTTAGTGTCCTGTTATGGATTGTGCTTTGCTTTGTTCTGTGTTATAATTTTTTGTGTATTTATCTAAGGTGCAACTATTAGACTGTAAACTTTTGTTGTCAATGATCAATCACCCTTTACCTTTGAAGTACATGAAGTTTTTAGTGTGGTTTTTGGGGGACTCAATATTTATAGGGGGTCAAAAATATTTCATGAGTGTAATTTAGGAGAGAAAAACTCTATGCCTATTACAATTCTGGGCAGATAGTCATAGAAAATTTTAATGTGTTCTCTACTATGCACAAATACAAAAAATAAATAAAATATCTGTGTTCAGTAACACATTTATGTAATTAAGAAATAAGATTATACAGGTAGAATAAAGTTTATATTTTACTTATGTCTTTATACTATGTTGAGCCACGTGAAATTTCTACTTTTTGCATATTAAAAATGGTTAGATATTTAGTTTTTTATTATTTAACTTAATATATTCTTATTTTCATATATACTAATTCAGTAAATAAAAATTAAATTTTGTTTCTTGGTAATTTTATACAATATGTTTCAAAGTATAACATTATAGTTGATGCACATTATTCCAAACTATGCCTAGTAACTAAATCTCTTAAAATAGAAAATTACCATCTTTCAATTCTTTTGACATTTTCATAAAGGAATAATAATAATTAGTAGCAGTAATAATATTAGAGAAGCATGTCTGACCTTGTTAATGTCTTCCAATGTATCTTACTAAGATAATCCAGATTTTATTCAGGGCAGCAATATGCCTGGATAAATGTCCTGCCTCAGCCAGGCTTCCTTGTTGTTAGGGGTGGTCATGTCACACTGTTCTTGCCAATAAGACATAAGCCAAAGTTGGATAAAGATCTCTGGGAAAGTTTTGCTTTTCCTCAGGGAAGTGAGATAGTCATTACTTCTGCTTCTGTCTATTTCTTTCTCTTTCCTACCTGAGTATTGGATATAAAGCTGTAGGTGGAACAGTCACCTCTAATTATAGGCATTAAGATAGAAGAAAAAACACATATGAAGACTGGCAGAAGGGAGAAGAGATGGAGCCTAGGACATGGAGGCCACGTGGACTGCTGATCTGTGGAAGTTTTAAAATATGAAAATAGAATGCTCTATCCACTTATGCTGATATAGTTAAGTCTCTGTTGCATGCAGTTAAACAGAGTCCTGACTCCGAAATAGCCAAAAATAACATAATACAAAAAAAAATAGGGATTATCCATGTACCCTTAAGTAAAATAGATTTATTCAAATAATTAAGATCTTAACATGTGTACCTTGGTGTGGCAGTAAGTGTATTCCCTAGCCCTTAATATAGTTTTAATGTGGAAGATAATATAATAATAAATCAATTCTACTTAATACATTGTCCTGAGAGAACACAAAGTTTCAAAGAGAGCAAAGCGATGTGTAGAAAAAATTATGCCAAATTGATTTAATACTTTTCTGTAATAACATAATATGTCATGACAAAGGAGATGCTTTAAAGGCAGTGATCTGGACTTTAGTAATATTTCTGAGTCACTTGCCAATTTCATCAACAAGCCAGGGAGAGCTGGATAAGTCTTAGTAGCACTAAGAACCTAATAGTTACCTCAGCAAGGCTTTCACCAGAAAAGAATGAATATATCAGGCAGAAGCCACAAGAACTTGAGTTTGGTCAAGACGAGTTTGTCATATTTATCAATAATTTGCATGAAAAAATAGAGATACATTAATATATATGCAAATAAATATACAGATACACATGAAATACTATAATATATGAAATATGCATTTAATATTGAATAAATGGAAAGGAAAGGGTAATGTAGTCTTGAGAAAGAAATATATTCTAGAAGTAAAATCAGTTTTACTTTTCAATAAAGAAGGGAGTAAGATAGTTTTGAAGAAACAAATTTAAACACTTAAAATATAAAAATCACACATTATTACCAAGGTAAACTATAACCTAATCAGTCAGCATTAAGGTGGATTAGAAGCACAATATCAGAATCCCAATGAATCAGCAAATGTACAATACCATTACAACAGAAATTTCGTCCTGAATTACACCATTGCAGAGGTATAGCAGAAAACAATTGTATTCCTACTCACTCTCCTGCCTTTCTATGGCATGTAATATAACGATTAAAGCTTGGGGCTTAAATTTAAAAATACCCCCAGACACATCTGTGACTAAACGAATCTTTTCTTAATCTTTTAGAATCTCAGTCATCTGCAAATATAGATGAATTACATTTACTTCCTAAGGAGGTCACAAAAGGGAAAATTATATAATGTGTGTAAAGGGGCTACTGTATACATTTTATCCGTGTGTGTAGTGTGTGTGTGTGTAGTGTGTGTGTGTGTGTGCTTTCTTCTTTTGCACCCACCTCTCAAATGTGTTTGATCCACTGTTCTCAGCTTCTGTCTATGGCTCTGTCGTGCGGTACATGCTGTAAGGCACTGTGCACATCCTGCTTTCCAGTGAGCTGCTCATTCACCCAGCTGCCAAAAGTGTTGGCTGCTGAAGGCTCACATCCGAATCCCCCTTTGGGCATTATCGTGGTAGAAGGGAGGTGCTTCCCCCAAGGTTATGCCCCTCTCCCCTGGAAGGGTAAATGGAAAGCCTGCATCCAAGGCATGGTATGGAGAAGAAAGGCCTGACCCTCTTGCTTTGTTTTGGGACTACTCCAAAGGGTCGTCCCGGCACCAGGGATGCCAATAGGATCAGCCGAAATCTCTGTTGCAATTGTAACAGTTCAACTTCTCTCTCTGCCCAATAATTTTGCATCCCTCACTTTTTACAGATGTTAGGTATCGTTCCTGAAAACAGCTCTCAGTAAATCTTAGACAAACAGATTTCTCTCTCAGGATTGGCTTCCCAGGGAACTGACTCCCTACACAATCCTGTGATAAATAAAAGTTAACATACAAAATTCCAACCTATCTACAACTCTGACTTTTCTTCTTTCCTTAAGATTTATGTTTCCATATACCTCCTGTTCAGGTTCACTGCCTGTACTGCAAGTAGCTCAAATTTATGATGCCACCAAATTAAACTCTGTATTTCCCCTACCTCCTCAATTTTCTCCTCCATCAGTATATCCCTAATTGCATCAATAAACATCCAGTCCCTGTAATCCCACCTCTTTGGGAGGCTGAGGCGGGTGGATCACGAGGTCAGGAGATTGAGACCATCCTGGCTAACACAGTGAAACTCCGTCTCTACTAAAAATGCAAAAAATTAGACGGGCGTGGTAGTGGGCGCCTGTAGTCCCAGCTACTTGGGAGGCTGAGGCAGGAGAATGGCGTGAACCCGGGAGGCGGAGCTTGCAGTGAGCCGAGATCACGCCACTGTACTCCAGCCTGGGCGACTGAGCCAGACTCCGTCTCAAAAAAAAAAAAAAACCATCCAGTCTTCTAAGTCAAAATTCTTTGTTATGGGTTGAATTGTAATCCTCCAAAAGTTATGTTGAAGTCCTAACCCTGGCATGTTTGAATGTGATCTTACTTGGAAATACGGTCTTTGCAGATACAATTAAGATGAGGGCATTAGTGTGGGTCCAAATCCAATGTAACTGGGGTCCTTATAAGAAAAGACAGAGACACACAGGGAGAAAACTATGTGGGTTCCGGGCCAGAAGTTGGGATGATGCAGCTGCAAGCTGCAAGGATTGCCAACAACCTCCAAAGTTAGAAAGCAGCAAGGGAGTATAGTCACTACAGCCTTTAGAGAAATCATGGCCTTGCTCAGACCTTAATTTCAGACTTCTAGCCTCCAGAACTGTCAAAAGAATAAATTTCTGTTGTTGTAAGCCACCGAGTTTGTGCTAATTTGTTACATCACTAAGAAACTAATACATCCTTGGATCAGCTCACAGTCTGATATATCTAGACCCTGGGCTCTTATATTTTAACTTTCAAGTTAATCCAGATATTAAATTATTGCAGTTGTGTGAGAACATGATCTTTTTTTCCCTCAGCAGTTCTTAGCAGAGTGCTTACAGCATAGTAAGGTGCAATAGATATTTATTGATGAATGGATGCATTCATGCTTCCTTTAAGGTTTATAACAAGGAAGCACTTCACTGCCAATGGTAAAAACAAACAAACAAACAAACAAAAAACCTGTGTAGTGTGTTGTTAATGTTTGGAGCGTGCTTGGAGGGCTTCAATGCACTTCAAGAAAAGACTGACTCTGAGAAGAGACATCAGTTCAGTGCCTGCATTCTTAGAAACAGTGAAAAGAGTATTATTCTCATGGGTACCTTTGAGATAACAGCATGCCTTTCTTGATTCTGACACTGTATCTTCAGAGAAGTGCTATTGTTCTATTTCCATTTGTTTACTCAGAACTGTTTAAGATATTTGACTAAACCATTTGTTTGAACTCATCGCTTTGGTTATTTTCTGATAAGATGTTTTACTGTAAAATATTTTGATTTGATTCTGGAGTGTATTTTTAACTATCTATCAGGATGAGGAAATCTGCCAACCTGAAAACTTATACTAGGACAGCATTGAAAATTCTGCATAAACTATATTGAGAAACCAGGATGCTAAGTCATAAAAGAGAGGGTTTTTGGGTAGGGAGAGGAGAGGGAGAGATATCAAAGGTTAGTGATGTTATTTCCCCTTACTCAAAATGCAGGTTCTTAAACAACCAAAAGGGGAAATATATCCATAGCCCCTGAATAAAGAAAGTAGTATCTCAGAAACCTGAACCCAAGTAAGCTAGGGATTAGATTACCATCATTTATTTTAAAAATTATTTTTGACACATAATAATTGTACATATTTATGGGGTACGTGTGATAGTTTGATACATGTATACACTATGTAACTATCAAGTAGGGTAACCAGCAGATCCATAGCTTTGAACATTTATCGTTTCTTTGTGAGGAGATCATTTACAAACTTCTAGCTATTTTGAAATATACAATACATTATGGTTAACTCTAGTCATCCAACTATTCCATAGAACACCAGAACTTATTCTATCTCACTGCAGCTTTGTACCTATTGACCAAATCTTTCTCCATACCTCGCTCCTCCAAGCCTCGCATCCTCAGATAACCACTATTCTATACTATCTACTTCTATGACAACTCTTTAGATTCCACATATGTGTGAGATATTTGACTTTCTGTGTCTGGCTGATTTCACTTAACATAATATCCTCCAGGTTCATTCACGTTGCCACAAATAACAGGATTTCATTATTTCTTATGGCTGAATGATGTTCAATGTTTCTTATATACTACATTTTCTTTATGCATTTATCTCTTTATGATCATTTAGGTTAATATGATAACTTGGTTATTGTGAACAGTACAGCAATAAACATATAGGAGTATAGTATTCTATGTTTACTCTATCTCTTCAACACATTGATTTCATTTCATCTGGATATTTACCTAGTATTGGGACTGCTGGATCATATGAAAATTCTATTTTTAATTTTTTTAAGAACCCCCATATTACTTTCCATAATGGTGGTACTAATTTACATTCTCATAATCAGTGTGTAAGGATTCCCTTTTCTCCATATCCTTTTAATACTTTCATCTTTTGATTTTTTGATGGTAGCCATTCTAACTAGAGTGAGGAGATACCTCAATATAGGTTTGATTTGCATTTCCCTGATGATTAGTGATGTTGAGCATATTTTCATATATCTGTTGACATTTCTATGTCTTCTTTTGAGAAATATCTATTCAGGTCTTTTGTCCATTTTTGAATTATTTGTTTTTTGTTGTTGTTGTTGAGTTGTTTGAGTTCCTTATATGTTTTAGATATTAACCCATTATCAGATGCATAGTTTACAAATATATTTTCCCATTCTGTAGGTTGTCTCTTCACTCTATTATTTGCCTTGCTGTGCAGAAGCTTTTTAATATAATCCAATTTGTCTATATTTACTTTTATTGCCTGTGCTTTTGAGGTTTTATATAAAAAAAAATCCTTGCCAAGACCAACATCATGAAACTTTCCCCATTTTTTTTTTTCTTGATAGTCATGTAATTGTGGGTCTTACATTTTAGTTAGTCTATTTTGAGTTGACTTGTATAAAAATTTAGAGATAAAGGTCTAATTTCATTCTTTTGCATGTGGCTATTCAGTTTTCCCAGAACCATTTACTAAAGAGACTGTCCTTTCCCTATTATATGTACTTGGAAACTTTGTCAAAACTCAGTTAACTGTATATGTGTAGATTTATTTCTGAACTCTCTATTCTTATGTATTGCTCTATATGTCTGTTTTATGTCAGTATCATTCTGTTTGGTTACTATAGCTTTATAGTGTGTTTTGAAGTCAGTTAGGGTGATGCCACCAGCTTTGTTCTTTTTGTTTCAGGTTACTTGGGCTATTTAGGGTCTTTTGTGGTTTCACACAAATGTTAGGACTGTTTTTGTCTTATTTCTGTAAAGAATGTCATTGGTATTTTGATAGGGATTGCACTAAATCTATAGATTGCTTTGGGTAATGTGGACATTTTAACAATATTAATTATTCTAATCCATGAACATGGAATATCTTTTCCTTTTTGTGTCCTCTTCAATTTCTCTCACCAATATTTTATAGTTTTCATTGTAAATATATTTCATCTCCTTGTTTAAATTTATTTCTAGGTATTTTATTTTTCGTAGCTATTGTAAATGGGATTGCATTCTTGATTTATTTTCAGATTATTGGTTGTTAACATATAGAAATAATACTGATTTTTGCATGTTGATTTTGTGTCCTCAAACATTACTGAATTCATTTATGAAATATTTTTTTTCACGCGGTCATTAGAATTCTCTAAGATCGGATTATATAAAAACAGAGAGAATTTGACTTCCTTCTTTCCAATTTAAATGTCCTTTATTTCTTTCTCTTGCCTGATTGCTCTGGCTTGAACTTCGTTACTATGTTGAATAAAAGTAGTGAAAGTGAGTATCCTTGTCTTCTTTCAGATTGTGGAAAGAAAGCTTTCAGCTCTTCCCTGGTTAGTATCATGTTAGCTGTGGGTTTGTTACATATGGCCTTCATTACATTAAGGTATGTTTCTTCCATACCTAATTTGTTGATAATTTTTATCAAACATAGGATACTAAATTTTATAAAATGCTTTTTCTCTGTCTATTGAGATGACCACATGGTTTTTACATTTCATTCTGTTGATATAATGTAGCAAGTTTATTGTTCTGCAAATGTTGAAACATCTTTGCATCCCTGGGACGATTTCCGGTTGAGCATGGTGAATAATCTTTTTGATAGGCTGTTGGATTTGAGTTGCTAGTATTTTGCTGGGGCATTTTGCATCTGTGTTCATCAGGGATAGTGGCCTCTAGCTTTCTTTTTTTGTATGTATCCTTACCTGGTTCTGGTATTGGGGTAATACTGGCCTTGTAGAATGAGTTTAGAAGACTTCCTTTCCTTTTGATTTTTTTGGAATAATTTGAGAAGAATTAATATTAGTTCTTTTTTAAATGTTTGGTAGAACTCATCAGCGAAGCCATGTAGTCCTGGACTTTTCTTTGCTAGGAGAGTTTTAATTACTGATTCAATCTTGTTACTCATTATTGGTCTGTTCAAGTTTTCCACTTCTTCATGATACAATCTTGGCAAGTTGTATGTATTGAGTAATTTATCAATTTCCATTAGGTTTTCCAATTTGTTGGTGTATGCTTGTTCATAGTAGTCTCTAATGATCAGTAGCTGCTGCAAACGTTGTTAATGATTCTGAAGTTGCATCCAAATTTAGGCAAAGACAATTCAAAGGATATGATCCAGAACAGGCATTTGTAATAAAGTCCCCAAGTATGTCTTTCACACACTAAAATTCTGAAGCACTGATTTTCATCATGCTATCTCTTTTAAATTCAATCTGTAGCCAACAGCTACTTACACTGTGTATGTAAGCACTCAATTCCATACTTATAATAATTGTACATTGAGCACTTACTTTTCAGTAAGCATTTTCTAATTGTTTATGAGAATCATGTAATTTTTATTACAATCTATTTTACACATAAGTAAACTGAAAAAAAGGTTTTTGTAAATTGCTCGAGGTCATATCAAAAGCTAAGATTTGAGGCAAATATTCTATCTTAAAAAGTGACATTCTTTTTTTTATTATTATACTTTAAGTTCTAGGGTACATGTGCACAATGTGCAGGTTTGTTACACATGTATACATGTGCCATGTTGGTGTGCTGCACCCATTAACTCGTCATGTACATTAGGTATATCTCCTAATGCTATCCCTCCCCCCTTCCCCCTCCCCACAGGAGGCCCCAGTGTGTGATATTCCCTTTTCTGTGTCCAAGTGATCTCATTGTTCAATTCCCACCTATGAGTGAGAATATGTGGTGTTTGGTTTTCTGTTCTTGCGATAGTTTGCTGAGAATGATGGTTTCCAGCTGCATCCATGTCCCTATAAAGGACACGACCTCATCCTTTTTTATGACTGCATAGTATTCCATGGTGTATATGTGCCACGTTTTCTTAATCCAGTCTGTCACTGATAGACATTTGGGTTGGTTCCAAGTCTTTGCTATTGTGAATAGTGCTGCAATAAACATACATGTGCATGTGTCTTTATAGCAGCATGATTTATGAACCTTTGGGTATATACCCAGTAATGGGATGGCTGGGTCAAATGGTATTTCTAGTTCTAGATCCTTGAGGAATCGCCACACTGTTTTCCACAATGGTTGAACTAGTTTACAGTCCCACCAACAGTGTAAAAGTGTTCCTATTTCTCCACATCCTCTCCAGCACCTGTTGTTTCTTGACTTTTTAATGATTGCCATTCTAACTGGTGTGAGATGGTATCTCATTGTGGTTTTGATTTGCATTTCTCTGATGGCGAGTGATAATGAGCATTTTTTCATGTGTCTGTTGGCTATATGAATGTCTTCTTTGGAGAAGTGTCTGTTCATATTCTTTGCCCACTTTTTGATGGGGTTGTTTGTTTTCTTCTTGTAAATTAAAAGTGGCGTTCTTAGTCATATCCCAAGGTAGTGGCTAAGACTTAATGACATAAATATATAAATTAGGAGTTACTTTCTATTGGGTAATCGAATTTGCCTTTTTGGCTCATCCAGGCTCATCATAAACACAACCATCACTATTTCAAAGGCATCTCAGATATGAAAAAAACAAAAGTTGCAAAGGAGGGAATTCACAGTTCAAGACTCTAGGAACTCAAGTGGGAGATGAAGATTATGAGAATTAGAGCAGGAAAAGTTAGCATAGGAGGATTAGAAACATTTTAGACAAATAAAGAAAATGTGCACTGTTTTGGTGATCCAAATGGGAAAACAAAACAAAACAAAAATGACAAAATTTAAACTGGAAACATTTTCATCTGAAGAGGCTGGAAAGAAAGACCTTAGACATAAGGTTTTTATAGTTGCCCACAGCTTAATATCTTATCTAACAAATTTCCTTTAGATCTTGAACCTTCATTATTTCTCAATTCTTACATCTTCAGGTAGATTTGTCTATACTTAAGATGACATACCTTGAGATATGTCATGGAAAATTTTTTATGAAGAAGGGTAAACTTTCAAAGTTCATAATTAGAAGTCAGTAGCACTAAGAACCTGAGTTCTTAGGTAATAATATTGATGCAGAAATCGATGATAACAAAAATTTTTTTAATAGCTTGCTAATTCAAATACTATGCTAAATGACTTAAAAATACTGGCTTGTGTACCCGTTACTACAACCTCTAAGGTAGCCACAAACCCCTGTATATTTGATTGTGTATACCATAGAAATGTAATAGAATAAGAATGTACACTCTTTTATCACATAGATATGACCATTATGTAATGAGAAAAAATAGTGAAAATCAAGAATATTAAAATATTAACATCAAATGGTTTTTAGAGAACTCAGTTTATAGGACACTAGATTTCATACTCTTTAGGAAGGGCTCATGGAATAAGTGGCAGAGTAATTTTACAGATGGTTAAAATAATCGATTTCAGTTACAAAAGACAAATAAAATCACTAATTATAAAAGATAGCTGACCATTATGACAACACACCTTCATCTGCATACCACAGATATATGAATTCTATAGCTGCATGGCTTTATACCCCAGGGGAGACAAATTGAACATTAAGTTCAATAGGAATGTTTGTTTTGTCTTTCAAATGGAGAAAGAGAGGGCAAGAGAGGTAGAAATTCCATTGAGCTGTAAGTCACAAGACTGGGACTCTTGACATGGCTCTACCTTTATAACTGTACAACTATATAACTCTGGATTTAAAACTGTACAACTCTAGCTTTATAACTGTGAATAAAATCACTTCCTTTTAATGAGCCTGCTTTTTCAGTTAGAAAATGAAGTGCTAAATGGAAAGTTCTATAAGGTTCCCTTAAAAATGTTACAACTCAACATACTAAGAATAAGAATTTTGTCAGCAGCTAAGGAGATCCATGAAAGGTCAGCCATTGGCTTTAAAAGAAAGAAAAATGAACAGGTAAGAAATAATTCCTTGTAAATGTTAAGAAATAATTTCAGAAGTATTTGGTTCACTTTGCCCAGCTCCTGAAGGACTTTAACACCTAGAATCTAAGTTTTACTCTGAGAGCAACTGTCTGCCAGGCGATTGGAGTTTATAATTTTAATCTTCTTTAAATGGGTGACTGAGTTAGTTAGAAAAAAATGGGTGGCTGAGTTAGTTTCCCTTTCCATATGATACTAAATCTAGTTGCCTGCTCCTTAAAAGGCATACGTGGAAGCTGGTTTTCTAACTTTAAGCTGAAATGAACACACTTTTAAAATTTTGGGAGTATTACTTCTTCCATGTAAAAGACTTTAAAATATACAAATAAAATAAAGCTGGCCCTCTGTATCCCTGGATCCCACATCTGTAGAGTCAACGAACTACAGATGGAAAGTAATTGGAAAAAATAAATATAAAAATACAACTTTATTGTACAAAATAAAAAATAGAGTACAAATAAAAAATACAGTAAAACAAATATTTACACTGTGTTAGTTATTTAGTTTTACATTATAAGTAATCTGAAGATAATTTAAAGTGTACATATGAGAGGATGTGTGTAGGTTATATAGTAAACATTGTGCCACTTTATATAAAGGACTTGAACATCTGCAGATTTTAGTCTCTGTGGGGAGCCTTGGAACCACTCCCCCCTAGATATCAAGGGATGACTATATTTTATTCCTTACTTTACCATCTTGGAAAAAATGTCCTTGGCTACATAGAAACATATATCATGATTTATTGATTTAATAGTTTATTCACTCAACTAAATATAGAGTATTTTATTTTATTTTGTTTTAATTTAATTTAATCTCATATATATATATATATATTTTTTTTTTTTTTTGAGACAGAATCTCACTCTATAGTCCAAGCTGGAGTACAGTGGCAAGATCTTGGCTCACTGCAAGCTCCACCTCCGGGGCTCAAGTGATTCTCATGCCTCAGCCTCCTGAGCATTTTACACACACACACACACATATATATATGTGTGTGTATATATAGTGTGTGTGTGTATATATATATATAATGATTATTCCATATAATCTTTTTTCAAAGGCCACTATAAATTCATGGAGGGTGGAGTCTTAGTAAGTTAAGGAGATAGAAGATATTTGGTAACTATCTGTCAAATACTTCCTAACATGAGCTACAGAAAACAAAAGATTATTTTTAAATGATACCTTAAGACTTTAAAACAACACCATAAACATAATTTGTAATACGGTTGTTATATTTCACAAAAAAAATACAGCTCGATATATACCTTGATTCACTAGAAATATGCAGGTAAGCGTGGGAGAGGAGGGCACAAAAGAAGGTTTAAAAGAGTTTCTGTTCTCAATGAATTTACAGTACCATTAGAGGCATACCATAATTTCTCAAAAAATTAAAATTTAAGATTACTGAATCCAGGAAGAGGTATAAAATTGTTTGGGGTTCAAAATGAGAAGGGACTAGATCCACTTGGGAAGAAATTAGGAGGGATGAAATGAGTAACATTTTGAGAATGTTGAGTATGGTTCTAAATGTTTTACATGTATTAATGTGTTAATTCATTTAACCTTTACCCAACTGTGATTTAAGTATTAACAATTTAATAAATGATAAATACAAGGGTGATGCCTTGAAGGATTTTGACTGGAGAAGGAAATCCCAAGCAAAGTGTGGACAGTGTTTATGGCCTAAAAGGAAATTGGTTTGGTACAGGTACAAATCTTCAGGTGAGCACTAGGAGATACAGCTGGTCAAAGCTGGTTAGGGCCATAGTGTGAAGGCTTTGTGCACAATACATAATTCAAGAGACTTTGGGGATAGCCAGGTGTGGTGGCTCATTCCTGTAATCTCAGCAACTGGGAACAAAGATTGAAGAATTGCCTTAATCCAGTAGTTTGAGACCAGCCTGGGAAAAATAGTGAAACCTTGTCTCTACAAACTTTTTTTTAAAAAACATTAGCTGGGTGTTGTGGCATGGGCGTATAGTCCCATCTACTCAGGAGGTGCAGGTAGGGGGATCATTGAGCCCAGGAGTTCAAGGTTGCAGTAAGCTATGATAGCACCACTGCACTCCAACCTGGGCAACAGAGTGAGACTTATCTCCATTTTTTTTTTTTTAAAAAGGAGAATAAAAGAAAAAAGAGAGAGAGAGATTTTGCAGATCATGGATACATCATGGCAGTGAAATGATTAGGACTGAATCTGCGTGAGTGAAATTAATCAAATAAGTAAACTAGAGTAAATGCAAAATGGAAGCAGAGGCATCAGTCAAGACTCTGCTTGAAATGGTTTAGGCAAAAAATAGTGAGGACAAAGGAAAGGTGATGAAAAGGAGAGGTGGATTCAAACAGGCACTGTGGAGGGAGACTGTGTGTAACTTTGCAACTGACAGGCAACATGGGATGAAGAATGGGAAGGCTCAAAGATACCTGGTGCTTTCTCATACAGCTAAGTAAGATTAAATCAATTATTAAGAACTAGTAACTAAACTTTACCAGATAAATCTTCAGGAAGCTGTTGTGTAGTCATGCACAGAAAACTATCCATCACTATATGCAACGTTAAGAAGAACTTATGGCAACAGAAATCTGAAATTTTCATTCATTTCATACTAATAGTTAACATGAAACACAAAGTATATGAAGCATTCTTACCACTTTGCTGTATTCACTATCTGAATCACTGCTAAGTTCCTCAGTATTCATATTTTCCAAATCGGATTCCCCAGGGGCAATTGGCACAGTCACTGTGAGGCTGGGATTGTGAATAAACGATTGACCATCACTGTCTTCCATCAAGTATTTGTCCACACAGCTTCCAAAACCACTGATTTTATCTTTTTCCTTGAGGAAATTGTGACCTTTGCTCATTTCAGCAAGTGTATAGTTAGAAATATAGTTTTCCTTCTTAGTATTCAGATCTTCTGTTTGTCTTATCTCCCTGGAAATCTTTGGTTTCTTGGAAAATGTTTTTAGAATAAATTCACGTAAGGTTTGCTTCACATAATTTATTCCCTTTTTAATTCTGGTCACTGCAATCTGGAGGTTGTTTGCATCAGGGTCTTCTTCAATTGCTGTAAGATTGTCTGAACTAAATGAACTCAATAATAAGGCCAGAAATAGGTTTAGGACCTATATCAGGATGGGGAGAGGGGGTAGAGAAATAGGGAGACAGGAAATATAAAAAAAATAAAATAAGCACACTTTTCTGAATATAGGCCACAATACAAACCAGCAACGAAGATTTCTGCACCTTTTCACGCACGGATAAGACCACATGAGAGAGACAGAGGAGAGGGTAGACTCTTCATCACTGTATCCCTAGACTAGCCCCAGCAGACTTGGCAGCAGAGGATCAGCCATACCCAGGAAGAACTACCATGGGGAGCAGAGAGAATGATCCCTCATCATTTTCATTACGTCATTTCTAAGTTCATTTCTGTAGCAGTAGTTCCTTAATCAAGTTCCCTTTTATGAACCCAAAAAACTCTCCTAGCATTCATCTATCATTCTTTATTACTTGTGAGAAACAAGTAGAACAAGACGATTGTGACTATTTTCTATTGTGCTAAAGATCTTTGTTCACTTTACCAGAAGATAAATGTCACTTGTTCCAACAAATGAAACACACAATACTTACAAAGTTCCTGTAATGAAATATTCTGTCCAAGAAGTATGTTAGAATACTACTTAATGTGACTTTTAAAGCACAGAAAAGGACCTGCCCCCTGAACCTGATTCACATGCAATAATGGCATTATGATTGGCTGGCTTCATTGCCTATTATGTTGGCCCCAGAAGAGATTACAAAAAAGGTCAGGACAATTTCTATTCTCTTGAAACAAAGTCTTATTTTTGAGTTAATTATTTTTTTTTCTCACTGAAGTAGAAGTGCAGGTGAACTCAACATTGTAAAAAAAAGGCCGCGCCCGGTGGCTCACGCCTGTAATCCCAGCACTTTAGGAGGTCGAGGTGGGTGGATCACGAGGTCAGGAGATCGAGACCATCCTGGCTAAAAAAGTGAAACCCCGTCTCTACTAAAAATACAAAAATTAGCTGGGCGTGGTGGCGGGCGCCTGTAGTCCCAGCTACTCGGGAGGCTGAGGCAGGAGAATGGCATGAACCCAGGAGGCGGAGCTTGCAGTGAGCCGAGATCTCACCACTGCACTTCAGCCTGGGCAACACAGCGAGACTCCGTCTCAAAAACAAACAAACAAGCAAACAAACAAACAAAAAAAATGGAAAAAAAAATGTTCACAGAGGGCAGGAAACATGTAAATTATATTTAAACATTGTTTTACCCAGGAAACAAAAAAGAAAATTGAATTGGCATTTGATGTAAGTCTTTTCATGGCCCAAATCATCTACCTCATGTTTGAAAAATCAAAGTAAGACCTAACTGAAGAGAAGGTACTCACCCCTCATTTTGGTCATACCTAAAACAATTTCTGGGCCGGGTGCGGTGGCTCATGCCTGTAATCCCAGCATTTTGGGAGGCCGAGGCGGGTGTATCACGAGGTCAGGAGATCGAGACTATCCTGGCTAACACCGTGAAACCCGTCTCTACTAAAAATACACAAAATGAGCCGGGCGTGGTAGCGGCACCTGTAGTCCCAGCTACTCAGGAGGCTGAGGCAGGAGAATGGCGGGAACCCGGGAGGCGGAGCTTGTAGTGAGCGGAGATCGCACCACTGCACTCCAGCCTGGGTGACAGTGAGACTCCGTCTCGCGGAAAAAAAAAAAAAAAAAAAAAAAAAAAAAAAAAAAAAAAAAAAAAAAAAAAAAAAAAAAAAATTTCTCTTAGATGTAAGTAAAGAGAGCAGGTTAAAATTGTATCTCAATAAGTCTGATTTAAGAGAAAATTCTGGAGGTGGGAGGTCTGGGAATCATACTGAACAATTTTGATAATTGCAAAAAGTCCCTGAAATGGTTTAATAGTTTAATACTTGTCAATGAAAAAGTATATTTCACTATGAAATACACATTTGTGTATATTTGTTTTAATAGGAATATTGGTGAGGATCTGAGGGTCCATTTTACTGCTTTATTCTCCTTAATCCATTCAAGTGTTAAACCATCTTAACAGGGTGCGGTGGCTCATGAGGTTCTCACTTCGTTGAGAACAGCTGCTGTGACAACTTTCTTTCCTTCAAAAATCTTAAGTCTCTAATATTTCTATAACCTAGTGGGTATCACAAATCAAAATAAAGTCTATTTGTATCATCCTTGTATTATCATGTTAAACAAGAGAAGAAATATTAGTAAAATGTATACTTGATTCAAAGTCTCATTGTGATTAAAGATCTTCACAAGTTTCCTGATATAGACCCAAGCTGACTAAAATCTGTTTTTCCAAATGTTTTCCTAAACCTGTGATCCTTAACCATTTCAATTAATTGGCAATAAAACGACTGAAACAATAAATTAGAGAAATATAAAAAAAGAGAAGCCAGTTTAGCATATAACTCTAATGTGGAAGACTATATCAGGAATATATTTTTTTCCTTAAATTTTAATTCTATGATATTGGTAGTTCCTTCATTAGTCAAGAATTGGTTATCAACTTTATGAATTTTTTTCTGTATACTTTCATTGCCAATAATTAATAATTAAAGAATATCAATATGAGTTAGTTAACACTAATTCTACATGAATGAAACACTCATTGATATATCTCCTCTGTTTTTTACTATAAATCTATATTGTCATTCAAAGGAAAACATAACTCTCACACCAGTGTCCAGGATCAAATATGATATTATCCATTCTTCAAAGGCCCACTTCAAAAACCTCCCTTAAGTCTCAATCTAAAACTCTTTCTTTTAAGTGTCAAAAGCATTTTATTTTAACCTCATTGGTAGAACTCATCACTCCTTCCTTGTCTGATATCTTTTGTGTACCACTTTTCTGTGTCCTAATAAGCATCTTAAAAACAACGATTAGATCATGGGTAATTGGTTTTGGTTTTCCACCCTAAATAATACCTAAACAATGCCTTCCTATCTAAACTATACCTAAATACCTTTCTTTTCACAGAGAAGATACTGAAAAATATTGAGTGGATAAAGTGAGAGCCAAGGGAATGCCTTTCCCTTTGAATTTGCCTGAATAAATAATAAACATTTAAATTATTTGTGATCATTGGCTTTAATGTGGCATGTTTTCACAAGTTATACCTGTCCCAATTTCATGATTTTATGTCAAAAAAAAATTTTTTTTTTTAATGTCAAAATTTTTTAAGAAGAAGTACACGGCTGGGCGTGGTGACTCATGCTTCTAATTCCAGCACATTGGGAAGCCAAGGAGGCTGGATCACCTGAGGTCAGGAGCTCGAGACCAGCCTGGCCAACATGATGAAAACCCACCTCTACTAAAAATACAAAAATTAGCTGGCATGGTAGCATGCACCTGTAATCTCAGCTACTCAGGAGGCTGAGGCAGGTGAACCTATTGAACCCGGGAGGCGGAGGTTGGGGCGAGCCGAGATTGCATCATTGCACTCCAGCCTGGGCAACAAAGTGAGACTCCATCTCAAAGAAAAAAAAAAAAAAGAAAAAGAAAATACACAAGCAAATCCTGCTATAGGAGCTTATAAATGCAAAACTGAGAAGAAGAAACAAAGAGAATGTGTATTTCATTCCATATTGGAAGGAATTTGTAAGGCTGTATAAAACTAGAAAGCTCATTTATTACTGCAACTTGAGGGTGATCAACAATTACAGAATGGTAATCCATGATATGTATTTTTTGTGCAGTAAAAATCCAGAATATGTGCTGCATAAATGCCTTTGTGTATGTCTGGCACAGTATCATTTAGTGTGTGATTGGATGAATGTAGGTTTCTGTCCTGACTTCTGAGTCCTTTTTTTTTATGGCGGTTACAAGGACAACAATATTTTAGTAACTTTTTTCAACTCAGTGGGAAGTGAAGGCACTTACCATATGGCTGTTACCATACCCCACCTTCTGGATACCTGATGAGAGATTTGATGTCAAGCTGACCAACTGAGACTAGTCAACACGGCAGATTTGAGAATTGAGATGAGTGGCTCATAGAAGAGCATCTTATCCCAATTTTCTCCTGCTTGTAAGCTTGAAAGTGTTCACCAATCAGTATAAGGAAGAAAAAAATAAAAAGAAGTACAAGTCAAGAAAACACTAATTCAAAAAATAGGCAAATTGCTATGTCTACGCGATGCTATAGGCCAGTGGTTGGAAAACTTTTTCTGTAAAGGGCCAAATGATAAATATTTTAGATGCTATTGGGCATAGGATTTCCATGGCAGCTATTCATCTCTGCCATTGTAATGTAAAAGCAGCCATGGAAGATACGTAAATGAATTAACACTCCCATGTTTGAATAAAATTTATGAACACTAAAATTTGAATTTCATATAATGTGCATGTGTCATTTATTCTTCTTTTGATTATTTTAACCACTTAAAAATTTAAAAATCATTCTTAGCTCCCAGGGCCGCACAATAACAGGCACTGGACTTGCTGTGGTCTGTGGGGCATAGGTGCTGATCCTTGCTATAGAGGCTAGTCTTATACATGGCTATAAGGTGCGGGACCAGTCCTTTCATTTGCCTTGGTCCATTATTAACTTCATTTTTGTTATTATTAACTTAATTATATATTATTTATTAGTATAGCTTCAAGAGAGCATATGCCATTACTATCAAGATTAGAGAGAAAGATAGAAAGCTTTGCATTAAAATGAATAGGCAGTGATTTTGAAAAATATAAATATGGATTATTTGGCTAGGGAAACTAAAACAACATTTTGTTCTCTTTCCTGTTCTTTCTTGAATTAAAATTATCACTATTCTGTTGTAATTAATGACTTTAGATATAATTATAAAATTATAAAAATAATAGATCACATCATCACAAAATAATTTCCACAGAGAAATTAAAATGTAAGAACATCTGGTTACATACCACCAGGTTTCCAATGACCATGACCATCATGTAAACAATAAGGCACATAGCTTGACCAGCAACCTCCATACAGTCCCACATGGTCTCTATCCACTCTCCACACAGCACGCGGAACACAATCAGGAAGGAGTGGAAGAAGTCGTTCATGTGCCACCGTGGGAGTGTACAGTCATCATTGATCTTGCAGACACATTCTTTGTAGCTCTTACCAAAGAGCTGCATGCCGACCACAGCAAAAATGAAGACGATGATGGCCAACACTAAGGTAAGGTTACCTAGAGCCCCTACCGAGTTACCAATGATCTTAATCAGCATGTTCAATGTTGGCCAGGATTTTGCCAACTTGAAGACTCGGAGCTAAAAGCAAATATAAAGTTTAATATTAATCATTATGAAAATTTTTTCAATGTTTCCAATCTTGATTTTTGTTCAAAGTTTAAAGCTGACTTTAAGTCCTATAATATTGTCATTATTATCTGGCTAAAATAAACTATTCTTACTTTTCATTTTCATCTATTTTCAATATTTCTGTTAGTTTGTTCTACTTGCCCCAAAAAATGACAACAGATATTATGAAGAAAGTATGTACTTTTAGTTCAGGATTGCTATGGAAATCTCTTATAATTTGTGATATTATTTCTTTTAGAATTGATAATTTATCCTTAATTCTATTTTCTAATACTTTTATACATTTTTTCATGCTTACATTTAGATAAAATCTAGCATATTAGAGAAATGTGCTTTAAAAAGTCTCTATTTGTTTTTATATTGTTAAGATCAGACAACAATTGTTTGAGGGATAACAATTTGATCTTTACCAAATTCATAAAGTTATGAACATATAATCATTGAAATTCTGTAAGCCATAAGCTTCTTACTGTGAAATAAATTATTGTACTATATGAATATAATAGAAAATATTTATATTATATTAGTGTGTACTTCAAATTAGAATTGAGCATGTCCTCAAAAATTGTAAAAATATTCAAGTGGTTTTAGTTCTTTAAGTGCATTTGTCAATGAATGGATTTTATTTTACTTGATATCAAGATATAATCTTGCCTTTTGATTCAAATTCCAAAAAGTTTTAAGTAATAATGCAAAACCAAATAAATATCCCTTTATTATAGAATATAATGGCAACCTTAGTTTATGTTTACCAGTCTGAATGATCGCAGAACTGACAGTCCTTCCACATCTGCTAGAAAGAGCTCCACTAAACTTAAAGTCACAATAAGGCTGTCAAAAATATTCCAGCCTACTTGGAAATACTCATATGGATCCATGGCAATCAGTTTTAATACCATTTCAGCTGCAAAGATTCCAGTAAAGACCTAAGTGAGAAATATAATGTTTTTCTGTTAATATTAGAAAATAGTAAATCAACACAATGATAATAATCACTGTTTGCTTAGCATTTACTGTGTTCCAGACAGTTTGCTAAATACTTTATAAATGGATATTCTTATCAACTTAGTCCTATAAACTAGGTATCACTCTTCCCTGGCACCCATATAAGTATCAAAAGGTTGAAGCTCTAACTGTCCTGTCAGTGCTCATCATTTTTACGGAGCGTTTTAGAATAGCATATTAAAATTTCAGCAAAGTAAAACATTTGGTAATTGACACAGTCACTGTTTTCAAAGAATTTATGTGGGTCAAAAAGTTGTTCTGGAAGAAGATAAAAAGAAAACATAAATTGATACTGAAATTTTGAGCCAGAAAAAAAAAAAATTCTGATCTGACTACTGTTAGAGTAATAAAGAACATGTTGACTCACTCTTTAAAGATTTATCAGCAGATGAGAAAAAAGTATTTAATTGACAATATGGCAGCTAAAGTAAGACTTCTAAAGCTTTGACACAAAAGTGCATTGCAAAATATCATTAATTCATGATACTGGTATCAAAGGACTCACTTAAAAAGGCAACACCGAAATGAATCCTTTGGGTACACTTTGACTCAAGGAATCTGATCAAAGAAGATTCTAAGGGAAATGTTTAGGTCTATAATTGTAGGAGTCAATTTTCAAATAATGCAGGATCAAGACGATTGGCAGGGAGCAGCTGGACTTGAGGTTGTGGTAATAGCTGTGACCAGGTAAATCCTTTCTGAGTTCACAGGGATGTAGTCATCTCAGTGAGAAGGTACTTATTTGCATGATCCAGATCTCCACCAACAATTAGAAACTAGATATTCCTGCCTTTTTCCAAAGATAAATAGAAGGGAAGAAGAATGCCAACTCAGCGAGCACATGGGGAAAAACATTGTAACTGGGAATATTTGTAGACAATTTGGAAGAGAAAGCAGACCCAGAAAAGAACTTCTGGTCTTCAAATATCAATTTGTTTGGGACCACAGCAAAAGCAAAATTATCTTATGTAGACATTGACAAAGATACCCAGAGTTATTCATGGTTTACGAAGAGTCATAAGCTGGGATTCTCTAGCCCTAAAAATGAACTGGTGCGTGCCTCACATCCATAGTCAAAAACTGGCCCTTTGTTTACTATGAGTTAGTGTGACCAACACTGTACATTTTAGAGATCACTCTGGCATCAGTTTTCCTAATTGGATCTTATATCTTCTAGAAGCCTGTTGATCACTTTCTCACCTATCCTTGAGACTTCTATGTCCAGTTCAACCATTTTGGTTTCTCAAAATAGTTGTTTTTAAAGCTTGTTTCATTAAGCTTTTGAAGTTTTGATGATAATGATGTTGATGGTGATGATAGCTTTAATTTATTGTGTATTTACTATATGCGAGGCTAATAAGTAGAAACTAATCCACCTAACAATATGATAAATGAAATATAGTTATAATTATATTATAAATAAAAATTATCATTTTATAGTGAAGTTTTATTTTATAAATGATGAAATTAAATAATATGGAGTTAAAATAGTTGTCCAAGGCCATATCACTCATATAATGCAGAATCAGCATTCAAACACAGGTCTTTGGGACTCTGAGGACCCAAACACTTCACCACTATTATGTCAAAGCAATACATCCACAGGTTTTCTGAAAATATGTGAGATGTGTACTTACAAAAAAGCAGCAATGTAATTAGGAAGGTATAAGAAAGAACCAAAAATGTTAAGTGTTGCTCCCAAGAAATATGCTGGAAGAAAAAATCATTATCAACTCCCAAGATGGTAACCTTTTATAGAAATAGTATTGTTATTTATAGACCTCAACACTACTGCGCAATTATTTTGAAAGACATAACCAGAAATTTGGCTCTACGCATCCATTCATATGGTAACTTCTTGATATGCATAATTATGAGGCTGCAATTTCATCTGACATAAAAAAATATGAAATGACAGTGATGACAACTAAAGAGAGAAACTATGATTATGCAACACACAATAAGAGACTTACCAAATTTCCTATAGCAAGTACATTTTTGAATTCCTCAGTCATTGGGTGATGTTCCATAGCCATAAATAATGTGTTTAAAACTATGCAAATGGTAATTGCAAGATCTACAAAAGGATCCATTACAATAAAATAGATACACTTTTTGAATTTTATCCAATATGGAGAGCAATTCCAGATCAAGAATTTGTGTGCAAATCTGTACCACCAAGGTGGACATTTTTGTCTGGACTCTTCAAGTTCTGGGAGAAAAAAACAGAGAACATGGAGTCAGCCATTTGTATATTTCACTCCTAACCAGATACAAATCAGTGAGGCACTCTAATATTGAAACAGGGTTTGTAGTTTAGATTTTGAAAATTTAACAGTATTGTTTTCAATGAAAGTATAGCCTCTTACGTAAGTCTATTATGACATGTTTGTTGCCTAGATGAAGCATAAGTGAGGGTAAGGAAGTGAAATTAATGACTGCAAGCACATATGTGGGCATCTTTCAGAGAAAAATGCACCTAACATGTGATGGTAAACAGGAGAACTAATGTTTCCTTAACAGAGAAATGTATATTTTCCACCAATATGCATATTTTTCACCTGTGTTTTTAGTCCCATGACAACAATAAGACGAGACTATTCTATCCAGAAAAAACTCTTGCTGTAATAGTTCATGGGTGAAAACAATCCTAGAACCAAGCAACTAGAAATAATTTATGGAGGACTCATGAAATAGACATTTCACACCATTAGCCAGCCCATTTACTTCTCATCATTCATTCAGGGGATGGGTAGACACTTTGTCTGCTCCCATGATGGGAATGTGGGGGTGAAGTGTTAGACCAGGGACCAGGTGGGACCTGGGGCACATTGTCAGGGGAGAGGGTAGAAGCCAGAACAGTTTGTAAAGTTGTCACCCTTTGACTATCTTTGCTTATTAGAAGAGACAAATTTGAGCGAATATGTAATTTGTAAGATTGGATAGGGACAAAATCACATAGCTCTGGGTTAACCTTGTTTTCTGCATCAATTACCATCAAATCACTTGTCTTTGAAAGGTCAGATCACCCAACATCTGTCTTTGTGGTTTTCTTTTTCATTTTTGCAAAGTCATTTTTGCCATGTTATCAATGTGTGTGTTTAAGAGCAAATAACTTTATCAATTTTTAAGCACATAAAACCAATTCCATCAATATCCATTGGTTATCTTTACCATCATTTAAACCTATTTTATGGCCTCTGAATTATTGCTAAGAATTTCACATGTCTATTTAAGGTTGACCAGATTTATGTTAATTTTATTTAAGAATCTGTCCGGTAAAAAGAAGATTATTACATACCTTCCACAGTGTTTGTTAATATGCTTGCTCTACTCATTGCTCTCTGTCTGAGGTTAGGATCATTCAGCATATCCTCTGAAAGGAGATAGGAACTACAACGCCTTTTCTTGTGTATTTGATTGGTTGTGCCCTAAAAAAAGATCAATTAACGTCTTAAGAACAGAATCCTAATAAATTGTAGGTATAAGATAAAATCTTGCTTATATAGCTGTGGTGAGTAATTAAAAGTAGAGCTTAGATTGCTGGGTTCAAATTATGGCTCCGCTACTTACTGGCTGTATATCACAGGAGAGTTACTTAACTGTCTCAGTTTTATTATTGGTAAAATGGGGATAATCATAGTACTTGCTTCATATTCTTGTGAGGATTAAAGGAATTAATATTTAGGAGATAAATAATAAAGCTAGCTGCTTTTTTGTTACATCACTATCATCACCTCTCTACCTTTCTGGGTGTCCAATTTATTCAGATAGTTTTATCATGTGAGAGTCCTACATGAAAACAGTTAAAGTGCTGTAGTGCTGTCTAAAGGGGTAGAATCTCAGTGTTCTCTGATAAATTTCTGGAATTACTTTGTATTGAGGAAACAACATTAATGAAACTACTGTAATGCTTGTCTCTTACTGCCAAGGAAGACCTCATGAACTGAGCAGAGTACATGATGATCAATGACTCAGTTTGAAAAGAACAATTAGTGAAATGGAGAATGCAAGCTACATCTGAAACAGGTGACCACTCTTTCAGCTCTAGAAATTGTTGCCATGCAAAAATATGAATTCATGCATACCAAGTATATTTATTTTTGTGAGAAAATGTCTTATTTGTAAAACTTGAAAATTAATTCAAATTTAAAACACTATGTTGATTCCGTGCAGGCCAGAAATACACACACATACTCACACACACATATATACACAAAAAACTATACAACCCTAGATCATGTTTGTCTGCTTGTGTGTGGTATGTGGTATATATTTTAAATACATATATTTAAATATATAAATATCTATTTCTAGATTTGTAAAGTTGTATAGTTGTATAGGTATAGTCATACATGTATGTGGTATAACAAAACACATACAGTCATAAATATGTGCATGGGTGTATTATACATATATGTGTATGTGAACAGACACACCCATTTGAGAGATCTCTGTAAAAAGTCAACTTTTTGAAAAGTCTTGAAACCATGTTTTCTGTGCTATAGTCTGTGAAATAAGAATTTGTCAGATTAAACAAATTCTTTTCCATGTAGATATGTTTCAGGTATAGAGATGACATTATTTGTTATGCAGTGTTTTCATATAAACCATATATTGTGCCACAATTTTATGTTTATTGTATTATGATTGTATCTTATAAGTATCCACTAATTTCCCTAGTTTTCTAGTTTTCACTTTAGGATTTATTGTGATACTGATTTTTTATGGTTAAAAAACTCTTAAATGAAGAAACTTCATTAAAAAATGTGAAATAATCTCCAAATCTGATATAAATTATATAATATTTTACATACTACACACATAATTGAAAAACAAAATGCAACCAAAGTTAGATTCCACAGAAATTTAACATGCTCATTCAATAAGGAAAAATACCTTGAGAGAAGGGCTTAAGCTGTATCATGCACACAATGAGGTCACATGTTACCTAAAAGCACATGCATTTATTCAAATTGAAATATATGTGTGGCATGGATTTGATGGAACTTTATTCTCATTTAAAATACTACACTGTCTGCAAATATAAATATATAAGCATGTAGCATATGTTTGAAGCTTATTGGGCTAGTCAAAGCCCTTGCTGACATTAGTAATGCAGCATAGCATAGTGAGTGGGCTAAAGAGATATCCTGGAAACTCCAGGAATGAGAAAGAGCTCACTTTCAAGCCTAATCAGACACCTTTCTCTAACCACTCAGTGACTCCTAGACCTTTGGAACTGCTGTAAAATTGTTGTTTTGCTTTTATGTTTGTTTGTATCAATGCTTGCATTTCAGATATTTTGTTTTGATTCACAAACTCCTGATGAAATATTTTTTAAAAAGGAAAACAGTTATGTTTCATTTATGTAGAGGACCTAAGACATAGTCATTCTAAATTTTTTCAAGGTAAGCGTTCTACTGCACATTGGAGAGAGAGCAGAGTGGGTGGCTAAGAGTACAAGCTCTGAAACAGACAGCCTCTGTTTCAACTTCAGAGCTACCGTTTATTACCTAAGTACATTGGGGTAAGTTGCTTTATTTCCCCATGCCTCAATTTTCCCATTTGTAAAGCAGAGATAATAATATGTCATCTCATGGGGTTGTCGTAAATACTAAATACGTGTTTGCTGTTACTAACAACTCAAATAAGATTTCTTGAAATTCCTTGGAATAGGTACATATTAAGCTGTGACCTGAAAAAGATAGCAGTAGCTGGCAAGTAATCCAAATTTCTTCATAGAAATGGGATCTATTATTAACTAATATCAGCATTATCATTGCATTTTCTGTGCTGATATCTATCTATATATTTATCTTTCATAAATTGTTCTCTAAATAGATTATTTATAATCTTCAATTATAAAATTAATAGACAAGTACCTTTTTACAAAAATGGGATTTTATCTTTGAGTTAGATGCCTACAACACATAGAATGAGGATTAAGGTAATGAATCAAAGGTGTGTTTCTATAGAAAAAGTATTGCAAAATGCAGAGCCATTCACAAGACCAGAGAGAAGGCCCTCCAGCAGAGAGACCGACTGATGCAGGAACAAGGGCCCAGCCATGCCTGAGCTATGTAAAACGTCCTTACGCTGTCATCAGAAGTTGCCTTATCTATTATCACCTCTGGCAGAAGCTGTCCATTGGGGAGCATGAGGGCTGAGCGTCCATCAACCAGGGAGACCACACCGTTGCAGTCCACAGCACTGTGCATTTTCCCGTTCACCGGCAGTATTGGTGGGGACCTACTGGCTTGGCTGATGTTACTGCTGCGTCGCTCCTGGGGTCTGTGGGGCACAAACAGTGAGCCCCTTCTGCTCTCATTGTCTCCAAAAATGCTGTGCTCATCATCGGCAAATTCAGTCTCAGATCCTATATCTCTTCCTCGGCCTTTGAAACTAAAAAGACTTGTTCTGCTGCTTCGCCTTGCAGAAAACAAGGAGCCACGAATGCTGAGTGGTGACTGCAGAAAAATTACAAAATAACATGTATTTGCTGAAGCACCTACTAATAGAAGTATACTTCATATAAATACCACTGAACCCACTGGCCTGAGGGCAGGTGGCTCTGTACTGACTTAAAAGAAACACACTTAAAAACAAAGCAATTCAGTGAGAAAAAAAACTTATTCCACTGAAGGGATGAAATGATTTGCAGAACTCATCCTTTCAGGACCAGGTAAATTATTTGTTGCTGTACAGCTCTCTAATATTCTGGTCTAGAGTTACTGCTCCTTTCTTTTAATGCCATTCATTTTGCTGCACAGAATATATCATTTAAAAAAAGAACTTAGTATTGTTACCGGTCATTCACTTTTTTATATATCAATCCCCAAGCTTCACAAAAAACTGGAAATCATGCTGTCTGCTTCTTTGCATTGAAAATCCACCTTACGTACTAAGAGCTCAGTTAGAGTGTATTTAAAAAGACCATTTAACACCAGTTAATTTATAGTCATTAAATATTTTTAAAGTAGTTGCCCAATACGAAAGAGGAGGAAAAATTCATGCTTATATGACTCATGTCCAGGATGCAAAGCCTTTGGAAGGATCTAGTTCAATAGACATTAGTGCTTACTATGTAAAGAACAAAGCGGCAAATATTGTGAACAATGGAAAAAGTATGGCAAGGTCTTTGCCTCAAAACCAGCTTGGACTGCTCCTGTCATATTTATTTTTATTGATATATGTGTCCAAGTTCCGTATCATCGCCTAGGTTCAAGTGAAATTGTGAAGGCAGGGACTCTACCTTTTATTATTGTGTATATCAGGCAGAATCTTGCAGATTCTTAACTAGATTTTTAGTTTACAAAAATGATTTGTGGGGTTGTGTGATGGAAAACAGGGAAGTCCTAAGGAAAATAGAAGCAATGGTTCTTCTTAGGGATTTGTGCAGAATTATAGGCAGGGAGACCTGAGAGATGAAGGTTCCAGTGAAAAGAGAAAGGGAAAGAGAACTTCCACATAAGCAGAATTAACGGACTATGGCATTACATATTAGTAGTTGATGTGGTTGGGGGTGGAGGATATCAAAGGCTTCTCTAAAGTTCCAAATGGGTGAGTGATACTCAGGTAATACTATTAACTATAATGGTTAAGAAAGAAGCAAGGCCAGGCATGGTGGCTCACGCGTGTAATCCCAGCACTTTGGGAGGCCGAGGAGGGCAGATCACGAGGTCAGGAGATTGAGACCATCCTGGCTAACATGGTGAAACCTCCGTCTCTACTAAAAATACAAAAAATTAGCCGGACGTCACCAAACCAACCCACAACAGCCCACCCCAACCACCCCCCAACCCACCCCACCAATCCCAAAGAGTGAGCCTCGACCGAACCCACCAAAAAACAACCCCAAACCACCCCATCCCACACACCACCCCCCAACCAAAATCCCACAACCAACACCACCCACCCCCACCCAATCCCCCAAGAAAATACTAAAACCCACCCAAAACCACCCACAACCCAAGGCACTTTTGGAGGCCGAGGTGGCAGGCACCTGTAGTCCCAGCTACTTGGGAGGCTGAGGTAGGAGAATGGCGTAAACCCGGGAGGCGGAGCTTGCAGTGAGCCGACTGCAGCCTGGGTTACACAGCAAGACTCCGTCTCAAAAAAAAAAAAAAAAAGAAAGAAAGAAAGAAAGAAGCGCAACTAGTCTATAGTGTGAATAGTCTCTTTATTTCTACAATGGTTCTCAGGAATATTTTGTTTCTGAAAATTAGTTTATTAGAAAATATTTTGACAATTCTGAAACTATAAGATCTTTCAAAAATGATCAAACCCAAATGAAAACCTGTGTACATCTTTCCATTAACGCCCAGCGATACTTGGTTTTTACCTAAAATCATACCAATGAAGTCACTCACTATCCTCTCCTGAAGTCTCTTACCCTAAAATAAGACATTTTTCTCTATCATTCTGCCTCTGGTGGTACACATTGAGCAGTTTGGGTGGTACCTGACTGGGGGTAGACAACCTCTTTTCGTGTGTTCGCCTATGCCCTTCAACACCAAGGTGGAAACTTTTTCTTCTGATGTTCTCCTCTGAGTCTGATTTGGACAGTTTCTCAGCATCTCCCTTTTCTTCTCCACTGGAGAGCTTCTTTTGATTCTTTTTCTTTCTTCTGTTTCTTCTTTCTTTAGCACTTTTAGAGCTCAGTTTGGATGTTTCAGAAGAACTCTCTGAGAGGCCCATAATTCTGCTTCTCCTAATACTTGTATATTCAGCTGCTGCCGCTGCGATTGCCTGGTTGGGCCAAGACGTTAACACTTAAATGAGTCATTTCCAAATCCTAGGAAACCCTAGGACAGGACATCTTTCACCTATCAGCATAACAACATGATGCATATAATCATGTCCTTTAAACATGAAATGATCGTTTTCTTTACACAGTGATCAGAATGCTTACAAAGTATATATATATTTTTTGTCTCAGGTTGAAATAAAGCTCTATTGTGTTTTGGAATTAAACTATCACATGTTATTAATTTGCTTACAGTAAAGACAAATTAAATATTATATGTTAATGTTTTACAAGGTAATTTTGGAATGTAAAACTCACATAAACCATGTAATAAGACAGACAATTTGATGATCAGGCAATTAACTCCATATCATCAATAGAATCAGGCACTCTATGGTTTAATAAAGATTGAGTTATCTGAAAAATAAATGAATTATTACAGCACAACATTGTAAGAAAGTGGTAAGGTCAATGAGTATTGGCCTGAATGAAACTTCTGGGGATTCCCTAGGTAGTACCTGGGATAACCCAGTACTATCCTTTTACAAAAATGTTTTGTTTATAAACACTAAAAAAATTCTTGTAAAAACATGGGAAATAAAGATACAAATGAAAAACAGAAAAAAAGTCATCTTACATCCCAGAAATAATTGGTGCAAATATTTCTTCCATTCTTTTTATATGTCTGTATAATTTTAAAACTGAGATTGTATCTGACTACAGAATTTAATCCATCATTATTCTAAAAGATTTTTCCTCATGACATCATAATTTTTAAAAAACACACAGTTCTATGGCACAATAATACTCTGAGACACACAGTTTTCATAATTTTCTTAGTTATTTTCTAATTTTCCAAAATTTAAATGTTTTCTGATTTTTACCATTATTCAAACACTGCACTGAATATTTGTGCATCAGAATTTATCTGCATTACAGATGATGGCCCTCCCCTAATACATTAGATTCCTTGAAGAGATTTAACTAGGTCAAACCTTCAGACAAATGTTAAGACACCTGCAGTATATTTGAAATTATGTTTCTCTTCGTACAAGCCTTCTCAAACATTTACACTGAAGAATCTCTTTGCAGAGAGGATTAAGGAGGAAACTTTCAAGGATCTGTGACAACCTGAAGTAGCCACATCAAAATTATTATTTTCTTAATATCTCCTGTTTTATCTTAAAAATCCTTGTGACATTAACAAAACATGATGCACTGTGGTATTCATACCCCATAGAACAGTACCTGTTAATTTTAACATTAAAATAAGTTTCCTGAAACCACTGTATACAATTGGTGCCCTGGGGAAATCCATTTTGAGTGTGTGTACATATACATATATATATATATATGCATATATAAACACACACACACACACACACACACACACACACACACTCTAAGTCATTGTAGGTAAAAGGTTTAGGAGGAACAGCCTTAGATCACTTTCCATGCAGTGAGATGATTATGGGGAAAGTGTCAATTCTAGCTCCGTCCAAAACTGGTTCCTTTATCCACACCAGAAATGAGGATGCAGTTTATACACAAAAGTTCATTAAAGAAAATCTAGCTGGAGAAGGCCGAACATACACCACAGAGCCTCTGTTGTAACCTTTTGCATTTCTACCTCTGGGAAGAATTTTAAATCAAATAACAGTACCTCAGCTTCTTCTTGCTCTTTTTTAAGTCGGTCTAACATCTGTTGAAATTCTAATTCTTTCTGTTTAGCTTCTTCAATGTTTGCCTGGTTCTGTTCTTCATAAGCCATGGCAACCACAGCCAAGATCAAGTTTATTAGATAAAAGGAGCCCAGGAAAATCACTACGACAAAGAAGATCATGTATGTTTTGCCAGCAGCACGCAGCGTCTAGGGAAAAATGGAAATTGTCATTTGAACAACAGGAAGTTTTTTAGTAAATTATTTCAATTTGACTGGCATGGGCAAATTTGACAGTTTTGTATAATCTCATGTTATCAAAAATATAAAGAGAAATTATATCTTCATGGAAAACAAATATTAAACACATTTTCAGTACAAAGAATATAGCAATGTAATATGCTTGTACTAAAGTCATGTATGATTCTTGATTATTAAGTGTAGTAGTATAAAAATCATGCATTTTTTCCTACAGCCTGAAAATTACTCATAAAATCAAATCCTTTGCTCACTTTCAAATTTTAGGAACAGGTGATATCTATAGTCCCTCTTACTGTTAAAATTCTATCTTTTCTTTCTTTACCATCAAATATTAATAATATCATTGAATGTTAACTCTAGGGAGATAGTCTTCTTTAATTACTTTATTCATCTCATAGGTGTTTCAATTAACTTTTTTTGGTTTTCTTTGCTTTTTAAAATAGATTTGATTTTTCAAAATAGTTTTAGGATTAGAGCAAAATTAAACTGAAGGTACAGAGATTTTTTTTTTTTTTTTTTTTTTTTTTTGGCATAACGTGCAGGTTTGTTAAATGTTATATGTTACATGTGCCATGGTGGGTTGCTGCACCCATTAACCCGTTACCTACATTAGTTATGTCTCCTAATGCTATTCCTCCCCTTACCCCCCAACCCCGACAGGCCCCAGTGTGTGATGATCCTCTCCCTGTGACCATCTGTTATATTACCCAATTCTCACTTATGAGTGAGAACATGCGGTGTTTGGTTTTCTGTTCCTGTTTTAGTTTGCTGAGAATGATGGTTTCTAGCTTCATCCATGTCCCTGCAAAGGACATGAACTTATTCTTTTCTATGGCTGCATAGTATTCCATGGTGTATATGTGCCACATTTTCTTTATCTAGTCTATCTTTGATGGACATTTGGGTTGGTTCCAAGTCTTTGCTATTGTGAATAGTGCCACAATAAACATACGTGTGCATGTGTCTATACAGTAGAATGATATATAATCTTTTGGGTATATACCCAGTAATGGGATTGCTGGGTCAAATGGTATTTCTAGTTCTAGATCCTTGAGGAACTGCCACATTGTCTTCCACAATGGTTGAACTAATTTACACTCCCACCAACAGTTTAAAAGCATTCCTATTTCTCCACATCTTCTCCAGCATCTGTTTTTTCCTGACTTTTTAATGATCACCATTCTAACTGGCATGAGATGGTATCTCATTGTGGTTTTGAATTGCATTTCTCTAATGGCCAATGATGATGAGCTTTTCTTCACATGTTTACTTTAAGTTCTGGGATACATGTGCAGAACATGCAGGTTTGTTACATAGGTATACATGTGCTATAGTGGTTTGCTGCACCTATCAACACATTATCTAGGTTTTAAGACCTGCATACATTAGGTAGTTGTCCTAATGTTCTCCCTCCCCTTGCCTCCCACCCCCCGACAGGCCCTAGTGTGTGTTTTTCCCCTCCCTGTGTCCATGTGTTCAAATTTTTCAACTCCCACTTATGAGTGAAAACAGGCAGTGTTTGGTTTTCTCTTCCTGTTTTAGTTTGCTGAGGATGATGGCTTCCAGCTTCATCCGTGTCCCTGCAAAGGACATGATCTCATTCTTTTTTTATGGCTGCATAGTATTCCATGGTGTATGTGTACCACATTTTCTTTATACAGTTTAACATTGATGGGCATTTGGGTTGAGTCCATCTCTTTGCTATTGCAAATAGTACTGCAATAAACATACATGTGCATGTGTCTTTGTAGTAGAATGATTTATATTCATTTGGGTATATACCCAGTAATGGGATTGCTAGGTCAAATGATATTTCCGGTTCTAGGTCCTTGAGGAATTGCCCCACTGTCTTCAAAACTGTTGAACTAATTTACACTTCCACCAACAGTGTAAAAGCACTACTATTTCTTCACAGCCTCACCAGCATCTATTGTTTCTTGACTTTTTAACAACACCATTCTGACTGACTTGAGATGGTAGCTCACTGTGGTTTTGGTTTGCGTTTCTTAATGATCACCGATGTTGAGCTTTTTTTCATGTTTTTTGGCCACATAAATATCTTCTTTTGAGAAGTGTCTGTTCATATCCTTTGCCCACTTTTTGATGGGATGAGAGGCTGGTTCAATATATGCAAATCAATAAATGTAATCCATCACATAAACAGAACCAATGACAAAAACCACATGATTATCTCAATAGATGCAGAAAAGGTCTTCAGTGAAATTCAACATCCATTCACATTAAAAACTATCAATAAAGTAGGTATTGATGAAACACATCTCAAAATAATAAGAGCTATTTATGAAAAATCCATAGCCAATATCATACTGAATCGGAAAAAGCTGGAAACATTCCCTTTAAAAACTGGCACAAGACAAGGATGCCCTCTCTCACCACTCCTATTCAGCATAGTGTTGGAATTTCTGGCCAGAGCAATCAGACAAGAGAAAGAAATAAAGGGTATTCGAATAGGAAGACAGGAAGTCAAATTGTCTCTGCAAATGACATGATTTTATATTTAGAAAACCCAATCATCTCAGCCCCCAAACTCTTTAAACTGATAAGCAACTTCAGCAAGGTCTCAGGATACAAAATCAATGTGCAAAAATCACAAGCATTCCTATATACCATCAATAGACAAGCAGAGAGCAAAATCATGAATGAACTCCCATTCACAATTGCTATAAAGAAAATAAAATACCTAGGAATACAGCTTACAAAGGTTATGAAAGACCTCTTCAAGAAGAACTGCAAGCCACTAATCAAAGAAACAGGATAGGACACAAACAAATGGAAAAACATTCCATACTCATGGATAGGAAGACTCATTATCATGAAAATGGCCGTACTGCTGAAAGTAATTTATAGATTCAATGCTGTTCCCATCAAAAATATCATTGACATCTTCACAGAATTAGAAAAAAACTACTTTAAATTTCATATGAAACCAGGAAAGAGCACATATAGCCAAGACAATTCTAAGCAAAAAGAACAAAGCTGGAGGCATCACCCTACCTGACTTCAAACTATACTATAAGGTTACAGTAACCAAAACAACATGTACTGCTACCAAAACAGACATATAGGCCAATGGAATAGAACGGAGACCTCAGAAACAACACCACACTTCTACAAGCATCTGATCTTCAACAAGCCTGACAAAAACAAGCAATGTGGAAAGGATTCCCTATTTAATAAATGGTGCCGGGGAAACTGGTTAGCCATACACAGAAAACTGAAACTGGGGTCCTTCCTTACACCTTATACAAAAATTAACTCAAGATGGATTAAAGACTTAAATGTAAAACCCCAAACCATAAAAACCCTAGAAGAAAACCTAGACAATACCATTCAGGAAATAGGCATGGGCAAAGACTTCATGACAAAAACTCCAAAAGCAATTGCAACCAAAGCCAAAATTGACAAATGGGATATAACTAAACTAAAGAGCTTCTGCACAGCAAAAGAAACTAACATCAGAGTAAACAGGCAAACTATAGAATGGGAGAAAAATTTGGCAATCTACCCATCTGACAAAGGTCTAATATTGAGAATCTATAAGTAACTTAAACAAATTTACAAGATAATTAGCATTTATATTAATAATTGTATAATATAATATACATTTATCATACAAAGCATTTTAAAGTGAATTTAGAATATTATAAACAGATATTAAATGAAAAATAAGTCTTACCTCTGATGAAAAATTATTTTAATTTTTTTACTTGTGTTTCTTTAATTTTGAGTAAAGGTGACCACTTGTTGCCTATTTAAAAAATATTTGCATCCCGTTTTTGCTGTAAAGTGCATCTTACATAATTTCTGAATTCATTTATAATATTCTTGGAAATAAAGAAATATAAAATAGGCCAAAAAAGAAAAAAAAGACAAATCTGCAACTATTCTGATAAAAGTGTATCATTGTTATGCATAATATAGAATAATCATTTTGCTCTCCTTCCTTTTGGGTTGGCTGCTGAGAATATATAAGTAAATAGAGACCACAGCCCCAACAGGTTCACATTCAAGTTAGAGAAAATGGCCATGTGAATTAACACTTACAGTACGAGAGATCAATGATATAAACAGAAGAATATACAAAAAGTCATGGAAATCTACAGTTGGGAGCAGTTGATTTGGGAGAGAAAAACTTAAAGAAATGAATTGAATCTTTAACTGTAAATAGGAGTTCAAAAATAAAACATGGTGAGCAGGTGAACATCAGAGAGCCTCTTCTCTTCAGGCCATCCCAAGCATGCATGGAAAACAGTACATGTGCAGGAGCAGCTTGAGAAAACATTGCAGTATGTCCCGGTACTTAACTAGGACCCCATGGGATAATATACTCAGGAAGGGGAAAGATCTAGAGATTAAATATGCCCAGAGAAGATAAGAAAATTATTTACGATTCAAGAACTATCCATATTATTAGTTATGAGAGTAAAACACTTATAATTTTAGTAATAAGATAATAGAGTTTCCTCCATTCTCAAATAAATAAAAATCCTCCTAATATAGGCTATTAACATACACCAGATACATATGCCATTCAAAAATACAATGCATGTTTCTCTTGGCACTCACCTGTTGGTAGAGGTTTTCCCAGTAATCTTGGGTCATTAGCCTAAACAAGGCTAAGAAGGCCCAGCTGAAAGTGTCAAAGCTCGTGTAGCCATAATCAGGGTTTCTGCCAATTTTCATACAGGTGTACCCCTCTGGACATTGGCTACACATGAAAAAGAACATTATAGGTGAGAGTGTCTTCAGGACACAAGCTAAATAGCCGTAGTGAAAAGTTACAAATTCAAGGTTTCTTCTATAGGGGGACAACATTGAATAATGATTAAGAATACATGATTTGGAGCCAGGACGAACTGGTTTTGAATCACACTCTACTACTGACTACTTATAGTGACTTTACCAAATTCTTCAAGGCACAAGTCTGTCTGTGAAAATAGGATAATAACATCTACCTCAAGAAAATACGATTTGTAATAAGTTTAAATAAGATAATGTGTACAAATTACTTAGCTTACTTCCTGCACATAGAAAGTATTTAATAAACCATAGCTGCCATTAGCATTATCATCATTAAAACATGGAAACTTTCAATAGATGTTTTGTAATAGTTCTTGGATCAGTAAATATTGATACGTAGGCTGCTACCAAAGCTCTTTCTTTCTGTATAATTCTTGGAATGGATTAGAATCAATAATAGTCAAAATATAGTAATTATCTAAGTTCATAAAAATTTGTAGCTTTAAGACTTTTTTCTTTCTAAAATTGGTGGACTGGTTTTTCCTGATGCCATTAAATAAATACAATACTCTGAGATTCTTCCGGGAACAGCAACCTTATCCGGTTTATTCCTATGTTTCCAGTGTACACAGAGACTGATGAAGAGATATCTGCATAGGGGGAAAAGCAAGAGCTAATGCAGCTAACGCTACAAAATGAAGTTGGTGTAAGAGAGAAGCAGCAATATGGACAGATGGATATATACAATATTCTTATATATACAATATTTTTAAAATATATGTACCCAAGTCCAAGGAATCCCTTTGCTTAGAGTTGCCAAAACACAACATTCAGTCACCTATGAGTCACATTTAATTGGAGAATGAGTGGAACTTGGGAGTAGAAAGAAAAATTGATTTTGTGACTCTTCTTTTTCCAGAAAGAAGAAAGACCTGAAACTATCCAACCAACTTTTGGTGTTTTCTAGAAGTAACATTTTCTACCTTCTTAAGATTTATGTGACTTTTCCATCCTGGCTAACACGGTGAAACCCCGTCTCTACTAAAAAAATACAAAAAAACTAGCCGGGCGCGGTGGCGGGCGTCTGTAGTCCCAGGTACTCGGGAGGCTGAGGCAGGAGAAGGGCGTGAACCCGGGAGGCGGAGCTTGCAGTGAGCTGAGATCCGGCCACTGCACTCCAGCCTGGGCGGCAGAGCGAGACTCCGTCTCAAAAAAAAAAAAAAAAAAAAAAAAAAAAAAAAAAAAAGATTTATGTGACTTCTGTCTTGTGTTAATTCAAGCACTATTTCAAAGTCTTGCTTTCAAGAGTATGCATTAACTGTGAACATTTTAAAGACTGGATTTGTTGTGGGACAGAATGAGACAAATAAAACCATGAAATATAGAAAAAGCAATATAGAATCAAAGACTAATTTGCAAACTGATTGAACATTCTTTTCCTTCTCTTTCAGCCTTTAGACTAAAGAGAAAACAAATATTACATACCCTGAATCTGTGCTGAAACCACAAAGGAGAGCATCTTTGGATCCCTCCAAGTAATAAAAGTATTCTGTTGAAGAAGAATGTGAACAGTTATAACATTACAGAGTTTAATCTGTGATTATGATAAAGCAGGCAAATCAATTGATATAGACAATTATCTAGAAATTCAGGCCTGGAACCAGGCAACATGCATCCATTTGTTTACTATTTTCTCATATATTCTCCCTCAAATATTTATTTCTAATATCTTATAGGCTAGGCAATAAATATGACAATAAACATGATGAATAAAATCATTAGTTTTATGAGGCCTCCTCTATGTTTAGGTGAGGGTGGAGGTTGTGGTTGGATAAAAACTTAAGTAAATAAATAAATATACAAGATATTTTCAGATAGTAATAAATGATCTAAAGAAAATAAATTAAGGCAATGTGGTAGGCTGCAGTCAGGGAAGGTCTTTCTAAGGAGATGATATTTAAACTAAGATCTAAATGTGACAAGGAAGACAGCCATGAAAAGACTGGTGAAGAGCTATTTGGGCTGGGGGAAGAGCAAGAGCTAAAGTCCTAAGGCAGAGATGAAGTTGGTATGTGGAAAACCCAGCAAGATGTGGCTACAGTATAGCGTGGCTACAGTGTGGTGAGAGGGAGGATTGTGATGGCAGAGGTAGGCAGGGGCCAGATCATGTCAGAATTTGCATATCATTGAAATGAGTTTGGATTTTAAGTATGATTAAAGGTACAGTCAGGTGTCACATAATGACTGTGATACAATCTGAGAAATGCATCATTAGGACGTTTCATCCTTGTGCAAACCTCCTAGGGTGCACTTATACAAACCTAGATGGTATAGGCTACCATAAACCTAGGCTATGTGGTATAGCCTATTGTTCCTGGGCTGCAAACCTGTAGAGTGGGCTACTGTACTCAATACTGTAGGCAACTGTTATACAACGGAAAGTGTGTATCTAAACACAGAAAAGGTACAGTAAAAAATACAGTATTAGAATCTTATGAGATCATCATTATATATGTGGTCCACTATTGACTAAAACATTGTTATGTGGTACATCAATGTAATAGAAGTGGGAAATAGAAATATGGGATATTACTGACATTTAAAAATGTCACTGTGGTTACTCTGTGGGCAGTGGGCTATAGAGAAGCAGGTGTGGAGGCAAGGAGACCAGTTAGGTGACAATAGTGAGACAGGACATGGCTACAACTCAGAGAATAGCTGTGGACGTAGAGAGAAGGGGATGAAAGGAGAATGGACAGGAACCTCTGATGGAGAGCATGCAGGGTGTGTGCAAAAGAGAAGACACAGGATCTATCAGCCGGGGAGTTGGTAGTGCCCATTGCTGAGTAGAGGAAAACTGCAGCAAGAGGAGGTCTGGAGAAAAACCAGGAGTTCTGTTTCAGCCATGCTTTGTTTGGGATGATTGTTGGGTATTACATTTTTCAAGTAAGCAGCTGGGTTGATATGAGATTCTGGACATCAGTAGAGCTATCAAGGCTGGAAATATAAAGATGAGAGTTATCATCTAATATACAACTATCAAGGCCATGAGGATTGATGAATTTACCTGGAGAGAAAGTTTGTAGCTAGAAAAGGAAAAGGAAGGGAAGAGAAGGGAAAATAGGGGAATAGAGGAGAAGGAAGGGGGTAGGGAGGGAAGAGGAGGAAATGGGAGTTGAGGGAAAGGGAAGAGCAGGAAGAGAGCCCCTGACTGAGTCCCAAAATACTCCATAAGAGGCAGACTCAGTAAGGCAGTATATAAATGAATAAAATTTGTTTTCTGAACTTCTCTTACTTTTCATTCACCAGTCCATACTTATTTAGGACCTACTAATTCTAGGTGTTGAGGAGATGACAATGTAATCAATGTATATTTTCCATTTTTCACCTTTCATGTTACCCTTTGTGCTAATTTTTAGTAGTAAAAGTTCTCATCAACTCTCCTGTCATTTGCTGTTAAGGCTTGTTGCTAAGACTGGAGGCAGATCTATCCTTTTTTTTAATTATTATTATACTAAGTTCTAGGGTACATGTGCACAACCTGCAGGTTTGTTACATATGTATACTTGTGCAAATTATATGTTGCACATGTTGGTGTGCTGCACCCATCAACTCGTCATTTACATCAGGTAGATCTATCCTTGTATAGTAAACGTTTAAGTGACTAAAACACCTTTTGTCATCTCTCTTAAATATCTATTCTACTTAATAAGAACTTGACTTCCTATTTTACTCAGGTCAAATAAAAAATCTGATTATTAGGAGACTTTTGGAGTAATCATGGAAGAAAGACTATGAAATCAGATATTCTTGGATTTGAATGTTGCTTCTATCCCTTCTTAAGTAAGTGAATTATCTTTAAGCCATTAAGCCTTAACTGCTGCATCTGTAAAATATGTATAAGAATACCTACTTTATAAAGTTGTTAAATAGTATAAATAGGATATTGCATGTAAACCACTTGATACTGTGATCCACACTTTCTGTACTAGCTGCTCAAAAACGGGAGTTATTATAATTAAACTAGTATACAATTTGAGATAATACTATTGATTGACTTACACATCATCATTTTATCTTACTTAGAAGACACAGATAAAACAATAAAGGATCATAGTTTGAGATGCAAATGTAGGTGAAAATGTGCATGAAAAGCTTTCCTGAAAACACTCCTGAACCTTGGGAAGGATGGGCCTGGTAGAGTGAGTATGGGGGAGGATAAGATGCAATTTTGCATACATAAACATCCGAAGTATTTTATTAAGGATGGATTACTTTAGGATTATCCTTTAAACTAACTCTGGTTCATGTTTATCAACCACTGAGGAGCCAAATTATATGAATGGGCTCTGGAGCTGTCTGTATTAGCACACTGCTGCACTACTGTATTTAACACAGTACAAGAATGATGAAAGGTAAAGCAATGCAAGTAGTTCACTCTAGGTTTCTAGAAAACTTTACAATAATTTCTAAACAACTAGACATTAAATTATTAAGATGGTTGGCTTCAAGAAGATTTAAGGTTAATGTCTTTTAAAAAGGGAAAAAATGAATGCAAAGAATGAAATATTGCTTGTGCACATTCAAAAGTGGGATGATTCTGAAAGATAAAGAATGAATCATGGCCGGGCGCCATGGCTCACGCCTATAATCCCAGCACTTTGGGAGGCCGAGGCGGGTGGATCACGAGGTCAGGAGATCGAGACCATCCTGGCTAACACGGTGAAACCCCGTCTCTACTAAAAATACAAAAAATTAGCCGGGCATGGTGGCGGGCTCCTGTAGTCCCAGCTACTCGGGAGGGTGAAGTGGGAGAATTGTTTGAACCTGGGAGGTGGAAGCTGCAGTAACCCGAGATCGCACCACTGAACCCCAGCCTGGGTGACAGAGTGAGATCCTGTCTCAAAAAAAAAAAAAAAAAAAAAAAAGGTCGGGCGTGGTGGCTCACGCCTGTAATCCCAGCACTTTGGGAGGCCGAGGCAGGCAGATCACGAGGTCAGGAGATCGAGACCATTCCTGGCTAACATGGTGAAACCCTGTCTCTACTATAAATACAAAAAACTAGCTGGGTGTGGTGGTGCACGCCTGTAGTCCCAGCTACTCGGGAGGCTGAGGCAGGAGAATGGCATGAACCCGGGAGGTGGAGCTTGCAGTGACCTGAGATCAGGCCACTGCACTCCAGCCTGGGTGACAGAGGGACACTCCGTCTAAAAAAAAAAAAAAAGAAGAAGAATGAATCATGACTCAGTAATTCCACTTACTAGGTATATACTGAGAACTGAAAATGTATTTCCACAAAAACTTGTACATGAATGTTTACAGCAACATTATTCATTACAATTACAACCAAAAGATGGAAATAACCCAAATGTCCATCAACTGATGAATGTATAAACAAAATATGGCATATACATACAATGAAATATCATTTAGCAATAAAAAAATGAAGCATAGATACATACTATACCATGGATACATTTTGAAAACATTATGCTAGGTGAAAGAAGACAGTCACAAAAAGCCACATGTTATATGATTCCATTTATGTTAAATCTACAGAGTGGGTAAATCCATAGGGAAAGAAAGTAGATAGTGGTTGCCAGGGACTGGGGGAAAAGGGAAAGGGGGAATGACTACTAATGGGCCCAGGGTTTCTTAATGGGAAAGATGAAAATATTTAAAATTAGATAGTGGTGATCGTTGCACAACTCTGAATATAGTTTTAAAAAAAAAGAGTTGTACAAGTTTAAAAAGAGGAATTTTGTGGCATGTAAATTATTCCTCAATAAACCTAGTTTTAAAAGGGAATGCAGAATAATGGCAAAGGTTGTGGGTGGGGGTAAATAAATGCCAACTTCCCACTAAAATACATATGGGGAGAATGAAAATTGATATAACAAAAATATAGAATTGATATTAAATCTAATGAAGATTCTAGGTGAATTTTTTTTTATTAATTTTCAAGATTAATGTAGCAAAATGGAAAAAAAGACAACTTATGACAATTGTGTATGGCTTGGGCTTATTTGCCCAACCAAGGGCAAATAATGCAACTCTGAGAAAACTAGTGCAAGGGATCAGGTCTGGGCAGAGGGCCTGCACATGATACTCTACGCTCTGGCAAATGTGGTTCTCACAAGAAAGCAGCTGTAGATGAAGAAGATAGGAAAAGTCCTGTTAGCAGTGAAGACCAACATTGTGTTTTTTTCAAAACTTTCTCTATTAAATGTCAAATATTAGAAAAACAGGAGGAAGAGAATATCCCATTTTAGCCCAATATAACCACAGTATATTTCTCCATAATACCGCACATTTAGCTACACACTGTGCACATGAACCCCATTTTCATGTGTAGCAGCATAAAAGAGTGTTTGATGAGCATCAAAGTAGATAGCAACACCAAAGGAAATCTACAAATTGTATGTTTTTCAGCAGGAGATGAGACAGTGAGTTAATTTATTTGATGGTGAATTTTGAAAGACATTTCGGAAAATACTTTGCTATAGGCACCAGAAAATGCTTTTAGATTATGCTCAGGTTCTCTATGTAGGTTGCCTTTACAATTATAATTCTTTGATCTTTTAAAGATTGCCAATTCATTTGCCTTAGTACTTTCTCATGATCTATCAACCAACTCAGGTTCTTGTCACTCTTTATATAGCTTAAATCCATGGGCATTCATTATCATCAGTCCCTAACCTGACAGAACCACAATCTACACATAATCTAGCATCTGTCTTTTCCATGCTGGCTACCAAATGGCTGAATGTTGGTGGAGAACCTCTCACAACCAAATGAATGGTTATATTTTAAGTAATCTCAAAACATCAAATTTGCACTCAAAATACACTGAATTTCTCATTCCCTGAGATGACCATATATATAATGCATTCTTGTCAAATATTCTGTAGAATTTTCTCTTCCTCATTTGCACACTCAGGCAATGATCCCATCTTATACTTTGAGGAAATAAAAACCATTGGGTTTGAACTCAATCATCTTTTGATAATTCTGCAGTCTTCCCTTCTGTCTTTCCTCCTGTTTTAGTGGAGCTGTCTCTCTCTTTTACTCTTTCACTTTCACGAGGACTTGACTTCTCCCTCTCTCTCCTGAATTGACTCATATATAACTACTCATTCATGATCACTAGCAAAACATCCCTACAAAAATCTGTATTTTAAAAAAAAATGCCAGCCATTGCCCCATTATTCTGCTTCCCTTTATATCCAGATTTCTTGGGAGAATTGTCTACACATATTACCTTCTTTCTGACCTCTTATTTTCACCCCTGTATGCACCTTATTCTGACCTTGAACCCTTACCACTTCCCCAAATTTTCTCAAGAAATTCTCTGATGACTTCCCTGTTACTTAACCTAATGCATATTTCTTTCTTCATCATCCTTAATCCTTGATCTTGCAGCATGACTCCACACAAGCACATCTGTTTCTACAATATATTTTCTTCTCTTGGCTTCATTATTTATATCTTTGCTTCTTACTTTATTGGCAGCTCTTTTTCTGTGTTCTTTTCTGGGTCCTCTTTTCTACCTGAATTCTAAATGTCAGAGTTGTAGATCTCAGGACCAGATTGCTTTAAATACCAAGTCTCCCATTCTCTACCCACTTAAAAACATCAGGGATGTTCAGAGCTAGAGGGACGTGTGTGTGAGTATGTGTGTGTCTTTTCTTTTTGCTGATTGCTCTGGAATTTATCTCCAAACTCAGCAGACCCTCGGATTTCTATGCTTAAATCTCCAATTCTCTATATTATATATCCACCTGGACATCTCGAAGGCATCTCATTTTAATTTTAGCTAGCTAATAGTGACCTTCCTCTACAAACGTGTCCACCATTTCCTCCTTAACCATAACCACCCATCCAGTTATTGCAGCCAGAAACTGAGAAGTCATCCTCGATGCTTCCTGTCTTCTTTAATCCATCAGCAAGCTCTACAGACTTTGTGTGTCGAGCTCATCTTTTCTTTCTTCATTTCTCTGCCATCAGAGAAAATGAAACCTTCATTTTCTCTTGCCTAGATGAGAGAAGCCACCTTCAACTTGTCTTTCTTATTCCCATCTACCATCTACCCTTGCTCAATCAGTTGTCCACAAGACAGACAGCAATAAAAACTACTGCATTTAAAATAAAATACAAGCTCTTTTCCATGGGCTGAAATGTCCTGCACGATATGACTCCTGTTTTTCTGCTACTTTCTCTGTTACTATTCTTCCTTTCTCTTAATAAACTATGCTGCTGCTTTTCCATTCTTTAAACTCATACCCTCCCTTTATTCAGGACCTTTGGCCATGCTATTCCTCCTAACTGAAGCAGCACCCTCCACACATAGACTCACACCCACACTTACACTATTTTATGGCTTCTTACTATCTTTTAGATCTCAGCTTAAATGCCATCACCTCAGAGATGTCTTCTCATCCAGTTGATATCTCAGCACCTGAGACTCACTTCCTTTGCATGGCATTTATTATAACTTGAGATACTTTTAATTTATTTGTCTGTTCCCTCAAACATTTTTTCATTCCCACTAGATGGTAAGCTCTGTGAAAGCAAGGGCTGAGGCTATCGTTTCTTGCTATAGCACAGGGAAACCATGTAATAAACACACCAATAAACGAAAGTTTGAATCAATTATGCAGTCAAGAAAGGCTTCTATAACATAGAAAACAGAAAGTAAAATTCAGACTTGATTTAAACACCTCTTTGCTAAAACTACATTTTAGAAGATAATAAAGAATAATGTACAGATTTGGAAGAGAGGATTGTGGTATAAGATTCATTATTAGCTAATTGTCATTTATTCATGTTTAAACACAATATAAAAATAATTCGCATAACTCAAGGGCTCCTCCTAATCTTTTTAGGAAAAAAATATACATGAAGCAATTCCAGAAAGTGATGAACTAAATTAAATTTGATTAAAGGCTGTCTCTGTACATAGAGAACTGCAATCTGACTTCATATGTAAACAAACTGCATTCTAATTTATTAGTATATTCTTATGACAAGTAACTGTCTCAGCCAATCACAGCAGCTGAGCTTCAGCCAACCACAGCTTGCTGACTTATCAGACAATGTCCACATAAGGCAAATGTCAAGCTATAAGCAATCAAGCTGTTTCTGTGTGTCACTCCCTTTTACTATCTTATAACACCCCTGCTCATGTTGCTGAGATGAGCTCTCCAAACTTCTCTTGGTTCCGAATGCTGCCTGAATCATTACTATTATCTTATTTCAGCAAGAAATTCTATTTCTTGCTGAAATAAGCTGCTAAATTTAATTTGTTGAAAAATTTTCTTTTAATAAAGGTTAAGAAAACCATTCATAGTATAAAGTCAGAAATAGGAGCAAGATTCGGAATAAAAGGACTGATCCTAGTGAGAAAAGTTAAGTTTAAATAAGTGTGGTAAAATAATCCACGATATTAAATGTAAGTTACTTATCAGATATCTTAATTTTACAGCATATAAATTAAGAAATAAAATTCTCCATAAATTGGAAATAAAATTCAAATCATATTTGTAACAATCAGAAACTGGAAAAGTGGGTAAAGATAAAAAGGAGGGGAAAATATGCTAAATTCCTCATCAAATGGTGGTAGTAAAAATATATATGTTAAATATTTTACTTCAAAACTTTCAGTATTCTTCTTAAGGCTTCTATTTTTTTCTGTCGTTTTACTTATAGTCTTTTACTATGTTGGTTAAGTGTTACTGGATTTTATTTATCACAGTGAGTGAGAAAGGACACATTTGGTAAAATAAGAAAAATATGTATATTACTTTTTATTATCTAAGGAGAATCCTGACCTTTCCTCCCTCATCTCCTTTTGGGAACAGCACATATATTTGAAAGGTTTCATGACTTCCATATCACACCTGGGTCAAATTATCTATTAAGGTTTATGTATTCATGAGGGCAACATCAGATAGATACATTCCAGGTGTCAGATAGAAAGTACAATCTTGATCTTATTTTCATCCAATATTCATCAATGGTTACAGTGAGAGACACCGTGCTAGGGGATAATTGTTTAAGAGAACATTCAATTCATGCTTTATGTAAGAAACTCTGATTGATACTTCTGAAGTAAGCAGACTTCTGAGAGTGCATACAGATTATCTCATGTGGTACCTACAGAAATAATTCTACTGTACTAAACTTTGATGTATTGCCATCAGCCTATATTGAAGGAAGCCATTAAAAACAGCTATGAAACTCATCATTTGTTACAAAGTGGATGTTGATAAAGCCGAGTAAATGATTTTGCTTTGTACAAATCTTTAGGAATACTATCAAGATAC